>NC_056575.1:9784965-10435590 GCF_018340385.1 Cyprinus carpio
TCATGTGATCTTCCAAACTTTGGTTGCTTTGCCAATGTGTCAACACATTTATCATTTACCTGACCTTCAACAGTAATCAGGTGAGCAGAGCCAAAAATGTGCATGTGATCAGTTACATACCTCAATATGTGACCTTATGAAAAAAGCCCATTAGTTTACCTGCATATTACTTGTCAGCCTATGATCTGTCTGAGACTGAGGAGTACTGGGTTCACATTCACAAAAAAAAAAAAAAAAAAGCAGCAAATATGATTTTGAGAAGTGATATGTGGCGCCACATGACAACTGTCCAGTGTAGACACAGTGTAAGGAGGGATGACTGAGAACGATGGTAAATGATTTGCAGATCCTCAGTACCACTGACAAACATATAATCTTGTAAATTGTGTGGTAAGTACTGCCGCTCCCTAGTATAAATAGAGTATGTGGGAACGCGAATCTTGAAAGTGATAGTGAAACTAAAAAGCGATCGTGCATTCAAAAAGGGGGTGGGGGATCACAATGGTATCATCTATCAGCCCAACACTAATGTGGCTGCAATCCACTTAATTTATTTTATATACTACACACTAAAAGAACGTACGATAGTTTATTGTTCATGCATAGCAGCATTAGCGTGCAGCTAAATTTACCTTCAAAATTATTGAATAATATGATGCTACATACACTACCATTAAAAAATTGAGGTCAGTAAGAATATTTTTTAAAGAAATGAACACTTTTATTCAGCAAGGATGCATTAAATTGATCAAAAGTGACAGTAAAGGCATTTATAATTTTACAAAAGATTTCTGTCATGGTTTCCACAAAAAAAAATAAAAAATTTCAAAGTTGATAATAGTAAGAAATAATAACAAGAAGAAATTTAAATAATAATAAGATAATGTTTCTTAAGCAGCAAATTAGAATGATTTCTGAAGGGTCATGTGACACTGGAGTAATGGATGCTGAAAAAAATCTGCTTTGCTGTCACAGTAATAAATTATTTTTTAATATATATATTCAAAAAAAAAGAGTTCTTTTAAATTTTAATAATATTTATTTTTAATAACATTGCTTTTTTCAAATACATGCAGCCTTAGTGAGCACAAGACTTTTGAACTGTAGTATACAGCAGTGACGAGCTGTGACTTTTTAACCGGGTATGTTGAATGCAAAGATTAAGGACTAAGGTCTATACTGTATGTCTCTGCATTGACTGAATTATTTTTATTTTATTTTATTTATTTAATCTTTTATTTTTATTACCAGTGAATAGGAGTTAAAACTCCCACCTGGGTGACAATAGACCATGCAAAATACAAACAAACAAACAAACAAAAAAAACTTTAAAATGTTGCCAAGTAACGTTGAAAGCAACAATAAAATTAGAGGAGGACTTTAACTGTAAGCGACACTAGTATATGGAAAACAAAGGTATTGTTTACTGTTTTCTATTTCTTCCTGATGTTTGTTATTATTTAAAATTTTGTTAATTTTTATAAAGCTGTTTTTTTTTTTTTTCACCTAGGCACATTGACAATAATGTCTTCAACATTGTCTATGACCAGATATGTTTTTAGTGGACTTTCAAAACTTGCTTTGCTTGAGAAAGCATGAAAATATACAGTTACGACGTTACTTATGATTTAATCGTGTTAGTTTAGCATCAAACACAATGTAATTTTCAGCAATTGACAGCTTACCTCGCACATGAAATCAGCTGCATACCAGCAAATCACTGAGAACGCGCTACAATCCTGAAAAGTCATAGCAACAGAGCAGAGGTGAGAAAGCTACAGAGAATCCGCTCGCCCGGAAGCTCCCATCACTGACATAGATTTACAGAAAATTACCGTTGTTTTCAAATTATTAAAGGGATACTACACCCCAAAATGCAAATTTTGTCATTAATCACTTACCCCCATGTCGTTCCAAACACTTAAAAGCTTTGTTCGTCTTCGGAACACAATTTAAGATATTTTGGTTGAAAACCGGGAGGCATGTGACTGTGCCATAGACTGCCAAGTAAATAACAGTGTCAAGGTCCATAAAAGGTATTAAAGTCGTTGTCAGAATACTCCATCTTCCATCAGACGTGCAATCTGGGTTACATGAAGTGACGGGGACACTTTTTGTAAGTGAAGAAAACAAAAATAACGACTTTATTTAACAATTCCTTTGTCAACAGTCTCCTCTGTGTCTCTCTAGGGGTGTAATGATTCATCAATATGGATCGATACATCAATACGATGTCTGACGATACGATGCATCGATGCCACACGTAAAATATCGATATCTATAGTATAAATAGGCACTTTATTTGGCACTGTCCACATTTTCACATAATGTCCGTCTATGCATTACCGCCAACGCGTGCATTCTCGCTCAAACTCGCGTATCAGGACTCGATATAAGGACTGCCCTTGCCCGAAGGCACAAGGTGAAGCATAAAAGACGCTCGGCATTGTTGGCGGAACAGTCTAGCGCTGTGTGAGAAGTTTTCAGCGCACACATCTGAAGCATGCGCACGCACACAGACAGCCACGTCTAGACCGTGTGAATACTAATTGAGCTCTCTTCCACTTTTTTGTGCATGGATGAATAAATATAGACAAAATTAAATCAAAATGCGCATTTTGACGAATATCCTAGTAAACACAGTCGTTAGGCAAATGTCTTAACGTAAACAGTTGAGAAAGAAAAGGCGTGTGTATCAGTATATTAAATCCGTGCTTCATTCTTAAAGTGAAAGCAAACTAATAATAAATAATGCTGTCAATACAGGTGCTCACTGCTCCTGACTAAATAACCGTTATAACATAAGAAATGATTAATCTATATTTAATTTATACAGTGAAGACTGTGCAGTTATTTTACATGTGATTAGCCTTACATTTCTGTAGCGTACCTGACCATTTATTTTTGACTGAGCTGAAAAACCTGAAAAGCACTGTTTATTGAACTTGTGTCTTTGTTGTATTGTAGCTATTTTCTGCTATTGCTTGTAATTTGGTTATCTGTAGAAAAGATTATTATCACTGAGCCCATAGTAGCAGCCAGAATTGTTTTTCCAATTGTTTATTTTCTTTATTTGAAAA
The DNA here is from genome assembly GCF_018340385.1 of Cyprinus carpio. NCBI lineage: Eukaryota > Metazoa > Chordata > Actinopteri > Cypriniformes > Cyprinidae > Cyprinus > Cyprinus carpio. The sequence continues at coordinate 9,788,046 of NC_056575.1, forward strand.
AAAAATGTGTAGGCCTATTTTTTTGTTGTGAATGTCCCAACTGAGGTACAGAATGTAAAATTTTCAGATAAATGTTCTTGTTATATATTTTGATTGCATTTGTGAGTTAATAAAAATGTAGACGGTTCTTTAAAATAGATATAAAATATCAAAATATCGATATATCGATCGATATGCTCCTGTATCGAATTGAATCGTAATCGTATAATTTTTTGAGGTATCGGAAAATATCGTGTCGCTGGGTATGAGAATCGATATCGAATCGTATCGTGACGAACCATCCGATTTACACCCCTATGTCTCTCCATATCACCCTATACTGCGTTTGCTATTCAAGGATGCACTGTTTTCTTTCAAATCAAAGCTAAATAACTAAAGAAACAACACATCCTTGTGGCGCGGATGATACAGAAGAGCATATGCAGCATACAGTGTAATGGAGAGATGGAGGGGATTGTTGACAAAAACTTGCCCAAAAGGCATGCTTGTCATTACAAAAATTCAACAAAAAATAGGATACATAACCCCAGCACCATACTAGTTTCAATATACTGCAATCTGGGATGCACTTACTCTTAAATCTAGCATGCTATTTAGTGTGGATAGTGTGCGAATAACACTAGATGAAGTGAGGTGCAAGCATAAGGTGGTCAGCTGATCATTTAGCATGACATACACACTAAAATAAATCTTACAGAGTAACTTACAGTGGTGTATCACACTAGGGAAACTTGATTTATTGGATTCAGAAATGCACTGTCATGCATTACACTACTCACTGGCCTCTCTCGTCCTGTCTCACTTCTCCTCCCAACCCATCTCTGTCGCACACACACCAACACTCCAAGTTAATTTACATAATCAAGTTCACAAAGCCAGTTTAATAATTTGGCCTCCTGGCCAGCTGCCTGCCACAAGCATCATTCCATTGTTGGGTTCTTATTAAATATCTCACATTCCGTCCCGGGCTGTGAGCCGGCCACTAACTAATTAAGGCTGAAGCACTGGAGGAAAAGACACACACACACACACACACACAGACGGACTCACAGAAGAACATATCTAGCTATCCTCAGTGCTTCTCATTTCCATTTGCTGTATCAGTTTGTGTATTTCTTTGCTATAAAAGTGCAGCAACTCTATGGCAGTAACTCTCAATCCTTATATTTTATACACTTTAAAGCATTTGCACTGACTTCAGGGTTAAATATGGCTGGCAGACAACATTTAGCCTCTCTGAAATAACAAAACAGATTGTTTTGGCCTCTGGCTGTCAGATACATGTGGTGGTTGCAATGGAGTAGAGTATTAAAATGAGGCGGTTAAGCAGAAATGAGTCTGTGAAGCTCAGTTGTGTTTCTGTAACAGTAATGGACATGGAGAGGGTTGGCATGCTGGGACATGAATGCCCGAAAAATTGTTGCACGGAGCAGGGAAATTTGCCCAATGTCTTTGTGTATAGGGTGTGTGTGTGTGTGCGAGAGAGAGGAAGTTTCAGGTCAAAATAACATGTGACTCATGTACATGTATCTTTTAGTTAAGTTATCCTTTAGTTAACTTAAGTTCATAATTCTTAAATTAACTTAAATTCTTATTTATGATGCATTTATGCATTATTGTAATATTTATTGTACTGCATTTTTTTTATATTTAAATAAAAAGTATTACAGTATTTTTTTATATAATAGTAAAAAACAAAATTGTAATAATAATTAAGTAAATAAATGTACAACATCCAGATTCAATCTGGAATTTTGGGCAATTTTTTTATGTCAGGAAAATCTTACAATGCAATTTTTTTTTTACTTCTGCTAAATAAATAAATAAATATCATTCAGGCTTTTTACAGTCGAGAATTTTGTTAAAATGTGTTTAAATATCATGAAAAAAATCTTTGTTTATACAAAATATTATAAAATAAACATGCATTATTGTAGTATACCGCCTTCATACAGATTTAAATAAAAAAAAAATATTTTCACAGCTTAACTGTCACAATAATGAGAATATATGGAAATAATATGAATGTGATTACATTAATAAACAAACAAATAAATATATATATATAACCTTTTTTTGTTTCTTTTTTCCTTTTTGTGTATGTGAAATGTAACCTGGGCATGTTTTCATTCACCCATTAGGGCAAAACACAAAATGAAATGAGGAAAATCAAAAGGAAAATCAAAAGGGCTCACATACACATCATGAGGAAAATATATTGACCATTTTGATGCTTCTCAAAGTGACACAGGTAAAACATCCATAAATACATCCACATAAAGAAAACAGTCTGTCATTTGTTTCTCAATGGTCCATTAAAGCAGTAAGGCATTGGCACACCTACTAATGGCTTCCACCCACATACCTGTTTAAACAGGGGTACACACAAACACACGCAGACATGCACACACTAGAGCAATCAGGCGAGCTATCATAGCCCAGGGGAAACATGATTCAAAAAGTCATTAACGGAAGTGACATGAATCAACCTCAATCAGATATACGGATAGAACAGCACATCTAACCGTATTTATCAGGTTTAATATCTGACAGTGGCCGGACTCAGTACGTTTGCCTCCCAGAGTGTGTGTGTGCTGTGAATCTCTTGTTATTGTGATACATGATTAGCTCTGCAGGTGAACGGTTAAGACACAGAGGTGTTGTTGCGTCTATGTGTACTCATCCGTTTTTAACTTGATCATCAGGGCCATGTTCCACTTTGAGTCCATAAAATTAAACTGTTCTCAGAGTGAAGGCTTTATTTTAGAAATATGTGGAATAAATAGTTCCAGGCCCATTTTACCAAGCCATTATGTTTTATGTTAACTCTGAAAAATAAACAAGAAAGAAACTGAATCAATGTTTGTGTTATGGGAGGAAAGACGTTCTGTGGTTTCAGTCTGTCCAGGCCAAAACTGAACACAATGTACTTGGTATCAAGTCAGTCAACAGTTTGTTTCAATAATATGCTAAGCAAGCACAAATGTAATACAGAATCTGTGTTATAATACAAATTTAACACGAAATCCAGTGTCAGTAATGTCTGGTGGATTTGGCAGCGTGTTCAGTAGACAAAAAAAAAAAAAAAACACTTGTGGCATACTGTTCGGCTGGTTCTGTTACTGGAAAGCAGCAGAAGTCATTTTTAGCCAAAGAACTCTTTCCATAGTTTGCGAAACTGTGAATGCTGCTTAAGCTCAACACAGACAAACAGAAAAATAACATTCGGCCCATGCTGTAAAAAACTGGTTAATGTTACATTAAAAAAGATTGTTAGGAATTCACTGCAGAATAATATGGTGACTGTTTCAGGCATTACAGGATGGTATTTTGGTGCCTGTTTATTTGACTATATATTTTATTAATTGATATAACCTTAATATAAAGCCTGTTCAAACCACAATAAAAGAAGTTGTGAATGCAGTCTGAATATGACGATGCAAAGACTGCATAGTGCAAATAATTGGATTCATCTTTCAAACACACAGCATGAATTGTGTAGTCTGATTTACTAGCTAATGACTCTTATGTGTCAGTTCTTGCAATGAATCTTTCAAAAAAGACTGCCTGTCTGAATCAATCACAAAACACCACAGAGTAACACAAATATGAAACAATAACTAAATAACATAAAATGCAGCAGAAAACACCCAACAACTGATCTAAACTGAAGTAAAAATAAGAAACGAAACTACCAGTATTCAAATAAAATATAATCACATATGATGCATCACACTGGGATTCTGGGAATTACAATTGACTATTTTTCATCATAAAAAGTTAATTATAAATGGAAAGGTTTTTTATTTAAAAAATTAAAATATTGAATATTTATAAAAATATAAATATTTAATAATTCACTAACACACTACCACCATTATTTCATAATTTATTTATTTAATCATTGAAAACATATAAAAATTGAAAATAAAGGGACTTATAAAGTTACAAAAGATTTTATTTTAAAAAAAAATTCTGAAAAAAAAAATGTATCACCATTTCTACAAAAATATTAAGCAGCCAAGATCTTTATCTTTTAAGCAGCCAACTGTTTTAAACATTGATAATAACGATAAATGTTTCTTGAGCAAAAACTTTTATAAAGAATCTCTTAATGATCATATTAACAATAATCATAGAGTAACAATGCTGAAAAATCTGCTTTATCTTTACAAGAATAAATGTAATTTTAAATATTTAAAAATAGAAAACAGTTATTAAAAAAATTAATATTTCACAATATTACTGTATTTTTGATCAAATAAATGCAGCCTTGGTGAGCATTAGACACTTTTCAAAAACCAACCCCACACATTTTGAAAGTATAAACCAACCTACATGTTTTTAGCATTTATACATTTGTTCCATTAAAATTTCTGAACAGTTTTACTGCAAAGAGAGTCAGACAATGAAAAACAAGTTCATAACTAACCTGAAAGACTAAAGTGCATGCATGTGAATGTATAAATGGCTGGCTTTAATGAGAGAGTTGGAGTAGGTGAAGGTGTGTGTTTGAGTACCTAAAGCTTCAATGACACCGGAGAGGATAGTTAAAAGCTGTGAAATGCATAATTGCAGGAAATAACAAGTAGGACTTTGGACTGCAGCCAGCGAACACGCAGCATGCAACAAAAATACACATCTCCTAAAAACACCTCTACCTGCGTACTTCTTCAATGGATAGTACACACAGAATAAACAATAGTGTGGGAGTGATCAGAGCTGATTGTATTCCTCAGATGTCTATAAGACAACCTTCTGCTCCATTTGGAAAGAAAAAGACAAGCCCTGTAATTACAAAAGGAACACTACAATTGTGACTATCAAAGCAACAAAAAGAAACAGAGAGGTCAAAGGTCAAACCTAAAAGACCACAGCTCAGAAATTCATTAAATACCCTATTGAGAGCATTCATAAAGAAAACAAAAACATAGACATAACAAAGCCCCTTCCATAACTGATAATCTAAAAAACAAACATCTAAAGACAACAACTCTGAAAGGCATGGAGTCTAATCTCACTGCCCACTGGTTCCAGGTTCACAAAAATTTATTGAAATTTCTTAAATGTGTGGGAGACAGTTAAATACGTTTGGAGAGAAAAAACAGTCTAGCGTGAAAAAATCTCAATGGAAACAAGAAATTTCTTATATAAACAGCATCCGCTAAAGCAGACTAATCTCTGAGAGGTTTGACCAAAATGTTGTTGTGGGTCGGAGGAGGATGATGACCATGAGGAAGGTTTTGAAAGGTACGGGGAAAGAACTCGAGTGGAGAAAACGCTGCTCCGTGGTGTGATGAGACAGACACTATCATCACAAATCCAGTTAAGGCTCCAGTTGGTGTGAGGAGAATTGATTTGTGTGTGTGTGTGTGTGTGTGTGTGTGTGTGTGTGTGTGTGTGTGTGTGTGTGTGTGTGTGTGTGTGTGTGTGTGTGCTGCTGCTGAGGTCAGTGTGTATAATGGAACAGACAGGGTACATCAGCCTCTAATAACTTCAACACTCTCGTCCTACACACACACACACACACACCTCGTACCTGCAGATGCTCTTATCTCAGCAACTCTAGAGATGGAGAAAGAGACACTCTGAGCAAATAAAGTTGAGACTAACTGCATATTACTTATGTCACAGTGTGAGAACATGAGAAGCAGAGATGGTCTCCACCCATAATGCACTGCACAACTGCTTAACGTAAAGCCAAGAAGGATGAGTTCCAGAATCAACATCCTTGTTATTCCTAGAACATTCCTATTAAACACTCGTTTTCTGAGTAATTATTTCTTAATACACATTCCTGATCATATATTGTAAACAATTCAATGGTAAACAACATTTCCCCCCCCAAAAAAAAAAATCAGTCTTTGACACCATTACATTTTAATGGATGCTTACAATGACTTTTTTGTCTAGCTCTATTAATTTAAAAAAATACTAAATATAACTCATACTCACACTGATTTGAATACATCTCTTCTATGAAATATTTCCTTAAGTAGTCTGGAAAACCTTTTTAAAATTTTATCAATTTCTTTTTATTTTTTTACTTTTATCCTGAAACACCTTTTTTTTTTTTCAAATACATATATTTTTTCCTACAATAATAATTAAGATGTGCACACTCATGTATTCAGATACAAGGAAAATATATAATTGTTTATTAAATATGTTATATCACCAACATTAATTAAAAAAAATTACATACTTGGTATGTGTGTTTTAAACAAAATCAAAACAAAAATAAAACCTCTTTCTTTAATTCTTAAGATAAAACTAAATTGATATTTATCTTTTGTTTTGTTTTCTGGAACCAGTAATTCGCTCTGCCACTGTTGTTTCAACCCCCTCCACTAACCATCTGTAATGTAGAAACCACTTTTCATGATTAAAATCATTTTCCCGTCCCACCCTGCAATTTTCTTGTTGTATATCCTATACTACTCCTGCATTTGGCATTAAAGTAGTGAACTAATTTAGGCGTGCAACATTTTGTGCCTGCACATCACCCAAGCTCTGCTTTATCACCCGACTACACTAAAAAAAAATCGGGTAATGGAAAATGCATTAAGAATATCAAAGCGTTTGTGTGTGTTTTGGGTGATTGTCCCTTACAGGGTTTGCCATATCACAGGCCTGCGACTATTACCACCTACATTTCAAGTATTAATGAGAGTCTGCCCTGCTCTCATTCTCCCAATTCCACTCTGTATGCACCCCACACACACACACACACACACACACGCATCATTGCTTAAGGACACCACAGAAGAACCTTGTTAAGCTGGGGTGCATGGAGTGGGTAAGATTGGATTCAGACTTATACCAAACATACTGAATTACTTTATTGATCACAAGACAGAAATGTTATGAAGAGCCATGGGGGCTACACCAGTATCCAATCTGTGAAGCAAGAGTATCTGTGAGTCCCAAGAGAGCATGGGGTGCTCCATTGGACAATTCATAGCACACGCACACACAGCTTGGTTCTATAATTGATTAAAACTGGCTCAGAGGGCAACTGGGATGCCAACCCTCATGCATAATTCCTGATCTGTGCCTGGGTTGCACTGAAACACTCCTTATGATAATCTCCCATCAGCCCAAGAAGACGCAGAGAGAGAAGAGTGTAGAGAAACAGGTCTGTTTTCTTGCGGGACACAGTGACCGGTGCATTTATTACAGAGGAAGACTAACTAGGTCACGCAACAAGTGAACAGAAGTGATCCCGGACACTCTCGCACGCACTTTGTGTTGACAGAAGCCGACTGGAGCTCTTATCTCGGTGCAATGCACAGCGGCCACTGCCTGATAAGAGCCGGTGTTCCAGAGGTCGTTCGAGCGCTTCAGCAACAGCCAGTCACAAAGAGGGAATGGCGCTGCAAAGCAAACAGGCTCACTATCTAGGGTTTTATAATGCGTTTGAACACGTGCGCTAGCGATAGCGCTGTTTCTGGCTTTGACGCTTGTTGTATCTTCCTGAGTAGCTGTCAGTGGTTTGTTTGACATCTGAGGGATGTCTTTCCTAAAGGCAGTTCAGGAGATAAAGGAGATGCTTTAGATCTTCGGGCCCTGATCCCAGGTCACAGTTACCACATCATCAAACTGCTATGATGTCAAAAAAATGAAAGCAAAACCTGACTCGAGAACATTTGGGAATGTTTCTCCGTAAGGTACTTTCCATTACTTGGACTACTACTAGGACTAATTATGTATATTAAACTGAGGAATTTACAGTCAGCTCTGGTCTGTATGGCTCACTAGAGAGAGACAGCATGCTGAGAAGAAAGAAAGCAGAGAGAGGGAAAGAGGGGGTAGGGAAATAGAGGACATTCCAACTAGTGAACACTATTCTAGTTAGTTTACAGTTTAATTTAAGTTTATTGCCACATCAGCTTAAACAGGCTATTTCATGGCAAAGATTATACATTAGAAAAATAATATAGTAGTACACAAAACAATATACACTTTTGATTGATGTGATTTTGTTGCTAACAGTGACGGCTCCGTTTACAAGCTTAACGTTCATTCTTGTGTTACAGTCGCAATAACAAATCCCAGTCTTCATACAGCCATCTTAAAATGTGCCATTAAGCCAGATGTATAATATTATCAGTAATAATAGGCTATACACAAGACGGACAACTTGTACAAAAGTATTTGGGCAAAACCATAACAATGACTGTGAAAATGCCGCCTTCCAGCTAAAAGAGCCAATCACTTTAGTGATAGAGGCTGCAGCATAGCCTTTTTAGAATAATTTAAACAAATCAATACTTACTGCTGATTTGAAAAATATCAGTAAAACAATCCAGACAAAGAGTTGGAGATTTTAGTCATTATTCATCATTCAAGTAGATATCTGCTGTGCTTGTACGCCTATCTTCACAGAAAACCAAGATGGCCTGGATTTCATATTCAGAAAGCTAATTATAAACATACTGACAATTCAAATAACTTTCTTAACAAGATTCTCTACAAAAAGTGGCCAGCCATAACATTTAATCAAAGGAGAAGACAGTTTACCCCAGTGGCAGCTCTAGTTTCTCCTGTGGCGAAACTGAGAATCCAACACACACGTGACATCGTTAATTACGATTTGACATTTACATGTTCACATACTTGTGCAAAGTGTATTTCAAGCTTAATTCCTGATTTTGAGAATTTTTTGATTCTCCCATTTAAACATATTATTTTGTCTCATACTGCCATATTGTTTGGATGAAAAATATCTAGGTAACTTGTTATTATTCAGACAGATAATTCTCTATAAAAGGTGGCATGGTCATGACCATAGTCTTTTTATGACTAAAACAGATGATAGAAAACAATGTATATTAATGCCTGCTATAGTTCATAAAAATATGCCATTTCTTTAACCATGAAGTGTTATTTCTGTGTCTGAGCTACAATGGAAAGCAAAAAAGAGAGAGAGGACGAGAGAGAAAAGGGCAGCCAAAACTAACTAAGTGTTTTTTTTTTAAGTGGCGTGAGGTACAGGCCTTTGGAGAAAACACTGATAAAGAAGGAATGGGGAAAATAGAGAGAAAGACTATCGTAAGCTTTTTCTTAATGATTTGTAATGAAGCTAGTAGAAGGTCAGTATTATCAAGCTTTGTTTGTAAAAACTAAATTTTACACTTTACAGCCTACAATGTTGCTGTGTTTTTGCTGAATGAGTCAGTGGATCAGAATGTCGTCTTTGTGTGCGTGTGTAAAGAAAGAGATTAGGTCAGGCCTCCGAGAGCAGAACTGTGCCACTTGGTTCTGTTTAATAGCTAGAGACTGATGTAGTGGGCCACTTAGATGAACGCTGGGACGCTGTCAGGGAATTCTGGGAAAGCTACTGTGGTCAAAGCTGGAAACAAGCGATGAGAATGAAAAAGGGAATTACAGAGAGCAAAGGGGGGCGGGGGAGGAGAGAAAGGCATCCAGCCAACATCAGGCGGGCAGCGAGCCAGCGCACAGGAAATTAAGCTCATGAGCTGAAACAGACTCTGACCACACAAAACACACACAGAACACATTCATGCAACAAAATTATGCTATGATCATTTATACATGAAATCGGTTAAATCTCCATTTTACGGATTTACTCATATTTCTCTCCCTTTCTCACACAGACACGCTCTACATTATCTGTTATCTGTATCTCTGAAACGGATGGAAAACAGACAGTGTGTGACTGATTACTAAGAACAAATTTTCCCATCAAGCTCAACTTGGAAATGCCAGAGGAGAATCAGAGCTCAACAGGGCAGAGATCGCAATAACATAAATGTATCACTACTAATATTATTCATACTTAGGGTTAGGGATTAGAACTAGGGATATGCTAGGGATATGCAATTTTCATGTTGCGATTAATTGCTAATGCTTTTATCACGGTATATGGTATTATCACGGTATTGAAATTTAGTGAAATATAATACAGTATAACAGGTTTAATAACTTTTTTCTAATAACAAAAAACGCTGAACATTTAAATACAATAAAGCAATACAGAAAAATGTATAAAGTTAAAAGTTTTACACAGATTAAAGTGCAAAAGAACTATAAAGCCCATAGGTATCACTTTACAATAAGACCTCATTAACCTTAGTTAATGCATTAACATTCACAATGAGCAATAGCTACATTTGCTACAGAAGTTATTAATCTTTGTTAAAAAAAAAAAAAATACAAGTCTTAGTTCATGTTAGCTCATTAAATAACACAGTTGCAACTTTCAAGCAGCATACAGCGGTGCTGTGCATTTTGACCAGTTGAGGGGAAAATTATTCTTAAAATGCATTCCAAATTCTGAATAATTTGTAATATATAATTATTCACGGTATTTAGAAGTGCCCACGCTAACAATATCGTGCATATTCATTAAACCTCATCAAACCTCAAATTTAGTATTAAACTTCAGCATGTCACTAATCCTGCACTGTTTGTGCAATGAACATGAATTGTACATTTATACAATATACAATCACGTGGTTTGTTTATTTAACTAGCCATATCTAAAGACATGAATATCATATATTTTGTACAGGCAGCAGTTTTATTTTTCATAAATGATTAGGTTGCATATTTTACAGTCTGAAGAGCATAAAAACACTCAAAATCTGATCCAAACTACATCCATATGTGGTTTAAAATCCAATTAATATCTGATTTTGTGGAAAGAGCTTCAGTCTAAATGGTCAGATTGGATTTCATCCTTGTCTGGGACACAATACATATGTAGCATCATACAAAAAGGCCTGAGTTGTTGTATAAGAAAGTATCTTAGCAATATGATGATGCTTACATTATTACTATAGTAACAAACGAAAATACACCACATATTAATTACACTGTCTTAACAAACAGATTTCATCACTTGAAAAATAACCGTGCGGTCAGTAACGGCTGAAAAAAAAAAACACTACACGACTTTTAAAATCTGGAAAGATTTTAAGAAACTAGTTATCGTACACTTACTGATTTAGTCACAGAGTAAAAACTGACCATCATACACTAAATGACTGAGGATCACACTACTAGACTTTAACGTCATTCTGATCACAACTAATTCATGCAGAAAAAGCTCCTTGTTGCTAGAAGATGCATGAAAAATGAAAACAATAGGTGTTCTATACCTTAGTAACTACTAAAGGTCAACCTTTGGTCAATAGTGGATTTTACTGATAATGATAAATAGGTTGGACTTTACTACTACAGAAAAAAGAAAAAAAAAAAACCAACTACCACACAGCAACATGCAAAAATCACTCAGAATATGTTAGCAACTCCACTGAAACAACCTGGCAACCATTCATAACACCACAGCATTGTGGAGTCAACTTTTGCAACTTTTTTCTTTAAAAAAATAATAAAAAGTATAAAACCTTTTAACTTATATATATAATATTGATTTATGTTTTTTATTTCTTACTTTTTTATTGTTATATTTTATTTACAAAATCTTTTGTTGAAAGCAGGTTACTCTGGTCATGCATAATCATCTCTGACCTGTGCATAACCGCTCTGTGTGTGCGCAGAATTGATGTGTCAAAATGATCACTGCAGCACATACTTATCACACACTCTTGGAAGTCCATAACTGTGCTAGGTCACTCCACGGTGAGAAAGGGGTGATTTACTAACCATTAAATGCAACTGGAGGCAAGTGGAGGTCAATCAGTTAACAGGTCGTTTACTTCCCAAGTTAGCAGCTCTCTGTCTCTCTCTCTTTCTCTTCCTGTCTCCCTTTAGAAATCGACAAAGTTTATAGACAACAATCAATGAAGATTCACAGAAGGGATGTGTAAAACAACATTTTCAATATCGACTAGTTGACAGCTTGTCTAAATGGCTAATCAGTCTTAAAGAAGCCATATTTATCATTCAGGTTTACCAGACCCTTATCAGTGATAGATATAACTGCGTCAGTTCCTTTTCCAAAATTCCAGAACTTCAAAGTGAGACATTCCAGTGAGGAATCTAAGTGGGAGTTTCCCTTCTGTCAGCATACAGTGATAGGATCATCTGTGACCATGAAAACAAGACCTGCTGTGACTCCACCCCTTCAATACTTCATTATTTGACAGTTGATGTTTAAATGACCTTCGCCTCCCGCTGTTATTCATGAACCCTCCTACCCCCACATTCCCCAAGATAAACATGCAAGAATGCACATTTAACAAACACTAATCCCATCATTCCATGCCTGCAACATGCTTGCAGTTATTAGCATCTCTCATAGTCAACAGAACAAAAAAGGGCAAACTTATCAAATCTTTTCAATTCACATACATATCATCGCGACTTTAGCCCCCGAAGCAGCCTGCCTCCGTAATTAATATTACTGATCCCAGGAAAAAAGGGAAGAGGAAATATCCTACAGCTCAGGGCTATTGGCACAGCACAGCAGGACGAAATATTAGCAGTATTTTAAAGATGATAATTAAAATTAAAGCTCAGTGTGAGGAAATTGGACTGTTTGAGGATTAACAGCAGCACCGCTGATGCCCGTGGAGGAATTAAATCCCGCTGTGTCAATGTTATCGAGGAGCAATTCACCAGTACATATCACAGACACAATAGGCCAACTAACAGGTCTTTTAAGCAGCTTTTCCGTTCAATAGAAAGAAAACACACAAAAAGCAAAATACACTTGATTTGTTAACATACGGCATAAAAATATCCAAAAGAGGTCTTGGGGTACCTATAAAAATGGGGAACATTTGTGTCCCGCATATAAGAAATACGGCAATTGTTTTGTAAATATACCGTAAATTTAAAGATTATATATAACACCATTAATAAATTCTGCAAATAAATTCTACAGATAGATAAATAGACAGATAGATAAAAAGTATCAAAGACATTGTTTCAAGAAGTTAACTCAACAAATAAATGTCACCTCATTATTATCAATTTATCATTTATATCTTAAAATGTCAACCCTGTTACCATGATTTTGTATAACTAGCATCTAATAAAGGGGGTATTTGTAGAAATATCTGCATTACATTCTCAGAAGCACTTTGTAGGATTGCTACCTTGCTGTACAACATAAACTGTTACATTACTGAATCCATAATTATACATCGCAACACAATGATATAGCACAAATTTATCTGATAATTTAAAAAATGACTTTATAAAACTGGAAAAGCAGCCCGTTTTATAGAAAGACTCCATGAATCACATGGGCCTCATTTTTGGCCAGAGCCTAAGACCATGGGATGGTTCCAAGTGTTTTTGTGTATTCAAAATTTAGACCTACGGCACATGACTCAAAGGGATGTATTTATATAAACCATGCGTGCCATTTTTGCACAGCTGCGGATTCTGTTGAGTTTCTGCACGGTTTATCCAGTCGCACTGTTACGCAAGTGCATTCATCATCCAAATCAGATGGAGCTAAATGCAGAAAAGGAGCGTCTGCTTTGAAGTTCTGCAAATGAGAAGCACTTGACTGACATTAGGGCAGAGCTGAATAGATGTTGCCACCTCTCTCTCGCTCTCTCTGTCTCCTGGCAAGCAGCGAACAGAACATGTTCTTGTTTTTTCAGGACCCTGAATAAAAAGCATGCTGCAGGGAGAACTCAGTTGGAGGGTCTTCAAAACAGCAATAGTTTTAATCTTGGAGGCCTCTTAAAACAGTCGGAACACTGAGCAAGTCTGTAAGGACAAGCACCTCGTTCAATAACTGCTCAGTCAATGGACTTTTGTTAGGATTGTGTAACATTGTAAAACCCGGGTCAAAGTCCTCATGTTTCGGGCTGAAAGAGATTTAGCGCTCATAGAAGCGTAACCTGACCCCAGAGAGCTTGCCGATTGAATTCAGAGTAAAAGACGCTGGATGTTTTATTCCCAAACAAACAATAAACCCTAATGGCAATCATGATTACATTAGAAATGGACTTTTGAGGTACAGATCATCGTGGCATGATGTTGAATACACTTTTTTGGGGTAATAAAGGTGGTGAATAGATGAGTGAATGAACCATTCGATCATCTTAATGGCCACTTCAGTTCATTATGAGTTTTGTCAGACATTAGCCGGGTAGGAAGAGACTGCCAGACAGGACGACAGGTTGCAGGGTTTGTGGGGGGCTCCATATGTGTTGTGAGACACCGTAGGAGATTGGGGGATGTGGCATCATGTGTGTGTGTGTGTGTGTGTGTGTGTGTCCAAAAGACTTACAGCTGTCACTCAGATGCAGGAGAAGAAGTGTGATCTCACCTCACACACTCTTTGACACCACCCACATGTTTGACCACACACACTTTTCCCAGTCTGACAGAAATGTACACACCTGCCAAAACAGCACACAAGGACAGCTAATGGATCTGCGGTTGGCGACAGGTTCCTAAACAAACCGTTTAAAAGCCAAGAGGCTGTCTCGAGCGCACCCTGAAATGCACCAGAGACATTACTTTGACAATTCACTCCATGGCTCTCGGCATGAACTGATACCAAGTTATTCATTAATACGATCAACTAAATTTAGACACACTGCCCACCCTCACACACACTTAAGTTACACCCACGGACATGACAAGCATGGTCAATAAAAAACAGAGCAGACATGCCTATTCACTGAGTCATTGTAAAGAGGACGTATGGTCGTCATACAGATCCAGTTTTTCAGAAACTTGCACAAACAAAACAGAAGAAGCGTTAATGATTCTGACCTTTACACAAAGTCCAAGCATCATCAGTTTTCTATTTAGAACTCTTTCTATTTTAAACATTCACTTTAAGATGAAGTTCCATGAGGAAATACCCTCATTTCTGGAAGTCAATTTAAGTTCCTTAAAGACATCAGCTATATTTATCTTTAATAACCTTTTATTTCATTCTTAGACAAGCACAGTGCATTGATTTATCTGCTAGGCCAATTATTCAGCCAATACCTGGCCAATAATGGTGCCTAATGGGCCAACTAACAAATTCACCAGTTCACCAGCCTCGTCAATGAATGATACAAAATTTTTCAGCTAGGGATGACACCATTATTAAAAATCTAGATTATACCAAAAAGCTGAAAATATAATTTCAGCCATTTTTTGATAACCAATAAATGCATGGCCAATATTACAATTCTGTAGTATATTTTCGAGAAAACACCAAAACAGTAAAAATAGTTGAATCTACCAACAGTCTTGTAAATTAAAAATAATAATAATAATATATTTTCAGCCATTTTTTGATAACCAATAAATGGCAGATATATATATAAAAAAACTATACTACATTGTCTAAATATATAAAGAACACTAAAAATTTGATGATTTACCAACAGCTGATAAATTACTGATAAATAAATAAAAGCAATAACTATCCAATAATGTATTTTCAGACATTTTATTAGTGTTTAAGATCACTCTTTTCATCATCTTACAAAAGGTTCTAAATGTATTCTAAATGTAAAAAAATTGTGGAAGTTACATATCCATTATTAGCTGATTTATATCCAAAAGACCAATACTGATAAAATAAATCTGAATAGAAAAAAAATAATTAAATAAAATTGTGAAAATCTGTGAATAATCGATATGGCACCAACATCTCTAGCCACAATTGCCACAGTACCGTATTAGCATTACATCAGCTACCCTGCTCTCTAGGTATCAGCTGATGAAAACCCCATATTGATCAAGCACCAACTCTGAGCAAAACAGCTCTTATATCTCTCTCAGAAAAAGCAGGTCTATGCCTCCTCAGTATGGAACCTGTGTGGTTATCTATACACAAATCAATGACTGCTGAAGCGTGTGACTGAATATAAACATCAACATTTAGGAGAAGCACAAGCACAAATTCCCATGATCCTACAACATTTTCTCTCTCATGATGAGCATTAAAGCACCAAGCATTCGAGGCTAACAGCTTAAACGGAAGTCTGAAATAAACATCCTTTGTCCCCTGACAACGCACATGAAGGGTGATGCGAGCAAATGAATCTGCCTGCTCCAGCCCCAGAAGACATGAGCTCTAGGACATCACAACATGCCCTGGCATGTCTCCACCTCACTCCCAATAATTAAATATGATGACTAAACGCCACATTCTGAGTTAAATAAAGCTGACTGGAGGGGGGAGACGAGGTTGTATCAGGCATTGTGGTGGCTTCTCAATAGGCATCAGCCTTTGTGCGGCTTTTTTTATTACCAGTGCAGATCTATTAGCGTGACATAGGCCTAAATTAGCACCCATAGAAATCCATTAGCGTCACCGTATAGGAGAATTCAGAGCTGAAGGGCTTTTCTCAGACTGACAAGATGCTTGCTTCAATTGCAAAAGCTGACAGAGAAGGGCAACCTGCAGAAGGCTGTTCTGGGGCATTCGGGTCTACAAAGGTTATTTTACCTTAAAGGGATACTCCACCCCAAAATGAAAATTTTGTCATTAATCACTTACTCCCATGTCGTTCCAAACCTGTAAAAGCTTGGTTCGTCTTCGGAACACAATTTAAGATATTCTGGATGAAAACCGGGAGGCTTGAGACTGTCCCATAGACTGCCAAGTAAATAGCAGTGTCAAGGCCACGTGGAAACACCGCATCCTTGTGGCGCGGATGATACAGAAGAGCATACGGTGATATGGAGAGACACAGAGGAGACTGCAGACAAAGGAATTATTGAATAAAGTCGTTATTTTTGTTTTCTTCGCGTACAAAAAGTGTTCCTGTCGCTTCATATAACCAAGATTGCACGTCTGACGGCAGATGGAGTATTCTGATGACGACTTTCATACCTTTTATGGACCTTGACAGTGTTATTTACTTGGCAGTCTATGGGACAGTCACAGGCCTCCCGGTTTTCATCCAGAATATCTTAAATTGTGTTCCAAAGACGAACAGAGCTTTTACTGGTTTGGAACGACATGGGGGTAAGTGATTAATGACAAAATTTTCATTTTGGGGTGGAGTATACCTTTAAAGGGACATCAGCCTTAAGGAGAGTTCATAAATGAAACATGCTTTTGAGTCAATTCTTTTCAAAAAATTGGTTGATCCAGTTCACAAAACCAACCTGAATGATGTGTTCATGAATCAAACTGATCTGTTAAACTCACTGACTCAATGATCTAGTCACAGCAGTTAACGTCAATTATCAATTAGTTTTGACAAAATTTATTCATGTTAATGTCATCAAGGTGACTTTTTGAAGAACATCCAGGCCATTTTTATATATAAGACAGTAAATGAGAATTGGGACTGTTTAACTCCAAAATGACCATAAAGCACAATAAACGTATCAAAAAAGGTAGGTTATATGACTTCTGCAATATATTACAAGTCTTCTGAAGACATTCAGTAACTTAACATTATTCTTAATGAAAGTGAATGAATTGTTGATCTAGTTCATAAACCAGCCATCATGGTTTGTTGAACTGATTCAAGTTCAACTCCCTGACTCAAAATCTATTGTATGGCTTTAGAATATTTAAAATAAAAGCACAAAAGTCATATGGACCAATTTTATGGCACATTAATGATGCTTTTGCAACCTTGCAATCATTCTTTGTAACTAAATGAAAAAAAGCAACAACTGCATTCTTCCAATTTTACTAATGTTCCACAGAAGTATCTCATATGGGTTTGAAAACAATATGAGGCTGATTAAAATCAATTTTCATTTTTAGGTGAACCTTCCCTTTAAGATAAAAGTGCTGTTCCGAGATCTGTTTATGCATGACTAAGCATATTTTATATTATTCAAGAAATGTGCCCACAGCATGAATAGAAAATTTATAATTAGAGTTACATAATTATGAGCAAAAGTAAAAGTACCTTCACTACTCCTAGAGTGTTCTTGAGAATCATAATTCAGAACGGCAGAGGGAAAAACCATTGTGATTAGTTCATAACTGAGTGGGCTGCTCAGGAAGTGAGAATAACTGAGTGAACATCCAGACCACAGATGGACTTATCCAGGAGGCCCGGCGAAGATGTACGAACAAGGACCATGAAACCACTGTACGCACTTTCAGCAGAAAACACACCACGTCACCTATCTTTAACACCAATTATTCAGCACTTTCACTCTTATAACAATCAACACTCTGATATCACAGACCATAGGACCTGTTGAGACACAAGTCAGTGACTCAAAACAGGAAGATGAGGGTTCACATGATTATCGTGATTCTTTAATCAAGTCAGCTCCATGTTCTATGGCCGACACAAACAAACACAAACACACAAAGTCCTCAGGAAGTGCATGAATGAGGCCAATGTGTACTGGATGTGTGTTCCTCGAAAAGTAACACAAATAAACACAGTCACTGCTCATAAAAGATGAAGAATGAAGGAAGAAAGAGGGGTAAAAAAAGAGTTCACTCTCTCTCTCCATGCTCTCTGTTTTTGACCATTGATCTTTGACCTTGAAGAGGCCGGATAACTTCCTGCTATGAATTGCTCAAGCAACAGGAATGTTCTCATACAGAAGAATCAAAACGAAGTTTTGTGACTGTTTATGTATATTCAGCAACTATAAAACAACTTATTTAAATAATAATTAGGGCAAATTAGGTTTCCAGTTTCCACCAAGTAGTTACTCAGATATCAAGCAACAAATGTTAATAATACCCATTGAAGGAGCAAATATTCTACTAATTACACTCATCAAATCCATGCAAGCCCATTGAAATGAATGCAATCAAAAACACTCCAGGTTTTTACATTATATGTAGTAATTGGGATTTGGTTAGAAGGACTTAAGCACACAGAATTGAAATATTTCCCAGAAACACTGTGTATTTGTGCAAAAAAAAAAAAAAAAGAGAGAGAGAAATACAAAATTTGCATAGTAATATATAAAACAGAATATATGTACTTTTTTAATAAAATATGTATATATATATATCTGCCTGACAAAAAACTGATGGTTAAAACATTGCAATAAATATTTCTTATGGAGCCGTTATATCATTGTGCGGACAATACATTTGTTCTTTTGTTCAATGTGTTGCTTGCCATTTCTTTGTAATGAATTGCAAAATTTACTAGAAATTTCTGAGTTAAAACTGTTTCTACGCCATTTTTTTTTTTTCACTGATTCAGATGCTGTTTGTTGTCAACATCCATCTGGAATAACCATCCAGGTGAGCTTTTCAAGTTGCCGCTGAGCATCACTGTCAATGTAAACTTGGACTTGAACTTTCAAGTAAAAGGTTCGCCAGTTAAGGAAAGCCTCAAATGATGCCTTTAACTCATATACAAACATTCAAAGTGATAATTTGTGTAACACTGCCAGCAATGAACTTCACTGCAATACAAACAGCAACGCAGCCACCCAATTACAGAGCAGAAGGAAATTTGATTACCTCATTATAGTTATTTTATCACAACAGCGTGTATAATATGAGAGCGGAGTGTAATTGGGAGAAGAAACAAGCCAGGAGAAAATGAAATGAAGGTAAGTGAAACTCATCAGACGATGACAACAGGAACAGAGATACTGTAGCTCTGCTTTCTGCTCTATCCACGGTCTGTGACAAATGTTTCACGGCCAATCAACAACTACATGTATTATTAAATATCCCATCATTAAACCTTGTTTTACATCACTGAAGTGCATCTTAGGTGGGATAAAGCATCAGCACAGCGTTAAGAGGAACAAACATCCGGCTAAAGCAAACAGAATGAGCAACTAGATATTGAGTTTTCAGCAACATGTTAACATGTCATGTGTAAGCCTGAAAAGCTTGGCAACAGCATGAAAACCCAAAATCATGTGTAAACCTGAAAAGCTTTAACCTAATCATCTGTTTCTCTCAAAAAGACTTTTGAGGACTGAAGGACATATATTATATAAAGAAATTTCTATGCTGTATCAAGGCACCTCAGTGGGATATGAGGAAGATTGTGGAGAAGGACCGATTCCAGACCTTGGGGGACCTGCGGAAGCAGTGGACTGAGTCTGGAGTAGAAACATCCAGAGCCACCGTGCACAGGCGTGTGCTTTTGAACCAGGAACACAGCGGCAGAAGCGCCTGACCTGGGCTACAGAGAAGCAGCACTGGACTGTTGCTGAGTGGTCCAAGTGTGGATGTGTGTCATGTGTGCGGAAAAAACCAAAATGAAGTCCAGTGTCGAACAGAAAGGGCAGCCAATGTGGCACTTACAAATGCTGAAAAGCATATCATGGCACCTGCTCACATATACCAATGTACTACTACATTTACCATGACACAACAACATTGTAATCTACAAAATACCATGGTTCATGTCTTTGGACATGTACCATGGTACTACTATAGTGTTTTGGACACAGTACCATGGTAATCTTGGAAATACCATGGAATGCCATGTAAAGACCATGGTAAAGAATGTCAGTACTGGTACTTTTTCATGAGACATTTATCGACGTCGCGTATCTCTCCACATTTTTACGACCCCCCGCGCGTGCTTTATCACTTATTTACATATCTTAACCATTAACGGAGAGCTGAAACAATACGTTACAAAACTTGCATGTCAAAATACTCGATGTTTTTGTTGTGTTACAAAGCTTTAAAAAAGCGGTGCCTGCGAATCCACTTAAATGTACTGCTTCAGCCTGATTTAATTTGAAAGAATGTCACAAATGTAGCAGTAACAGTTAAAGTCTGAAGGAGGAACGCGCGAGACTCAAGAAGATCAAGCTATTAGATTGCTTTAAACGTTTAAAAATATGTGCGGCCAAGAAATGTAAACCACGCAGTTAAAACAAACAAAGTTGAACGCTCACTTACCTTTCTGAGAAACAACTCGCGATGGCAGATCAAGATTTCTGTTCGATAACTGCCAGAGAGCGATCGCGGCAAAAGCTTTACATAATTCGTCTTCCAAGTGGATCGGCGAAGGTAGTGCGGGAAAAAAGGAGTATTCCTTGCGAAAAGCCGGGGAGGCAGTACACTTTGTTAGGGAAATCCGAAGAAGTATGGGCGATGTTGGGAAACCAGCGTCGAAAACAATTCCAGGGCTTTTCCACGCCCTGTAGGCTGAGCTTCAGAGACACCGCCAGGTGCGCACGAAGTATGAGTGCTCACTGCTCACGCGTACCTGTGTGAGTTCTGAAGGAAACTCGGTGAAGTAAAAGTTCCCACAGCTGATGTATGAGGACACAGGACTCATCTGGAGTGGACCTGCCCGATTGACCAGAGGGAGCACTCGGGAGCACTCGGGAGCTCTCTCTCTCTCTCTCTCTCTCTCTCTCTCTCTCTCTCTCTCTCTCTCTCTCTCTCTCTCTCTCTCTCTCTCTCACACACACACACACACACACACATACACAATTTCAGAATTTTATGTGATTTATTTTTAAATGCAGTCACATAATAAAATAAGATAAATATAATATATACAATAATAAAATATGATGGATAAAATTAATTTCAATTTCATGGCATGCAGTGTTCCCAAAGCATCAATACACAAAAAGTCACATAACAAAATAAAGCAAAGTTAATCAATTAAAATGATGATTTAGTCAAATAAATGTTCAGGAATCATCTTCAAGTCTTCAATACAATGACATAAATTAAAAAAAAAATTAATAAGTATTTTTATGAAATAATAATTGCAATAATAATAATAATAATAATAATAAATATTTTATGGTATACATTGTTGACAAAGCATACACAATACACAAAAAGTTGCATGGTAAAATAAAATATCTTACCAGAGATGCTAGTTTCAGAAAAGTTTGCATTATATACAGTACAATTAAAAATGCACTCAAACTGTTTCTGACACTGTCGCCGTTTTTTTTTTTTTTTTTTTTTTAACTATATTTCTGTTATATCTATATTTGTTATATTTATCTTCATCTTTATCCCTGATGGTGACGAGACGTTCTTCCTGATGATACTTTATGGTTGGACCCTGTAGATCTATCCTGCCAGTTTCAGTCTTTAAAATTGAGTGGAAGCAGGAATCAGAAAGAGTTCTTTGCTCTAACCTTCCTTCAGACACCCTTGGGGCCTCCCACAGCCCCCCACTGTGAAGCCTGAACTGGAATAAAAGAATGATCTTTTCCTCTCCCACTTACAGTAAATCTGAGATTTGCGGTTATCTGGCTCATGCTGTGACTGAGATTAAGGCCAAACCAATTCTAAATCATAATCAAAGGACAGAAATTGAGGATGGATGCAGAAAATTGTGTTGTGACAACATATTTAAGCCCACCTCTTTCATTTCAGTCCAATGTTTTTGATCCTGCATGTTTATGGCTGCTGTTTTGAAGATTAATGTTCGGCTGAGCAGGAGAATTTAAATGAATAAAGCTTTAGAATAACAGATTGACAAGCAATATTTGAAAAAATAAATGAATAAATACATTTATAAAAAATATGAATGAGTAATGTTAATAAAATAATTTAAATATATAATAAATTAATATAGTTTAATTCAAAAATTGTAAATACAATTAAATTTTGTGAATTTTCCAAATAAAAAATAATAATAATAAAAAATAAAAAACTAAAATTCTTGAATCAAATTCAAGGTATTTTATTGACAAGTTTGGCAATACTGGCAAAGCATCAATACACAAAAACAGTGACAGCAAAAAATTAATAAAAATAATACTAATAATAAAGCAAAGTGGTGCTAGTATTGATAATAAAATAATAATTGCAATAAAATAAAATGCAAAAGAGAAAATAAATCTTATTGCATACAATACTTCCAAAAGCTTAAACAGTACCAACAAATGGAGAAAATAAATAAATAAAATAAATATACATAAAACGACTGACTCAGGGATATTTCACCCTCTTAATTTTTGACTATTGATTCTTTTCAGCTTTAATCTGCATGGATTAGAACTATTTAGCAAACCGACCTTCATAAACCCACCAAATTCTTCTGTCATCTACAGGTAGTCAAGGTCTTTGAAGTAAGCAAGGTGTTTTTGTGGCTTTGCCTTCATAGGACAGTCTGGGTAACATGAGCAACATCATTAATGCAGTGTCTCTTTAAAATGTTGTTTTGGACCCCAGTGTGTTATTGCAGCGAAAGTGCACTTGCACGTGTGTGTATGTTGTAGTTGGATTGAGTGTCAAAGCTGAATGATTTGAATAATTCATGACTATGGAAATTAGTCTGTCTGAAGGAAAAGAGTGCGGTCTTTGCCCCCGAGGCCTGTAGGGACAGAGATGCTTTGCTTTTTCATTTATTCTCTCTCCCTTCCTGCCTGCCTCATTCTCTCTCAACCCTCCTCAAATGCCTTTCTCAAATGCAGTGAACAGTTGAGGAAAACACGTGAAATATAACAGGAGCAGCGATGGAAAGAGAAAAAAAAATCAGAGAAAAATGAGAATAATGATAGCTGTCATGGGGAATGAGATGGCATTGTGCCCGAGCGTGGAACACAGAGCAGGCTGTCATCTGCAACCATTGTTCTATTTTCTCTCAAATAGTCCTGTGCTTCTATTGCTCGGAGTGGATCTGTCACACCTCTTTTACTAAATGTTAAGAAATAGATGACTGTATCATCTGACAAATCATAAACACAGTACAGAGACAGAGCAGGTCATTTTATACTTCACTGGCCATGCTTTGAGCGACTCTGATGTGAAGGACAGATATTGATTGTGGCTCACATGTAGTTCCATCAGCTTCCAGCGACGATTCAAGTCTTTTCAAGATATTTTGAGATACATGTTGACTCCTAATAACTTGAGTCATATAAATATTTTGAGAACATAAACTCAAAAACGTTTTCGTAACGCATTCTTGTGGCGCCCTCTACTGTTTCAAATCATAATATAAACTCAAAATATATAACCTCAGGGGGACTTTTGGGCTGTGCAACCCCCACCACGACACCCCGAAAACCCATAAAGTACTGTTTAAACGTCAGTATTATTCTCACCGTGTCCGTGTTCTGTTCAACAAGAAACAGACGTTATTTGCATTCGTCCCTGAGCAGCTGAATCTGGCACATCCAGAATAGCGGCAAAGACAGATGAGCAGAAACAGTAACACTGTCAGTTGGCAGAGAAAGACAATATGCTGCGAGACAGTAAACAGAAGGAGTCGTGAAGAGAGAGGAGGGATAAACATGAACAAAAGTGAGCGAGAGCGAGAAATAAAGGAGTTATTTTTAGCGCGTGCAATGATTAGATTTGCTTCCTGTTGCATCGAGCCAAGTTGGTCGGGTGGCTGTCAATATGAGTTATTGCATAGACCTCGCTCTAATCAAAGAAGTGTGTATACGTGCGTGCGTGTGTGTGTGTGTAAATGAGGGAGTGGCCCATGCGCGTATCTGTGTGTGTGCGCGTACATGCGTTTGTCTATAAATTGCATACTCTCCTATTACTTAGCGTCTGGAGATGTTGGTTTAGCTCGGTGGATGGTATCCGGTATTCCCTGCAGTGCCAGTTCGGTGCAATGCCAATAATGAGCCATCTGGTGCTCTCACCATCAATCCCACAAGTCCTGGGACCATCACCCAGAATTCTGCACCCCTGCGCTCAGCCAAATAATCAGGCCGCTGTACGGAACAAGATCAAGATGAAGGGCAAAGTTTACTCACTTCAAAAATACAAAAATAAGTTGTTGTTTTTTAAATCATATTTTTATTTGTATATATTTAGAGATACTATGTATTTTTTTAAAGTATACAATACTACGCTACATATAATAGGCTATATATATATATATATATATACACATTTTATAAATACACACTGTGTATAAAGATTGTGAAAAAAATTACTATATCATTGGCCTATTTTAAATGTAAATCAAACACAATTTAGTGAAATTTGAATTATGCAAAGGAGAAAATAAAATTTGCAAGTTAGTAAAAATATATTTTTTGGAATAGGCTACATTATACATACAGATACACACACACATTATTCGTTTACATATACATTTTAAGAAAAATGTATTTCTTGTAAACTATTTTTCTTACACAATTTTGTTGCTCTGGTCTGGTATCTTGCTTAGATATTTTTGTGATCAGAGATTTGAGAAAGCTAATGAAACCACTTACCAAGACTGAGAGACACTCTTTGAAGGAAGATGCTTTGCCAGAATGTCCAAAGTGGCTGATCAGATTCCCAGATTATTCCCAATGCAAACAATGTAAATGTTCTCAACATACTCAAAGGACAATTATTTAAATAATTACTGTGCAGTTCTTTGAAGAGCCACATCCATTCTCGGCTTTCAGTAATCCTGCTATGATTGATTAATTGCCTGGAGTGTTGCACACACACACACACACACACACACACACACACACACACACACACACACACACACACACACACACATAACAGGAAGCTCTTTGTTTGTTGTAATGATTAAAACCTGATTCTATAATCTATTACATCAGTGTGTAATTACATCATATCCATTCATTTCTGTGATTTTACGGCTGGTTGGTATCAAATAATAGGCTTCACAGAGCAGAAAAATGCAATAGGAAGTTTTGAAATTGTAATTAGGGCAACGCTCTTTCGGATAACCTTCAAAAGTTGAAAATAACACATTTTTTTCATAATGGGGTTATGCTACTGTCCCCAGGATAACAAATTGCATTGGCTATGGAACGCTGAATAACCAGCTAACAAGAACATTGGTTTTTGTGAGGAATTGTGAGCAAATAATTGCACTTTTGGAAACAGACTTTGTCTCTCACTGCTAGAATAATTAAAAGCGACCCATCACTCTATAGCAGAGCTTGAGTGCCAAGCAAGGCTTTTCAAGAAGAGTTTGGAATTAGTGTTGTAAAAGTAAAATCACTTTAAGGTATTCAATCCCTTAAAAATCATGTTCAATAATTGGAATAATGCTTAAGTAAAATAGAATAGAATAAAATATAAATATTAAATAAACATGAAAGATATTGTTTGAATGAAAACATGAAACATTGTTTGCAACTTAAGTGTACTTTGAGTGTCAAACCACTAGGTGACAGCATATTGTCATTTTAAAATGTCACCAATGTTAATCAAAGTACCACAGAGATCCATAACCATTAATGTCATTCTGTAAGATTTTAAACTTAAATCTTAAACAATTCCACAATCCAAGCCACTCACCTAAATATTAGAGCCTAATGATATAAAGCCAAAACATTTAGGTGTCCCATAAAGAGACATGAAGCACTAGCTGCCAACTTTAAGACTAATTTGGGTTAGCATAGGTTCACCTACCAACTGGCCTCATTACATTTACTTAAGAGATAAAACTTAATTTCCTACAGTGGATGTCCCTGTCATAAAGGTCTCCCAGTGTTCCAGCATTTTCTTGGAATCAACATTAGCACTGTGGTTATGAATCTCCACCTGCAGCTAAGCAATGGTTCTCCCCAGAAACTAATTTATAAAATGTTTGTTGTAAAGTCCATCTTAAACTGGTAGCTGTGTTTTGCAACATGAAAGCTGGTTTCTAGCTGGTTTAAACTCATCATTAGCTAGTTCAAGCAATTTATTAGTTGTTTAAAGCTTATAATTAACTGGTCCAACCTGGTCATTAACTGGTTCACTGCTTCAAGCTGGGCCATAAACGAGTTAATGCTTGTTATAAGCTGTTCAAGCTGATCATTAGCTGGCCTAACCAGGTCAGTAGCTGGTTTAAGCTGGTTTGAATTGGTCATTAACTGGTTCAAGCTAGTTTTCAGCTTCTCCAAGCTTATCATTATCTGTTTCAAGCTTCTTGTTATCTGGTCTAAGCAAGTCAATAGCTGGTCATTGTCTGGTCTTTAGCTGATTCAAGCAAGTCATTTCCATCCATTTCATGGACGATCGAAGATTGTCTACTAGCATGCACTAGCTAATGAGCCGTTTTGACCATTATAGTTTCAATGTTCCAGAACACAGTCTTTGGCACAAACTGAGTCTTTACAGTTGTATAATATATGTCAGTGTAGTGCTTTTGTGAGACCTACTACTCACTCTTACAACACAAAACATGGATGGTATTGCAATCCCTTAATGTTTTGTGTAATTCTTTGATTACTGTGAAACAGTCACAGATCCAAAGGGAAAAGAGGAATAGCAAAACAGGATTGGATAACCTTAATCACTCATGTGTCATTTGATGACGCACACCACATGTATACGTGTGGAAACGGCCGATTCTCAGCTTAGTTATGGGAAACTGAAACTTTCCAAAGAGGTTTGACCCCCTGACCTTTAGAATCCTTCAGCTTCAAGTGCATCCCTCTGTCCCCAGTCACAGCACCTCGTCCCAGGCTCTGGGTGTCACCACAGGGCCTTTGATGGCTCACACATGGGCTGCTTCCTGTAGCTACTACTTCCTGTGGTTAATCGGGGAGAGGGTGCATCGGGGCTGCCCCTTCTGGTCTCTGGGGAAACACAGGGGATGTGACTGTTTGCACACACACAGACAAATACACTCTCATAATCCCCATTCAACCCCAGCACTTCTTCAACCTTTCACACACCCTTACTTCCCTCAGTCACACAAACACACATGCACCCTGCAGCAGTTCTCATCACACTTCAGCCTCCAAACCATCTGCGACCTTTGAGTTCTGTCCCTCTGGAGTGGAAGTCCTGCTTCCCATGAAGACCCAGCATCAGTCAATCAAATTAAACTTACAAATCAAGAAGTAACAGATTAAAACAACTATTGTGATTAATCTTGTGATTACTAACAAACATGTTTATACTGTGTGGATGACATTTGTAACATATGTGACGGATGGACGGACGGACGGACGGACGGACGGACGGACAGACAGACAGACGATAGATAGATAGATAGATAGATAGATAGATAGATAGATAGATAGATAGATAGATAGATAGATAGATAGATAGATAGATAGATAGATAGATAGATAGATAGACGAACGAACGATGGACAGAGATACATTAGACAGACAGAATAAAACTACAAACTTGCACAAAAAGAAACTACAACTCCCATGAAACTTTCTGGCTGACGAACAAAGACAGCATGAACTGACAAGAGTTCATATTTTGTTTAGACGGGTCATGAAAAGAAAAGCATGCAGTAAACTAAGAATAAAAGCATTTTTATATTTATATTTTATTGCCACGGCCGGGGTCCTGTATCGCGCACATACTAAATCTACACCCCCCTGCTGAATGAAATCATTGTGCATGACTTCCAGTTCTTTATGTGGAGTAATGTACCGCGCATGCCATATTCTCTCTTTCTTTTAGTCATCCAGCCGCCAGTAAATCCTCTTTAGTTTAGTGAGTAATATTATGCACCTGTCAGTGAATCTTCAGTATGCTCCATTTATTCTTATTGTGACCTACATCAGGGAGATGGATATAAACGGAGGTGACATCAGGAGCAGACACGCTCGTGCACGGGCATCCCTCCATACCTGACGCCATAGCAACGCTATGCAGAATCAGTGATGCGCTCTTTCTTCAATACAGCAAGGACAAGGAGATACAGCACCATCGTGTTCACTGTCTAACCGCTGATTTTGGAGCTGGTTTACTTCATGTATCGATGACAAAACCTACAACCGGAGACATCTAGGTGAGTGTGTCCGCAGTCTTGGTGCTTTACATCTTAAATGAATTCATTCAAATCCCAGAGGTTGATTCTGAATGACGATCACTGCCTTATCATATTTACAATGGCCTTGAACATGTTGATGTTACGTTGCATTTTAATTACATTTTGACGTGCGGTTGTAATGTTATAAGCTGAATGACTGAACTGTTGACTGCTCATGTAGAGACGTGTCACTTATAAAACATCAGAACTAAGTTTAATCGAGGTAGCATTTTGTTTCTTTGTGAGGTAAGCTTGTTTTACAGAAGCAACAATTATCTGACCTGGGTGTACCGATTACAGCAGACTACACTGTAATTACAATATCACTGGTAACGAATTATAGGCAATATTAAATGAACATCAGGTGAGCTAATAAAAAGTCAGTAATTTCAAATACGCTAAAAAGTACTAAATGCAAATACAAATTTTGTAATTGTAACAAATACCTTTAGATTAAGTGACTCTAGAAATATTAAGATGTATGAACTTAACTTAATTGTTTTTTTTTCTGTTTATGTTTTGATTGTTTATTATTATGTATCTCTTTTTTATTAATATAAATGGAGAGCAAAATGCACGTTTAAACAAACACTCAACCATCAACACTCCTGGAAAAAAGAAATAAGTGCCACACATAGATCTCAAAACCTGTTGTATTAAACGTGCCAAGGGTAACAATCAACTAACAAATTATTTTAATTGAGCATTAAAACACATCTTGACATCCACAAGACAATAAGCTACTAAACAGGATGACAAAATCAAGAGCAAAAATGTAAATCAATCTGGCAAACCGGTAAAAATGCTTCCATAATTGTTCTTGCCCATGTGCATGCTGGGAAAACATAACATTGCCGGAAACTGAATGAGCAAAAGTGCACTTAGACAGGATGTGCTTGTAAACTGTTTATTAAATTATGTTGCTCACTCAATAATTTCTTCATTAGGAATTATTCAGAAATTAAGCAGAATGGAAATAAATAAATAAATACATTTTTAAATTGTTATTGAACTTGTCATTTAAATTGTCATTAAACATAATTCTCTTAAGTATAATCTACATTATTGATATTTAAAATGATATACATTATGAAATCTATACAGAATCATTCAAATTTTAATTATTGAATGTTTTAAAAAGTATTTATTAATTTAAATAATTTTGTGTATCTATTTTTTATTATCATTTACATAACAATTTTAATTAACTTTTCAGTCGACCACTAATTGAAACATTACTATTCTATGCAACTCTGTGTTTTCCAGTTTCTCTCTCTGTTTACAGTCGATCTCTATTTTCGCAGCAGGGTCTGTACATTCATGCCAACATTCCTGTTCAAGTTTGGAAATACGATCCAAGAACTAGAGAGAGAGAGAGAGAGAGAGAGAGACCATGAGCAGCTGATACACCGCAGCTAAAAATAATATTCCCTGTAAATTACTGTCTCGAACACCAGGCAACGG
Source organism: Cyprinus carpio (assembly GCF_018340385.1). Classification (NCBI taxonomy): domain Eukaryota; kingdom Metazoa; phylum Chordata; class Actinopteri; order Cypriniformes; family Cyprinidae; genus Cyprinus; species Cyprinus carpio. The sequence goes on from NC_056575.1 coordinate 9,818,006, forward strand.
GCATGAAAAGCTACTAAAGCAGAGCAATTATTTCGGTAAGTGATTATTTAATAAGTATATATGACTGTCACTGTGGGTTTTACTATTTTATTTACTATTCATGCTAGATAAATATCATAAGTAGAGGAAAGACAACGTCAGGGTGTCAGTGAGTATGTGAAGGGATCTTAGTAGATGTCAGAGTGGGTGGTATCCTATAATAATAATAATAATAATAATAACCATGAACAGCAGAGTTTACTTAAAAGTAATGAGTATGAATTAGGAGACTGATGAACTGTAGTCTATTTAATGAACTTGTCATAGGGCTTTACTTTGTAATTAATTTCATTTAACGTCAAGCAAGACTCAATATCCTGAGACAGCAATTCATTTTTTGATTTCTGTAGAACGTCTTTTGTTAATATCAATAAGACCATACACGACAAGTTCTTGAGTATCTTAATGTTGCACTAAATAAATTTAGTATAACATCAGCAGTTCTAACCAAAACCTTTCAACACATCCACACATGCACATATAAAAGTATAAAACAAATTAACAAATACATAAAATAAAATGAAAACAAAACCAATATTTTAACAAAAAAATAAAATTAAAAGTAAAAAAAAAATACAATAAAATAATAGTTATATGTGATATCATGATTATATAACTAGGGTTATTAAGTTATATAACTATTTTTGTTACTTGAAATGAAATTTTATATAATATATATATATATATATATATATATATATATATATATATATATAAAAACTTATTTTATTTAATTTCAGCTAGTTGCCAAGGCAACATCTCTCATTTTCATTTAGTTTATCTTGATGTACTAAAATAACTAAAAAATAAAACGGAACAAAAATTACTAAAACTTTTAACTAAAATTAAAATGAAACCAGAAAATATAAAAAATAAAAACTAATTCAAAATATTGTTACTATAATAGTAGTTATACTAAAATACCCATGGGTGTAACCAAAATACAGAAATTTTAATGTAATTTAAACATTTTAAATTAAGTAGGTTTGTCAAAAAATAATTATATTTTAATTATATTTTAATAATTACATGTTATAATGTAATTTATACATTTTATAATGTACTAAACACTGTAAAACACACACACACAAACACACACACACACACACACACACATGCTTTGTTGGGTCACCTGAGGATACACAGCATACAAGCTTCAGTCTACCGGAGTATATTCTGCACAAGCAAAGATTACTGTCCATTGTGATGTTGTATAATGCAACTATCCTGTAAGAGAAAGTAAACTTTGGTAAACTGGTAAATGGATTGGCTGACAGGGTGCAGGCACTGTCCCTAGAGAGGCTTTGTTAATCTTGCTCTTACACTGATTGTCAGCAGAGGATCAATGTCGTTAAATACTTTGCCGGACCTCATAGTCAATAATGAGTACAGGAATACCGCTTTCAGTGTTGTTAGGTAGGGCTCAAAGCTGGCATTCAGTGTGTAATCAAGTACCATTAAATGTCTTATTTTTTATTACATTTACCTGCATTGAATGCTTTATATTCAAATCTAACATCAAACATCCTTTTTTTTAACCATGCCCAGGCTCCTTTAGCCCAGTCAAGTGACATGGCCTTGTCTTTCTGTGGGAACGACAGAGGTAGTAATGCCTACAGCGTGGACAAAGGAGTCCTGGACAATGGCTGCTTCGTGGACGCCCTCAACCTCGTCCCTCATGTATTTCTTCTCTTCATCACCTTCCCTATCCTCTTCATTGGTATGATTGCCCTTGCCTTTTTTCCCTCTTAAACAATCGTGCTTGTTTTGTAGTTGGTTACAGGGTTGTGTTCCATTCAGAATTTAACATAAACTGCCTTTTAATTGAGAACTCTAGTGTTATTGTATTGGTTTATTGCATTAAAAGACAATAGGTGTGGTTAGACAGGAAATAAAATGTGTTTTATAATATAATATAATATATTGATAAATCTTATTTTATTTTTTGTTTTAATTTGTTCTATTATTGTTCTGTTATTAAATTTATATATTTATTTGGAGCCAGAAAACATTAATCTTACAAAGTGGAACTCTTAAACTGAACGCCTTTTGTGTGAAGTGAGAATTTCTTTGTATAACAGTTGAGTAAATTCTTGTTCTTGTCATTCGAATTCAACTTTCTGTGAGGTGAAGCCAACTCAATTCAAATTCCAAATTAACAAACGCTAGATGAATGTCCCACTGAAATGTTTACAAAAAATTGTTCCATGAACAATTTATAAATTGAACAGAACGTTCTGAGAACATTTCCTGTTAGCTGGCTGGGTCATATGGTCCAGATAATGAAGTTGAAAAGAACTATATATTAATAAATATATTGATATTATGGTTTACTGAAACACACATGTGTGTGTTTGTGTCCAGGTTGGGGTAGCCAGAGTTCAAAGGTGCAGATCCATCATAACACCTGGCTGCACTTTCCTGGCCACAGTCTGCGCTGGATCCTGACCTTCACACTGCTGTTTGTGCACGTGTGCGAGATCGCCGAGGGAATCGTCTCCAATACGTGGGTTTCAACACACACACACACACACACACACACACACACACACACACACACACACACACACACACACATTTATTATATTTGTGTGTTTATGACCAGTATGCATTTATCTTTATGTCCGTGTGTATGAATGGATGATTTTAGGCAGATGGAGTCCAATCACTTGCACCTCTTCATGCCAGCACTGATGGGCTTCATAGCGGCAACGACCTCAGTCGTATACTATCACAATATAGAAACAGCCAATTTCCCCAAACTGCTGCTGGGTAAGTCAATGTCCATTTCAGTATGCAAATATGCAACTAAAAATGCTGGCAGTTAATAATAAAATGTACTTTGAGTGTCGCTGTTTCATCACCTACATTATATAACGGTTAGTAAACACTTTCAGTCTGTGTGTTGCTTGGCAACACTTAATGGTCTGTCCTTGGGATTCCGTATGAACATGAGACCTAACTTCAGAAATACTATTTCACAGCCTTATTTATATACTGGATTCTGGCTTTCATCACCAAGATGATAAAGTTATGGAAGTTTGCAGATGCGAGCCTTGGGGTGCAACATCTCCGTTTCTGTATCACAGCTTTGCTTGTGGTGCTGTACGGCCTGCTCATGGCTGTCGAGATCAACGTTATCAGAGTCAGGGTGAGTTGATCTAGGGTCATGTGGCAAATGCATTATTTTTATTATTTATTTTATTTTCCAATTATTTTTTATTATACAGTGTTTTTCTATATGCCTCTAATTTGAACCACTAATTCAATGTTTTATTTTTTTTTCTATATTCCTTTTATTTGATCCTTTAATTTAAAGGGATAGTCCATCCTGAACTAAAAATTGTGTTATCATTTACTTATCCTCATGTTGCTCCAAACCTGTTTTTGTTTAATTCTTCTGCACAAAAGAAGATATTCTGAAGTATGTTGGTAACCAAACAGTGTCAGTTCCCATTGACTTCCTTTGTATTTTATCTCCTTATAACGAAAGTCAGTGGGAGCAAATCTACTTTTATATTCCATAGAAAAAAAGTCATACAGGTTTGGAGAAACGTGAGCATTCCAAAAAGCAGGGTATGAAAATTATCAAAGAATTTTCATTCATATTTATACAATCCCATTAAATCATATTTAATTTAATTTAAACAATATTTTATCAATTGTAGACACTCTTATAAAACTATCAAATTAATTGTGGACAATTTTATAATACTAACAAAAGTCACTAACCTGCTAAAAAAAAGAGTTTGGACTGGCAAGGATTTCAATTCTGGTTCAGGTTGGTTTGTGCTGGTATTGATTAGCTGGATTAGCTGATAGACATATAGCCATGATTTTCACCATCCAAACTGCTTGACCAGCATTATTTCTGGTTGACCAAGGTAGTCTTCCTGTTTAAGCAGTTAAACACAACATGCTAGTCTGTTCAGCAGGGTTATTATATTTTACTAACAAACCATATGACCTGTATGTTTGAATTTTTTTCTCTTACCTGCAGAAGTACGTGTTCTTTGCGAACCCCCAGAAGGTCAAGCCCGCAGAAGACTTGCAGGACTTGGGTGTGCGATTCCTCCAGCCCTTTGTCAACCTCCTCTCTAAATCAACATACTGGTGGATGAACCCGCTCATCATTGGAGCCCACAAGAGACCCATTGAGCTGAAGAAGATTGGAAAACTTCCAATCGCGATGAGGGCGTTGACTAACTATATGCGTCTGAAAGACTCCTATGAGGAACAGAGGGTAAGTGCAGATGATCACAGGTTTATAAAATCAAATATTATCATTGATAATCTAAATAAACAATATTTTCATATTTGATGACATACTATAGAAATGAGAAGTGTCTCTTTGCTTGTCCAATTCTGACAGCAGAAAACAGAGGACCCAGATAAATCCCCATCCATCTGGAAATCCATGTACCGGGCATTTGGGGGGTCAATACTCCTCAGCAGCACTTTGCGGTACATGGCAGACTTGCTGGGCTTTGCCGGGCCACTCTGCATCTCTGGGATTGTGGAACACCTGGATAGTTCAACAGAGATTGACAGGACAAATAAGGTGTGTGTTTCATCTTATTTTAGAGTGCAAAATATGGTTGTCTTGTGCATGTCGCCATCTTTGATAGTCTGTCAGTATGGTTACAAACGCTATTCATGGGACTGTGAGAATAGAAAACATTGCAAAAAATGATTTGCTTACTCAGAATAAATATACATACTTAAACAAAAAAAATAAACAAACAAACATACAAAAAAACATACACTTGCCTTGAGACAGAAGATATTAAGTCTTGCTTTTAAAAAAAGAGTAAGTTTTTCCTTAATATTTTGTACTGTTTTAAGAAAGAAAAAATGAAGAGAAAAAAATCAGAAAACGAATTAATATCTTAAGTCATTTTGCCTTCAAGTACATGTATCTTGATATACGAATGTTTAGATATTTGCACTGGAAAACAAGACAGAATTACTAATTAAGAAAATTTCTAAAATATATATATTTTTTAGAATAAACGGGCATGACTTTAGTTATTTGTTCACATGGACAGTATTCAAGCCATGTAAGCCATTGTACGAAAATGACAATTCAAGAGTACATACAATTGTCTATCCCAAACACATACCAGTGATGTGGTAAAACAGGGAAATGGAGGGATAAAGGAAACTACACAACTAATGTAATGGAAATATATTACAATCCCGTCACTGTCTCACAGCACTTTGATGTTACCATATTTACTTTGGAACCCTTTCATAATGTGCCTTGTTAAATAATTTAGGATGTTGTTCAAATAACTGTTAATTAAATGATTGTTCTGCTGGTTATGCTACTAATTAGACTGTATTTATTTTTCCTGGGTGCAACATGACTGTAGAAAGTGATCTATGGTCTGATATCTGCTGTTTTGCCTTGCTAATTATCACTTCCTGTGTGATGTCACAGAGTGCTATTAATGAGAAAACCGTATGTCATCACCTTGAGATGACAGCAATTATTAGATTTCACACAGTGTGTTTTCCCTGCTCAGATGACCATGATGTCATGTGTTTTTGAAAAAACACCCTCATGAGCTCTGGATAAGGATGGATTCAGGGCGGAAAACTCTGAATGAATGAATGACTGAATGAATGATATCATTGCAATTATCTTGTCATATGTCTGTAAGCACACAGTGATATACATTTTGAAATACCTTTTGTTTTAACTTTGAACAATATACACAACTTTTTTTAAATAATAGTGCTTATTTAGCAAGGATGCATTAAAATGATTAAAAATGACAGTGAAGACTTTTACATTGTTACAAAAAATCTCTATTCAAATAAAATCATTATTACTGAATGCTTTTGATTATATTTCACAATATTACACTATTTTACTTTATTTTTTAATAATTTTTTTTTAAATACAGCCCAGGTGAGTATAAGAGACTTGTTTCAAAAACTTTAAAAGATCTTTCCAGTCCCAATGTTTTGAACGGCAGTGTATGTGTTATTTATTTTATAGCGTATTATTAAAATTTATAATTAAAATAAATAATTTTTAAGTGTGGCTTAATCCAAATACATTTTGGGGGTCACTGTATAAATGTGTGTGACAAAATGAAAAAAAAACACACACACACACATCCACACCACACAAAACTCCCAACAAAAATCACACAAACTGACTCCTTCTTATTATTTTAGGCAACACTCACGTTTAAGCCACTCAACTTATTATGTTTAAGTGACTGGTGTGTTGTGAGTTATTTGTGTGTGTGTGTGTGTGTGTGTGTGTGTGTGTGTGTATATGACATCAGTGAGGGCTGAAATGTTTTTAACTATTATGCGTGTGTGTTCATACTTTGTTTTTTTCCTGTCAGACAGCGAACATGACTTTCGGGGTGTACTTCATGTCTTCCACTGAGCTGCTGCAGAATACGTCTGTTCTGGCTGTTCTGCTGTTCTTGGCACTCGTGCTGCAGCGAACATTCCTGCAGGCCTCCTACTATGTCACGATAGAAACCGGCATTAACCTACGCGGGGCGCTGCTTGTAAGTTTACTGGAAGTCAAACATGGAGTGAATTATCAGACAAATTTTTATTTCATCAGTCTGCATTACTCACTTCAAGTTGTGTGGTATAATACAAAATATTATATAAGACAAATTCTTAAAGGAAAGTTGCTATATTCTATTCAATTCAATTCTATTTGTCCTGTTTGATTCTATTCTACTCTACTTTGTCCCATATTATGTCTGTTTTATTCTATTCTGCATTATTCTGTTCATTTCAGTAAAGTTTCTAATTATGTTAATTTATGTATTATATTTGGGTCTGTTGCATTATTATCTGTTTTGTTATTCTGTTCTATTCTTTCTACTCAATTCTATTAAATTATGTTAGATTCAGTTATGCTTTATTCTATTTGGGTCTGTTTTGATATTATCTGCTTTTTTCCTATTCCATTTTTATTCTATTCTATTCTATTCTATTCTATTCTATTCTATTCTATTCTATTCTATTCTTTTCTATTCTATCAGTATTGTTATTGTAACCTAAACCTTAAACTATTAAATGTTTTTTAATTGAAATAAAGCTGAAAAAAGTATAAATATTAGATGAAGAACTTATAAAACTTAAATGAAGTACTTAGAAACCAAAATTAAATAAAACTAAATAGAATCTTTTTTTAAATAAAAGTAACAAAAATGACAAAATCACAACAAAATTACTAAAACTAAAATTTGAATGAAATATAAAAATAATTAATTAATTAATTAATTATGTAATTATATTCAGAATTAGTTCAAAATATTAGGAAATACTATAGTGTTTTATATTATATTATATTATATTATATTATATTATATTATATTATATTATATTATATTATATTATATTATATTATATTATATTATATTATATTATATTATCACAATAACACTGTTGACTATATGTTCTTTTTGGTCTGTTCTGTTATGATCTGGTTTGTCATTGCACTGTATTCATGCAATTCATACAATTGCACTGTATTCTATTTTAGTCTTGTCTTCTTTTCTGCTGGATTCAAGACCCAAAATCAAAGGTAGCGTTAAATTTTTTTTTTTTTTCATGTATTGGTTCTCGTCCTCTAGGCAATGATCTACAATAAAATTCTGCGCCTCTCCACTTCAAACATGTCCATGGGAGAGATGACCCTCAGCCAGATCAACAATCTCGTTGCCATAGAAACCAATCAGCTCATGTGGTTTCTCTTCTTATGCCCCAATCTGTGGGCCATGCCAGTTCAGGTATTTCATAGCAAAAACACCCCTGCATTTGTGCAAAACACTAAATCATTGGTGTCCTTAAGCAAAACATAACTTATTTCTGTTCATAGATCATTATGGGAGTCATCCTGCTGTATTATTTGTTGGGTGACAGTGCGTTGATAGGGGCCGGCGTCATTTTGCTCCTGGCCCCGGTTCAGTACCTCATCGCTACAAAGTTGGCAGACACACAAAAGAGCACGCTGGTGAGCTTTACTTACACCTTTGTGAAGCTGCATGCTGTCAACACACCAACAAGTTTATGTTTGTGACTTCTAAATATTTTCTCAGGACTACTCAACAGACCGTCTTAAAAAGACAACAGAGATCCTGAAGGGAATAAAGCTGCTGAAGCTCTATGCCTGGGAGAACATCTTCTGTGACCGTGTAGAAGAGACCAGAGGAAAAGAGCTGACCAGTCTCAAGACTTTCGCCCTCTACACATCAATGTCCAGTATGAGAGGCTCCTCCCTCCATCATATGCCCCGCCCACATACATAAACCCCTCCCCTTGCCATTGCCCTGTCCACAACCCGTATTCTCTTTCACTAAACTTTTTGCAGTCAATCTTATTTGGTTCTAATAGCTGATAGTTTGTTTTCACTGTTTAGTTTTGGCATCTATTGGAAAATAAATGCTGTCTCTTCATCTCCTCAGTATTTATGAATGCCGCCATCCCCATTGCTGCAGTGTTGGCGGTAAGAGATGCATCATGAAGGTTTTGTTTAGTTGTATTTTAACCACCATGTAGAGCATACATTCTCTTCTTGTTCTTGTAGACATTTGTCACACATGCCTATATTGAAGAGGTCAGGCTCAGTCCAGCCAAGGCATTTGCCTCTTTGGCTCTATTCCACATCCTGGTCACTCCACTCTTCCTGTTATCCACGGTGGTCAGGTTTGCCGTTAAGGCCCTTGTCAGGTATGTCACTAAATCAAACAAGTTATCAAATCCAACATTACTTCATAATATTGGCTTTCCTGGAAGGATCTGATCATCTGGTTCTGGTCATCATGTCTGCAGTGTACAGAAGCTCAGCGAGTTCCTGCAGAGCGATGAGCTTGGAGATGACAGCTGGAGAAACACAGAAATGTCCATGTCTCTAGAGGTCGGCAAGAAATACAAACACCATGGGGATGTGAGTGCTCACACACAAATTTGCACCTTAAGCCGAGTTCAGACTGCATGATTTTCAAAGTAGTCGGGTCACTTTTCACACTGCATGACTATCTTGATCAGCATTCAGTCGCTGCTGTGTTCACACTGCATGACTTTACAATAGGAAGAATCGCTGACAACTCTGTCTGGTACGCAAACTATGTTTCACAACCAAACACACGCGAGATGTGACAAGGAAACAACGCGATATCACACGTGCAAGACCGGAGTTCTCATGTGCCTGTGCGCTGATTTGCAGCGAAAACAAGAAAAAGAAAAGAAGCCATGCTTGCTGATATTATAGTCTATAACTCCTCCCCGAACTCCCCGCTGCTCTGTATCTTGCTCTCTCATTGGCTGTCGGTCATCACCGATGTAGTTTTCAGTCAGAACACTTTTCACACAGCATGATTTTGAATCGCCGACAGGTCCAGATATTTAGCATGCCGATTCTCTCAGATCGCATCTTTGCTCATTCCCACTGCATGATTGTCACTCACGTGAACGAGCACCGATTTGCCTGTGATTTCGGGCATTTGTCGGTGATTTCTCAAAACCTGTCGGTGAGCCAAAAACTGGGTTAAAATCGTGCAGTCTGAACTAGGCTTTAAAGGTGCAGTCACATTTACAGTTGCTTGGTGAATTATTGTGCACGAAATCCAGTAATTTCAACAGGGATCAACATAACTGGGAATTTCACTTGAGGGCAAAAGGTTTCCATGCAGATTTTGCAACAGATTCATGTTGGATATGTGAATTCACTGTGTTGACCAACAGAAAGCTGCTTGGTTTGTCAATATTGTAGCTTCTGGACCTATTATGCCCAGAAAATTTCGCTATGTGACATTTCTTAATACTCAAACTATTCCAAGCCTTGACGTTCAGCAGAGCTTTATGTTCAGTAAGAAGTAAGATGCTCTTAGAGGAACTGTTGCTGGAATAGTCAATTTGGGTGATATGGGACACCTAAAATAGTTGGGATGCCATGTGATAATCTAATTTTTATATTGTTTAGTTTTCTGAAAAACATTCCGTAATATATTTGGCATCTGAGTAGCTTTTTGTGAAGTTTAAAAATGGATGGAATGTTCTTGGATCAGTTTTAAGGGAGAAATATTATATGTTGATTTACTGGGACTTTCTTGCTCTGTAACTTAGCAAGAGAAACAAATTAATATTAATGTTTATGTATTAGCTCACTGGAAATTCAGTTTTTTTTATATAACATTTTTAACATTTAATTGCATAATTTAAATAGTTATATTTATCACTTAGGGTGAAATAACCAGGGATGAGTTTCTGGACAGAGCAACTGAAGTCAATTGTGGCATCAAATATTTCCAAAACTCTTATATTTGTGTCCGTGAAGTGTCTCTCTGGGACATTAGAAAAGGGGTATTCTAACTGAGATAAACTTGATGTCATAACACTCTAAATGACCTCCAATAACAGCAAACATGAGACTCCACACGGTCATGTCTCTAGAGACAACTATCCCACGTTTAGGGGGCTGAAATGGGAGCTGGTCATTCCTGAGCCAGCATAGCTGAGATCTCATGAACGTGTTAAAGAGAAGCTCCTCTCTCTGGTCAGTACAGGGGCTCTCAGCTGTTCTCTGACAGAGGGACAAATATATGACATGACTAAAAGTACCCGTCCCCCGAGAGGAGCAGAGCTGGAGCAAGGGGTGAAGAAAGGGAGGGAAAGAGAGAGTGAGGTTGAGGATGGAAATGTATACTGTGACAGGAAGAAGGGGGTTCCAGGGGAGAAAATAGTGCTAAGCTGGGAAAATAGCTTGACTAGATGCAAGCGGGAACTCATGTTTCTTGTTTTAGGACTTGACAGCAGCTTTTGAGTGTCATGTGATGTTTGTTTGCTGATCCAAAATGACAATTCTGTCATTATGTTTTTAAAAACCCATGTGCTATTATTTTTTCACTGGAACATAGAAGTATAAATTTGTGCTGCTCCGTCATTTTGAGTTGTTTTGATATAGAAAACACATTTTGGGATTTATGCTTTCTAATTATTTAATTATTATGTTTAATCTCCAACCCATCCTCAAGGTATAATCATTAAAATGGCAGCTGTGATAAAATCTTATTTTTTAAAGAATTTGGAAAAGAGTGATTTTCAGGATATTTTTCTGGAGGGAATTAGGAGAATTATTCATTAGAAGTTTACAAGACATAAATAATAGGTTAGAGTAAAAATATTATTATTTAATTTCATTATTTAAATAATTTAATATATTTATATTACAGTGTATATATTTAACAATATATTAACAATTTTAGCAATAGGCTTTATTATAGCAATATAAGTTTCTGCCGATCAGTCACACTACATATTAAATTACTAAATATTATTTAAATATTAAATATATAGAATAAAAGAAAATATAAAAAGAATGATTAATAATGTATGTAATGAATTATTTATATTACTGTACATATATTTACAATTTTAGTGATAAGCTAGTGATATAATTTTCTGGCAATGTCCCACCACATAGTAAATATTAAATTATTATTAAATATTATACAAAATGTAAATATTATGCATATATTAAATATTAAAAAAAAAGATATAAAAATATAATTATGAATAATTTATATCACAGTGCATATATTTAACAATATATTTACAATTGTAACTATGCTTTATTGTAGTTATATGAGTTTCTGGTGATCTGTCACACCTCATTAAAGAGCGTTAAAATGACATTTATTGTTTAAATATTATAAAAAAACTGACAATTTAAAAGTTGATTCCTTGTTTTATCTTTGATGCCTTGTTTTATCAAAGATAAAACATGAAACTGTTGTTTTTTTTCTTTGCTTAATCACGTTTATCCTCAAACTGCCCTTTTTGATCCAAAATGATACAATATGTCACAATATTGCAAGAATCTTTTCTATACAATGACAGTTTGTAGTAATCTGAAGCTCTCAAACTCCTAAAAGCACAATCAAAAATAATATTGTTAAATTAATTAGTTATTTTTAATTATTTTTAATTAATTATTTTCCTTATTGTCTTTATCTTTTTAGACGAAGACTATCAACAGGAAGGGCCGTTATCGTATGGATAACTACGAGCAGCCCATGCGCAGGCAGCTGCGGCCCACAGAGACTGAAGATGTCGCCGTACAGGTCAGACGTCACTATCCTCAGCAGAGAATACATCAGCACTGATTCTCTGATTCTCGCTCACAGAGCATGTGCTAAAGCTCACTGAGACAATTCAGGATCTACATGTTCTCATCCAAATGCCAGTAACCCTTAAGTCATGGCTAATAGATTGTTTTACTCCTACTGTGCTACAGGAAATGTTTGAATGCCATGTTTTAACACACACAGATGTTTATTTATTTTTTTGAGCACGTTCATTCCTTTCTTAACTTTTTTTTTTTGTAACTCTCCATATGGGGTCTGTTATAGTTTCTCAGACATAGTGTGCTTGGGTTCAGCTTCCCTCTGAGTGCAGTTTGGGATTCTCATGAGAAGAAAAACTGGGACTAAAAATCAGAAAGACATTAATTTGTGTGTTCATTTTTTGGTTTCGCCTCTGTCTCTCGGTCCCCCAAGGGTCCATTTTCTTTGCCATCACATCCCTCTATACTGGGGTGGGAATTGGAAATAATTTAATGATCCTGGTTGTGATTCTGATTCTGCTTAATTATTCACATACCTCAATGATTCCATTAATGATTCTTTTTATATTTATATATATATATATATAACTTTGAAGGACAAAGAATGTAGTATGGACTGGAAAACAATTCTTACAGTGTCCACTAACCTCAACTTAGTAACTACGGTAATAACTACAGTAACAGTAACTAAATAATAAAATAAAAATGAAATATTCACATTTCAAAGCTAATTGATGATGTTTATGCATGCCGTCTGTCATGACAACTTCTAAGTCTAAAGTTGTTCTGATGCATATATTGCAAAACCCATTAAAACAAATCTGATTTTGGAATCATTTGGTTAATGGTTATGGAATCCTTTAGTTCCATTATTATTATATTTTTTTTTTTAAATGCAACTGGTTCTGGAAGACAAACGTCTCTTATCTAATGTGTTTAGTGGCTGAACACATAAACACACACATCCTCATGGACTCTCCCACAGTGACATCCGCTCACTTTGTTATGAATATGGCCTAATCGACTCTGACATTTACATTCCTTCACTTCAGTCATTCTCAAGCATTACTCCCATTTTACCCTCTCTTCCCTGCTCTCTTGTTCTCACAGATGTTTTTGATTGTTTAGCGTTCTCCCTTTTCCCAGTATTCTGTTCTGGCCTACTGTACAGCTCTGATGGATGGGATTGTTATCATTATTTTAAATAAACATTTGGAAACTAGAATTCAGAACACATCCGAAAGATGTAAGCGAGGCAGAAGCAGCTTGTATGCACAGAGATGAAACGATCATATCATGTGCATTCTGCTTTATGCTGGTTTGTTTCGGTCCATCGTTCTAAACCCCTTGGTTTTTGTTTGTATTGGTGAATGTCTCATTCAGGTGAATGATGGCTTCTTCACATGGGGAAGCAACTTGTCGACGCTGTCGGACATCAACATCCGAATCCCTACAGGTATACACTGCTTACTAGTAATTAAAGGGGTAGTTCACCCAAAAATGAAAATTCTGTCATCATTTACTCACCCTCATGTCGTTCCAAACCTGTATGAGTTGCTTCCTATGTTGAACGTAAAAGAAGATATTTTGAAGATTGCTGGTAATCAAATAGTTGGTGGTTGCCATTGACTTCCATAATATTCAACCACCAACTGATTGAAAACATTTACAACCACCAACTATTTGATTACCAGCAATTTTCAAAATATCTTCATGACAGAATTTTCATTTTTGGGTGAACTATCCCTTTAACTCTCAGATGATCAAAGACTTGTCTCATTCATTCAATCATTGTTTTTTGTTTTTGTTTTTGTTTTTGTTTTTGTTTAATAATATTGATATCAAGAGTTCTTATTTATTCACAATAAATCACCTGTAACTATAATAAATAGATAAATAACATTATATACTAAGAGTTTTTTATTTATTTATAGACAATCTGTAAATAAAAAAAAAAAATAATCTTAGTTATCAAGCGTTCTTGTTATTTATTTATTTAATATTAAATAAAAAAATTCCCTTGATATCAAGAGTGCTTGTTGTTTATTTATAGAAAATAATCTGTAACTATAATAAATATCCTTATATATTAAGAGGTTTTTATTCATTTATTTATAGATAATCTGTATAATAAAAAATATTTGATATCAAGAGCTCTTGTTAATTTATTTAAAAGCAATCATACTTAAAACATTTTTTTAAATCAGTCATACTTAGTTTAACAAAGTTTAATAATTTGTTTATTTATCTACAATTCATATCAATAAAGATCACAATGTAATATAGATGCACCAAAATTATCCAAAATGGCTCATTTTTATTGCCCATTTGATGTTGACAAGAAATTACCCTGCACAAAAAATAAATAAATAAATCAAAAAGCTGAAATTATGGATTCTTAATAGCTATTGTCTTGGTTTAGGTTTACTGTTCTGGTTTAGTGGTTTGAAAACCTCATTAAATTAGTAAGCTGAACACTAACTAGCTGTAAATAAAAGCTGTCCATAGTGGCAAAACCTGTTCATGTAAAACTATGATTAACCTTCACCTTGTTTCCCTCTTCAGGTCAGCTGACCATGATTGTGGGCCAGGTGGGTTGTGGGAAATCATCCCTGTTATTGGCCATGCTGGGGGAGATGCAGACGATCAGTGGGAAAGTCTACTGGAGCAAGTGAGAATTGACACATTTGCCTACATACTGTCAAAAATATTTTGATGACGATGAACATTTATGGAGCTTGTGATTTGTATTAAAACTCAAAGGGACCAAAACTCCCCTCTGTTGTCGCTTGACCTCTAAAGCAGTTTAATGTTTGCGTTGATGTAGCAGAAAACAGGGGAGTACATCTGCATACCAGATCCATCAGATGCTAATCAAAGTCTTCATCTCTACAAACACACATAAATAGCCCACTGTCCACTGCATCCGCTATTATTATGATGTATGTACCACTGTGTGCATACATAGTCTATGTGTGTGAGGGCCGTCTTACTCGTTGTGTTTGTGAGTGTGTATGTGTGTGTGTGTGTGTGTGTGTGTGTGTGTGTGTCATACTCCAATCATTATACTGCTCTCTGATTTCTTCTCTCTTTTTCTCCCACATGTCATTCTGTCATCTGTTATCAGCACACAAGGGAAATGCTTTTCTTTCTGTGAATCTTTCCATCTCCATGCTGGAGATGGTCTCTGATTAGCATTTGTATGTAAAGCCAAGCAGATCTACATGGCTCCTATAATCCATTGATTATAGAAAGTCCAATTCCTTAAAATGTATATACAGTGGCTACAAAATACTGTTTACTTGAGTCACATTTAAAAATGTTAACTGCATTAGATAACATACTAAACCATCTAAATGGTTTGTCACTTGTTGTCTTTTATCAAAACTGACATTTTTAGAGCCTTTTTTTTCCAAATATAATTTTGTTGGATAAAATAGATGGTACTGGTGCAGTGGTTTTCAATTAAGAGGCTAAGGCTCTTTGGGGGCCACATGATGACTTTTTTTTAATATAAGTTTTAATTAAAATGGTAAAACACATACAAAAAATCAGGAAGCAAATCAGTTATTTACCCTTATGTTGTTCCATAATTATTCTTAATTTCTTTCTTCTGGGGAACACAAAAGATGATACAGTTGTAAATAAAACAAAGATTATCATATCATCGCTTTCTACTTTTCTAAGTTTCACATAGCAATTTCAATTTCAAAAGTGACAAATGTTTCATATTAAATCCTATATCAAATTTTTTCATTTTATTTCACTAAAAAATGTTTAGTGTTTTTTTGTACATGCAATGAAAGTGGGCCCAGTGTAGCTTTGGACCCCACTGATTTTCATTGTATGGACAAAAACCATTGAGTGTCCAAATACTTTTCAGGGCCACTGTAATTAGTTCATATTTGCATTCAGTTCACATTAAAAGGGCGAAAACTAATTTAATACAGTTTGCAATGTTGAGTTGTGTGTGTGTGTTTTGATACAAGCTGAAATTCTGTCTCAGTTTGTCAGGCACTACTGTCTTTGCAAACAGTGCAGTGAATGTTGTTCTGTGTTTTCCAGTTTTAGGTTCTCTAATGACAATGACATTACTCTCCAGCTAAAATATAATGCTAATTATATATCACTAAACCAGTTTCTGGAGAGCATGTATAGCTCAAACTATAACTCTTCAACTCACGAGGAGAGTATGTTATTGTTCTTACAGAACGGCACCCATCCTGATGCACTCACTAACTCATGTGTCATGTGTGTGTGTGTGTGTGTGTGTGTGTGTGTTTCTGTGTACTCTTCACCAATGGTGTGCACAATCAGCCTGCCTGGTTATGAGATACTCTTCGATGGGAGCATAAGGTATTTCACCGGGGGTCTTCACATGCTTACATGCTACACAGCCACACAATGACATATTAACCAACACTGAGGACATTTTGTAACATGTAGCGACTCCAAAAATGCCCAAAAGTGGATTTTCAATTGTAGGTTGCCTGTTATGGTTCCAACAAGATTACTGGCTTGCTAGCTGCTAACTTGTACCGTTTAGAGATATTATTGTGCTGTTCTGGGCTATAACGTGTTGTTATGTAACTGACTTGCAGCGGGCACGATAACGGCCTGTCTCATGAAGAACTGAGGTACCCGTTTGTGAACCCTTTCAGCAGATGTGGTGTCAACATCCACCCCATGCATTCATCTACCAATACATTTTATCCCTTTACATTTATCTGGTTTTGATATAATGGGTCGCATTGTTTATTTTTGTGTGATGTGCAGTGCAAAGTGTGTGAAAATGCTGGGAGTCTTCACCTCACCTGGACAAACTGGTTTTTTTTTTGCACAGATATTGATTTCAAACAATATTTGGTTTTGTTACAGCCAGTCCCCTCCAATGGAAAGCAAAACAGACAAGAGGAGGTCGTCCTCAATATCATGAGGTTTATTGTTGGGGTTTTGTAGCCATTTTCATTGGTTTGATTGGTTGTGCCAGAACTTGCCATGCTGGGCCAACATTTAGAGTCTCATTTTTTGCAGAATTTAACCTAGAAATGACTTACTTACAGCGGTCTCTGAATAAGAAAGGGCAGGAGAAAATGTTGTAAAGACACACATCAGCTCTCACAGTGAAGGGCTCCCTGCATTTCTTTAATCTGTAGCTTTAATCTAATCATTAACAAGGTTTTTTTCCCCTTCATTTCATATCAGAACCCATAGTGCTTGGTGTGATGGCACGCTGACTGTGTTTTTCCACATTTCCAGTTTATCAGCTGTTTCCTTTTTTTTCCTGTTTCTCATCCTGTCATGGCTCAGTAAAAACAGATACTCTGTGGCCTACGCAGCGCAGAAGTCATGGCTGCTGAACGCCACTGTAGAGGAAAACATCACGTTTGGAAGTCCTTTCAATAAACAGAGGTGAGGTTAAAAAGATCTCAAACTTCACTGTAGAAAATGCTATCATTTTAGAACATCTTTGTTTGTCATCTATTTAATTTGTCACAATTATTTGTTTTTTCTGTCATCAACTCTAATTTCTAGTCTTTAAAGTCAACATAAAATCAAAATTGACCCTATTTACTTTAAGGCATAATTCCTAATGCAATTTATGCATATTCCTGGTATTATTGTGAATGATTCACTGGTGCACATTGTTTTCAGAATTATTCCTAAAATTGTCCTCGTAATCAATAATCAAGTTTTTTGTCTGTAATCTTTGTTTTAAGTTGTGAGTGACACGAAGTTCCCCTAACATTTCCTTAAACTTTCTGCATTCATGCTCTAATGTTATATAACCGTTTGGATAAAATGGATAAAATCAAGTCCTTTTCATTTAAGAACATACACCTAGTACTTCAGAACTTAACTGTAGAAAATGCCATTTTATTAGAATAGCATCTTTCTTTCTTTTTTAATCTTTTTTTGACTTGATTTTATGAGTTTCAATTTGAATTTGTTCATCATAAAGCCAACATAATATCAAAACTGGCATTATTTACTTTCTTAAAGCATGTTCCTGCATTGTGACAACTGATCGGTGCACATTTTTTTCTAAAAAAAGGACATTGTATCATTAATCAAAATAATAATTTGAAATTATGTCATTTAGCCCATATGTGATTATTTATTTACTTATTTGCCTCCATAGAATATGGTTTAGGTTGTGCATGATAGTTCATCTTAAATTCCTTTAACCTTTCTGCAAGGTTTTAATGTTTAATGTCAGTTCTCACAGATAAATTAAAGGCCTATTCTTATTTTTTTACTCGTTGAATATACCTTTTTACTTGAAGTATGTCATATGGTGGAAATAAAATTGGAGACTGCATTGACTAAGGTCAAAATGATTGAGAAAGTGCTGTGAACTTGTCATTGCGGGTTATAGCTTTTTAATGCCACTTTGATTTTAAATCAGTCAGCACTTACACTGACATTTCCGAATTTTGTGGGTTGAATTTTTTACAGCGTTCAAGGCTAGATTGCTACTATAAACTGTGGAAACTTTGGGTCATGACATTGTTCATTTTTACTCCCTGGAGAGCTTATGTTCAAGATTCCTAGCCTTTTGTTTTTTCAGGAAATATTCTTATATTTTTAAACTTTAAATATGCTGAACAGATACAAAGCTGTGATTGATGCCTGCTCGCTTCAACCAGATATCGACCTCCTTCCTTTTGGAGACCAGACTGAAATTGGAGAACGGGTAAGACAGGATTGTGAACTGTGTCTGGGCTTGAGACCAGCTCTCTGACCTCAGCTGCTATGATACTAATAAAATAAAGAGCTGTAATCGAGACTACCATGACTTTTACATTATGTCATCAGAATCAAAAGTGTTTAATTGGTGTTTGCGTGTTTTAATCCTACAGGGTATTAATCTCAGTGGTGGTCAGCGACAACGGATCTGTGTGGCCAGAGCTCTATATCAGAACACCAACATTGTTTTCCTGGTAGGAACCAACTTTTCCAATACAGATAACTCCATGATAGTGTCTTACCTCCACCCTCTACAAGTGATAAACCACACGTTTGAGTATTATGAATGACCACAGTTTTAATTAAATAGAGGTCTTCCCAGAAGAGATTTCTTAACTGAAACATGATAGCACAGGGTAAGTTGTGGCAGTGATAGCAGAAAACATTGGCGTGTAAGGGCTGTTATTGGATTATTGTACATAACTACACACCCTTCTGGACAGGATCATAAATTCACCTCATTCCAGTTACCATTGCTTGGAGTGACGTTATGTCTGACACCCTAGAAAGTCAACGGGGTTGATTCAGTGTCTTTTCTGGTCAGTCAAGAAGTGATTTAAGCACATTTAAAGTGCATTTCTATTGAAATAGTTACTCTCCACAGTTTCTGAATTGAAATGGTAGTTTCTTTTGTATTTACACTCTTAAAAATAAAGGTTCTTTATTGGCATCTATGGTACCAGAAAGAACCTTTAACATCCGTTGCACAAAAAGCTTCTCAATGGTTAAAACGATTATTCTTTAGATGTTCTTCACACTAAGAAAAGTGTTCTTTTAAGTAGAGTCACCCTAGTTTTGGGTTTGCTTACCTATAGGATGACCCGTTCTCTGCCCTGGACATCCACCTCAGTGATCATCTGATGCAGGAGGGGATACTGAAGTTCCTTCAGGATGACAAACGGACAGTGGTCTTGGTCACTCATAAGCTGCAGTACCTCATCCATGCTGACTGGGTAACTACTGGGGTTTCTTTGACATTTTGAGGCTGGTTCCTCATGATACTCTGAAAAGGGGAATGTTTTAAATAATTAAAGATACATTACTTGAAAATAATCAAAAACAAATGGCTTTAGATGTTGTCTTACCTTTACTGGGTGGTAGATAATAGCCATGAAGGACGGTTCAGTGCTGAGAGAGGGGACCTTAAAGGATATCCAGACTCATGATGTGGAACTCTATGAGCACTGGAAGACCCTGATGAACAGACAAGACCAGGAGCTTGAAAAGGTCTTTCTGCTTTAAATCCCAGCTCATCTTTTAAGTTTTTAAAACACTAGGCATAACACACTTGCCAAGTCTTGAATAGTTACAGAGAAAAATCATATGTTATGCAATTCTTCTGTTAACTCTGACCGCCCAAAATCTGTAGACTGGCTATGACTTATGGCAACTATCACTCACTTGGCAAAAAACTGGGGAAAAGTTGTGTGGTGCATTTCAGGCTTAAAACAAAACAAAACAAAAATGTAAAATTAATACTGAACAGACACCAGTTTTAAAAAAAGATTTGAAAAACCGTTTCTGTTGCTTTGTTTTAGGAGACTGAAATGGAGAGTCAGACCACTCTGGAGAGGAAGACTTTGAGGAGAGCTTTCTATTCCAGAGAGGCAAAGAGCCAGACTGACGATGAGGATGAAGGTAATTGTTCATCAAAATTTCAGCACTACATTTCCTTTTTTTTTTTTTTACTTATCTTGAACATCTTTTTCATAGAGGAGGAGGTGGAGGAGGATGATGATGACAACATGTCCACCACCACCAGCCGCCGTTCTAAGATCCCATGGAAGATGTGCTGCCGTTACCTTTCCTCTGGTGGCTTCCTCATGGTCTTCCTGATGGTGTTGTCCAAGCTGGCCAAGCACTCGGTTATGGTGGCCATCGACTATTGGCTAGCAGCTTGGACTTCCTCAAACCCGCATAACCAAAGTCTCGCCGATCCATTTATCAATGCAACCAATTACACAAAGAATGATGACACACAGATCGCTGAGGTGACACATCACTGCCTTCTCCTCTTTCAAATGTTGTCTTTAATATTGTACATTATAGTTATACTGAAGTGGAGCTCTTTGGGTGTTTTACAGCATCGCTCCTACGTGCCAGTGTTTATTATCCTGTGTGGAGCTGCGATAGCACTTTGCCTCATCACTTCCCTAACCGTGGAGTTTCTAGGAGTGGCTGCAGCTACAAACCTCCATCACAACCTCCTTAACAAGATCATTCACGCTCCCATCAGGTACTTACACATTATTATGAAACCTACAGTTATTTGAATGCCAAGTAGAAGACAATGTAATATCGATTCAACCAGGAACATCATTATAAAATGTCCTTTTGCATCATCGTTAGATTCTTTGATGTCACACCACTTGGACAAATCCTGAACCGTTTCTCAGCGGACACCAACATCATCGATCAGGTGACAGAGAGGCCTGTTTGATTCACACTGCATTGCTTTTAAGCCCACTGAGATGAGCAGCCTTGGGTTTCCACGCAAGCATGTGACCTCAGTGCTGCAGCAGTCAACATTATTGTATTAATGAGATGAAGAATGTGGCGTACGTGTGCTAATGTGCGTCTTTTTCATTCTCTCTCCACAGCACATTCCCCAGACACTAGAGTCTCTCACTCGCTCCACTCTGCTATGTCTCTCAGCAATTGGAGTCATTGCTTTTGTCACCCCTGCTTTCCTCATTGCACTGGTGCCCCTCATGGTGGCCTTCTACTTCATTCAGAAGTACTTCCGGGTTGCTTCCAAGTAAGTTGTTCACTGAAGGGTGAATGCACTCTTTGGCTTCAACAACTGATAAAAAGAATCAAGTCACCACTTTTTTGTTTCTTTTTTGATAATCTGTTACACTCAGATGTATGCCACAAGAAAAGGTCTTTCAAATCAAGTCAAGTCACTTTTATTTCTATAGTGCTTTATACAGTACAGACTGTGTCAAAGCAGCTTCTCAGAGATAAACAGGAAAATAGTAGAATCGATTTTGGAAACTCAACTATTGAGACAATTCTGCTCTAAAACAGCTCTAAAAGACAAAAGTCTAATTTCACTACAGAAAAGAATTCTTTAAAGTCAGAATCAAATCCTGTAAAGTCAACTATGATTTTTTAAAAGACATTTTTACTTCCAGAACCAGACTAAACTCTATTGACTCTGTTGCTGTTGTTTTCTTTTTCTCCTTCAGAGATCTGCAAGATCTCGATGACTCCACTCAGCTGCCTCTTCTCTGTTATTTCTCTGAGACTGCAGAGGGCCTCACCACCATTCGAGCGTTCAGGTCAGTGAATTGTGGGTTTTCCGAAAGCACGTGGCTGTTTGCATGAACAACACTTTCTCTCTGTTTTTCAAGACTGGATGCAGAACTAAGCAGTTGCATATGAGTGAGAAGAGAGTTAAATGTGTCTTTATGATGCAAAGCCTACTGTATACAATATCAGCTATGAAGAATTGATGCAGTCTCCAGGTGGCTCCAGGTGGCTCCAGGCCATTTCTTATAAACACGTGTTTATAAATGTGCTTATTCACTTAAAGTAATCCAACAATAAACATTAAAAGATTAAGCTTTCATCTCCTCTGTTAAGTCTCCAGAGTGTTTACTTGAATGAACTGAATGCTCTCATCCTTCACAGCTATGTTAGCTCAAGTCGGTCATGGTTCTGTATCACCTACTAAATGGTTTTGACACAAACTAAAAGGTCTCTGTTTCTAGGCACGAGGCTCGTTTTAAGCAGCGGATGTTGGAGCTTACGGACACCAACAACACAGCCTACCTGTTTCTCTCTGCTGCCAACCGGTGGCTGGAGGTCAGAACTGTGAGTAAAGTTGAGTTTTAATGGATTTCAGAGGTGGTGGATCTGAAGAAAGAAATATTAGGGTCAAAAGTACTTGCACTTGCTTACCAAAATGATACTTTAGTATAGGTGGTAAAAAAAAACATCTGACTTTCAAATGCAACGTTAATATAAAGAGTAGTCTATGTAATGTTCAAAATTACAATCTTACTGGTCTATTCATTATAAATGATAAAAGTAAACACAAGAGAGAAATTATTAACTGAACACTAAAATAAAAACAACAACAACAAAAACATTACTGAAATATAACTTGACAAATTTTACTTGTTTACTTAACGTAGAAATAGCGACACGATCTCATGGCAGTTCATAATTATTTAGTATTTTACCATATTAGTGACTAATTTATATGAATTTGTATAATTTTTATAATATGTTTACGCCCTGCTGAGCTTTTCTTTTCTTTCTTTCTTTTTTTTTAAATCCTTATATAATTGCATTTGTATTTTCCTCTCAGGATTATCTGGGTGCTGTGATTGTCCTCACTGCAGCAGTGGCAGCGATCTGGACCTCATCTCAGTCTGGTCTGGTTGGACTTGGTCTAACATATGCCCTCACTGTAAGTTATCCATTTAAACACAGCTTTATGGAATATCTAGCATGCAGCAGTGGTCATCAGTGATTTAAAAGCACGTAAAAGTCCTCAACATGCTTTGTGTTAGTGACAAACTACCTGAACTGGGTGGTGAGGAATCTGTCAGACCTGGAAGTCCAGATGGCTGCAGTAAAGAAAGTCAACAGCTTCCTGAGCACAGAATCTGAGAACTATGAGGGATCCATGGGTAATAAATCCTTTCTCGACACTTTTAGTATCTTTTCTAATAATAATAAAAATTACATATATTTTGATGATTATCCAGAGTATTATTTAGTCTCTAAAATCAGATTTACTAGATTAAAGCCCATATTTCCAGCTTTCTGGCTTCCAAAGTGCTGCTACATGTGCGTTTCCTCACAATGTAGTGCACTAGGACAGAGTGACCTGACACAAACCACTGAGAGCTTCATGAAAGGACATTTATTACATCTAAACTCGCCTCTAGAGATGAAGGCCCTGAGAAAAAGGAGAAGTTTTAGCACTATCCTGTTAGGGCCACTGTTAGCCTCGAAAAATAGCTTATTCTTCATCTCCTCAGTGACATAATGGAAAAATGAGCTGGATAGCAGTAGGCATGAGACTAAGCGCTGACATTTGGACACCATATATAGCTGTGTTAATTGCAGCTTGTTAAAGTGCTCACTTGTAGTGTTCTGGTTTTTTGTTGCCATTGATGTATCAGTGTTATGTCTACTTTATACTCTACTCAGATAAAGTCATGTGTGGCGGCACTTAATCCACTGACTGGGCAGGAAAGAACATTCTGTAGTTAACCATTCTGTAAATGAAATTCTATCCAAAAACATGCTTTAAAGATTAAATGGACAGTAAGTTTTTTCCACTTAAAAAGGTTTTGCGCCTAAAGAAATGAATGATGTGCACTTGCTATGTAATTCTATAATTCTTGATGTAAATAATGCCTTATTCTATATGAGCGTGGTAGCCATTCATGATGGCGTCACACTGAGATCACATGACCAGTCGGAAATGTCAGTTCTGCTATATTTTGACTATATTGGCCTCACTGTTGAATATATAAAATAACTATCAAACTACTTTAATTTCAGATGTCTCACAGGTACCGAAAGACTGGCCGCAGCATGGCGAGATCAAGATCCAAGATCTGTGTGTCCGTTATGACACCATGCTCAAACCAGTCCTCAAACACATCAATGCATACATTAACCCTGGGCAAAAGGTACACAACAAGCTACTCTCAGAAAAATAAAACACTAAATTATTCCGCAAATTATTTATTTTTTAATTTATCCATTTTTTTTTTCTTATTTTCAAAGTGAAAAATGTATTTAAATTGTCGTTGAAATGAAGCTAAAATAAAATAAAATATAATCATTTTATGAAAATGTTAACTTAAAAACTTTAACAGAAATTAAAAATGTGTTGGCAACTAACTATAATAAATATGTTTAAGCTGAACTACTTAACTAAAACTGAAATACAATAAATTAAGGCTAAATAGAAGTATTTAAAAAACAAAACTAATAAAAATGATAAAAGTAAATTATAAAAACACTAACATTTAAACTAAAAATTAACACGAAAACTAAAATAAATCTGATTTAAAATAATAATAAATACTATAATAGTATATAAATAATACTAAAGTAACATTTGAATGAATAAACATTATTATTACCCTCAAGCTGTAATGTATGTTGTCCATTACCCTCAAAAGTATCAATAAAAGGTCCTAGATGTCACAGCCTTCAACCGAAGCTGACAATGAGCATTTGGCAGTCCTGATACCGATCGACCTGTTGCAGCACATAACACTCAGTTGTGATTTTGGCATCGTGGCGTTAATTTTTTCAGTGTTCTGCAAAACCACAGTTAATCTCTGCCTGAATATCAACTGCACAGTGTAGCAAAACTCCGTCATCCACTTTCATCTTTATTAGTCTTGTTTTTAAGAGGCTCCCTGGCTCTCAGTATACGAGCATGACAGCACAGATGGCTTCTTATTGTGACATGGGAACTTTAACTGTCCACACTAGTTTGTGTAATTTGTGAGAACAGCAGCCCTGAGTGTGTTTATACAAAAGCAATCTGAAAATGGTAGGCTGTGTCAAGTGCTTACGTCTTATTCTTTCTGTCCCAGGTGGGCATCTGTGGTAGAACGGGCAGTGGAAAATCTTCGCTGTCTCTGGCCTTTTTTAACATGGTGGATGTTTTTGAAGGTAGGTCTTCCCAGGACACTTTCATGTCTCTATTTAATGAAATATTATGGTTCACTTAACATTACAGCGCTCAGATGTATGTCAAGCTTGCCGCTGGGGAGACGCTGACCCTTGTGGATCTCTAGAGAAGAAAAAAGTGGTTAGGAAAATATGAAAGAAAAGCCATGGACGTTTTTGAGAAAGCTATTTTAAATGTCCTCAGCTGCTTACCCTAGAAAGATTTATTTCTTTGCCTGTGTTGTTTGTTCTTTAACCTTCTGGTTATTGTCAATTTGACAAGCAGCCATGATGTCATATTTAGACAATAACCATAGGGATCTGTTGAGTCTTACTATCATTATTGACAGAATTTCTTATTCTGGATGATTTAAAGCGGAACCATAGGTTCATTTGTTCTAAGATATCAAACAGAAAGTGTATAAAAAACTATGTTATCTAAATCATGAAATATACTTAGTACAGTGTTCACTAATGCATTTGAATGCAAAATATTTTTTCCTTAATAATTAAAAAAAAAAAGAAGTTATTTTTGGGGTATTGTTTTTGTTATTATGACAAACAAAAATACATCAAAAATACAAATACAATACAGTTGTTTTCTCCATGAGTTTTGTCATATTATCCAGCGTGCAGCATTAACATATTTCTCTTAGCCAAAATAAATCTTTAGCCAAATCAAACAGTTCATGCTTTTTTGTACACATGAGCAAGGCTGTAAGAGATGTTTTAAATCAGAAGTGCACAGACTCTCTCTTCACTGTGTCCATATAAAGCTAAAATGAAAATCTTAAGAGCTGTGTTTGGTCTCCTGATATCCACTACAGACCACTATGTATAAAAGTCAAGCTATTGTAAACTGACCTGAATGCCCACAACTAATAAAACAATCCTTCAAGGAAAGAAGAAAAATTATTGTGATTAGTTTGAGATTTTGAGGAACTAAATATAAATCTTATAGATTTAGATATGTTAAATATCTGGGTAGCTGACACATGTCTATGGACTTAATATTAAAATTTAAATTGATATATGATGGAAAGTGCATGTTTTATGTGCTGTAACTGATTATAACCATTTCTTCTCACAATTTTTAAACACCTTTTAAATGGTTTAACAAAAAATTAATAAAAAATCAAATATTCTGTGCAGTGAATATGAGCTAAATATAAAATATAAACCAAAGATGTTATTGTTACAAAAATAAAAATAATAACATTTTAAATGAAAAATAAATTATTTTTAAAAAATAATAAATGTAATAAAATATCAATATCAATGTAGTGTCTCAAATAATATGAGCTAAATATAACATAAACCAGTGTTATTGTTAACTAAAACTAAAATAATTAAATAATAATAGAAATAATAAATAATAATAAATAAATGAGCTAAATATAAAATATAAACCAGCATTGTTATTGTTAGTTAAAACTAAAAATGTAAAAGTTAGTTTTAAAAAATGTAAATAAATATACTTTATTGTGTACATATATTAGATAAAAAGCTTCAACTTAAAAACAAACAAAAATGAGAAATTTGATTTTTTTGGCAACTAACTGAATAAAGTAATACAATGACTAAAACGGAAATAAAAATAAATTAAGGTTAAATATAAAAATAAATAAAAAATGACAGAAGCAACAAAATTACCAAAACTTCAAGTAAAATACAGAGAAAAATGAAAATATAAAAATAAAAGCTAATTCAAAATCATGTGTGTCACAATTTTTTTTTTATTATTAGGAAAGATTGTGATTGATGGCATTGACATTTGCAAGCTTCCACTCCAAACCCTGAGATCCCGTCTGTCAATCATTCTGCAGGATCCAGTGCTGTTCAGTGGCTCCATCCGGTATAAACCCACAAACATGCTTGCTTAAACATACAAACAGACACAAAATACATATGTATCTGCGTAATACATGCACCTCACACACTCACTGAGGCTAAACTGACCCCAACAGACAAGACCAGACCAAGACCAAACACTCACTTCCTGCCTGACATTTTAATCAGAAGTTCAGCATAAACACAGATCATTTACAAAACACAGGGACCCCCAGGATGTGAAATAGGCGCCTTTCCAATATATTGGAAAGTATATAAGCTATACATTCTTCTGTATTTAGTATTATATTCCTCTATATGTTTCTTTTCAAACAGTGTTAAGTATTTATTTACTGGATGTTCAGTATGTTTCTACAAGTGTCCTCGGCTCCAAGCTAGTTTGAACTTCTCACGGATACTAAGTGTCATGTTTGTTTCTGAAGACAGTGAGCATATGGGGTTTGTTTAAAGAGGCCGCCAAGGGATAAGAAAAAAAATAAAATAAAACTGAACCACCATCACAAGTCGTCTGGGAATGGGTTTGGGCAATCTGTTGTCATGAAGATGTTTATACAAAGCAGGCCTAATGGATCATTGGGCCCAGGAGACAGAGCGTACGAGTTATTAGTACAGCAAATCTTCCCTTGATTTTAATTCTGGAAAATGTACGGCCATTAAAGAAGAAGCTGGAGCCGGAATGCATTTCCCAGTGTTTTAAAAAGAAGTGTGAATATGTAATATTTTCTTATGTTCATTGAGTGCATTAACACATTAATTCATTTAAAGGGATAGTTCATCCAAAAAAAATTATTCGGTCATATTCAAACTAATGATGTCTTTCTTAAGTGGAACAAGAAAATAGTTATTTTGAAGAATGTCCAAGCTGCTCTTTTCCATAAAATAGACGTGAAGGTGATTTTTAAAAGGTTTTTGAAAGAAGTCTCTTACTTGTTCCCTTACGAAAAAGAAGTTTATTCAAGTGTGCTATTAGTATACTTCTTTTAAACTAAAAAATAGGAAAGTATGCTTTTAGTTTACTTTTTATGTACTTCTCAGAAATGGACTTTATGTACTTCTCAGAAATATACTTAAAATTACTTTTAAGTATACTTGAACTTATACTTACAAAAAGTCTAAATATACTTGAACTATACTTAAGTATACTTAACAAAATAAAATTGAAAAATACTACAAAATATTAATTATTTGCTTGGTCCAAATTATGAAAACACAGTAATATTGTGAAATACTTTAAAATATTATTTATTTCTGTGAAGGCAAAGCTGAATTTTCTGCAGCCATTACTCCAGTCTTCATTGTCACATGATCTTTTCAGAAATCATTCTAATATGCTGATTTAGTATGCAAGAAACATTTCTATTGAAAACAGCTGTGCTACTTTACATTTTTGTGGAAACAGTGATACCTTTTTCTCAGGATTTTTTTAATTGGAGATTTCAAAAGAACAACATTTATATGAAATAGATTTTTTAACATTATGAATGTATTTAATGTCAACTTTTGATCAATTTAATGCATCCCTGTTGAAAAAAAAAACAGACACCAAGCTTTTAAAATACTGCATGTTAAACAGTCAATTACTGGTGACAAGACACTCAATAACCATTCACTATTGAATTTTGATAGTCAAAAAAAGATAAACAAAATTATCATATGACTTCAGGGGATATTCAGAGGACTGGAATGTAGCACACGAGTCATATGGACAACTTTTATAATTATTTTATGGTGCTTTTCTGTCAATTATGGAGCTCAACAGCCCCATTCTCCTTTTACTTTAATTGTAAGACATAGAGCAGCATGAACATTCTGCTAAACTTCTCCTTTCATCTTTTTACTGGTTTGTAACAACATGAGGGTGAGAAATGATGGCAGTTTTTATTTTGGGTGATCTGAATGGCTGCTAATTCTTTCTGTGTGTGCTTTTGTTTACACGTGCATTTTTAGGTTAAATCTTGACCCCGAGTGCACTTGCACTGATGACAGGCTTTGGGAAGCGCTTGAAATTGCCCAGTTAAAGAATATGGTGAAAGCACTCCCAGGGGGATTGGGTAAGAATGATACTCTCCAACTGTTCATCCCTTACCAGGATTGGTTGGACACCATAATATCAGTTACCTCATGATTTTGACACCAAGTGGAAATTCTCTATTGCAATGAAATGCTGGAGTTTTCTGACCTTTTAACGATAACCCAAAGATATTTTGTAAATCTGAACAGCTGTAAAGCATCATGCTGTACATATGTCTTTCCCCAGACGCTGTGGTGACAGAAGGAGGGGAGAACTTCAGCGTGGGACAAAGACAGCTCTTCTGTCTTGCCCGGGCATTTGTCCGCAAAAGCAGCATCCTAATTATGGATGAGGCAACAGCTTCTATAGACATGGCCACGGTACAATCACATCTGCATCTATGGAAGACCATTTCCATTCCATAAGAAAAAAAATCATGATTTTGGTAGATCCATAACTATTACATAAAAAGTCAAAATTATGAGATACTACACCATAATTATGAGATAAGTCGAAAATTTGAGATAAAAGTCAAATTTATGATGTTAAAATTATGAGAGAAAAAAGTCATAATTATGACAAAGCATTTGGACTTCTAAAATAATTATGGCATTTCATCTCAAAGGTTTTTGTCATAGTTTTGACATTAATTTCATAATTATGACTTAGTATCTCATAGTTGCTCATTTACTTTTTATCTCATAATTGTGACTTACTGTATAATAATTTCAACATTTTATCTCCTAATTATGACTTCTTATCTCATAATTCTGAATTTACCAAAGATTTTATTTTCTTAGGCATTTGGAATAGACATAAATTTACATCCATTACATTTTATATAATTTGCTAAACATTTCTAAAAAAAATTCTCAACACATTTTATTTACATAATGTGATGTATTATATTGATTTGGTATTAAAATGTATTTTGTGGGCAAATTCAACAGGAAAATATTCTTCAGAAAGTGGTGATGACTGCATTTGCTGATCGGACGGTTGTCACTATAGCAGTAAGTTACCATATATCAACTTTTTGCTGGGCTATATAATAATACCGGCACAGAAATACTCAAAACAATAGAGAAATAGATCTTTAAAGGGATAAAGGACTTTTAACACTTGCCAGGCTTTGACATCTTCACTCCCTTCTCTGTTCTCATCTTTCGCCACCAATTCTGACAGCTGACAATCAATCACTAACAATCTCTTGGCATTAACACTTAAGAATATTATTAGCTTGCAGCCACGTTTGTACTGTAAACTTTCATTCAGAGCCGCAGATACACAAAAATGGCCTTTCTGCCTCTGTTTGTGTCACTTAAAACGCATCCAGTAAAGTGTTCTTAAAGTGCAACAGAACACCATTGAGCACTGAATAAATGCATGATCTCTGTCTGCTACTCGGTTTGCTGAACTTTTAAAACACATTTTCCTCTCCTCACCCTCATCACCTTTTTTCCTCTCTTCTTTCTCCTTCTTTATCCACCTGTCTCTCTTTCTCTGGCACAGCACCTGGTTTCCTCCATCTTGGAGGCGGAGCAGGTGCTGGTGTTTGAATCTGGGACTCTGGTAGAAAGCGACAGCGCTCCTAACCTTTTGGCACAGGAGGACAGCCTCTTCAGCATCTTAGTCCGGACGCACAAGTAACTGTGCTTTGCCTCCGGCCCTAGGCACCTACACCCTGACACACTGGTTGGTAACCAAGAACTTCCTATGTGTGCAACCTATTAGAACACTTAAGCTCACAGTCACTAACCTTATTTTGAAGCCATCTGACTATGATTTGAATAGTGGTTTTTATTTTTCAACATTAAGGTTTTAGGTTTTATCTGGTCATGATTTATCTTTCACATTTTTTAATAACCTTTTTTTCTGTTCACTTGCATAGTCCTGTGGTTTGACAAATTAATTAATTTCTTTAACATACAAATGGCCACAGTAAAGGTGTTGTGAGACTGTTTTTTGGAATATGACATAAAATGCCCTTACCTGACTCTGTTTTCTTGTCACAGCACTATAAGGGATGTAAAAAATAAATAAACAATTATATATATATAATAAATGCACAGTTGATGCTTTTTATAAGCTAGAATATACAAAAATGACGTTTTTTTAAATTGTCACGGAAATTAGAAAAAAAGTTTAGTTGTCTCGTCTCAACTAGAACTATTAAAAAACATTTTTAATTAAGTCAATTGAAATAAAACTGAAATAAAATATAAATATTAGATTAAATACTAGACTAAAATTAGAACTGTTGAAGGTAAAGAACTAAAATAAAAAAAAAACAAAAAAAAAATATTTTAAAAGATTAATAAAAAAGACAAAAAAACAAAAAAAAAATAAAAAAAAAAATAAAATTACAAAAACAAAAATATAAATACTAAATAAAAAATAAAAAAAAATCTGGCAAACTATTAATATTAACAAAGATTAAGAAAAACTATAATAGCATGTAAATAATACTAAAAAATAATGCTAATTTTTCTTTAAGTCCAAGAATGTAGCCTGTGGTATTTATGATAGATTAGCCAAGTTATTTCAGGGTCCTTTGTGAATGATCACAGAGCTACAGAATTATAGCATCTGATTATCTGCAGTGATTTGAGCAACCAAAGGGGACAGTTAAACATTCTCGGCAGTTAAGGTGATGCTTTAATAGAAATAGGTTTGCATACAACTGCTTGATTGTGCCCGTTTTCCACAGCATCGAGTCCACACTATCCTGACAGCTGATCTAGTTATTGTGATGAAGCGAGGAAGCATCATGGAGTATGGAAAACCAGAGATTCTCATGGAACAAGAGGACAGCTTATTTGCATCCTTCGTCAAAGCTGACATGTAGTCTCACTCATCTCCGTTACCACATTGGTTTATACCACTTAAGGCCTTATAAAAAAAATGACAGCCATTTTTGGAAGTTGCATCGGAAAGGACTGGACTAAACACAGACTCTGAACTGTTATTGTTTTATATGAACACTAAGTACAGTATTATACTCTTTTTTTTTTTTTAGCATTTGTTATCTTACCACTGTTTTTTGATGATACATGTACTCTGAAATGCATAAGCAATAAGCATTTATCTACTGTGTTTTGATAAGTACCAACACTGTACAGAGCATGTCTGCCCGGCTGAGGCCTGATGCTCTTGTCTGTCTGTCTGAAGTGCATTGCTGATACAGATTTAGGGAAGGAGGACAAATATAGCTGGCTCCCCAAAGCCTGCACCCGCACATGCCTGTGAATGCACTCTTGACAGAATCGTGAGCCCTTGCTTTCTGAGAGTCCTGCAATGTCCCCCAGATAAACCCTAATGTGTTTGTCATACCCTAAATACAAAACTGATTGTATTTTATACTTTGTACAGTATTTCTCTAATGCTAATTACTTAACCAAGAGCTTATTTTCAGTTTCTTCTTTGGTGACAATGTTGTGTCAGTCTTACTACAGTAACATTAGATTTTACTTATTTGCTCCTTATCCAAAACCCTAACAGGGTGAATTTCACTAAATAAATAAATAAAACCTTTCACTTAGAAGTAACCAAAATAAAAAAAATAAAAAAAAATTGACAATTATTCCTTTTTAGGACCATTTTTTTTAAGGTAGAACATAATAAAGAGGTTTAATTAAACATAAAAATATATATTTTATAAAATGTAACATACGTGTAAATATGTCTAAAATATATACATGTATGTATTCATCTATACACTACACATACATAGCCTATATTATGCAAAAAAAAAATAATAATACGTTTAATTTTGGATGTGATTAATAGATTTCAAATCCCTAATATATACACACCATTATATTTTTATGCATAGGCTACTCTAAGCAAAGAGGCCTACACTTTTCAAATACACTACAAGTTAAATATCATTTCAAACCATGTGATTTTTCTCTCCTAACCCGCTATGACGTTTTATTATGGGGATGTCAAAACGAGTTTGCAGTCTTTGTACAGCCAAGCGATATATTGTACACATAACGTCCTTTGTTTCTCTCCCTAGTGCAAGTCTGTACCCTCACTTCACTTTTACCCTTCAGTTTCTTTATTTGATCGCTCTGTTTTCTGGAAGTAACAAGCAAAGATGACCTAAACAATATGTTTTAAGTGACTCTTTGTCCCTGCAGTAAAACGATGCATTCCTCCGCCTGCGACCACTTGTGGGAAATCGTTCCGTTTACTGCACGCTGTCTGTCAGGGCTGGAGATCTGATGTATCTAGTATTTGCAGTAAGCTGTGATGTCACACTTGAGCAGTGATATTCCAGTAACTTGTGAACGCAACCATGTGCGTAAAACTGCAGCTTAACACACTCTGGTGATGTGTAAACATGACGTAAATCTTCCCTGCGAGCCAACAGCAGCACATTTCAGTCAAAAACGTTTCAAGTTTTTATGTTATTACTGCTAAGCTCAGGTATTTGCATGTTAGTAATGATGGACTGTTTTAAATGTACATATGTAATTAATATGGCATTTGTACCATAAGCATTTAACAGCATTATGGTGTGTGCCTTTTGTTTTTTACACATGAAAATAAAATAAAAATTGCTTCGTGTGTTTGCTTATCTCTGTTGAGTGCCATTGCATAGGCCTAATATTCAGCGAAACATGTAAACAATTATAAGAAATAACAGTAAAACAATTATAAAACTGAAAACTGTTTATCAAATGGCGAAAATGTAAAAAAAAAAAAGGATACATTTAACTCTTGCATTACTTCGAAGTCCCTTGGGTAGAAAAAAATAGTTTGCTACACAGCGACCTCTTTTGTTCACATTTGGACTAATTTAAGTAACTCGATGCCAAGGACTTCCAAATACGGCGCTATCTTGCCTCGTTCCTTAATTATATAGGCAGCTATATATTTCCATACACAGAACCCCATTTATAATATGAGAGAAACATATTAAGTGTGAGATTATAAAGATAACAAATAAATAGTTGTCTTTTAAATTGTGAAAATGTACTGAAGCCAAAGCAAATGTCTGGATAATGTTTACTTTGTAATAAGTTGACAGCGTCTTTTATCTTACTCTCTATAAGGATAAGGTTAGATATATAAAGAAAAACATTATCAGTTCAGATTTATTTGTATAGCACTTTTCACATATCATTTCAAAGCAGTCTTACGGAGAACGTTGCCTTAGTCAGTGAGCAGCTAAAGACAACAGTGAGGAGAAACTCCTCACAACTATTCTTAACTTATTCTTAAGTGCGTAGGCTATGTCTCATAGAAGAAAGGATGATCATTTTGTATTTTTTAATGAAAAAAAAACAATAGGCACATTTGGGTTTATTACTGTTATTTTATTGTAAAAAAAAAAATAGAGCTGGCAGTAAAATAAAACATTCACAATCTCATAATTTTGCTGTCTCCAGAAACAGGAAACTAAAATATGATATGTATTCCATAAATATGTCGTATATTTAACCTTAACATAAAAAGTATGTTTTACAATTAAAAACTAGACTAAAATAAAATCAATTTTCGTAGTCTTCCTAGCGCCCTCTCGCGGCCCTCGGGTGTCTCCGGACCCCAGTTTAAAAACCCTTGCACTATTACAATAACTGATCACATTGCACTGACACAGATACACACATTGTTTTTTCTCCATTTAAATTTTTAAAAACTTGTCCTGACCTGCAATTATTTTGCGACTTGTGGCTTATCTGTTGCAATTATATGTTTTTTTAGAGACTCTATGACTAACTCCATTTTACTTCAGCTTATAAGATATCGTATTTTCACAATTTAAGCCGTAAAATAAGGGCGGATTTAGTTAATTAAATATTTTCAAGAAGTTTTAGACTCTCCAGGGTGAATGTTTCTCGAAGGCAGCAGGACAGTGATGTACCGCCCATGTGTGTCAAGTCCTGTAAGAGCGCAGAACAATCATCATAAAGATACTTTTTTGAAGCCTTTACGCGGTGAGTGTGTTCTGATATGCATCTGGTGTTTATTGTATCAACTGACACAAGAGCCCTGTTTAAGGTCTGATAGATGGAAAATAACTTTCTTAACTTTGGTTTATGCTAGCCGAACAGAGTTAGAGGGACGATGCAGGATGGTTATTGAACTGGAGCTGCGCTTTTGACAGAAGTTGAATGGAGAGCCTATTTTCCCTGACCGTTCGCAGTGACGTACTCAAATAATGCTGCCGCGTAAAAGCATAATTCCCGAAGAGTTCGCGTTCTCCCCGGCGCTCGTGTCGCCGATTCCCCGCAAACCCGTGTTCAGGGACCGCGTGAACAAAGCGCGCTTCATCGCCAAGAGCGGCGCATGCAACTTGTCGCACAAGAACATCCGCGAGCAGGGCAGATTCCTGCAGGACGTGGTCACTACTTTGGTGGATCTCAAATGGCGTTTCACCCTGGTCATTTTCTCCATGACGTTCCTGTGCAGCTGGCTGCTGTTCGCTATGTTCTGGTGGCTAGTGGCGTTTGCGCACGGGGATCTGGACCCTAACCGTAAACCTGGCGTGCAGCAGTGCGTCACTAATGTCAAGTAAGTGTGCTTAAGTCGTTATAGTTATTGTAAAAATGTTAAGCATTAGACATGAGAAGAATTTGCCTTGAATGCATTGTTTGTGCATATATGGAAACTAATAATGTTCAAACTAAGTTGCTCAATTTATTTTTAATAAACTAACGAAATGCCCAAATATTTATGTCCTGTATCAAAGCAATTAAAGAGTTATATATGCAAACTAATAACTAAAATAAAATATATTATAAATTAATTCATATAAATATATAAATAAATACACACACACAATACATACATACATAAATACACACACACACACACACACACACACACACATATATGTTATATGTTATATATATATATATATATATATATATATATACACACACACACATACATATATATATATATATATATATGCGCGCGCAGGGGTGCAAATAATAAACTAAATAATAATGTGTAATAATATTATTAAAAATAAAATGTAGGCCAAGTATTAAAAAAAATACAATTATTTTATAGTAAACCTAAAGATAAAATGCTAATATTTACTACTACTTTCTTTGTTTGCCTCTTTAAGAAGAACCGCTTTATGTATTCCCCAACTGTAAGTCGCTTTGATTAAAAGCGTCTAAAAATAAATAAATAAAAGCGTTTTCATCATTTTCAAACTTTAAAGCAGCAGCGGCTTTTATTTTGGCGGGTTGCCGGCAAGTAAGTATACGCCCTTCCGAATTTAGCGCTGCTGCGGATTAAAGAGTGTCAGTGAATTAATGTTACAGTTTTGCATTGTGTTTTGAAAACGGCATGGGATAGCCTAGATTTATGCTTTCAGTTTATAAAGAAATCTTAAATAGTACAGTTTTCGATCTAAAATGGTAATTGTGTATTAACTGCTGTCAACCATGTAGGTACGCACATACGCTGTCAGACCACTTATGTGCACCCCTGTATATGCGCATTTCCTAATTTCCCACAAAAATTGTAAAAATCACTGAAACTTTGACATTTATTTTTTTAAATTATAGAAATTATGTAGGGATCAGAAAATTTTAAATTGGAAAATAAATAAATAAATAGTAGAATAATTTCAAAATCATAATAGACATTCAATTTATGTGGATAATATTGTTACTATAGTGAGAAATCACTTGGGTGTTTATTTAAATAGTTCTAGAGGCCTACAACTGTTTGTTTTTTTCTCTTTATCTTTTCCAGCTCTTTCACCTCTGCGTTCCTCTTCTCCATCGAGGTGCAGGTGACAATAGGATTTGGAGGGCGTATGATAACGGAGCAGTGTCCCACAGCCATCACGCTGCTCATATTACAGAACATCATCAGCCTAATAATTAACGCCGTCATGCTGGGCTGCATCTTCATGAAAACTGCCCAGTCCCATCGGCGTGCCGAGACCCTCATCTTCAGCCGCCGAGCTGTCATCGCCGTGCGTAACAACCGCCTGTGCTTCATGATCCGGGTGGGTGATCTTCGTAAAAGCATGATCATCAACGCGGTTGTGCGCCTCCAAGTGGTCCGGAAGACCACTACGCCAGAGGGCGAAGTCATACCCATCCACCAGATCGACGTCCAGACAGAAAGTGCAGTTACCAGCAACAGCATCTTCCTGTTGGCGCCCCTGATCATATGTCACGTCATCGATAAGGACAGTCCACTATACGACCTCTCTGCAATGGAGCTGCAGTGTAGCGATCTGGAGGTCATTGTGATCCTGGAAGGTGTGGTGGAGACCACGGGCATCTCCACTCAGGCTCGCACCTCGTACGTGACTGAGGAGATCCAGTGGGGCCACCGATTCGTACCTATAGTGACCGAGGAAGAGGGGGTATACTCGGTGGACTACTCAAAGTTCGGGAACACGGTCAAAGTGGCCACCCCATGCTGCAGCGCCCGTGAGCTGGACGAGAAGCCCTCCATCCTGATCCAGACACTCCAGAAGAGTGAGCTGTCACAACAGAACTCTTTGCGCAAGAGGAACTCCATGCGCCGGAACAACTCTATGCGTAAGAGCAACTCCATGCGGCGCAACAATTCCGCCCTCGCTGTGCCCAAAGTGCAGTTCCTCACCCCTGAGGGTGGAACAAATCTAGCAGTCACATGACAGAAGTCCTGGTTAGTGCTTTTCACCCATCTCTCTTTAAGTCCTTGTCTTTCTCTAGGTCCATGTCATGCTCTTTTCTATGGTTTCCTCTGTTTTTTGATCATTCCTATCCTGGGCAACTCTGGCCCACGAGATCCACTTCTCTGCAGAGTTTAGCTCAAGCACTAATAAAATACACCAGAACAAGCTACTTGGTGGACTACTCAAAGTTTGGGAACATGGTTAAGGTGGCCACCCCATGCTGCAGCTCCCACAAGCTGGATGAGGACCCTCCATCCTGATCCAGACACTCAAGAAGAGCGAGTTGTTGCAACTCTTTGCGCAAGAGGACCTCCATGTGCCGGATAACTCTGTGTGCAAGGGCAACTCTATGCACCGCAACAATTCCGCTCTCGCTTTGTCCAAAGTGTAGTTCCTCACCTCTGAGAGTGGACCAAATCTTGCAGGCACATGACAAAAGTCCTGGTTAGCAACATTCACCTTGTCTTTCTCTAGTTTCTTGTCAAGCTCTTTTATGCTGTTTTTTATCATTCCCATACTGGGCATACTGGGCCTTCGAAATCCACTTTCCTGCAGAGTTTAGCGCCAACCTTAATAAAACACACCAGAATAAGCGAATCACGGTCTTTAGGATTACTAGGCCCTGTCCCAAATGAGGCCCTAAGCCCTTGTGGTCTTCTTCTTCGACCACTCAGCTGAAGTGTGCATTGAGAGTGCATAGGACAGCAAAGGGGGCGCTAGCGAGCAATCATTTGAAATTTAAAATAATGAA
Source organism: Cyprinus carpio (assembly GCF_018340385.1). Lineage (NCBI taxonomy): Eukaryota > Metazoa > Chordata > Actinopteri > Cypriniformes > Cyprinidae > Cyprinus > Cyprinus carpio. The sequence goes on from NC_056575.1 coordinate 9,856,818, forward strand.
TGGGACACCCTACAGCAGTGTTTCCCAACCCTGTTCCTGGAGGCGCACCAACAGTACACATTTTGGATGTCTCCCTTATCTGACCCATCCATTTCAGGTCTTGGAGTCTCTACTAATGAACTGATGAGTTGATTCAGGTGTTTGATTAGGTAGAGTTCAAAAATGTATAGTGTTGGTATGTCTCCAGGGACAGGATTGGGAAACATTGTCCTACGATCTTGTGGACTTAACGGACATGTGTTTGCAGAGACCACTGTAAGTTCACAAGACCACAAGTTCAAAAGAAGTATCCCACTTGGGACAGGGCCTTGATTCTGATTGGTTTCCTGTATGACTGTTGATCAAGTCAAGTCACCTTTATTTCTATACTGCTTTATACAATACAGATTGTGTCAAAGCAGCTTTACAGTGTTAAACAGGAAAACAGTGTGTCAACAATGCAAGAGGACAATAGTAAACAGTCAGTTTTTCAGTGATGGTCAGTTCATCATTGATTCAAAAGCAACAGTGGCAAGGAACCCAAACTCCACCTGTGACAGAAATGGAGAAACCAGGCTCAAATAATGATCTTCATATAATGTGTAATTCCTGAGAGCTCCACAAATAATTAGGCACATTAGTCGACATGAAACAGAAATTTCCTATCTGGCTTCTAAAAGCATATTACAGATCGTATTGTGAACAATTCATCTTACTTTCTTTTTGTAATTTTCAAATGTCATGACTAAATATTAGACTTCTCTCTGGTGATGTATGCAAGTTGTTGTTGTTATTTTTTTACATTACACTTGGATGTTTTTTTTTTTATTTTAAATATCTGAAGAACCTTTTTCTTCTATAAAGAACCTTTTGTGGAATGGAAAGTCTTCTGTGGATATTAAGTTCTTCATGTAACCATCAATGCCAATAAAGAACCTTTATTTTTAAGTGTACTTCTGTTTCACCACTGTATGACTCCGTACTTAAATACTACAGACAATGTTTCACATTTAATTAAACAACTTTTATGTTTTCATTTGATCTGTAATAAATGTGTGTTCAATAAATCTCTGGGACTTTTATTTCAGTTAACTCTATAAATGAAACCAAATGCATTAACTAGGTTATTCATAAAGCTTAAATGATCCAAGCAAAAAAAATAAGGAGCAAATAAAAATCATAAATTGTGATTGTGATGCTGATGAAGTGCTCGTGGCGACCTCTGGTGGTGATCTGGTGAAGATGCATGTGTTGGCGACCTCTGGTGGTTTGTTGTGCAACTACAGACGTAAGCAGTAAACTTTCCTCCAAGCTTTATTGCGACTAGCAAGAACATCTCCAACGTTTATTATCCGAGAGTCAGGCAGGTAGACGCCAAACGATTGTTGATATTAATTGCATTAGCTTGTGTGTGTGTGTGTGTTGTGTATGTATGTGCTGTGTATAATTAAGAACTGGCTAGTCAAACGTTTAGTGAACATGGTGAATGGCCCGAAAGTTAGCGGTCTGAACCGTTTAAATAAGTTATTAGATTCTGAATAATATTGTTGGAATAATTCCACGATATGAAAACACATACAGCTACGTTTATAGACCGAGTTTTATATTGTGCAACACGTTATATAGGTAACGTTAGACGTGATGTACCAACGACAAGCTAATGAATCATCAGCTGCAGCAACTCGAATGATAATTTGTCCATTTTACGGGCGAATGTGTTTAATTCGTATTTTAACGCGTATTATTTATTATATTGTAAACGTAGCCCACATATTTACACATTTTTAATCACACGCAATCAAATATAGTCAAGTGGAGATTATTTTTAAATAAATACCGCCCTCTGGTGGCCACTTGCATTCTGACACTAACATTGCAATAGAAGTGAAAAAGAAACAAGGACTCACTGCATTGCACTGCCACTAACTGCAGAGAAACTTGACTTATTTGCGTATGCGTCTTTTATATATATATATATATAATATGACACTAAAAAATTATTTGCACCACTTTCTTATTATAATACAAAAAAACTGCATAACACACCATCAAGCACTGCGCGGGGTTAAACAGGAGTCTATATTTCTGTTTAAAACGTACATAAAAACGCTTGTTTTTCACGACGTACGTCTACTGCAGCGTTTCGACTGCATATACACCTTCGCAGCGATCCTATCTATAGGAGAGGGACTAGAGAGTACGCTCACCATCGAGGAAACTGGTGTGTTGTGTGGTCACCTCCGCTCTCTGGACGGAGACACGTCAGCTTTGCGCAGTGGCAGTATCGTAGCCTATGAGGTTTATCCGAGGCGCGATTATTGCTAATTGAAAACTTTACCCAATACCCCGCCGTGACGACTTGAAATATAGTCGGCACTGGCAATTTTTGACGGTCTTTACGGAGACTGATATTTTGGTGAAAAATAGAGTGTTGTTAATTTATAAAGTAGCAGTGTGCATGTTTGATTACAAGTGGAAAGGAATGGCAAATGAACCTTTCGTTCTCTTACATTGTGTTTTTTTCTATTCCACGAATTAATTATTTAGGGGAGTGTATAGTAACAGAGTGAGCCCCACTGCAGTGGGTCCCGATTAAACCCATTCGAACAGATTGAGTTCTATGGAAGCACGTGACCGCGTGGCGGCGAGATCAAAGCATGTCACAACTCTTTTTCCGGTGTGAGACAACATTTTCTTTTACGTTGTTAAATGAAAACTAGAAAATGCTTAAACCATATAAAGTTCACGCTGCTGCAATAACAAAATAAGCTCACTCCCTGAATGTAATCGCTTTTTTTATGACAATACATTTGATAGTTTTGTAGCAGATAATTGCTTTGATTTCCTGGTTGTAAAAGAAGTACCAGGATGTTGTGCATTTTCCCAATTCATACTTTTCCCATGCAGGAATATTAATTGTTTAAATATTCGCTAGGCATTTTTATTAAATTCAGTTTAGTATAATGGCATGATCATACATTATACAGTAAACAGACAGTTAAAATATATTAGTGGACGTTTTTGTCTGTAGTTACGGTAAATGGTTAGTGACGACATGGCGCGAGGTTATATTTATGTGGGTCCCAGCACATGTGGGCATTATAAGAAATGAAAAGGTAGACAAAATAGCTAAGAAAGCACTGCAAAAAGAGAGCACAGAAGCAGTCATCAGCCTTTCAAGATGAGAAGAAAAGAGTGTAGTGTGGCAACAAAGGTGGGATCAAGATTTATATATATATATATATATATATATATTATATATATATATATAATATATATGTATGTTTACTTGTTTAAAAAAAGAGTTGGCACCTTGGTAAATAAGGGAGGAAACAGGAGAGAAGAGACTATTATGACCAGTTAAGAATAGGACATAATAAATTAAATAGCAGGTCAGATGGGTTTTTGAAAAATCTCTCTTTTGCAGTTTATAACGTAGCTATCCTTAAATGAAAACAATCTGCAAAGTTGTTAATCAAAAAAGTGCATGATAAATAAAGATATTGTCTCTCAAAAGAGAGAGTCGGTTCTGAATCGCCGTAACGAGTCACCCCGCCCACATCCAAGTGTGACGTCAGAAGTCACGCCCATCCCCGACACAACCCCGCCCACGTCCAAGTGTGACGTAAACGAAAGCCACGCCCATATCACATACGTCTCCTCATGTGATTTCCCCATCCCATTACCTGGAAACCCGGAAGTATGTTGAAACAATTTATGGAAGTTAATGGGATCTAAATAAAATAATATTGTCCTTCGTTTTAATAATACACGTTTTCTTATTTTTTGTAAAGGATGTCTAGGCTAAAATGGCACAACTTAAATCTAATATATATTTAATATGTCTAATATACGGAGCTGATTTTGTCATCATAAACAGCTCCTAAAACGCTTATGTTGATTAAAGTAGGCTTATTGTAAATTAAAACTTTTAAACCTTACCTTGTTCTATATGTAATGAGATAAATTCACATTTATTAAAAAAAACGATTTTGACCTACCCAAGGCAAAAATTAAAATGCATCAAATTTAAAGGGGACAATTAGATTTTGGTATTGTAAAAGTATGCACATTTTATAGTAAAAGTTGGTATTGTATAATTGTCATTTAATTTTCTAAAGATTTATTCCACTTATCATAAAGTGTTAACATTTGAATGATAGAATCAACAGTTCCCCATATGCAGTAGGCTACACATACTTAGGCTGAATAAAGATTGCATTGATAGATTATATAAGTAACATGACATTGACCTTCAGGCCTTGTTCATCACAACTTGATATGATACATGTCCAGGTCCTCCACATACTTAAAGATGAATGAAAAAGGCATCCATTGTTTCATTGGGTATTTTTATATTTATTATTTTTATCTAAAATAATTACATGTACAATTTACAAAAAAAATAAAAAATAATAATAAATAATATACACCACCAGTTTTTTTGAACAGTAAGATTTTTTATTCTTTTTTAAAGTCTCTTCTGCTCACCAAGCCAGCGATTTATTTGATCCAAAAAACACAGCAAAAACAGTAATGTGAAATATTTTTAGAATTTAAAGAACTGCTTTCTATTTGAATGTATTTTTAAAATGCAGTTTATTCCTGTGATCAAAGCTGAATTTTCTGCATCATTACTCCAGTCTTCAGTGTATTAACATAATAATAATAATAATAATAAAATGTTTTTTGAGCATCAAATCAGCATATTAGAATGAAGGATCATGTGACTGGAGTAAGTCACCTTTGAAATCACAGGAATACATTTCATTTTAATAGAAATATAGAAAATTGTTATTTTAAATAGCAAAATATATTACAAAAGCAAAATATTATACAAATATTTAAAAATGGGACGTGTTTTTGCTGTACTTCGGATTAAATAAATGCAGGCTTTGATGAGCAGAAGATATTTCTTTAAAAACATTAAAAAATGTCACTGTTCAAAAACTTTTGACTGGTTGTGTTTAACAAAAGGGATGCTCCAAATATTATAAAGTCTGAGCAGCTGAATGAGCAGCTGAATGATCAGATAAACAGATCTTGACATGCAGTACACACACATACATACATAGACTACACAGAGAGATTCCTTGCTTTAATATATCCTCCGATTCTCCCTCCAGGTAGTCTTTGATGGCATTCTGTTGATTTTTTCTGTCCATCTGGAGAACGGCGGGCCCTGTCACCTCCCCACAGAATAACCCACGATGACTCCTGTACCACGCTGGACCAATGTCCCTTACAAACTTCCCACTTTATGTCCTCTTGGCGCTCCTGTTAAAAATAGAGAATACATACGTGTTGGGGGTATATGTGTCCACTAAAAATTATTTACCTCATCATTCTACATAAACATATTTATGATTTTAAACCACAAAAATCAATCAATATCTAAAGAAAAGCTCTCACCATACCTCCATGCACCACTGCATGGCTTATGTGGTCCTTCAAGTGAACTGTATCAAGTAATTTTCTTTACTGGTGAAACTGCAGCAGGGACCCCTTAACCCGGAGAACTGCTCTGCATCAGGCTTGGACTGAAAATGTGTAGAATGCTGTAAAACATGACAAACAAACATTAGGTGATCTTTTCGTTAACATAGAAGAATACAAAGATAATTTGTGACATACACAGAGTTATCCAGCAAGACATAATGAAATGATGCGGTTGCCCAACCAAGTTACTGTGCATGGGTACTGTGATCAGAGTACATCATTAAAGAGGTTATATGTATGTGAGTGTTTTGTGTGTGTGTGTGGTGGTGGGGGGGTGGCAGGTAAGTACATATGTGTGAGAGGGATGAAGTGTGTGTGTCTGAGCGGGTAAGATGAGTGTTATGTGTGGGGGGGAAGGGTATAAAAAAAATATTGCACATTGATTCATAATTGATTTTATGTTGTAAGACTTGTGCCTTCTATCTATCTATCTATCTATCTGTCTGTCTCTCTATCTATCTACACATGTATGTATGTATATATGTATGTATTTGTGTGTGTACGCATGCATGCCACGAATACATACATACATATATACATACTTGTGTGGATAGATAGGACCCCCCCAAAACATAAAAAACACTCATCTCACCCCCCCACCCCCAAACACACACACACACACACACACACACACACACACACACACACATATATATATATATATATAAGTATATTTGTTGCTAGCAATAACGTGCCTGTGTGAAGTTGAAATTAAAAATACTGTTGTCTGCTGCACATGCACACAAATGACGCACACGTTCTTAAAGTTGTCAACGTTTGGTAAAGACCAAAGATATTTTTTTTTACTTACCGACACGGCAAACAACAGCTTCTTTTTTAGCGGTTGGCAAACAATACAAATTATCTTGCTTCTTCCTGTTTCAAAATGATTGAGAATGTGACGTATTTTGACATGGGCGTAGTCAGTGACGTCACACTTGGATGTGGGCCGGGTTGGATGTCCACCGCAGGCTGCAGCGAGACGCTCCTCCAAGTACTCCCATGATCCATTGCATACAGTAGATGGCGGTAATGCTCTGGAAAAGAATGCGAACCGCCAATAAGCATGAAAAAGAAGAAAAGAAGACATGGCGCGTTGCCATCTAACTGTACGTCTTTTGCTGATGACTTTGTTTATTTGTGTAACGTTAGAAATATTGCTCCTGAATGAACGAAACGCCCTGCAGTCCGCGTCTGTCTGCTTATTATTCGCACTACAGGGAGATATTTATCGATTAGCAGGACTAATTGCCGCGGCGAGGAAAAAATGCTCCAATGCAAAACAAGTAAAACACATCGCTGCTCTTATTCTCGCCCGAGGGGGAAGTAACGGCATTCCTCTGAAGAACATCAAGATGCTGGCAGGAGTTCCTCTGATCGGATGGGTGATCAGACCAGCGCTGGACTCTGCTGTTTTTAAAAGGTGATTGATTGGGACTTCACTCAGTGATTGGCTGCACTCTGTGGCAGCAGATAATGTGTTCTTCTCATGTTTTTTGCAGTGTTTGGGTGTCCACTGATCATGATGAGATCGAGAGAGTGGCCAGGGCTTGGGGTGCTAAAGTGCACAGGAGGAGTCCAGAGGTGTCCAAAGACTCCTCAAGCTCACTGGAGACCATTCAGGAGTTCAGCAGAATACACCCAGGTTGAAAAACAGGCCCCGTTGCAGTCACTTCCCGTTGCATGAGTTAGTTCTGTATAAGGGTTGTGACTACAGCTTGTAAAACAAGTGTGTCCACTCATCCAGCTACTTCTGCTTGCTTTAGAGTAAAACAGAGAAACCAGTAAGAAGCCACATGAACGAAGTTCTGTCATACTTGTCGTTGCATACCAGGAGAGTTTCACCCTTCATCTTATTATTTGTGAAAAACAGACTCTGCAGTCAACAAATATTCATTCAATGATGCACAGGAATGTTTATAATAACGTTTGATTGTGATCTTTACGATGGAAGTAAGGTGTTTTTTTTTTTTTTTAATATGATTCTGATGAATTATATTTATTCCTATGTAACAAAGAACCTGAGAGAGACACACATAGCTTGTTGCAAGCTTCAAAACCTTGTTAGATTCGGCCTCTTTCTAAAAATGTAGAGAAAAGGTTTGAGCTATATTCTCTTTCAGTCTCTGGTCTGGAGTGAAAAAAAAATAGTAAATGATGTTTATTGTAAAAAATGTTTTTATATATAGTATATATTTCAAAATTGTAAATAAAACAAAGATATTAGCATACATATTGCAGGAAGATACTATTTCAGTTTTTCTATTTAATTTTTTTTACATTTAATTCAAAGTATTATTTGCTGTTTTTCACTCAGAAATTGCTAGTATTTTCACAGTGTAGTAAATAAAAGTTGGTGGAGCACAGAAATTGAAATTGGCTACGAATGGGACATAATTAAAGCAGAGTGTTTACCGTTAATGTAATGTTTTTTGCACAGAGGTTGACGTCATCTGTAACATCCAGGCCACGTCTCCTTGTCTGCACCCCACTCAACTCAAAGAGGCTTTGGAGTACATCACCAAAAAAGGATGTGATTCTGTCTTCTCTGTGGTCCGGCGACACCGTTTCCGGTGGCAAGAAGTCAAGAAAGGTTTGTTGAAGTGCATTCTGTAAATGTTCAGTTTAGAAAATATACTGTTACATGTACACGTTCAGAACGCTTGTGAATCGAGTCTTAGACTAGTTTTGCACTACTTTTCAAAAGTTTGGTGTCTTATGAAATCTCTTTCATAAGAGATTTTCAAAAACATTACAAATCTTAGTCATCTCAATTTTTTTACAGTAATGTACATGTAGTTTAGATATAATTTATTGCATGTTGGAGACTCTCATCTTTTATTTAAATTACAGACGGCCAGTGTACTAAGGCACTGAACCTGAACCCATTTCACAGGCCGCGGCGTCAGGACTGGGCAGGAGAACTGTGTGAAAACGGCTCTTTTTACTTCGCTACCAAAGAACTTATACAAAAAGGGCTTCTTCAGGTAATATTTTGGGATTTAAAATGAGTACCATTTCACTCATTTTCAGTATCCTCAGTGAATCTCTTAATATCTTGGCATGACTGTGATTTTGTTTTTACATTTGACAGGGTGGAAAAATGAAGTACTATGAGATGGATCCCAAGTACAGTGTGGATATTGATGTTGACATAGACTGGCCCATAGCTGAACAGAGAGTGCTGAGGTCAAGAAACAAGTAACACTTTATGTTAGCAAACAACCACAATGCAAAGAGTACAAAGTCTGAATTTAAGCAAACTGTGTGTGGGTGTGTATGTTTGAAACAGGTACGGCTACTTCGGTAAGGACAAACCTGAAGTTGTGAGGCTTCAGCTGTGTAATGTGTCAGGATGTACACTGACATACATCTCAGCAAATGAAGAGGAGGTGGTGTCCATCAACACCAGAGAACAGCCCGGCATCCACATGCTGAAGAAAGAGGAAGTGAAGGTGATTCTGGCTTGATTGGCAACCTTGTGTTACCCACCCCCCGACCTCTACCAACCCCCACACAACAATACACCCATCCCTCTTTTGTCTTTGCCTCTTCGTATCCCATCATGCAACTGGGAGCCCTCTTGTTTTTGTCTTTTAATTCAATATAACTTGGGTATAAAATCCACAACTTGATATTTCACTTTTTAAAACTGCTGGTTTTAACAGTTTAAGTTTAGAGTTGTGCAGTTTGATCATTTTTAGTGAGTTCTGCTGATCCCACCATTGATGATCACAGGGGCTCAGACGGACAAGTACTCAGATGTCTCCTTTAGCTGGTCAGCTTTGCGCAGTGGCAGTATCATAGCCTATGAGGTTTATCTGAGGCGCGATTATTGCTAATTGAAAACTTTACCCAATACCCCGCCGTGACGACTTGAAATATAGTCGGCACTGGCAATTTTTGACGGTCTTTATGGAGACTGATCTTTCAGTTTTAAAAAAAGAAATGTGTATTAAATTGATAATTGAATAAAAAAATATCTTATTCATCTTTAAGCTGTTCTAGAACTGTATAAATTTTCTTTCTTCTGATGAACACTAATTTAAAAATGTATATATATTGTTTTTCCCGCCTTTCTTCTAGGTTATTTTGATCGAAAAAGACACCATTACAAAAGCCTTAGCAGACAAACTCTCAGAGACATTGGGCTGTCCACAGGAAGTGGAAGACAAACTGAAGAAGGTGCAGGAACTCATGGAGAAAGAAGGAATGGTGTTGAAGGCGGCTTAAGTGAGCCAATAGTATGTTCCTGCACAACTGGAGGCTGCAGTTTCCAGGACCACAGATCTAGGACCGCAGTTCTAGGACCCTAGTTTTTCGTGACAGCGCCACGTACCGTACTGGATGATATAGCGGTGGCTACAGTTTCAGGACCGCAGTTCTAGGACCCTGTTGGTTTAGTTTGTAGTCATGTTTGTATATAGCATCAATATATTAATCTCTGTAGTATTTGTTTTTAAATGTGATTTTTGATTTAAAATGCATCAGAGGTTAATTACTAAGTGTGCTTTGAGTCACGGACATTTAAACATGAATTTACACAAAATATAATGAAAAACTGTATATCCTTTTTAAAACAATTGTAAAAAAAATGGAGAACCTTAAAAGTCTTAGTCGCTTGAATTATACAGTATATTGATTACCTCCTTAAGGTGAATTAGCTCATTATCAGTAAGTTAAAGTTGGAATCAGCGTATGCAGTCACTAAATTACAGCCGATATTTTTAAAGGTTGTTGAGAGACAAGACACAAGAATGATTCAAGAATGTTTATTTATATATAAATTGTGTGTGTGTGTGTGTGTATATATATACTACCGTTCAAAAGTTTGGGATCAGTAAGACTTGTAATGTTTTTTTTAAAGAAGTCTCTTCTGCTCATCAAGGCTGCATTTATTTGATCAAAAATTCAGAAAAAATGTTATTAGAATATAATATAATGGTTTCTATTTAAATATCCTTTAAAATATAATTTATTTCTGTGATGAAAAGCTGAATCTTCAGCATGACTTCAGTATAAAGTGTCACATGATCCTTCAGAAATCATTCTAATATGCTGATTTATTATTAGAATTATCAATGTTGGCAACAGCCAAATATTTTTTTGGAAGCTGTGATCTTTCAGTTCTTGGATGAATAAAAAAGTTAAAAAGAAGACAAGCATTTAAAAATAGAAATCTTTTCTAACAATATACACTACTGTTTCAAAATGTTTGGGGTCCATATTTTCTATTTTCTTTTTTTGAATTAAACCTTTTATATCAGCAGGACGTGTAATTGTTAGAAGTGATAGCAAAGATTTATATTGTTTAAAAAGATTCATATTTTGAATAAAATGCTGTTCCTTTAACTTTTTATTCCCTCAAAGAATCCTGAAAAAAAGTATCGCAGCTTCCATAAAATATATCTGGCAGACAACTGTATAATTCTATAATACATCAGCATATTAGAATGATTTCTGAAGGATCATGTGACACTTTAAACTGGAGTCATGGGTAATGGAAATTCAACTTTGCATCACAGAAATAAATTATATTTTAAAGGATATTAAAATAGAAACCATTATTTTATATTCTAATAACATTTTGCAAGATTACGTTTTTTTTTGTATTTTTGATCAAATATAAATGCAGCCTTGATGAGCAGAAGAAACTTCTTTAAAAACATTACATGCTTACTGATTCCAAACTTTGAACGGTAGTGTGTGTGTGGCATGTGTATAGATATAGATATATATATATATATATATATAGGTCATTTTTGCGACAACAGCACCAAAGCGAAACCCTTTTCCATCAGTTGCTGCTGCATGTATAGAATGGCTGTAGGCTTCAAACTCTAGAGAAAGAGAGAGCGAGAGACAGAGAGAGAGAGAGAACTAATAAGAAACATGTTGTTTACTATTCAACGCTGAAATATAGTATTATATATATATATATATATATATATATATATATATATAATGATTTAACACTTATGCACTGTTTGAGTTTTAGAGAGAGAGCCAAACAGAATATTCATGTTACTGACATCTAATTGCAAACTTCAAATGTGTAAGTACATAAAAGCAATACCCACCACATTAATGATCTCCCCTTCTTCCTCAATTGTTTGTCAAAGTCTTTCTATTAAATTCTTCCACTTCACTGAAATAGTTATCAGAGAACAATCACTTTGTGATAACAGAAATATCACAAATGGTGCACTAGCATTGTGCAAAAATAATTCATATTGTACTCTGACCTGAAATGAATAATCTGGACCAACAAGACTTTGTTAGAATATTTTGTCATGAAAATTCCCTAGTGCCTTTTTAAATCATCTGTCCTACAATGAGCCAAACCAAATCCATAAAAATCACTTCATATTGGCCATGCAGAACATGACAGAAACTAACACATGATAACAATGGATGTATATGTGAGTAGGCCTGGAGATTAGGCCAAATGTAAACAAAGCTATTAAAACTGCCAAACGCCTCATTCATCATTGCAAAACAATGTCAAAACAACAGGCTAACACAACTAGGCAGTCAGTGCAGTTTAATAAGATATATTATACTTAAATATGGTTTATTAAGCCAGTATTCCCACTAATACATTAAGCTGCAGGTAAAATCTTACAAAACTTACATCAACCATGCTCTTGTCATCTGATAAGTTTAATTAATGTGCTGGCTAGGATTCACTTATAAATACTCGTCATTAAAACTCAACAAAAGGATTTATGAAATCATGGCCACGAATTTAAAAAAATTAATACAACTACTCACAAATTCTTAATTTGGGGGGAATTAATTATTAATTCATAGTAAAACGTTTTAAAATAAAAAATTAAATTAAATATCGGTACTCACCGTCTGATTGCTGTCCACGTCGTCCATCTTTAATTAGTGTTGTTCCAGTACGGTAGGTGGCATTGTCACAAAAAACTAGGGTCCTAGAACCGCGGTCCTAGAACTGCGGTCCTGAAACTGCAGCCTCCGGTTGTGCAGGAATACCCTTCTCGAAGTGAGACAGGAGCTTTATGGGTTTTTTTTCAGTTACATCAGCCAAACAAAATTATCATTACTAATTTGTTTTTTTATTTAAAAAATATTAAAATTGTTCTTAATCTTTTTTTTTTTTTTTTTTTATAATTATTATTGTTTGTGAAACCAAGTATACTACCATTTTACAATAAATGCTGATTAATTTATAAATATTATTTATGCTTAAATTTATGCTGAAAATATAAATGTAAAATTATCATTAATTGAAACCTTATGTGGGTAGTGTTATGACAAAAATTTTTTTTAAATGGCATTAAAATGAAACCTTATATGGGTCGTGTTGTGACGTAAAACATTTTTTTAAATGGCATTAAAAGCATTAAATTAGATTTGATGATACAAAATCCTTGCAAAAGTTACTATCAGATCATTTTATAATACAGTATAGGATGTACTGAATATTCTTCAATTTTATGCAAAACAAAAATATGTGTGTGTGTGTTTGTGTGTTTGAATTTAAATATAAACATTACATCCTACTTCTGAAAAAGAAGGCCAAGTCTCAGATGGAGCAGGACAGAATTTGCAGAAACACATTTTAAGAGAGATAGTACCATAGAGCTGTTGAGTCGGGTGAGATTTTGAAACTCAAATAAATCAATTTAAGGTCTAGGTCTTTTTTAAGAATTTATTTTTCAAGTTTTATCTAAAATGTTGAGAATAATGATGTGATATAGTAATGATGGGGGGGGGGGGGTCCCATTTTTTATTAGTTAATCTGTTTTCATTTTAAATTTTAGTTGTCATTTGTTAATTTTATTTGTCGGAATTTAGAGCAAATTTTTATTTTTGAGTTAACTTTTCCTTTAATTCAAAAACGAAAAACAGAATGAACTGTGACATGTATTGGGAGGTAGTTTGTGCTCTCCAAAATATACACTAGAGGGCAGCCTTGTACAAACAAATTACTCAGTTACCAGCCTCATTTAAATTCAACAGAATATTATATTAAGTTGCTAAAATTATACAGTGTCAACAAAGAATAAGTCCACATCATGTAAGTCTTAATTCTACTAAACAAATTGCTCAAATACGATTTTTTTCCCACACTCTTCCAAGACCTAATTTTTAAAACAAATTTTGAGTCAGTCGGTGTCACTAGTTGATTATTGTGAAGTATTAAAAATAAATCATAATATAGCAGTTTGTTATTGTATCTATCACCATCAAATTAAAACTACATGAAGTGGCAGTCAGTCCATTTGTGAGATCAAAAGGCTAAAATTCACTCAAGCCATCTGAATTTGATTATTTTACCAGCTACCTCACCAGCCTCACTAATATTTAGTAGATAATCACTATGGTACCCAGTTTTGCATACGAAAACATATCTTGGAGAGTTTCTTCACCCTCATGAATTTCTTTGTTTGGCAGCAGTCCATGACCTTTAGCTGTCTTTGTGTGATGCCTGAACGATGATCACCAGGGTAAAAGCACAGAGGCCATAATGAGGGTGAGATTTCCACTCACCAGCCACAATTAAGACTCAATAGGTCTGTTAATTTATGATTCCTCTTAATCTATGCATCCTAAGAGAGAGGGCAAACCTAATTAACTCTCTCGTCATCCTCTGGCACATTATCATTGTCCGCGTGTGCAGTGCAATGCCATCCAAATACAATTTAGCCACTAAATCAGCCAAAGTCAACTTATCTCAACTTATATAACCAAAGACAGTGGGAAGATAAGACATTTCCCTGGAAAATAAATGTTAATTCATAACTTGGGTTCTGTGATATAGCAGCATTATGATTTAGATCTAGTTTGAGATAATTTTACAGACATTTCTGTTGGCTTCAAAGGATAAAATGGGAAACTGATTAAAGCAAATGCATGCATTGGAGTAGCTTTGCTCTGTTACAGAATGAATCAGCGTTTGTGAACAAATTTTGTTTGTTTTCTTAAGGGAATGACTATCATAAACTGTTGTTCATTTGTTAGGATGACCAAGCATCCACGAAATGTCCAGATTTTCACTCAGTGTTCAAAAGAGCCTATAGATGGCACATAATGCAGTGTTGTTAAACTATTATTATTATAATTGTTTTCAGTAACTGAAATAAAGCTGAAATAAAATAACATTCATAGCAGATGAAAAACTTTTTAAAAAATTAGAAATGGTGTTTTGGCAACTAACTGAAATAAGTTTACGTACTAAAATTACTGAAATAAAAATAGTTACATTTGAAAACATTATAAAAAAAAACTGCCAAAAGAAACTTAAAATAACAACTAACATTAAAATGAACTAAACTAAAAAGTAAAAGCTTATTCAAAATATTAATAAATACTATAATAATATATAAATAATACTAGAATAACACCGACCCTTAAAAATAATTAGGCCTAAATTTAAGATATACGTATTTGAATGGCATATAAAATTTCCACCCATTTGGATTTAAAAAACAAAAAAACTAATACATGTACATTTTGTGATGTATATTTATCAGTTATAAATAAAAGAAACAGGTAAGATTTCTGAAATAGTACTAATAAAATGAATGTATTTTAAATACACAGTAATTAAGTTTACATAGTTATCATCAATAAGTCCAACTCGTTTCAGACTCATACAAGTTTGCTATTTTAACTTTGCTTATTCCACAGCTTGCCATATTTTAACCATGTTCACACTTTTTACTGCTGATTCTAAGCAATGGATAAATCCATTTTGAAAATGTGATTTCAATAAAATTACATAGATGGAAATAATTAATAAAGAAACTATGCCATGATGTGGCAAAAAAACAGGTTTGACTATCGTGTGGTGTTTGTTTGTTTTAAAAGATCACTGAAACAGTCAATTTTAGTGAATAGATTTAAAGATCCAAATGGATTAAATTAATTAAAAGTTACACTTTTTTTGGAGTAGCAAAGGTAAGAAAATTCTTATTACTGGAGTTAATAACCTGCAGTCCTTCACCACTGTTTTTGGCGTTGACTAAAATTAACCTTTGACACTGACATTACACATGACCTTCTTAAAACCCAACCTACTGGAAGATTGTAAGCTAGTGTGGGAATTTTAACCCATGTAATAAGTTGCAGGATCAATACATGCAGAGGCGCCTCTCTCACTACTAACTCCCACTTGTCCACTGGTGCCAATTAAACTGGGTCAATAAAAACTGATGGGACCCACCATGCGGGGCACAGGTGTGACAGTT
Source organism: Cyprinus carpio (assembly GCF_018340385.1). Classification (NCBI taxonomy): domain Eukaryota; kingdom Metazoa; phylum Chordata; class Actinopteri; order Cypriniformes; family Cyprinidae; genus Cyprinus; species Cyprinus carpio. The sequence goes on from NC_056575.1 coordinate 9,872,519, forward strand.
CATGCTAGTACCCATCATCTTATTAAAAAAAAACCCAAACCTTTCAGCCTGTCTGTTTCTGAGCAAAGTCACAGGTCCCTCTACAATGTAGCCTCAGGTGGGATTGGAGGGGTTGGATTGACTTTGATCATGATTTTAATCCATGGGGATGTTATAAATTTAGAATGGCGAGAGATGACATTTCTGCATGGATATTTTTCCCCTTACACCCCCCGAATATATGTACAGTCAGTTTGTGGTTTGCATTTTTAAATCTCCATTTAGAATGAGATTTATAGGATATCTAATATCCAGCATTTTGGGGAATTTTAGTTTATTCCCATTACATAGGCTACTGCATGATTTGGAGCTTTTCTTTGGAAAACAGAGGCAGTGATTCTTTCTTAATTGTAAAGCTGACTAATAATCTCAGCACAGAGTGACACACCCAAACTTACTTCCTGTTCCTGCCCTCCTGGCAGTACACACACTCCCATCCATTAAATAGAGCCCAGGCAAAGGAGCTCATCAGATGTGATGATGATGAATGTTCCATATGCAGTCTTCTTTAGTAATAGCACAACTACCTCACCTGTCCCTCTGAATAACAGTCCACTGGTATTTTTAGGTAAGGGTTTCTTCTTATGAGGTCAGAGCACTTTAATTTGCCGCACTGACATGCTCGTTCTTCAGCCTCATGGAGGTTTTATTGGACAGTGACAGCAGCCGGATTGCTGTTGACGGGTCTGTGATGTCCTAGCAACATCGTGTTTTAGCACATAGTGTTCTGTGACCCATGGACCTGCTTCCTTGTAAAAGGTTTTATTCCCTTGATTACCGTCTTTTTCTATTGCTTTGGCAATGAAATAACATGCTGAGACATCTGTTTAAGGTACCTTGGGATAAATAAATCATGATCCAAATGGACCAGTCACATTTTAAGATTTTGGCTTGCACTGAGACAAATGTTTACATGTTTACACCTAGATTTATAAATGAAAATTTGTATGTTTTCACGAATCTGTGATTTGCATGAGGTAACAAAACATGAAAAACTGAAAATGGACCTCCCAATAATTAACTGACATGCCGAGGAGCACATGGTCCATAAAGCCTTTGTTAATTAAACAGTTGTGCTTCATTGACTGAGCTCCGATGAGGTATCTCTGCAGGACGGTTTGTTGATATGAAAGCCCAAATGTAAACTGTTAAGTCCTGTTCACACTAAGGATAAAGTTTTAAAAACAATCGTTCTAATTATATTGGGAACTATAATAATATTGGACTCACTTTCAAAACTATATTTCCAGCTAATAAAAAATAAATCCTTGACAGCCAATCACAATCCACCCGATTTCAAAGAGCTTGAGCTTATAATAAACAGAATGTTATCGTGCATTGGTATGGGCGCTATATAGTAATCGTTCTCGGTGTGAATGGAGCTCAAAAACACCATAGAAAACACCATTTGGTAGTAGCTTTATGCATAAATGTTTGAACCTTTTGGCTGTTTTGTAGCATATATTAAATTTAATCAACCATCAAGAAGGGATGGTTTAAACATTTTTGCTTGTGAATGTTTTTCAATGCAAACATGCTCTTGACAAATGTATTTGAGCGTTGGCCATGAGCAGCACATCTTTTAGACCTTAATGGGTGTTTTAAAATGCGCAACAAATGCAATGAAATGGAAAGGCAGCATCTTGAGACATATTTTGTTTTAAACTGATACAACATCTTATCAATATGGCACTTGCGAGCGAGGTGCTCGAAAGAAGATATAAGCGGCACAACTTTTTAAGATGTCTAGTGCATGTTTACAAACTACTCACATTCTGTGAATGGCCCCAAAAGCAATTTCTTTTCAGTTTTGGAGCCATTTGATATAATAATTTTGATAATGTTTCTTAATTTAAAAAAAAAAAAAATTATCTAGTGACTTTAATTGGCACACATGAGGATGTAGGGGCTTATGTGAATTTCACTGTGTTCCGAAAGTTTGAAAGTCTGCAAATTCATATCATATAATGACTGTTTCAGTGTCCATAGAAATTTTGCATGAGTCATCAAATTGATCTTCCATCCACTTAGGGTAAAATATATTAGGTGTAACAGTAGATATAATACATGTACCTCATCCCAAACAGCTTTTGCGGTCACAGTGACCTGGATGATTAGATTTCATTATCTGTAACCAAAAACTAAAAAGGCTATTTTGGCTATTAATTGCATCATGCAGGAAAAAGAACAATGGAAAAAGCCTGATATGATCAGACAACCGATTATATTTCCCATTACTTAAACTGTCGCGTTTGCCATTTCCCAAATGAGACAACAGAGCTCCATTAAATTTCACTCTTATTAGATTAGTGCAAATCAATCGCTTCATTCACGACAGACAGCATTTAATGAGTCTGTCCCACATGTCATCAGTAATAGCTCAACAAATGAAATGATTGGTTGCAATTGACATTAAATTGAACAAGTAGGGATAATCAACGGCTGGCTGTGCATTAAATGATTTGAATGCACGACGTGGAGGTGAAGAATCACCCGATCCGAAGACCATGGCATAAGCTAAAACAGTTGATGGTACAAGTGCGCCATCCCTCCATCCCTACATAATTTTATACATCCTGAGCGTATTGGTGCGAAAATAGAATGTTTCCCATTAGCAAAGTGCCCTGTTGACTCATAGCGCATCTGAGACGTCCATGATGTCATCCACTTTCATTGCTTTACCTTTTAAGCCTCCCCCTCGGGATTCTTCTGTGCTTCTTGCTTGCTCTGATGTATTTGTGTGTCTTCAGAATGACAGGCTCAATAACATTTGAGCTCAGATGAGATGTTCTTTCCCCTAAGAGCCTCGTCCAGCCAACACCTCACCGTACCAAGGCGAACCTACCCTTTACCTGAGAAAACACCATTGAATAATGCATGGGGATATTGAGGCCCTGTGGTAAAGAGGTGGAGATGGAGGACGCATGACTTCACTGAGGGAAGCTTTCAGAGGAAAAAGCTGAAACCCACCAGGGGCTGAGAGGAGACAGAACTGGTGAGGTTCAATATCACAGCCACGGATGCAGCCGAGGCTGCAATCAAACTTCATGATCTGATTACATTTTCCATCGAACCATGAGAGAGTAAGTCGAGACGTAGCGCAGTCCATCATGGTGCTCGATTGGTATAAGAGGTCAGTGTCGCTTTCGCTGTAGGATTCTGCTTTTCTGCTCCATTGGCTAAAACTTGCCCTAGAAGCTCGAGCACATCCTTACAACCGACATGTACCGATATCAGCAGGGACAGGTCTCAGTAAACCTACCTGACAGACAACTGCAGCTGAAGAGTGGAATAAATGCTTCTGTATTTGGCAGGAAAAGGGGAAGCTGCACAAAGAAATCATTTTCACCCAAGTGATTTATAAGTGGGCATACAAAGACTGTTAGAGGTCAGAATAGATATGTTAAATAAAATAAATTAAAATAAAATACAAGATCAAATAAAATATTCAGCCTTTTTTAACGCACTAATCTAATAAGTAAATGCATGACTGATCATCCTGATCAACAGCTCAGATGTTCTTGCTTCCATTGAAGCTCAAATGTTTGAATTAAATGTACACCAAAATCTATAAACCACTTCTTACTCAGAGCAGACAAGCTCTTTAGTTTGACAGTCATCCTCAGGCACAGCACGACAGCCTTTTCAGGCCAAAATCCATTACTTCCACCTAGCGTTTTTCCAGCCATCAGCACCACAGCTCCCTCTGTACTCCATCTGCTTTGTTGGAAAGCAAAACCACCGAACACCTCAGTCACTATTCCCGGGTTCAGTTGCTGTAACTGCCAGAGGAACTGAAATGGACTGGCCTAATATCAGTGGTACAGAGAAAATGGCAGAACTATGTCTTTCTCAACGAGTACTGAAATAACTTATAGTTTTGCTTACATGAAAACTGGGGTAACATGCATTCAAACACCATCAATTGAAATATGTAATAAGTTACAGAGGTGAAACGCTCATATATGAGCATGACTATCCAGTGGAAGTGTGGTTACATTAGTGAAATGTCAACAACATTTCACAGGGAAAAAAATAACTATTGTCTATAGTCAATAAAACACAGCTTGCAGAGAAGTCACTTTCAAATCAAGCAGTTGTCTGCTGGTCAGTTCGGCAAATTCACATGAACTCCAAACTCCAGAATGCTATTGAAATGCCATGATTTCACCTCCAAAATTAATTTGTGATCACATTAAGGGATGCAAAATGACAAAGCGGGTATCTTAGCATATCTAATTTAATTCAAGAATGTAGAATAATGTTGTCACAAGCTTTTCCTAAAATAAAATAAAATAACGTTTATAATAAATACATAAACATATTATAAAGTATAATATGAATATATATCAATTTGGCCTTTTCTCAGTGTATGGTCATTGGTTTTTTCCTGCCTGTGTAAAGTCCATTGATCACAACATGTAAATGCACTTTGAGTGTCTCAAGTCTAATCTTTATATGGAGCAGTACTTGAATTTAAAAGGTTACAGAGCATCTTGTCCTGTTTTGCTTCAACACTCCTGTTCATCGTTCTCGTCTTCCATTATCTCCTAATCTCTCTCCTGCAGATCTTATAAAAGATAAATAACCTCAATGCTTTTATTGCAGTCTTTCAGGGCCATGAATCTAATGGTAAAGGCATCAGGAACAGTAAAAGCACTGTGGATCTATTATATGCATATATAAGTCTGTGCTGTTTTTTACAAAACAAATCAATTAATTTTTGAACATGTGCATGTGTCTCTATAATGGCCTGTTTTGTATTTTGAACTGCATGGCTGCATTTTTGAACATGTGCATGTGTCTCTATAATGGCCTGTTTTGTATTTTGAACTGCATGAAACCAAGGAAACAGATTATCCTTAAGAAATTACTTGAGATGAAATGTGTCCAGACTCTAAAAGCTTCTTCCTGCCACAGCCTTACACTAAAACAAATAACCTTGTTTTGGTCCTTACTGCTAATTCAACACAGTATTTATCATTGTCTTTATCTTTTTCTTTAGCAAAATGTTTGCTGAGGATAGTACAAACCAAAAGGAAGGCTGTTGAATACGAAATGCATTGTTTTACAATTGACTCAGGTGTCAGTGTTGATTTAGTTTGCTTATCAGTCAATACTGATGCCTGACCTGAAACGATGATTCAGCTGAATCCTACTGGCAGCCCACCCTTTAGCTCTTAGTAGTGGTAATGATTTGAGACTAGTTATTTAAAGCTAATCTCAGGCCAGATCTGGATGGAAATTAAAATCTTTAGTCAGAAGGTCAGGAGCTTCACGGTCGGCACACAGCTTAAAAGTGCCTCATAAAGTTAGATGAACTCTTTAGTCAGAGCTAATTATCTCAGCTTGAAGTTCTAAATGTAGGAAGAATATTTTATCGGTCTGATTGTGTAATAAAAATTAACTATTTGAGTCAGAAATTCAGCAGTGTGTGACCTTTTAGATGCGTCCTCATTGACTCTTTCAAATAAAAAATAATTGAATATTTATTTGTAATCAGTTTGTGGGAAAAACTTTTGATTTCTCATTGTAAATGAGTCACATAAAAGGTCACATGCCACCATTGTCAGCATTTAGCATATAATTTTATATATGTTGGATAAGACAGATTGGGAAAGTAACAATAAAACCAATCCTGACCACAATCCCTCGCTATAAAAAAAAATGCAATAAAATATTGCAATATTAATCTGAATGATCCCATATTTGATAACTAAAATAAGACAAAACATAATTTTAAATAATCAGATGCCATGCACCTTTTTACCTATTTCACTGTAAACTTAAGACATTTCACATCCAAGTAAAATAAATATAAACAATACAATCTGTAAAAGAACATGTATTGCGTTGAATATAAATTGTTGAATATAATAAAACTTCCAAAACAATATTTTACAGTGTTTTACACTAAAATTACATTTATAGTCCTGTTAAACGTAATATAATTTTTCATTATGCATGGTAAGGTAACTTACAGAGGGCTTTTATATTTTTTAAGTAGTTTTTGTTCCTATAAAACTTTGTTTGTTTGTTTGTTTGTTTTTTTTATACAATGCTTTTATTTTCACCGTAGAGGAATTGTGAAATAAAGTAGCACTCAAAAGCTCAAAGGCCTTTGCTTCTTTAAAGTAGTTTGAGAACTGGTTTTCTGAAAGTCTCTGTTCTCCAGTTCCTCAACTAATAAGCTGAGGGTGAGTTTGTGTGTGTGTGAGTACGCGAGAGACACAAAAGATTTGTGTGTGTGTGAGTATGTGTGAGTTTGTGTGTGAGCGCGCGCGAGAGAGAGAGGAAGGAGATGAACAGGAAAGTGTGACTCTACTAAAAAAACAAATCATGATCCCAAACAAATTGTCCACAGCAGATAGTAGAAAGCAATTTATTCAGCCCAGCTGAGCGACCCACTGTAAGTCAGACTAATGGGTGTCTGTGGACGCTCTCTAAAAGGTAAATTCTGGCTGTGGCCCTGATAAGGCTGTCCTAATGAATATGTGATGCTCCCAACAGCGGCGCTCTAAACAGCTATCTTGGAGGTGACTGGATGCTGAATGATTGGATCGGATAGATTAACGGATGAAGCCACGCTCCCCGAAATATGATTTTCCCCTCGGAAATCCCAGACTAGGGCCTCTCATTGAAACTGAGCTCAGGAGTGCAATAAAAAGATGGAAGGAAGGGAGGAAGCTTCCAGTAATACTTTGATTGAAATGGGACATAAACCACATTGACCTTGGCTCAAAAGGGATTTTATGTGGCAATTCAAAGTGTGTTTTTTCTTTTTCTTTTTTTTTTTTCTGGCAAAAATGAGATATGGAAACAAATCTGGAAGCATAATATTATATAATGTCATGCAGTTTGTGTCGGTTTAGAAAACAATAGGATGTGATCTGATGGGAATGTGCTAACATTCATTTCTTCATATACCACTTAACACCTGCATATGAGCTTCTGACAGGCAGACAGGCATCTGAAACGCCTCATTGCTCAGGGAAATATTTAATTCATCATGTCTCGCTGTTGCTTGCTTCACATTTTAACACTGCAAGTCAAGTTATCTGGCATTATTAGGCTTCATGCTTCATTTGAAGCGAGTCCCATCACAACTTCATTGTCATAAATCAGGAAATTCCTCATAGGAAGAAAAATCACAATTTCAGTCAGAAAAGTTGCACTGCCAACTCAAATCAACCATTTGCTTAATTCATAATAAAAAAAAAAATTCATGAATGAATTAATTAAAAAAAAGTACAAATATAAATAAACTTATACAAATAATTAAACAAACCAAAATGTACAAATATAAATGAATGAACACAATTTATAAATATAAATAAACTAATGATTGATGAATGATTTAATGTATGAATGAATGAATATAAACTTAAATAAATAAATTAATTTCAATATACAAACATACATAAATTAATGTACAAATATAAATGAATGAATGAATAAAGTACAAATATAAAAATGTATACAAATAAATAAACAAATAAACAGAAATGTACAACTATATATACAAACATGAATTAATAAATAGTGTGCATATGAATAAATAAATAAACAAACACGAATAAATAAAAATATACATTTAACTTTATAAATAAATAACATGCAAATATAAATAAACTGTTAGACAAATAAAGTATTGTCTTAACACTTGAAGATTTCTATTTTTACTTAAACAATTTTAACATGTTAAATACACGTATTGTCTTGATGAATTTTATATATGAATGTATATTTCACAGTAAATAATTCATAGATTTTACTTCCAAAAACTAGAAAATTTTGCTGTATTTTCCAACCCGCTTTTGATGCTTTAGATAAAATGTTGTGACAGAATTGTGGCCTAGCATGCCTATAGCCCAGCTATCATGCTCATGTGTTATTCCATACCAACAGAATTACAAAACAACAATAATCAAAAAAAAGAACAAGAAATGCAACAAACCCTCATACTCCACCCTCAAATGCCCTTCTCCTTGTCTTCCATTTTAGCAATAATCTCCTAAAACTGCTCAAATCTTCTTTGAATCTTCTCTGACTGCCCTTTATAAGAGAACAGGCGGGCAGGGTGGTCATGGTATTTAAATAGGCCTCCAGCACTGAATTATGCAGGAGCTGATGTTGTGGGTAAAGGAGGGGAGTTTGTTGGGTTTCGATCTGCTTTCTCAGAGGGGGAGATCAAAGCAAGAGAGCCTGGAATCTGATACCTGCCTCCAGCCTCGGTCTGGGGAGAAAATGGATGAGTGTCTCCCTCAGGGACCTCAGAGAGTCAGGGGCAACAGTCTGCCAGAAACCCAACCCGAAGCCAGAGATGAGCCACTCATACACGCTGACCAGTTTGCATGCTGACATTTTCTTTTGACAAAGAGGTTTGCATGTTAACACAAAAGGAATGTCTCACTTTGGAGCAGATACTGAAAGTTTTATGTGTTTAATTGCAGGTTGGCAAAATAGATTTTGGTGTTTCTTGTCAGAATATTCACCATTAACAACTACTTTTGAATTCCTGTTAATGGAGAAACATGCTTTTGATTGCAGTTAACATTTACAAGCAGAGGCTGGAAGCAGTAGCAGATCTGAATACACAACCTGATTTTATGGGAAAACTTTATTTTATGAGGTGGCATTTTATTTTTATTTTCATATGAACATACCTTTTTTTTTTTTTTTTTTTTACAAAAAGCAAGCACTGGGTTTTGAGCACATCGTACAGATATGTACAAATGGGATTGTACATATTAGCCACAATTTCGGCAAAATGTAAAATAGATATGAATTGCCATGAGATTGTGTTAGGACACAGGACCAAAACGAAACAAAACAAAACTAAACTAAAATTTCTAGATCAAATATATACAGTTATACAATAAAAGCAATACATTAACAAACAGAAATAGCTATTTATACAATTTATATTTCTTATAAACATTTTTATATATAAAATTATTATTAAGAAGAAAATAGTTTTAAGAAAATATATACATTTATATAATAAATTGCACTTAATATTGCACTTACAGTATATTACACAATTTAAATAAATGCAGTACAATACAATACTGTGGAATAAAATGTCAATAAGATAGTATTGTTCCCAGTCAAAATTCACTCTTGATAAGAATAAGACTTTTCTCTCTTGTGCTTTGATGGTACTTGAGTAGTACACATGAAATTTCACCATTCTGACACTTTTTCATCAAAAAGCACAGTAGCAAGAACACACAGATGTTAACTAGATCAAACACAAAGTTGCTATTCTGCTTGAAATTTCCCTAGACATTCTACTACAATAAGCCTTAATTAAAAACAAAGCATGATCAATCCGGTCACCGTTTCAAAGCATATGCCTCATGCTTTGTGTTTTGTCACTTGCAATTAGGTGGAACAGCTTTGGCTGGTGGCAGATGGTCTGGCAATCAGGGACTGAACTTTCAATACGCATCTGCTCGCCAGAGTTTTTACTTTGACTCCTTATTCACTTCAACACAGGAGTAGACGGTAAGCTGCTTTGAAATGAAATAAAGGCTCCTTCACAACAGGGGTTTAATGGAAGTTGCTTGCACTGCTTTGACCTCCACATGAAAAGTACAGCAGATAACATGTTTAACATGTTGCTAGGTAGCTAGAAATAATGAAGAGTGGACAATAATCAAATGAAATTGTGTATTTGAGCTTAGAAAAGAAAAAGGTTCATTGTTTGTACGTTGCAAAATAATGTTTAATAAACCAATGCTTTTGGAAAACAATGTGAAATATAGAGGGATCTCTTTCCAGAGTTTTGAAAGTTTTTAAACATGTCTTTGTACCCAAAAATAAATAAATAATATATTTCATAGAGAGTTTCTATAAGGAAATATATTTATATAATAAATGAAAACAATGCATTCATAAGTAGACATTACAAATAAATTCTAAACAAAATATACAATATTTTGAAACAATTTATATAAGCAAATATATACACATTTATATAATAAATAAAAACATACATAAACAGAAATTGCATATAACCCCCCCCCCCCAAAAAAAATTGTATAAATAATTTATATAAGCAAATATATACACTTATATAATAAATTAAAAGATTAAAAAATATACAGAAATTGCCTATAAATAAATGAAATCTTAACAAACTATTTATAAACATTTAATAAAAGCAAATATATCTATATAATAAATAAAAACAATGCATTCATAATTAAACAAACTGCAAATAAATCAATAAACCCTCACTCTATAGTTCAATGCATTTGGAAATGCGAATGCAAGTCTTTTGAAATAGAATGAGTCATGGTTTTCATTTAAAAGTGTTTTTATCTGTTAAGATGTTTCTTCAGGGATTTAAGTTTTTATGACTTTTTTTTGATGTTCCTGCCTTTTTTGCATCTTGAGCTCATTTGTCTATAAAAACAGAAATCACATACACTAAAATATCCTATAAACTGCTAGACTCTGTGTCTTTGACTTTCTGTCTGCTGACAGGTTTAAGCAGAGAGGAGTATAAGCACATGAACTCTCTGTTTGGATCAATGGCACTACCGCAGTGAGGCTGACTAAACAATAAGTCATTAACAAGTATGAAGGAGAAAAGAATCAATATTTGTCTGGGCGCACCTTTCACAAAGCACAGAGGGACACAGAAAATAACCAATGCAAATCAGCTTTTTCAATGGGCGAGACAGATGAAGAGATACATTTAAACCCACTGAATTCTCCCTCATTCTCACAAACAAACACAGGACCATTTATCCTGACACTACAGATGAGTGAGCATTAGACTTGATAGTCTTTTGTCTCAGAAAATAGCACTATGATGTGGATAGTAAAAAAGGGCACTCAAAATGTCTGTTATAATAAATATAAAAATATGCTGAAGATTAAGGAAAACATATGGGCAGGAAAGGTAGTTTTAAACCAATAACAGAAGCAAAAGTATTCTCAGGCTGAATCCAGACAGTTCCTTGGCAGTTTAATAAGGAAGAAGGACAGTCTATTAGCGATTGATTAAGTGGCTGTCATGCTCACAGAACTAAGCAGAAGAGTCAGCAGAATCAGAAAGATCATCATTCACGAAGCTTGACACATCCAACAGCCCTTGTATGTTCATTTATTAAATATTCTGACTAATTTGATAATCATTTTACAATGCTTTCAGCATACAAATTTGTATTCGATACAATAATGACAAATTATAATATACATACATACATTATTATTATTTTTTTTTTTAATCCCAAAGCATCTTTTTAAAGCAAATCTAAACTGCATCATTCTCTTACCAAACGGTTTTGTTCTCATTATGTTTTCTTCTAGGTGTTAATCACTCACAGAAGCAGTTTGAGACTTGTAGGACGTCATGCTGAGTGAGAACTGACAGCGGTCAGAAAATAAGCAGGTTATTGTTTTCAAGAGGAGTGTGAGATGCTTATTGAGTACGTCATGTGAAAACTAACCAAGCATGTCTTGTCATGACCAAACCGTGTCTCCTGATTTATTCCGTTTAACAATGACAAAACAACCACAACACAAAACAGACGAGACAAACTGTTTTCCTTGGACTTAGACAATGTGTCTCTGTTGGTTTCTGCTAATCTCTTCAGAGATTTGTAGCCTTTTTATAGAATTGTTCCATAGTGATTAAAGCACTGACATTATGCTAACAATCCTAAGGTTAAGGGTTAATTAATGTACATATTTACAACATGAATGGGCTTGAATGTACTTTAAGTTGCTTTCTGTCTGCTAAAATGCATATGCAAGATGAGTAAGCATATTCATTTGGGGTTGAACTCCAGGGGCCGCAGCTCATAAAAATCACATGCAGGGGCCACATGAAATCTGTTATTTTCATGGAGATGTGAATGCATTTTCCGTAATGACTTTGCCCTTTCAGCTGTCATTCAAACTTTACATTGTGCTTATTTTGTTGTTGCTTGCTGAGGCTTTTGTTTGTTCACAGCTGAAGCTAAAGCTGAAAATTTAGCTCATTAAAAGCAATCGGGCTCTGAGGGGAATGGCCAGTGCACTGTTTGTCTCCCACAGTTTATCACTTGTTTGGTTGCTCTTATTTGCGTAAGCAACTCTCGGATCCCATAGTGACTGTTGTCAGGAGCGACAGTCGCGCTGATACCTCAGACTGACCCAAGGAGCAAGCGAAAGCAAACAGCACCGGGACTGAGGAAGTTTAAGAGGGAAAGAAAGACCCATTAGCACCTCCACCAATGAGAGTCCTTCAGGAAGTCCATTAATTGAAGCGGTTCAAGGAAAGCATCTGCTTATCGAAGCCTTTAAACACAAGTGAGTGAGTCGGTGCGGGTTCAGGAAGATAAATATGGATTTGCTTGCAGAGCATGGCAGTTTTCGACACAGTACTGGAATCGGACTGTTTAGAAATTCACCAGGGCTCTCAGGTCCTCAATAAAAGCTGAATACAATTTTCTTTATATGTTTTTGAGAAAAATAAATAAATAAATGAAGGCCGTCCTGCACATTCAGCAAGTTTAAGAATCCAATGAACCACACCGCTGAAGCAGAATGTGATTTGGACTCTGCATCAAAGTATTGCAAACTATTGCCTTTTGTCCTATGTAAATGAAATAATAATAAATAAATTGTTTTACCAAATTAACTTTATTACTCAGTGTACTATGTATGTATATGTATATAATATGTGTGTGTTATATATATATATATATATATATATAATATATATATATATATATATATATATAATATATATATATATAGTCCCATCTCAACATGCAGAGACCACTAAAAAGGAAGTTGATTGTGTGATTTTTTTTAAAAAAAATAAAGGCTATAAATGCAAAGGATATAAACAAACAAACAAATAAATTTAAAAAAAAAAACTTAATAAGTAAATAAAATAATAATAAATAAATTGTTTTACCAAATTAACTTTATTAAAACTTTTAAATTAATCTTAAACAAACAAACAAATACTTTTAATAAATTAAGTTTAATAAAATAACTTTTTAATCAATAAATTTAAAAAATACTTAAATAATTGAAATGACTAACTAAAGAAAATAAATAAATATTCAGTTCAGCTCTTTAGTTTGCAAACTGTCAGCTCATTAGCAGCCTAGAAAATGAATGGAATAACAAAAACATGTAAACAAATGAGGGGAGAGAGAGAGAAAGTGAGTGAGCACTCAAATAAAAGTTGTTACACAGATAGTTAAAGGCTTGAATTTTTCTTTTGTAATAGAAGGACTTTTTTCACTTGAGCAACTTCAGTTTCTCTGACCCATGGGCCAAAAATCACAACTTTGCTGACAAATTCCCTCAGGAACATGCACAGTAAAATTTGATACTAAATGCTTTCGATTTGAGATTGAATGAGCTTGTTTAGGAGCATTATTTATTACCTTATATTTTCAAATAACATCTAGCTATTGCTTTGGCCTGAAATATTTTATGCTCATCAGTTAGTTTTTTATTCCACTCAAAACAGTTTCATCATTTGTTATTCGCCATATTTGTCAGACAAGAGATTTTTCTTCTTGGCTTGCAGTGAAGTCTAAAGGTTTCTGCTGCAGCTCCTGACATTTAAGCCTGAATATTTCATCATTATGATGCATTATTGGGAAAAATCAGTATGATCCTGCCCACCACATCACAGTCATGTAGCTCAATCTTCAGGAGAAATGTAGACATGAGCACAGGGCTTTCTGTCAGCCGTCTGGATTATCACGAGTGTGGGTTTCTCTTATTCACTCAGTAGTAGGAGAGGTTTGTCTGCTTCCTCTTCAGTTGAGTGTAATGGGGAGCAGGAGGCCAGTCCGAAACATTCTCACAGCTCGTAAAGAAATGTTTTTACTGTGTTTATATAGCAACATCATTCCGTATGTTTGAATGCATCCAGTCAATTAGATGTTAGAGTTGTATTCTTTTATTTACGTACTAATAAACTATACTCGGGCTAATTCAGTCAACAGGTCAAACACCCCACATTAGCTTTAAGTCATATCTGCCCAGGATTTTATTTATTTATTTTTTTAAGTCATTAACATTAAAATGGTTTTGGAAACTTTTACCATTAATTAAAATTATTTTATTTATTATTAACTAAAATTAATTCATTTAGAATATTAAAAAAAAAATTAATGTCCCAGACTTAATCTTAAAAAAATTAAAATCTATCTTTAAAAAAAGTAAATACATTTAAAAATATCCGATAATGAGTGCAATAAGTCATCTCAATATATATTTTGTGAAGAAAAACAAATTAAAATGAAAAAAGATCCTGTCCCTCAGTTATAGGATTATTTCCATCATAAATGTCAATAAAGTGACCTTCATTACCACAAATGTGTCAAATAGTAGCATCCTTAAAATAAATATCAGATGTGATTTGCTAAAGAAAAATCATATATTTAAATTTTTGTTTATCATTTTAATCAGATTTGCTAAAACCTAAACTAATTACAAATTATCATGAGAATGTGTTGGTCATTTACAATCAGGCTGTAGTTTTGCTATCAAAAAGTGTGCAAATATACTTAATTTGTGTGTTTTTAGGATATATAAAACAAAATTAATTAATCAGCCTTATCAAAAAAAAATTAAAAAAACAGTTTCAACCAAAAAATGCTAAAAACACAAATTCCACCACAAAACAGCTAACAACTACAATACATATGTAAGCAGCCAAGTCTACAACTAAAACCAGCTGAAGGATACAGAATGGTGCTTGTTAAAAGACGCGCTTGCCTGGTCTATTATTAAATGAAATATCCACATACGGGTTAAAATGCTCACAGTTGTAGATTTATTTCACCGTGACTAGTCTTCATTTCCAAATAAGCAAGAATCCAAACAAACAGTCAATAAATCCACATTTCCAGTCCTACACCAATACAAATTCGTTACTTGCATAGCGTATGCTCTTACAACATAATTTGGATTGGTAGAAATGACATCATTGTGAAAACTGTCATTTGATGTAAAAAAAAAAACAGTCTGTATATATGAATAGACTTAATTTGTGAGTAGATCTATCTGATAAAGCTGCTGTCCCTTTGGCTCATGAAAGCCTGTGTACATGACTGGTTTTCACTGTGGTTACTGTGGCAAGCAGGTGTCTCATTCTCTCCCTCTGATCTTCATATTCACATTCACAGCTCTTCAGATCTTCAGAAGAGCAGGCGTCCACCTGCCCAGCAGGGAAAAGGATTTGGTTCAAGCGGTTTATTGTTTTAATTCTAATTTCGTTCTTTGTTCTTTTGTGTTTTTCATGCATCATTATACAGAGATACGTTCAGGTATATAATGATAGCTGTGTGAGATATTCAAAGCAAATTCTAAGCCATTTTTTGTAGAGTATCAGTTTGTTTGCTAACAGAAAACTGATAAATTGAAGGTTTCACATGTGACAGAGTAAACACACACAAACATCCCTCCGTGCCCCATTAATCGAGTTTTAAAAGGGTATTGATTGGGCAAAAACCACTTAACCTGTGCAAAACCACTTCACTAGATGTTCTGATAGCATCCAGTAATTGCTCATAAACGTGCTGACTAAATGGGTTAGCATGCTAGTTAGCATCAACAATATCGAACATGCCTTTTTTGGAGTGCACTAAGACTTCAGCAGATGATTTTTCTAAACAAACACAATACAACAAGAAAAAGATATTAACCAACACGTCACTAACCATAGTTGGAAAAACCTTTAATATTGAGTAAATACCTATGAAAACACAAACCAACACATTCTCACCAATGAAAGACTATCCCATTTCTTCTGAACCTGCCATTGAGATGAATGGGAATGCTAACAGATAATGCTAACAGGACAGGCGCTAACTAGTTTAGCCTTTGCACAAGACCTTTGCAAAAAGGTTATTCTTCGACATACCAGTGCTGTTGAACATTTCCGCCCCGAGTGTTTCTTCATGAAGAAAGATGAGAAAAAAGCAACAGTGCTTTTCACACAGAACTTCCTTTGCACAAAAGTACTCAACACTTGAACCATATCTAGCTGAGAAGCACTAACTTTGACATTACGACAATTATTTTTCACAGATTCCCACATTGTTTCAACTCTCTCAGCCCACAAACTCATTTAAATTCACTCCATGTTCTCTGTCACTCCCCAGTGATGTGCGAACCCCTGACCCAACGCAAATACTGGCCTCCTACAATGATACAACACAATTTCTGTGGTCTGTTAGCCTAGCTGCGTCTCATTCACCATCCTGTGATACTGGTGCAAATCAAAACCTCAAAACCTCCATTTCCAAAAATAAAATTCCATTTAGACATCAGAACAGCTTATCATGAATGCTTTTCTATAAAATGTGACCTGCAGGTCATCCTTTAGAATAAGATCAAGTAAAGTTTAAGATAAACAATACATTGTGTCTTATAATGTATTTTAAATGCTGATGATAAGGTGCATTATTCAGCTAAGCCTGTCACATTCATCAGAAACACTGAACATCAAGTTGTGATCTTGAATTATAAATCGCCTCAGGGAGAGCAAGTCCTTGATCACAGAAAGATTCAACACGCTCTCAGAGAAATGAATCTGTGATATACTTAAAAATACAACAGGGATTGTATGATGTTCCCTTTGAGGTTTAGGGGTGGAATTTTATGCTTTTGTTTTCTCAAAATCATAGGTTTCAAAATCAAATCATAATCATACAAATTCATACAAAATGAACCAATTTACGAAAACCAGTTACACGTTCCACATGAGACGAGGTTGGAAAGAATATATTGTTTTTTAATAGCACCCTACAACCATTTACATCCTGTTCGATTTTATCTCTACAGCTTCTATTTTGTACCAGTCCTGTGATAACAGCAATCCTTATATTAACAGGTTTTTCTTTTGTTAGCAACAAACTCTGAAGGAAGTCATTCATTCATTCACTTGTTTATATATTGATTGCTACATTCTCAAAAGATAATCCATTTAGCTGATAAGAGCTGCAGAGCGATCAAGAGAGATATAGAGATTTATAAAAAAAAAAAAGAATATGGCAGCCAGATAGTTGGAATCTATGATGAGGCTGATTTGGCCAGCCAGGAGGCTTCATGTATTACTTTTCAAAAATAAATCTTATCTTTGGCAACAGAATGTAGTGCGGAGTACTAAAGCTCAAATGTGTGATTTTAGACATGATTATGGTCTTACTGAACGCATACACATCTAGGACTGTTTTAGCTGGTCAAAACCATAAAAAACACGGGGTAAAACAAAGAGTAACTGTCAAATGAACTTATAGGAAACATGTAGTATGAAAATAATTCACTGGTGCATAGTATTCTAAAGAAACATCTTCATAATCTTTTAAAAACTTATAAAGTCTTTCAAAATAACTTGCTTCACAAAATGCAAATATAAATAAAATAAATATTCAAAAATATCTGACTGACATTACTTTAACCACTGATAAAATAAAATAAAACAAAACAAAAAGTCCCACCCAACATCGTTTTTTAGTTAAAAGAAAAAACGAAGGACAACAAAATAGACAATATATTGTTGGGAGAAAACAAACAAAAGTACAGGGAAATACTTGAATTAATGCCTGCTTAGAGGCTTTTTAAAAACTTGTGTGTAACTCAATGCAGCTGCCTGTAATTAGCAGTAATTTCAAAGATGCTCTCATTGGTGTTTGAAGTGGGGTGCGTGTTGATTGGTCAGTTCCTTCATTACCCACAGGACACACCCACACATCTCCTCAGCATTGGACACGAGAAAGAAAATGAGACATGTAATCTTTTCAATAACAGTCTCATACTCAGAGATTTGGATTTGAAAAATATCTTTTGAAATTTTGGCCTCTGGCCCATTACAAAAAAATAAATAAAAAATAGATTAATTTTTATCCAAAATATATTATTTAGCTCATTAAGTTAAATGATTTGGCATGGAAGATCAGACTCATTATCACACGGGCAACTTAAATGAAAGAGAATAACTTCTTAACTCAGCGTAGGAGGCAATCAGCCTTGATTTTATTTCTGTAATGTGATGCAGGGAACAACAGCAACTGTTTTCATGAAGATCGGATCCATGTTCTTCTGTCAATATGAATACGGGGTATTTTTCTCTGAGGACATCGCCCCCATGAAGAATTCATAAAGGATGCTTTGGTTTCTAGAATAAGAAAGTTGCTAAGCCACATCCAAATTTAAACCAAAGTTTTCTCTGACACTGTTGCTAAGCCACATCCAAATTTAAACCAAAGTTTTCTCTGACACTGATGGTCTTTGTAAGAGCAATAAATCATTTTTATTCAAATGGAAGCCTTATGTTCCATTCTCTAGCAGTCTGTGTCCTATTAAAACTTAATATAACATATTAAAGAGAATCTACGGTATCCAAAGCAACCAACAATACAATAATTATGCATGCACACTCTCATGCCTCAAGATGCCAATGACAATTACACATTTGCCTTTGCAAATCAAGCCTACATGAATTTTGAATTTTGCTGCCATCAAGTCAGAGTAATTTGTAAAATTTTTAACATTTACCACACAATTAGTCTGTAGTGTGCATTTTGTGTACTTTTGAAAAGAAAAGTGATAAAGCTTGGAAGAAAATACTTCTCATTTAGTTTTTTGTAAAGAAGCAACAGGCTTGTATGAAAAATAAACTATACATTTGCCATCATCATTAGCCACAGCACAACAATGATAAACTACTAAAAGCTTCAATTACACACCTAACACATCCTCGGCTCCTCTTTTTATTGCATTAGTGCTGAAAAGCTTCCTGTCTTTTTTTAAAAAGAGGGGAAGAAATATTAAAATGGTATTTTTTTTTTTATAATATTTTTTCATCATATCAATGACTGTAAGAGGAAAATTCCCAGTAGGTCTTGAAGGCTTCTTTTTCTTAATTTCCTATCAGCAAACCCAAACAGTTTAGAACAAATGTTAATGTGCTGTGACATTTACCAATGTTCTGTGTATTTTCATAGACAAAATCTAGTAATTCCAATAGGAATCCACCTAATCTGGATTTTTGTATGAGGGCGAAAGATTTCCCCATGCAGGTTCACCTTGGTCACATAGATTCATCACGCTGACCAACAGAAATCTGTTTGGTTAGAAAAAGACTTTTATGTGATCTTTTTTGCCTGCAAAATTGCTATAATGTGACCACACATTTCTATTTTAAATGCATGCACTGTTTCCATTTAACATTTTTTAACAACTTTCATGGCTTTTGAAGTAAGCTGTCCTCTCCCGACGGCTTTCCAGCAGCCAGGCGCTCGGGTGACCTCTGAGTTCACTGCTGAGTGCTATCCGTGTTCCCAGCTGTAGACATAGTGTAAAGGGCGGTCATACATTCCCCGGAGACTGTGATGCTGTTAAAGTTTTACGACTTCTGCACACAGCTAACCAACCCGGCAAGTGCCCTGTCTTGTTCTATCCTGTCTCCGTGGCTCTCAGTCTCAAAAGTGGGAGAGTATGTCTGGAAAACATACTGCTGCCACATACCATAGCTAAAAAATTAAACACATCAGTGTTTAAAAGGATGCACACAGTCCTATGTAAGTATATATATATATATTTCCAATTATTGAAGTCCTTGAGGCTGAAATGTAGTGAAAAATTAGTTTTGTTTAGTATGTAGTGATTGCAGCATGGATAATTTTCTGTCTACTGTAATCACCTGTGCTGTAAATGTAAGCATATTGAAGCCTTAGTTTAGTCTTTTCCCCATTAGCACTAGTTTGAGATGTCTGCAATTTGCGTAAACACAGTGACATAAGTGGTCAGAACTGCAGATCGCCTCAGCAAAGGATCCCAAAGCATTCACAGACTGTGCGTGTGGAGGAGGAATAGGTGAGAGAGTCCAGACCCGTGTTTGGCTCTTATCTCGGATTGTATAAACGAGCCCGACTGGAACATCATGCCCGTCTCTCTGTTTAGCACCGTAACTAAAACAAACCTGGCAGTAGCCTATGTGCCATGAAAAGATCCCAGGCCTGGGCTATTTTTTCTTACTCTGTTTTTCACTTAGCGCTAATGTACTTCAAATGTGTGGCGGTATGGGTATAGACTTACTGTCAGGTGAAATGGGACTTGTGTTCGTACTGTATCAACAAGAGTGACAAGCACATAGAAAGCAGTGTGTATAGGTGAAAATTTTCAAAATAAGACAAAAATGCAACATAAAGCAGTTACAGAGTTTGCTGCAATGCTTATTCAACAGCACCACAAGACTGCTAATGAATCCAAATACATTTTGATTATTTCAATTATTTTAAGTCAGGCATCAGATAGACAACCCATAAAAAATGAGAATGTGTCTCAATTGAGCACCTTCAAACACTGAAGGCCAACTCAATTTGAAGGGTTCTTGAAGGGTAGCCTTTATTCTCGTCCGTCGTTCAACATATTTTGTGTATGCATTAAGTGTATCCTTCGTGTTTTCCAATCACCCACAATCCTCTGCACAAATTCCAGTTCACAAAAAAATAATTAATAGACAAGTAATCAGCAAAAATTATGAAAATTTGTCTTGAAATGCTAAAATGTACGTAATGTAAACCACTGGGAGACACAGAAATATTAGAAAGTCAGTTAATATAAAGACTTTAATATAAAGTATTTTTGTGCCATGACCATGTGGGCAGAAACTGTTATGATGTATCCATGTGAAGACAATTTGCAGCTGCACACAGCCTGTAAGTTGCTGCAAATAAACAATAAGTTGCAGTCACATTTACACTTTACAACAAATTTTCATCATTTCAAAAGGAGTCCAAGCAATCGGGAATTTCACATGAAGACAAAAAATTTCCACATGCAGATTTCACAACAATTTCAAGCAAGTCATGCGGATTCACCTTGTAACCCAACAGAAAGCTGCTTGGTTTTAAAGTAAACATAGCCATGTGGACTTACCTGACCAACAAAAAATGAATCTTTACACTACAGAAGTAGTATAAAATCTCCTGAGGAAGACCCGCCTACCCTCATGCACCATTCCCTATACATTAGTCCACTAGTACTGCTACCATACTGCTACCAATCAAATGTTTCAGATGTGGACGCCAGGGTTTATGGGCGATTTCAGACAGAGTTTAGGATTTAGTATGGCTTCAGAAATCAGCAACTCACACTGAAAATGAATGACTTGAGGTCTCTTTGTCACTGCCAATCACTGTCAATGCACTTGAAGGCAGCCTCCTAACTGAAATGGAATGAATTGAAATGTAATTTTGTTTGACCAACTTTGTACAGCATGCACACCATACAAAAAGTCCTACTCCTGTTCACAGAATTGATTGAACTGAATACATTTATAATCTTAGTCATATGTTCACTGAGCTTATCGCAATGTGTTTTAGGATTTCTGTCATAAAGCAATGCAATGTGGCTTCAGTTTTTGGGTAAATTGCGATAGCTTACTATACCCTTCAAGTCTGGAGTACACCTATGACATCTTAAAATGCTTTCTAGGTAGTCAGCTCACTGGATTTTGAAACAAAGCCGCAGTGTTCTATGCGGCAGTTTATATTTAGGCCTCTTTTCATTGCGTTATTGTGCTTTGCAAGAAAGGGTGACTGGGAAAGAGTAAAATTGTGCATTATTTTCACTTGAGAGCGATGCTCTCATTCACTCTTTTG
The DNA here is from genome assembly GCF_018340385.1 of Cyprinus carpio. Taxonomy (NCBI): domain Eukaryota; kingdom Metazoa; phylum Chordata; class Actinopteri; order Cypriniformes; family Cyprinidae; genus Cyprinus; species Cyprinus carpio. The sequence goes on from NC_056575.1 coordinate 9,894,199, forward strand.
TAGTAAGCATGTCAAGGACTGCCTCTCACTGCGTTTTTGGATGGGTGCTCTGTGATCTTGTTTTCACGAACACAGTAATTACCTACCCATCTTTTCCCAATGGACCCTCTGCTCCACATATAGTAGTTCTCTTTGATTTGCAGTCTGCTCTTCTTCTTTTATTTACTGTATATATTCTATTCAGCCAATTCAGGATGCCTCAAACTCAGCATGTTTCTTTAAATTGTTCTGGCATGGGTTTGTATGTCACCCTCATAACTTTTTCTTCATGATTAGGCAATTTAATCAACTTCGCATAGTTTGCTTGCTAATGTTTTATTTTAACAATATTGACAGCTAATGGCAATCTGAAAGTTATTGGTGCTACTGAAAATGCACAAATTTGCTAAATTGTTGCATGTTCAATGTTCAGAGAAGAAGAGGGCCCAAGGGCACTGCGTTTAAATTTAAATATTATCTCTTGCAATATTCCATGCTCCATTACTGACGCAGATTATTAAATCATTTCTCACCTTTTTTTTTTTTGCACTCCAGTATGCAATCCATTATAAGGCAGGTTTACTGTAGATATAATTAAAACATGTTAAGCTAAATATCCACACACTCGTTTGTTCTCCAGAGATTAGTTCAGGAGCACATTGAAACTAAAATGAAAAAGTTGTTGTTTGTAAAACAGATTCCAAATTTTCTTAAGTGCTTCCTAGTGAAACTCTAAATTAAAACATCCTGCAAAGTGTGCTTCATTTGGTTCCAACTGAATTAACTTTCTGTAAACAAACTAATTGAGGTGTGGAACGGATGTTGTCAAAGATGTTCACGGAGTCTCCAGCCAAACTCAAATGTTTGATAAACAAAGGATTTACTCCCTCCTGTTTTTAACAGAATCGTTCTGAGCTCTGGCAGTGAGCCTGTATTACTGGATACAACTTGTGATACCATTTGAAAATCCTTTTAATCAAACCGCTATAATATTTGAACATTCTCTAAATAAATCTTTTTTATTGGATGATGGCCTGATGGCTGGATGCAAGTCATGTTTTGCATTATTAAAATGCTGAGGAGTCTGTTTGAATGTTGTTGGAGTGTGTAGGAGATTGAAATTTTCTGTATTTGCCAAGCGCTCCTCAGACTACTGAGTCATGCCTTAGATTTCTGTCAGTGAACTTCAAGAAAATTCAGAAAACCACGTCGGTACACAGCAGCTCCATATTAAACACGTTGATTTTCAAATTCTCATAATAATGATTAATACTGGGGGAAGAGGGAGCATATCTTCAATACTGGAGCTATATTTAATCATACAACCAAACTATTACCCTACAAAAGGAAAAACTAACAAAGTATATAAGACATATTTATTTGACACTGTCCAAAGATAAATTAGGGCCTGACACTATTAATTAATAAAATAAAATAACTGAATAATTTTTTTTTCTTACAGTTACATGGGTAACAGTGTTGGTTGAGCTTGACCAATGCAGTCAACACTAAAATTTGTGTAAAAATTGATAAAATAGAAGAAAAGCATTACTTTCAATCATTTAAAAAGGGCTGTGTGCAAAATGTGCGGCACAACTAAATACTTTTTTGGTTATTAAAATGAGTCAATAATTGAGAACACTTTTTTTTAAAGATGTGTGCAAGACCTGAAAAAAATCATTCTTGTCTCTTAGCCTCTCTCTTTCTCACTCTAGGGCTATTAAAGGTTAATGTTTGTTTTCATACAATGAACCTGACTTCTGCCAGCCACCATGGGCTTCTAACATGAGACTGACCCTACAAGCCCTCGGCTGTGAGTCACTATTTCCTCATTAAAGGCCCAATGTTTCTGAGCACTCCGACAGAAAAACTCAGACCAGGGTAAACTGTTGCTTTTAGTCTGCTGACAGTCTGCATGCAGGGGTCATGTAATGTCTGATAATTTCATGATAATGCTTCACTTGGCGTATTTCCGCATCAAATGCTCCTTCTTTTTAGCACACAGGTCAGAGGCTGATATAGTAATATATGGTCATGTGAAACAGCAGTATTCTTTGGAACAAGAAAATATGTATTCCTCATTATAAAATCATATTTCAAGATATAATGCCAAGTTGTGAGATATAAAGTTTCAATTGGGAGATATAAAGTCATATTTTGAGATGAAAAGCCATCTTCTAAGATAAAGATACCAATAAAAAAAATACCAATATTCCAAATGACTTGTTTGCTACATTCCAAATTGATAAACAATATTACTTTGGTATTCCACTGAAAGAATCTTACGAGCATTAGGAAATAATGTCTGCAATTTCATTTTTAAGTGATCTATCCCTTTAAGCTGAGGCAGGAATGGTTCTTGGTTCATTTCACTCATGCACTGTTGGTGCAAAAGCAGACTTCAGGCATTGTGTGCAATTCCAAAGATTAAATGCAGCTGTAAAATGTCAGCTGCTAATACTGAAAAATGAAGAGAAATGCCGCTTTCCATAAAGCATGAAAACAAGGGCAGCAAGAAAACCAAATTGCAACAACTTCTCTTAATATTCTCTGTTTTAGTCACAGAACTTCCATCCAGCATTCAGAGAAAACATCCAGCTGGCTGATCTAATTAAGCTTCACCTCTTTGTCACGGACCACAGACTGGAAGGCCATTGTGTTTGCCGGACTTTTTGTTCTGTGGGTGCAGTTGCAGATGTCTGCGGGCTCCGTCATGACAGCTTGCCCGGTGACAGATTCCATGGTGTTATCTCTCCAAGCAGGCCACTCTATGACACGCTTATTCTCAAAGCCTGGTGGGCCACAATTTTGGAGCAGTATGACAACAGGTATTGTGTGTATGTCAAAGAGATGAGAGGACAGACAGCTCCATTAATGCCGGTGTAAACAGGACTCGACCGAGAGATTATGCCTCTGAAATTGCGGCCCCACATAAGCGGCTATGACCAGTAAGCTGCCCACATGCATGAATGGTCTTTTTATAGCCATCCAGGAGACTGAAATCAGCATCTCATAATGGGGTTCAATAATAAACCAGGAGAATTTTAACCCTAATCAAGCCATTCATGACACTTTCAATCATTTCATACCTTCATCCATGCGGATTCCTTGTCTAGCGTCTTCATATTCGGCTCTGACATCTTCAAAACCACAGCAGTAATCTGACTGTAATGAATTGGTATATTATTTGAAAATCTGTGGATGAAACGAAAGCATCCCCCCTTCATCTGTCATTTCCTCCTTTATCCACCTTTCCTTCTTCTCACCACTTGAGTCAACATAACGGATGTCTTTTTAAAGTTCCCATTATCTGGACCCACAGCGATGCATCAAATTCATAGTGAAGGACCAGGTAGAAAATGCCAACTACCCACAAACAGCATGAGCTATATCAGCATAAATCTCTGAGAGTCCAGAGTAAATTAAGCATCTCTGTTCCAAGATTGTGACTGAAATTTAGATGGCAAACATGCTGATTTGCCCCCATGAGGCTTATTTCATTAAAATTAATAACATTAAAAAAATCTTACCAACCCCAAACTTTTAAATGGCAGCATAGATTTCCTGGGAATCAAACCTTTGACATTTGTGAGCACTGCTGTTTGAGCTACAGGAACGTTACATATTTTTTAGGTACATTTGCACCATTTCCTAATGTGTATGATTCCCAAAACACTGCAGACAGAACACTAAAATATCAGTGGTTACAATTTGCCAGCCCTCTCTGAATATTTTCTTTCTTATTTTTAGGGATTGGCTGGAGTTTCTGGTTTCTGTCTATATTGTATTTATAGCAAGGTGTAATCTAGTACATAGGAAGAATTTATGGCAAAAAGAATACTGATATTGATTTTAGATCTACTATTATAAGTGAATATATTTTACACAGATGCCAGACATCAGTGTTTTATCATAGGATGCTTTGCACAGGCAAACAGATTCAGAATGTCTCTCTCTCTTTCTCTCTCTCACTCCACAAATCTTCCTGATCGTTGCAGATCTTATCAGGCAGTCTCTTTGTATTGAAGCCAGATACATAAATTCCTTCTGTGAGCCCAAGTTAGAGTTTCTGTTTATTTCAATGCTGGAGGACACCTGAAACTCGAGCACAAGGTTATCACTCTTCTTTGGAAGTTTGGAGGATTGGGAGATAGCAAACAGAACCAAAACAAATGTGTCTACATCATGACAAACACTTCTGAGAGTTTGAACGATTGGCCTCGAAATGTCCTGTTTTTTTCACTGTGTAATATAACAGCTGTCTATTTGGTTTCCACTTGGTGAAATGGTTGTAGAAGCCTGTGTAACAGCAGCAAAGAAGATTAAGACAAATTAAGAGCAGATTAATGATTACTGAGGCAGTTTTATCACTTCGAATGTGCTATCGCTCCCTTTTAAGGTTCATCGAGCCTTAAATATCCTCATTCAGAGCACAGAGATTTACTGCGCTGAGTCTGAGTGATCTGCCACCCTGTCATGTTTACTCCGACCCTTAACAGCCGGCTCGTTCTGAGAAGCTGTTCACTTCTCTCAGAGCACTTGACCTCTTTCGCAGTCTCTATGTTTGTGGAACAGCCGCCATGGAATCTCTGGCACTAGCGATCAGGCTCTCTGAAAATGGTAGAAATCCAAATGCCATCTGCCATCTCAGAGGACATCATCGAAGAGGGCTTGGAACAATGAGGCGATATGAAAAGCCTTGTCAAAATCATGCATCTTTCAGTAAGGACAGCCACTTCCTCTCTGACAGAAGGTCAGGCCTTTGGTCTTGCTGCTTAATATACTGACTGAATATTCAAGAACAACTGAAGCTTTTTAACAGGGGCAACATTAGCCAGTTGTCACCATGGAAACCTTTCGGTGAAGAACGAGAGGTAAACAAGTGCCTGTGTACAAATCATCTTAATTGCGTCAACATGGCATCATAATTGAATTTATTGCTGAAATTAAAAGCCTGGGCAAAAAAACACCTCAGGTTTGTTGTCAAAATGAACGACCAAATCAGTGACTTGTCCGGGTTGAACGCAACAAAACTGAATTTCAGAAAAAAAAAAATGAACATACCTATACAATTCCCTGAAGTTTCCAGCTGAAATGAACACTATGCCGGAAGTTAAATTTATTTTCACAGAAATTCTGATAACACAGCCAGATTATCGATTAATAAAGACGCACGATTCCTTGAACAATACACTCTAAACAAAAATGGTGCTAAATAGCACTAAAAGTGGTTCAATGGCTTGTAATCATAGAGGAACCACTTTAAGTGCTATACAGCTCCTTTGTCAAATTGTTTCAAGTTTACTGATCTCTATTTTATTATAATGTATTTTGGTCAAGATATTATATATGATACACTACTCTCTAAATTTACAATATAAAATAATAAATAAATTTAAAAAACAAAAAACAAAATATTAAAGCATTTCAAAATTTCAAAGTGTGTGTGTTTTCTTCTTCACATTATATTTAATGATTTTTACATCTTTTATACAATTCTGAATACTGAAAAAATGCTTTTTAATAAACTAGTAGTGTAATGCTAATGCATTTCTAATGAGCTGAAATGCTATTGAAATGTTATTGAAGCATATTAAAATGAAGTATTAGAAGTATATTTTAAATGGATTGTAAAGAAATACACTTAAATGTACTTGAAGTGGTTCCAATTTAACACAATTTCATAAATTAAAATATATTGCAAATAGCTTAAAATTGCAGCATATCTTGAAATATGATTAATATACTAAAAGTTGTTTCAAAATAATACATTTAATATGCAATTAGTAAAGAATAATTTAAATACATTAAGTATGATCAAAAAGCACAATTTAAATATATTTCCTTTTCACCTGGGATCATTTCTAAACTTGTACATTTTGAACCAGCTACATATATGGCTTTTCTGACTTGGAAAACTTGCTCGGTAGCTCACCTGGTACAGCAATGTACTTGCAATGCAGAGCATTTAGGTACGAGAGTAAGAAAAAAGAGCTAAAAGACTTGTAGAAGCATGCTAAAACGCCATGGTTGCTTCAGCAAATATGCTTTTATCCCAGGTTTGTTTTTGCTAATGCTCGGTTAGGTTTAGGGTAGAATTTAGTGTAGTTGGAACTTTTTTTTTCAAACATGATAGAGCATTAGCCTTTTAGTGCCACTCACCCGACAGTTAGTGACAGTCACTGGACATTTCACGTTGAAAGTGTGATGAAATGCACAAAAAGAAATATAATTTTGAATATGATTTTGCAAAAAAAAAGTTGCAAACGGCATGTTTTTCCAATGAGCCAGGTTTGGTTTTCTTATTTTATTTGATTACTCATAGGTACAGAAACCCCCTGACTGCATGTTCCTCCATCAACGACATCTATTTAATTTCGTAAACAGGGTGATTGCGACACATTCTCAGCCACTAAGGCTCTACAAATCCGTTTGAACTTTATTAATCATCAATGGTTTTAACATTCCCCTGCTTTTCAGCCTTATCATTCTCAAAATAGCTCATCCTGATTAAGATTATTGACTTTGTGGATCTATTTTCTCATTAACAGCGATGCCAGTCAGAGCTTGGTGAGAACAGATTTCGGTAGAATTCAGCAAAGGAAAAATGATCTGTTTAATGGGGCCCTTTTTGTCTCAAGTGTACCAATTGTCCTGTCAATCCACATGCTGCCATTTCAGTGATAACATTTTCCATCCTGAAGCCTGCTCATCTGGTCCAGAGTTGACAGATGGTGAGCTATCAACAAATACAATTCAAGGGTCAATGAAACACCAGCCACTGGCATAAAGGACACTCCTGCTGTTCTTGCTTGAACATCGGCAAATCACTCATGGCGTGATCACAGCGGATGGAAATGTCTGACTTGTTTTCCAAGGAAGTCAAGTTTCTTTTTGAGAGAAAAATAGCTTGAGAAATGTCATATGGCTTTATTCAGCCTTCAGAATATCAGCTGCTTGGTGAGACCTGTGTGTTTTTTTAATACGATGTGAACACATACTAGTAGAAGGTGAGCTGATTAGGCCTGATTAAACACTCGGGAAAGCGAGGGTACTCATGCATACTCCTGATTAGCTGAAAGGAGGCATCATTCATACAAACACCAATCATTAAGATGGACAAAGGTGATGATGATGATGGTGTTGATGAGGATATTCCTTCAAAGCTCAAACCTGCATTTGGTGCAATCATTTCATCCCCTCCATCCTTATTGCTCTTTAATTATTCATCTGACCTGTTGATTGCAATCCGCTATCAGTGCAAATGAGGCCGTGTGAAGTATCTCAAAGTATCACCTGTTGCCCTGTGTCTCGAGATGAGGGGAGATTAAGAGGTTAAGGGTGGGATGGAAGAAGTTAATAACCAATGTTCAGTTTTATAAATATAGGTTTTTCACATATTCAGAAGGTTCAGCTTAGGATAAACTGGATTCTGCATTCATTACATCTAGATTTGATATGAAAGAAAGATAAACATCATCTTGAAGAGCTTGCATGACAGCAATATAGTATTATTCTTTAACTATCCTGGTTGCATTTTTTTAATGCAACTATATCTATTAATATTTATCTTTATATTTCATATATATATATATTTAATATATTTATTTTTTATTTTAATTGTATTCTATTTTTATTTTAGTCTAATACAAAAATACTCAATTAAGAAATTAATAAAATTAAAATATTTATATAAAATAAAATAGCATAAAAATACAATTTGTATTTATTTTAAAAATATTCAAATGTTTTATATATTTAAATATTTTATTTGATTGTTGAAGAAGCATACTGATTGTCAAGACAACAGAAAATTGACTCTAAAAGTCAACTTCATTTACACACCAAGGCTTAAACTCTGAAGGTACCTACAAATTTAATATTATTCATTTGCCGTGTTCCAGCAATGGTATTTCCTTTAGGAAATGCAAATTTAGTTCATTACTGCTTTTCCAGACAGGATAGTGTCACATCAGCTGCCCACAACCAATTCATCTGAAGGAAAAGATGGCAGGTGTGTGAGAGCCTAACTACAATATGTAATATTCTGATAACAGTTCATTTTGACAAGCCAAGCCAATCTAAGTGTGTATTTCTATAAGTGAAGACAGAGGTGAAGAAAAGATATGACTGACTGAACATAATGTCATTACATTTCTTGGTTCTCCTCAAGCTTCACTCAAATAAGCTACACTAAATGAGTCTATCCCAATGCAATCAGCCTCTAATGAAGAGTAAGAGAAAATCATTTTATGGAATTCCTCTCGAATCCTAAGGCACACTTTACCAAAGCAGATGCATCACCATGGTAACCGCAACATCCTGTCAGCCCTGCAGTGTATGAAACAGACAAGCTGACCATGAATACCGATATTTACTGTATTATCCATCTAATTAATATTCAAAAATGCTCACTTGAGTCCAGTGACTGCTTTGTTCATTTGTGTTGTTTTAGCACCAGTTCACTGAAGCAATTATGCAAATCAGGTGATTCCACAACATGACAAAAAAAAAATGCCATACTTAAACTTTCAGAGAAAAGTGGATGTGCGAGCGATTGTTTCTTTTTTGCAGTAAGTTAATCTCATAAATACTTTCTTTGCGCCATGCACTTTTCTACAAAAAGCAGGAGCGTAGCAGTAAGCCTTAAACAGCTCAATGACTCAGGCTGCATCTATAAAAGAAATGTGTATTTTTTTTAATAAATAAATAAATAAAATGAATAACAGCTTTCATCAAAGGCAGAATGGGGCCAAAACAGCTGCTTTATGTTTGCGTGCGCCTTTAAACTCTGTCCTCTTCCAGCACTCTTGGGTTGGATTAACAGGCTTAATCGCATCAAAATGAGGATTCTCTTATAATCATTCCAGGAATTTTGGATTTCCATTTATTAGAAACTCTTTTTAGATTCTTCTTGGCCAGAAAAGTCCCTTTAGCATCCATTTCCATCCCCCTCTAATCTTTTTTCGTCCCAAATGAGTGGTTGTTTATATCCCATGACCTGCACATATCCATCAGCCAGCTTTCTGTAGGTAACAATAATAAATCACCACAAAAGCATCAGCAATGTCACTTTCCGAGGTCTGGTGTTAGAGAGGTGACTGTCACCTTCAGTTGTTATGCAGGTCTGGACATCGGCCAGCGTTCCTTTGGAGCCTGGGGTGATGTTTCTTTTTATAACAATTGTCATCGAAGGACATGTTACCATGCATTTTCTACGGATCCAAGCCTAGATGACCTTGTGAAGGCACTATGCAGCAAACATAAAGACAGGGAGACCTATAGGAGAGGCAGTAGTGGTTTTGAGTTTGATGTTTGAGCATGCTCATTCAGTTCTGCTGTTTAGTAGAAAAAAGAAGAAAAGTCAAAGTGTTTCCATAGTTACTAGAGACAGGCACCTGATGTTGTACTGTGTTTGAGCCTGGAAAAGCACTATATTTCTGTATCTTCAGACATGTTCTCCTCAGTCCAGCGCTAATGCTTTATAGTCATATGTTCCAACTCCTGTGTTAAAAAAAAGAAAAGAAAAAAGAACAAAAATAGAACTTGTCCCCCACCCACACACCCCTCACATAGGTCCATTCATTTACTTTTCTCCTCCTACTTAGATTTAACATTACATCACACTCAAGTGCATTTGTCAGGTGCTGAATGACTTGAATGAAACTCATCATTAGGGAAGTGAACATCTGGAAAGCCATTTGTACAAATCTAAACCACCTTCATTGATGATGACTTGATCAGTGAACTGTATATTCTGATTAAATCAATTTTATAAGCATATCGATATCATTAAATATATAAATCAAAAATATTTTTCATGATACTAGATTATTTGGCAGTGCCCAATTTTTGGGGTATGTCATGTGAAGACAGAAGATGATTTGTTTCTACCACTGGATAATAAACTGTAGACTGACACTAACACTCATTCAGTCTTGTAGCTGTGTTTGTCTTGCCATGGCAACAAAGAGTGGTGAGGACAGTGCTTGTCATATCTAAACATATCCAAATAATATCAGAGGGAGGAGTTCTTTTAAATTAAACATATTATCTAAACCCTGACCTTGTGCGTCAGTGATCTGCAAGCTTAAAATCACTATAATCTATTGAATTCACTGAGCAGTGCAGGTTAATTCAGGTCTGGACAAAACAAAAAAACATTAATTTAGCAAATAAAGTGCAAAGCTGATGATTAAAGTAAAACTCTATGAAAATATGGAGGATTTGTATACTGTATACACAACTATTTTTTTGTATACAAACCATATTTAATGTGCAAACTATATATAATATATACAATTATTTATATATATTAAATAATTTTACACAATCGATCATAATTGTAATGTTAGGTTAAATAATATATGTAATATTACACATGTATTTAATTGTTTTACTGTCATTTCATTATCAATTTATTATTATTATTTCTTCTTATACTGTAATATTCTCATTTTGGTAATATGTTATTTTCAGTATAATAATTATTAGACTTATTCATTAATATATTAATATAATTTAGATAATTATAAATTATTTTAATTTTTTTTATAATTATATATTTTCTATACTATAACTATATACATTTGACTGACATTAGTCTTTTTCTTTTAAACCACATTTTAAGACTTGTGTTGTAAAATTGTCTAAAATAATGTCTAAACATAGCCCTAAGTATTACTCACTCTGTCCTTATTACAGGACATTTAACACACTGCTTTCAGAAATCCTAATGGAAGAAGAGTGTTTGCTTTCACTTCTCCTGATGAGGCCAACTTTAATATAACAATGACCGTCTGCCTCAGAGCTGTGCAAAATAATTCATGTCAGTCTGAAAGCACAATATGCATCAGCACTGACAGATTTTCCACAATAATCATGATTAAATCGGTTATTATAAAATGATTCATCACAGACGACTAGAATACTATCACAGAAGTGACTAATATGTATTTTCTTCCATTGTTGTTCCTCAAAAAAGCACACCATATGCTACAATAAAATACTGGCACATTTACAAGAATGTAAACCATACACAGCCTCAAATGAGCTAAATGATGTAGATTAAATTGATGCTCTATTAGCACAGAGGTTTACGCGGTGCAGATTGATTTACCTTTAATTAGCAGTTCTTTGGAGATCAGTGAAAACGTGTTGCTAAATTTATTCCTTGTGATTAGAAAGAGAGCGAGACGCTGTGTTCAGATCACTGATTTTAACCCATCTGTCTCACAAGGACCAAAAGCCTAAATCTAGTATAGCTGTCAAGTTTTTTAACCAAAAAGTTATTTCTGCTGTAAATAAGAAAGCTGTCCCTCAGTATGATTAGGACCTTATTATTCTGTCTGTTTTTTTTCTTTTCTTTTGCCAAATCAAGGACAAAACATCAACCAATAGAACAAAAAAAAAGCTGCTTATTCATTTTCTGTCAGTTGATCCTCAGGAGGACGCTGCTTTGCATTTGTGGCAGAAATTCGCACTATCCCAAAACATCACTCACCAATCTGGCTTTTAAAGTTGTTGTTTTTTTTCCTGCTTGCATTCTTTTTTTCAGTCTCTATCCCAGTATGTTCTTCCAGGCAGCCGGTGATCTTAATAAAAGCCAGTTCCACTAACAGGAAGATGAGGAGGAGGTCTTTGCTAAACTGTATTTCACCTGACAAACTTTGGCAGGAGCAAGTCCCTCCCTCGGGTTCCATCTCTTTCCATTTCTTTTCCATCTTTATTTTTCTCCTTCTAATTACCTCAGTTTCTTTCTGTCGCTCTTTACACATGGTGTCCAAATAGTTGGCCACAGTAAAACATTACAACATATGGGCTGCTTTGGGGGCGATGAGAAAAAAATAATCATTTCTAACATGTATATAAAGCAAACGAGAATAGGCATGACAAGACATCAAAATAGTTTTCCTCTTGGATGTTTGACACCAGTTTTGGCTTGTTTTTTATTCGCTCTTTTTTATTCACTTTCTTTTATAACTTTGTGTATTGTCTGTAATGTATCCTAACTCACCCATTCATTATTTCCTCTGACCTGCTGTTTCTTCAAGAGGTGTGTCATTCAACTCTCCAAAAGAAGACCTACAGATCACAAGCCTGTCACACATGCCTGCTGTGGAACATGAGATGCCACCAACATCTTCATGAAGTAATGCTGTGGTACAGAGCATATTCAGGATGTGTGTTCATTCACGTGCTTATGCCAGTCAACAGGGTCTAAAATTCATACTCGTCAAATGAAAGTAAAAATATTTCCAGTTGGCAAATAACATAAGTTAAATATTTAAAAAAACATTTCTGGTAAACCATCAAAGTTCAAAACCTAATTTTGGATCCTGTCTATACATGCAATGTCATCAATAGTTGTGTGAAGAAAAAAAAAATACTGATTTGCTGAGCATTTTCTATGTTTTTTCCTTTTTCAGCCGACACTTATTTGAAGCTTTACCTCATCAGGACTTTGCTGACAGACACATTTTCTCATGTTCGATCAGATACTGCTGCATCTTCACAATTTCACATGTGCAGCTCATCAAAACAAATCATGCTCAGTTGTGTCAGGGTCCCAGAGTGAATGGTGAATATGAGGTGAATATGTTGCTGTGGGTGTGACATTTTAGATATTTTTAATTACTGTGAGCAAATGTCAGCCATTAGATGGGAACATGATATCAAACTGTATCTTATGTGTGTGTGTGTGTGTGTGTAGGGTGAGGAGAGAGAAACACACTTGTATAAAAGTTTGTGTGGGTATTCATGGGCTGTGCAAGTGTTTCGGTGTGTGTCAGTGCGTGTCATGTGGACTGCAGAGGTGTGTCATAATGCAGCTGTCCTGCTTCAGGTGCTCGATGCAGTACTGCGTATTGCAGTAGCGAAGCATTCTGCTGCAAAGGTGTGTGAGGCTGTTTTAGCGAATGAATGTGGGACAATTTCAATAAAAGACTGAATGGAAAAACATGCCCGTGGGGACATTTCTGCTAAATAATATTACTTTAGAGTGAAATGTCCAGTGAGTGACCTTCACTAAACACTACCCTAAACTTATCAGAAGGTGTTAACAAAAGCAAACATGAGATAAAAACATGCAAACAGAACCATGGCATTTTAGCTTGCTTTTATCGTAGCTCACGTGTCAATGGATGCAGTGCTACAGAGCAAGTTTACTATGTCAAAAGAGCCATACATATGGATTTGGTTATGTTATGTGATGCAAACATCAAAATGTATTAGTTTACAAATCATGCACTGTGATAAAAGTATGTTGAGGTCATAACATAGTTTTGTTCAAGGAAGCACACAAAAATAATCCTTTATTAATCGAAAATCTGCACTAATCATAATTTGTGTGAAAGGGAATTAAAACTGTTGGTGTTTTACTACCACTAGTGTTCGGTTCAGTTGTATGTATAGGTAATTTTTTGGAGAAAAGTAGGTTAAGGCATGTTAAAAAAAACAGTATTGTGCTATAAAATTTAATCTGACAGTTTAACAGTTTAAACTTTCCTGCTCTCAGACGGAGTTGTGAAAATATGCATTTTCTCCTTTTTTTTTTTGTCCAGACTGACTCCAAAAATTCATTTGGAATCTCCAAACCTGGATTGAGCCATTGTGTTCAAAGTCTGAATGATTATTTAAGCATCTATGTCAATAAAGATTTATTCATGATGTTCTTTTAGTTTATTGATTTTAAGAGAAACATACGTTTCTTGTTTGGCTGGAGTTTAGCAGGCCTTTAATGTAAAGACAATTCCTTAAATGGCATCTAAAAAGAGGAATTTCATTCTGGATTTGGGAGTGTAGGCAGTGACTAAACATTACTAAACATTTCATATATGTTACCTGAATGTATAAATCTAACCATGCAACATGTACCAGAGACCTTCCATCATCCTGCAATGACCAATGTTCACCTTCCATCATTTTCATTGAGTAGCCAGTCATTTATATGACCTTTCTAGCTCTTAAGCTTCTGTTTTATATTCCAGCTTCACGGAGAGATCAAGCAGAATAAATGCGATACTGATGTTTTACAACTGAGAGAACTGAACTGTATTACTGTTGGGTTTTGAATGTTCTCACTTGGGTCATATGAGGACAGAAAGATTTTGACCTCACGCACGCACATGCTATTCATCTCTCTCTCTTTCTCCTATTAATATCAGGAAGGGAAGATCTTGGAACAGGTGATTTTGAGCTACACTGAGAAGGACAATTGTGTGTGTTTGTGTGTTAGCGAAAGACTGGTTGATTGAGCTCTAGTGAGCTGTCAGAATCACACACAGACCATCCCTCATTAGTGAGCCAATACTGACCTTCTGCCTTCAACTATTGGACTATATCCAGAAATCACCCACTCATTCTCTCTCTCTCTCTCTCTCTCTCTCTCTCTCTCTCTCTCTCTCACACACACACACACACACACACACACACACACATACAGATTCAGCAGCATTCACCCACTCACAAACACACACAACAAAACTCACTCATGTTTTCTATCTATCTATCTATCTATCTAGCTATCTATCTATCTATCTATCTATCAAGCTATCTATCTATCTATCTATCTATCTATCTATCTATCTATAAGGAGCAATGCACCAATATTACAATTCTAGTTGGTACCAATAAACTAATTATTTTCCATGTTATGGCTGAATATTAACATTTTATGTAATTAATTAAACAAAAAAAAATAAAAAAAGTAAAAAAATAACATGAAAAACAAAAAGAAATTCATAAAGGAGTCAATACATTTAAAAACAAACTAAAACCAAACACAGCATAATTAAATAAAAAAAAAAACCACAACACAAGACCAATATGTTACTCATATATTGTGCAAAATAAAAACAGCACAACAGAATAATTTTGTGATAGAAAAAAAATATTAAATAGATTTTGAATTAAACTAAAAAGATTTTTAATTTATTCATAAAAATATTAAATAGATTTTGAATGTTTGCTGCATGAAGTTAAAATAAAATGTTTTTTTTTTTAAATATTCATTAATCTGTTATGTTTGTTTGTTTATTCATTTATTCATTCATTATTAAATTTTTCACACTACTTGAAATCTCAGGGGGGTAAATAATTTAGAATTTAAACTATTTTCATTTGAAATATTTTCATTTCAAACATTTGCAATTTAAATAGTGAAACATTTTTTATTCAAACATGTTATTCTCATAGGGACCATTGGTTGCTCCACACAATGTACATGATTTCAGGTTTTACTATCCTCTCAGTATAGGCAAAACCTAATCCACACTCATACACACACTCTCTCTGCCTCTCACTCTCTCACTCGCTCTGTCTGCGCTCAGTTTAAGTGCAGGGACCCAGCGCATTGAAGGTAGAGGGCAGAAGTGCGTGTTTCCTCTCCTCCCCTTTACCTCCATTCATCTTCTCTTTCAGATGACAGGCTGAACGCTCAGTGGAAACAGCAGGAAGAGTGTGTACCTGTGCATGTGTGGCGTACTCCATCGGAGAGTCTCATTCAACATGCTGTAACATTATGCAAACTGGCTCTACGAGAGAGAAATAGACACAGAAAGAGGTAAGACTGACTCTGTGCTTCTCATTAACCCAAAACACGCTTGTTTCTTTCAGTTTTCAAAAGCGCAGCCAAATGTTTAACTCACATGTGCTGAACTTGAAATAGACCTTTTGGTTTTTTGCCAGACTCACAGGCAAGTTGCGGTATTTGATCACTGATTGGGTGAATGGGTGGAACTGACTGTTTTGAGCTAATATTGTGGGAACTGATATGTTTGGTAACATGATATCAATACATCAGGGCTTCAAGCTTTAGATAATTAGACAGGTTAATGAGGAACTGCTAATGACGTTTGTGTTTCCTGAGTGTCTACATTTTTCCTTTTGCCCGTCACTGGAAAGGGAGCGTCAGGAGAGATGGTAACTTGGAAACAAGTGAGCTTTTTTGTTTTTACAAGGGATCATGGGGAAATGTAATGTACCTGTCTTAGTCAACAGCAGATGGGCATCCATTCAGCCTCTGTGTGCATTTGTGGATTACAGAAGCATCTCAGCAGCACTTCACAACTACTAATTGTGTTCCTCACCTCTGTTATTTCTCAGACTGTGTGCGAGTCTGCGTGTGTTTGACAGCTCTCTTGTCTGTGAGAGGTTGGGATGTCAGTTGGTGTACTCAAGCATACTTTAGTTTATCAGAATGCGTCCTCAGCTGAGCAGTGTTGAGTGATTTTGGACGGAGCCCTCGAGATGGTTTTTACAGAGTACCACAGCATGCTGTCAGAAACCCTCACAGCTTGATCAGACACATCTAGAGTCAATATGACCAGAATACTACTGCCCTAAGCTTCTGGGTTTAGGTGAATTGAATTATTAATTGTAATCATTAAAATAAAGAAAGAAATAATTTTTGTGATTTCTTTAAAACATTATCATTATATATATTTGTTAATTAATATTAATTATTAAGCTTTTTTCATAATAATAATAATAATTTGTTATTCAGATGAACAATTCATTTTTTCAATGTATTTAAAAATAGTTGTTAGTAATTTTCAAATGTTTTAAATCCAAATATTAAAACAATTCAGTAAGGAGATAATGAACAGTCGATTGGTCATTATTAAAAAAACAGAGGGTGAGACATACTTGACATGAAATATGAATTATATTACTATTTTGATATAACAATAATCTTATTAAAATAATAATACTGTAATAATATTTCAGTAATATTAACACGGAATATCTCTGAGGTCATTCTCACTACAGCGGCATTAGTTTAGTATTATTTATATTCTATTATAGTATTTATTCGTATTTTGAATTAGCTATTATTTTATATTTTTATTTGGAATAATTGATGAGTTTTAATCATTTTATGTGCCTTTGTCATTTTTTTTATATTTCTACTTAGCTGTTAGTAAATGTAGTAGGCCTACTTCAAACTTATTCCAGTTAGTTGCTAAGGTAACATTTTCACTGAATAATTTTCACTTAAGTTTTTCATCTAGTATTTTTATTTTATTTAACTTTATTTCAATTACCAAAAGTAATTTTAATGCTATTTTTTGTAACAGTAACAACACTGTTGTTTAGTTACCTGTATGTGCTGTCTGATAAATACTATTGCCATGGACAACAGCATATATTAGGAAATATCTGCTGAATGCTGTGACTGACCAATCAGAATCAAGTATTCCACAAATCTGTGTAGTAATAATAAATATCACTTGTTGATCTTTAATAGCACAGAAACATGTCCCCGAAAGAAAACACCTCAGTCTGTGTAGATGAGCTGATGCATCTCCTCACAGCGGGTTCAGTTTTTGTAAATCAACCTGGATTGGCAGCTTGGGGTTAAAGACTTTTGAAATCCCAATGTTTAAATTCAGAAATGTGGCATTATTATTTAGTCTCAGACCTCTAGGAAACACTGTCTAGAAAATGTTCTCTCTGAATCAGAAGCCAAATTTAGGTTCCTAATTTGAGTCTTGACACGTCATCTCTCTTAGGTGAGAAATACATTTAGGAGGAGAACAAAGGGGCTAGTATTAATGAGAGCCATATTTCAGCCCCCTTTTGCCCCAGCAGCATTGGTTATCTGCCTTTCACAGAGACAGAGACAAAAAGAGATTCTTCTCAATTATAAACAATCCGCTCTGGATGTCTCTGCTTTGAATACATGACTTGAAAGGAGAAAATCTTCTCATTTCTGAGATCCACCCAGCGTCTGTCCTAGTATTACATCTGATGGTCTGCTTTAAACACCAATACGCCTGAGGTACTGATAGGTTAAAGCTAAGAGTCCATCATACTGCAGGTTAGTCCTCCCACGGGTTCACGATTTACACACAGGCCATCTGAGTCGCTTAAAGACAATGTGTGTTAATGTGTTTAATGAATAAGCCTTACTCCATCATACTCACACTACAGCAGAAAACTGACACAGAGGAGCAATTAAAGAGCTCTTTAGTAACACAGCAATGCAATAGCAATAGAGAGACTGAACTGGACAGAGAACTGGGTAAATGGACAGAGAAAGTATGCTTTTTGCAGTTGTTGATCTCTTTATAAATGGACAATCAGTGCAGTCACCCTCTATCACTGAAAAATGTATGATCAAACGCAGGACATAGTAAAAAAAAAACAAACAAAAAAACAATTTATGACCATATTCTCCCCAGACTCTTATTTTTAGGATGTTTCCCACCAATGAACTAATTTATTATAAAACTTTTTAATGTACAGTGTTTTTATTATTATTACATACAAAACATTTTTAATAATATTAAAATAATAATAATTAATTGTAATATTTTTTTATAACAACAACAACAGTTATTTTTAGTATAATAAATAAAAACAAATTATTACATTATAAATAAAATAAAAAGATAAAATGTATATAAAAATAATAATAATAATATTGTTTTATTAATGTATAGTTTTATTCTTATTATAGACAAATTATATTTTAATAGCATTAAAATAGTATTCTGTTATTAGATAAAAATTTTAAAGGCTCACGATAAAATATTTATTGTCATTTATAATAATAATAATAATAATAATACATGTATTATTATTATTATTATTTATTGCCATACTGTCCCCAGATGTTCCTTATTTTTAGGTTGTTTTCCCATCAATGCACCAGTTTTAAGATCTTATTATTGTATAGTTTCATTTTTATTATTATAGAAAAAAATATATATTAATAATATAAAAAAAATTTTTTATGAGAAATCTACTATTTAATATAACAACAACAGTCACTTTGTTATTAGAATATAAATTATTAACTTATAAATAAATAGTAATAATAATATTTTTTCATTCTGAATAGAAAAGGGTAAATTCACAACAGAAGACAACAATGCCTGTTCTCTGATGTTTGAGGTGTTTGTATCTCTGTGCCATTCTTTGTGATTTTGGGTAAGGGGTATTGATGGTAACTATGGGGATGAGCAGAGAACAGACTGTACCATCTGCAGTGCTAATGACATTAGTTCATGTTCTCTAAATGTACTCTTTCCTCTCTCCTCAGTGTTCAACACACATGTCAATTCATCCCAACACATTAATCCTTGGACACAGTCTAGAGGTTTTTTTTTCTTCTTCTTCTTCTTCTACTACCAAAAACATAAAATACAATGTGTTACATTTTTGGAAAATAATTATCCTTTACCCTCATAGATTTACATGTACTAAAATTGGACTGCTTTTTGTGAGTTGACAGATGACTTAATCTTTTCACATTAGAGTGCTAGTGGAAGTTTTTTAGCTTTTTAAAATGTTCTAGCTAGGCAGAAAGCAAAAGACCATAAATGAGGGACATTTTTGAAATTCTGTTATCACATGAGCAAATCAAAGAGCAAAACAATCCAAAATCTTGATATGGTGACTGACTTTTGATTACAGTATTACTTTTGCATTCATTTTCCTTTAAAAGGAACGTCTATAGAGTCTGTCCAGTCAGATCAGCCACTTTACCCAACAAGTTTGGCTAGTTAGCATGGTCCAGTTAGCAACTGCTGATGCCATAACTATATTTCTCCATAGACGGCCATTAAAAGTAGACATGTATGCTTTGCAAGTAACATATACATGTGCTTTGTTGTATATTTTCCCTCCCTGCTACTTCTGGGAGTCCTGCACCTAAAACTGCCACTAAGATGAAAGGGGATGCTAACAGATACCTCTCTTCAGGTATGATAGACCTCCTCACCCAATTCTGTCAAAAAAGTCCCCTTGAAACAGAAAGGAATTTGTCTCAAAGGATGATGATCTTCTCATAATCTGGCATTGTTTCCCTCTAAACTTGCATGAGTTTACAAAGCACTCTGTAATAAAAAATTAACAAGCAACAGAACATTCACAAACAATTAGCTACTCTATTATTCAACAGTGGTATTCAGTGGTAGGGGTGTGTGGATGAGCAAATGAATATAAATATTAATTGATCTTCAGAGAAGAACAATTACTTCAGTAAAGCTCTAGGAGAATGTTGTGATTTCTAATTAGCTCAAAGGCAAGAGGAGCGTCCCCCATTCTCTCCTACATTCTCACACATGCGCAAGGTTCCGGAGGGGATAGATAAACACAGTGTAGTGTAGCTCTGGGAGAAGAAAGTCCTTCACACTCTTCTCTGCTTCTGTGAAGCGCTATGTGATGTACTGCCAGGAGAGCCATTTGGACACAAATGTCAGAGAATTCAAAGCCATATGCACCACACTTCTGTTTCTGAGGGACTGGTCCATCTGAGGAACACACTGTATATTTCTTTGTTTTAAATTTTGTTGTTAGTTACTAAAACCTTTCAGTTTTAAATGGGGAAAATCACAGATTTTCACCTGTAAAACAAGAGCCATTCAAAGTACTACAATGGATACCAAAAGAAGATATTTTAAAAATCTTGTTTTATAAAGAAGAATAACAAGAAAAATGCCTTTTGAAATCTATATTAATATATTATAAATAAATTAAAATTAATATTATTAATAAATGTATTATTAATTTTCTAGTTTTACAAAGTTGTTTTTTTTTTTGTCTATACAAAACTCCATTGACTTTTAAACAGACTTGAAAAAGTTTGGAACGACATGATGGTTAGCAAACAATTACATAATTTTCATTCTCAGATAAACTGTCCCTTATTTTGCACATACTTCCTGAATGCCCCTGAGTTTCCACGGTAACACTAAAGCTGTTGCATGTGCGTAGGACAGGGTTTTTTTCCACCGTATGTTTTTTGTTTTCTGCTTTTAGCATATGAAAGTGCAACTTTGGTTTCATCTGAGCCATGTAGCAGATGTCTGGTATCTCCTCAGACCTTGGTGGAGTAATAAAGGAACAATATACACAAACAGAGCTGCTTTTTTAATATGATTAAGATATGAAGATATCAGCTTTGACTTAAGGCATAGTGACTGAGTAAACAGTCATTACCTCATTTGGAATTCAAAAAAGCGTGAAATCTGATTGTTACTCAAGGGTGTTTTTTTTTTTTTTTTTTGTGCAATATGATTCTGTAACTGCACAGTAATGCATGATTCCTGTACGAACATGAGGCAATATATAATAATACACAGTCTTGATTACAGATTATTTCTACACTGGATACAAACAAACATACACTGAAAAAATGTTTCATTCATCCAATTAAAGGGCAAGTTATTTATTTTTCATTGGCTCAAGTTACAAAATATAGATGTGAATTATTACCCTACATTTTTTTTTTTATTGAATGAATGATACATTTTTTTTCAGTGTACCTTATTCTGAGGGAAACTCTAATCTCTTACCAGGAGAATTTGAAATAAAATATTATGTAAAATACAACAGATACTCCTGGAAGCTGATATTTTAAGGTGTGTATATCTGTGCCATAGGCTTGTGCGAATATTGATGCACGTTATTAGCTTCTGGTATGTTTTGTGTGTGTGTGTGTGTGTGTATGTGTGACTGTGTGTGATTTGTTTCTTCCATTTTGGCAAGAGGGAGTGTTTGTCACTGCCAACAAGCCATTCAGAGGCCTGCATGGGTGACAGAGGCGGATTGGCATGGTGACGTGTTATGACAGACGGACAGCTTTGAGCGACCAGGCTGTTAGTGTAGCTGTAAACCAAACACAGACATGCTGACTGCTGTATAAACACACAGAGAAAGATAAGAAAGATTGATGACAAATATATATCTTGAGAAAGACACACACACAAATATATATAAACTAAGCACATATTCCTATAAACCCCTTTAGTTCAACGCATGTATAATGCAGTGCAGCTCCATTTAACCAATAGCTGGTTATCCTTGAGGGCCATATTTCTCCTCTTCCTGCCTGAAGATCTCTGTCTTAGATATCACATGCATCTATTCCATGAGGTCCTCCTGTTGGCCCTTTCAGCATCCTTATGGTCTCTAGGTATAACACAGTGCTTTCATTATTTTTGCATCATGAAGAACACATACTGTGCACAGTATGAGAACTTTCGGTATGCTTTGGAAGCTTGGGTGACCTACAATATTTGACTAATAATGCCACATACAACCTGATCACATTGCGTATATAATGTTTCAAAATACAATATGCTTGACTTGACTTTATATTTATCTACCATACAGACAGGCAATGACAAAAAAAAAAACATAAATAATAGTGATTTTGTTTGTTTAAGTTCTATGAATGAATTTACTAAACCAAATTATTTTTTTAGAATAAATTAATAAATCAATTAAATTAATAAATTTGATTATTAAATCAAATTAATAATTGACAATTAAAGTAAATATTTATTGAACATTATAGTTTATAAATTAAGGATTCTAATAAATATATAATTTTTAATAAATATTAATATAATTAAACACACACACACAAAGAAAATACATAAGCTGGATTTGAAAATGTTGCCCACATGATGCAATAACAGATAAACCAGAACTAACTAACTAACTAACTTTATTTATATTTATTTATTAATTTAATTATTTATTTATTGAACTGCCAAACATTGGATCATTTTTACATTTGACTTAAATTAAATGATTTTTTTTATTATTAAATTAATAATCAATTAATATAATAAATTAATGATTGAATACAAAATCAAAATAATTGCCCATTAAATGATTTCATGAATTGATATTATCTACATTATTAAAATGTAATAATTAATTATTAACAATTATTAAATTAATATCTTATATAAGTATCTATAGTATTTAAATTAACCAATATTAATGTACAATCATAACATTATATATTTTCTATTATAAATCTTGTTTTACAAAGTATTGATTTGGCTTTTTTGGCACTGTTATTTATTAAAAACTGCAATAGCAATGGTAAAATACACATTGTGTACATGATGTAATAACAACAAGGCCATGGCTCTGACCATATACAATACCAAAAAAAAAAAAAAAAAAAAACAACAACAACAAAACAGAGTATGCAGTTACACTGCATGGTCTGCAGTAGCAAGTGTATTCTATTCCAAACACACCCATATTATAGTTTTTCTAATGTGTATCATGACAGTTGCACCAGGATTTGAAAGGATGTGAAGGCTTTGAAAAGGCTTTAGACAGAGAGATTTGATTTGATATGTTGTGTTGGGACTGAAGAGCTTTACTCATATCGCTCTGTTATAAAATGTGTTTTTCATCAGATAGAGCACATGAAGAGACAAGCATGGATGGAATCATCTATAAGGAATTATCACATTTAATCCTTTGCAACATGCTGTATCTATTTGTCATGAGCGCATATTGTGTGGTATTTTTCAAACCAAGATGCCCCTCATCATTATCCTCAAATCTCAAGTCTTCATCATTAATCTCTCAAGTTCCCTTTTGACAACAATAATGAAAGGATCGGTGTAATGCCAGCTGTAGCTCCATCTTATCAGTTATTGCACATGTAACTCAAGCCCAATAGATGTCTTTGTTTAAATATTGCATGAGTTAATCACTCCATTAAATTTCATGTTGGAACAACATGAGGGTTAGTAAATGATGACTGAATTTTTAAGTTGTTATTGTCTTGTTCTGAGAATATGAAGTTTACACACCTGTATATTTGTGTTTGTTTTTTCTTCCAGAGCTTGCAGAATAAAATGACCACCAGAAGGTGAGAAATGAGTGTGTGTTGACTTTCTTCATGAGGGCTGAGAGATGACCATGAACGGCCGCTGGTCCTTCAACACCCTGGCTGTCATCTTTATCTTGCTGTCCAATGCAGGTAAGACCAGATCAAACAAGTATTGCATATGAATATTATTTCCATGCAGGTTTACGTTTTACATTAGAACACAATCTGAGTCAGGCACGTGCCCTCAGAAGTCATGACTTGGATTTAATGCAGACTGAGACACAATTTTAAGGATCTGACTTGGCAGAAGCTCTAGTTCAACTTTGATTTTCTCACAGTTACTGATAACTGCATTTGGACTGATTACTCAACATGAGTAATTTAAGATTGAGCAATGGCCTAGCTGTTCTTTCTGCCCGGCAAAGTGTGCAGTGATTTGTTAGACAAGCATCAAACATGTGAAAAGGGTCAAATAATGTCTGTGATGTCAGTGAAAGCAATTCATCTAGCATGCACAAAACAAAATGAAACTTTTAAAAAAGTAAGTATACCATTTGCGTAGCAATTCCAAGAAGCAATTGCCATTTTTGGTCTAGTAACAGAGCAAACAGTAAAAAAATCTGCTATTTATTATTGTATGAAAAATAAATAAAATATAAAAATGTATATAATGTATATAAGAAATGCACTGTAAATATGCACAGACCACATCAGAAATGTAAGGGTCATGCTTATCAATGTTTACTCTGAAAGGTGAGATTTTTATTTATTTTAACATCCTGATCACGTGATATATATAAATACAAATAATAAATAAAAAAAAATAAATAAAAAAACTTGATTACTATAGTTAAATCATGGTAACCACAAATTAACCTTGATTTTGCTACACTATAACCATAGTATAAACATATTAACCACGGTATTTGTACAAATGTGGTTATACAAATGGTAATCAATAAACAAAAAACATTGTTACTACACTTTTACTATAATAATCCATGGTTAATTTTCGTAATGGTTGTTGGGGTCGTTTCCATTGTGGTCTGTGCTACTTGAAACGCTTTTCTGTATTTTGAATATTTGCAGCACATGTGTTGTCAAATTGATTAAGATGTTTTCTTAATTTGCTGGTGCTTTTTCTATTTGCACGTGTTTTCTTAAGTTGCAGCACGTTGAGCTCTCTCGGCCACCGTGTAAATATATATATAATGTTGTGCTTGTTTTTGAATACCACAAAGCAATTAAAAGATGGATGCAATTTTTTTTTTTTTACAATTAATAAATTATCATAAAACCCTGATTTATAAAATATGATACATAATGAAGATTATTATTTTTATTCATTTATTCCAAAAAAGCAATTGCCATTTGTGGTCTACTAACCATCCTGCATAAAAACATGCAAAAGTCTGATTTACGTAGGACTTATTAGTCATAAAATGATGCATTCCTGACCCTAAAAAACAAATATATTATTGTACACTATATTTCTATTTGATTAAATAACATTGCCTTTATTATGAGGTCCCAGAAGAAGATTAGATCACATACTTGAAGCTGTGGAATTCATACATGGTTCATTCTGGCAAATTTGACATACAAATGATCTCATCTATACTGAAAGTCTTCTCTGACTTTTTTATAAACCTCTGGTTCAACAACTTGCATCCAACTCACATTCAACATACTTCAGTCTGAATCTAATCTACTTTTTTCACTCTTCAACTCACTTCCCAGCAAAACTCACTAAATGGAAATCTTTATGCAAAGCAAAAGCCGCTACTACTGTTCATCTGCTCAACGGATCCTCACCGAACATTTCATCAAATGGCCCTCAGATGAATTCCATACCTAAAACCATTTCCCATAAGACAAACAGCCAGAACAAAAGCCTCAAGCCTGATTCTGCCATTATATTAAAGGCCAGGGCGATGACAGATGTGTGTTTGGATCGAGCTCCGAAGACTATGCTGTTTAACAGGATGTAAGAGAGGGAGAGGAATTGAATGAGAGCGATATTTAGAGAAATATTTGGGGAATATTTTTACAAATACCTTATTATCTTGTAGTCCCGTTTTCTCGCTCTGTAATGTTTCAAGACAAGCGGAGCCAGGCATACCTCACTCAGGGGGAATTCACTAAGAATGAATTGTGCCTGTTGATAGTCGTTTATTTGCAAATTATGTTTGTGTTGTTTTAGCATCCGATTCACTAAAGGAATTATGCAAATCAGGTAACGGCCCAAAAATTGGCTGAATGCAATTTGCACAGAGCAATTCCCAATCTTATGAGCCAGGTTTGAGTGCTAGGTTGTGGACAATTCAGGAGTCTGTTGCAATCTGGTATACTTGACTGTACAATATTGATCCACTATGATGTATATTTTTATTTTAAAAATATATATAAAAAAGATAATAAATTTTTTTTTAAAAGATATCAATACTTTTATTCAGCGAGGATGCATTAAATTGATCAAAGTGACAAAGTTTTTTGTTCAAATAAATCCTGTTCTTTTTAAATTTCTGGAAAGAATCCTGAAAAAAATAAGAAATCTTGAGCACCAAATCAGTATATAAGAAACATAACAGAAACATCAATCCAAACTAATTTAAAAAAAATGATTACACATTTTAGAATTATATATATAGTTTTAATAAAATGACGTAAGAGAAACATGGAATATTATATATATATATATATATATATATATATATTCTATATATATAGATATATATATTATATATATATAACTTTTTTTCACAAACTTAATGGCTGAACATCATGGTGCACACTCCACAGTGTCATTCATAAACTATTTTGCTGCCGTTCTCCAGTGAGTACAAACATGTATTGGATTAATAATTAATTCTAACATAGACAGGCACAATTACCCAAAAGTAACTTGAGGACAAGGCCCTTTTTCAAACATCTGTGAATATTTAATATTTCTTTCATGGAATGTTCTTTGCAGTCATGTAACTAATGAGCGAGAGCTACAGTCCACCATCATTATAAAACACAACCAGGTAGATCTGCTCTCTCTGCCAGAAAACACATGCTGACTCCCTTCATCTGCCCAAACTCCCACAAGAGGGTGAACTTTCACCTTTATGGGTTTCATGAGGCATTCTACCCCATCCAAAATCTGCCGTTCCCTGAGGTTAATAGTCATAAACCTATCCATTTATGGTAACGTCAGTATCTTTGAAACATTTAGTGGACTCTTTTGAATGAGCTCGCTTTAATAAGCATGAACGATATCTCTATTCATCTTTGGTTTTCTCTGAGCAAATGTCTTGTGTGCCTTTTGTATGCAAAGAGAGATGTCACGGAGCACTTTTCAGCATTCAGACATATCTCTCTCAACTGAACTATCTGAAAGAGCAGAAGTCTGAGAGCACTTGCCAAGCCCAGTGTTAAGTAGGACTGGGAACTGATTCCATAGTTTAAAAAAAATACACAGGAACTGAATGATTTATGACTTTTGGTTCTGTTTACAGTTCCTGAATGTGCATTCTTCCACCAGCATGGATAAAACACTGTACTTTTGCACTTATATGGAACCTGTGAATTCACAAAATATACAGAGGACTCAGTTGTTGTTGTTCTCTTTAGTGAAGCAAAAACACGTACAGTATATCTGAATGGAAACTGAAATAATCTCTCTCACTTACTGAGCACAAGTCATTAGTGTCGCTTTTGACTAGTTGTTCATATTACAATATTAGTTTCATAAAGTAGTTATCTATACTGTAAAAGTGACTGAATAATTCAATTCAACGATTAAACAATTGAACAATAATTTTAGTTTAGTGTTTTTATTATATAGGACCAATTAATAAATTGCATCAGCACACATTTGTGCTGAATTAAAAAGAAGCCTGTTTCCACCTTAGAGTACGACATAAAAAAGGTAATCGTGAGATACAGTTAAAAAATAATAAAGTCACGACTAAGAGATATAACGTCAAATTGCAACACAAAGCCACATAATTATGAAACACAACTAAAATGTATTAAAAACGGTAATATTGTGAAATATTATTACAATTTAAATGAATTGTTCTCTATTTTTGACATGTAATTTATTCCTGTGATGGCAAAGCTGAATTTTCAGCATCATTACTCCAGTCTTCAGTGTCACATGATCCTTCAGAAATCATTCTAATGTTGATTTGACGCTCAAGAAACATTTCTTTTTATCACTGTTGAAAACAGTTATGCTTAATATTTTTGTTAAAACTGTGATACATTTTGTTCAAAAGATCAGCATTTATTTGAAATAGATTTAATTTATAGTATAAATGTCATTACTGTCACTTTTGATCAATTTAATGCATCCTCCTTACTGAAGTTTTAGTGTACACACTGAAAATGGATTCTGTGGTCATATATGATTTCAAGGGTTATTGCTATGGTTTCAGATCTGCCAGACAGGTGTACACATTGCACATTCACATTTCATTCTCACTTTACTTCTGGTGAAATGAGCATGAACCAAGGTGTTGGGTTGCCTGTCAGTGCAGAAAACCATATGGGTGTTGATCATGTGGCTTGTGGCATACCAAAATAAAAACACTTAAATACTTCTGCTGCCATGGTGGAAAAGAAAACAAAAAAAATCTCCAACAGGTGGTTTTCATTTCACACCTCAGCTTTTTCCCCCTTTCCAAATATGAGAGACTTGCCTTATTGCCTGACTTTTTGCCTGTTTGGTTGATGGATACATAACCTGAGTACTGCCAAATAACTTCCCCTGTAATACTGGGCTCTTTATGGGGTGAAAGGTGGCACTGGAGGGCTCTCTGGCCCACGCTGCTGTCAGCGCTGATTTATTCCGATCATTACCAGTCTCTCTGTATGCTTGCATACTCACGTAATTGGACATTTAGGTCATTAGCGAGGGGTCAAATGTGGCAAACATTAAATAGTTTCCTGTGTCTTAATATTTTTTGCCACTCTTATTCAACATAGATTCACGGCAATTAACATTAAAAGTTCTTGTTTCTATTCCAGTTCTTGTGAGTCTTTTCCAGGCCTAAACCCCTTCTTTGCGAACTCATTGTTCTCATGTGAATCAGAATAATTGCCTTGAAATAACTGGAAAACTTAAAGAAATAGTTCACCCAAAATGAAAAATTGCAAGATGTACATGAGTTCGTTTCTTCATCAGAACAGATTTGGAGAAATTTAGAATTACATCACCTGCCATCACTTGCCAATGGATCCTCTGCAGTGAATGGGTGCCGTCAGAATGAGCGTTCAAACAGCTGATAAAAACATCACAATTATCCAAAAGTAATCCACTCAATCGATTAACATCTTGTGAAGTAAAAATCTGCATATTTGTAAGAAGAAAAGTCCATCAAAAAAGTATCATCTGAATCAGGAGAGAAATATGCACTTGCAAGTGAAAACAGTCCAAAATGGTTCTAAACAAATATTTTGGTGGATTTTGATGTGAGAGGACAGGAGATGGACTTTTTCACTATAGAGGAAGTGTTATTATGTGCTAGAATTTTGTCCATAAGTGACAGTTTAAAGTTAAAAAAGCCTAAATGATGGATTTGTTTATTACAAACTTGCAGCTTTTCACTTCTCAATACATTCGTCATGTTGATTACTTGTTGATTATTGTGATGTTTTTATCAGCTGTTTGGACTCTCATTCTGATGGCACCCATTCACTATTCAGAGTGATATTATGCTAAATTTCTCCAAATATGTTCTAATGAAGAGACAAACTCATCTACATCTTGGATGGACATTTTCAGCAAATTTTTATTTTTGTTTGAACTATTCTTTTAATGTGGTTTTTCAAGGAAAAGCTAGCACATGCTGTAAAAAAATTCTAGTTATTAAAAAATTATAGTGTTTAAAATATATATCTATATTATTTATAATATATATATTATATTATATATATATATATATATATATATATATTATTTTGGTGTAAATTTAATTTTAATACGTGTAATAGTACAGTTCAGAGCAACAACACCACTTCCAAAAATATTATCACTTCCAAACCACAAACCAAAAACAAATAAAATTATTATTACTGTTAAACCGGACAGCGAGGTCCATCAAATTCACTGAGTTCCAACTCTAGTGTCCTGTCCATTCCACTTACCAGTAGTGCATTCTCATACAGCTCTCATCTATATGCAAATGACAGCACAGTGCTTTCTTCTTTTACGTGAAGCTCAATATGAAGCTCTAGAGATGAGCAGGTGCACTTTAGAAGCAAGTCAATGGACACTGCTGATGAGCACAGAATTTTTCATAGAAAAAAAGAAGGATTGGCCAAGATACTTGCTCATTCATCTGACTTGCCATTAGAATGTTTCCGAGACTCTGCAAACTTCATTATCTGAGCAATTACTGCTGCCAGGATTGTTTGACGGTGAGTTAATTCATGAGTTGAGAGACGAACATGTTTGTTATGTCACTTATGATATTAAAACTCTCACTTTTACAGTGCATGTGGTTCTGGAGTTGAAATGTGCCACATGACAGACTTCAGAAAGTCAGAAAGGACGTATTAAATGAATCTGGCAGCATTTAGCAGCCAATTACTGAAGACATGAAAGATCTGCTCTGTAAATCTCTCCCTCTGTTCCACCCCAATAATCTCTATCTAGCACATATCAGAAGTCATTCATCCTACCTTGAATCGGATCATGAGCTGTTTGAAATCACTCAGCTCTATCGAGCCATGAATGACTTGCTTTATTCCCTCATCCTCATGTTTTATCTCTCTGCAGCTCTCTCTGCACACTTCAGAGTGTGTGAGCCTTACTCCGACCACAAGGGGCGCTATCACTTTGGTTTCCACTGCCCTCGACTCTCAGACAACAAGACCTACATGTTCTGCTGTCACCATAACAACACAGCCTTCAAGTATTGCTGCAACGAAACTGAATTTCAGAGTGTGATGCAGCTCAACCTCACCACAAACTCAGATGGCTTTGCTCACAAGTGAGTAATTGTTCAGAAATGCACTTTGCTTTTGTTGAGCTCTGAACCAATTTCCCACACCCAGCATGAGGGTCCACATTTTTTTTTTTTTTTAATGGTGCACCCCTGTCTAAATTATGTAAATGAAGAGCTGACAAGCAGTGTTGATCTTGTAAACAAAATCATTCAAATTAGTTTTGTTTTGACCATAACTAAGGCTGACCAAAAATAAAAAAGGCAAAAATAAAATGAATCAAATGTATAAAATAAATAACTATACACATAAATAAATACATTTCAAATATACTGTCAACATAAATAGAATAAAGAATTATTTTAATAGAATAAAATAATAAATAAATTCAGGAGTGTTAACATTTTACTAAATACTGATACTGATAAAATTAATGATTACTTGGTTCAGTTTACAAGGTTAATATTAGATGCCATTTGAGTAAAGCTAACTAAAATTAATAAATATAACATGATAAAATATTGGCAATTAAAAGGATATTTTAAAATGAATTATGAAAAAATACTTTCTATTAAGTATAACATGATTATAAAACATATTAATATCATATAGGAGAGATAACTTAAAAAATAAGCATATTATTCACACACACAAAAAATGCAGATTCATCTTTAATGGCTTCTATAAAATAAAATAATCATGATTTAATCTCTAGATTTCTAATAAAAAGAGAAGGAAAAATGCTGAATTTACTGTAGCACAGTCAATTAATATAATAAAGTTGTAAAATTGTTAAAATATTAAGTTTGTCCTAATATATAAATTCTGAAAATCCCTGAATTAAATGACATTAATTGCATCATGACAAACAACCTCTGATGCTGCTAGTGATAATCTGAGATTCTCTTAACATTTCTCATTCACACTTTCTCTGGTACTTTTTATTTGATTCATTGGTAAGAGATCAAAATTAGACAGTGTAATCTGCCCTCTGCCCTCAGCACACACTTCTAAAAATGGGCCTTGATTAATCCTTCCTGCATATTCATTTGTAGCTGGTCCATCCATCCAAACCCTACCACAGCCAGTCTGCTTTCGACTAAAAGTTCCTCTGACAGGGTTCTGACCCGTACACTGTGTTGTGAAAGCCCTTCCTGTGCTGTAATGACCACAGAAGGTTAGCAGCGCCGTTCAGATTTTCCCACAGGCTGTTAAAATAACGAAGTCTGAAAACTGACTCCCGGTTTCTGGTGCAGTGAGCCAGACCAGAGATCAGTAGAGTGACGCCTTTCTTCTGAATATCATCACGGCTTGTTTATCCCTCCAGCTGACTGAGAGGGAGGTTAGAACAATGTGACAATCAGATGGACTCGCTTTTTTTGCGGCGATTTTGTCTGCCATCCTCAGACATATGCAAACACGGTTCAAAATGCATTTGCAGCAGATACAAAACCACTTGCATGCAAAAGACACAGAATTATCTGATAAAACAGGTTAAATGCAGGTTCATTTAAGACTTTTTTCATTAAATCAGGGGTTTCCAAACTATTTGATGTCAAACCTGCAAATATGATGACCCAATTGTGAGGGACCCACTACCTAAAATATAAAGGCAGCTATTTATTTTTTATATATAAAGACCCATTTATACTGTGTGATATTATAAAACATTTTCCAATGTTAAAAAAGTGCAAAGAAATTATGACATATATTATTAAGTAAATATTAATTAAAATATGGTATTAAGTAAAGCATATGAATATAAATCATATGAATATCATATAGAAGGAGAGAAATAAGTATTTTTCACAAAACATATGCAGATTCATCTTTAACTCACGTTAAAAACTATGGTTTCAAAAAAATCATTTTTATTATTCTTTAACCATTATATAATTATAATATACATACATATATATGCACTGTAAAAAAAAATTACTTTGTATTGAAGTAAAATAAAATAAAAGTATAATAAAAAAGTTAAATAATTTGAATTATAATAGCATATGAATATAAAACATGAATATAATAGAAATATAATAGAAATATTATATAAATATAATAGAAGGTGAGCTAATTTAGAAATGAGACAAATGCAGAATAATTTTTAATTCATTTTTAATTCATGTTAAAAACTATGGTTTCAATAAAAAAATGTTTATAATTCTATAAAACTTATATCATTAAAATAATGTGTGTACACACACTATAAAAACTGATTTTCCAAAGTTGTAAATAAAAAAGTATATTCAAGCATGTTTTACAAGAAAATACTCTTACTTAAATGTTGATAATATAATATGTGCATTCATTTTGTTCTAATATATACATTTTGTAAAATATTTTGTAAATATTAAGTGACATGGATTGATTTTTTCAATGACCTCCTAATCTTGAATAATTTAGCACATCCATGACTGTAGGAAGTGACATAAGCACAATAGCAGCACAATATCTTGATAAAAACAAAAGTGATGTATGATTGTATTGTTGCTGCCTGCATCAGCAGTTTCCGAAACATCTCTGTTGATGCCTGCTGTGTGTGCAATTTCCTAATCGTTATTCCCAAGTGAACCGCGCATCCAGATCAAATTGTCTGTTCCGATGATGAAAGTATTCCTCTGACATTAAGCCTTCACAAAAGGTACTGCAATATCTCACTCTGACAAAGCCTCTGGTGCATGTATGAGAAACCAAGCGCTGTTGTTTCAGTCAAGCATCTCTGTGAGAAACATCATAGTACTAATCTAAAACAAATCAATTAAACTTCAGCTCCACGATGGGAAGCAGTGACGTAAAAGCCAGTCTATCACCATGCCCTGACTCTGGTCAAGCATGAAAATGATATTTCATCCCTCTGTAGAATCCCAAACCACTGGGTAGCTTTACAGCATCTGCCCAACCTGCACACTATTCTCCCAATAAAACAATCAGAAAGGCCAGTGGAAAGCAATTACAGCACTTTACTGCCACTGCATGGGCACTGACCTCTCTTTTCTTTGCATCGGTTGATTTAAATGGGGAGAAAATCAGGCCTATTCTTCCTTGTAATGATATGATTATTCCTGTTTCTTTTTTTTCTTTTTTTTTATTCCTTGTAGAGCAATGTGACTAACTTCCATCATTATCCTTTCTTTCACTTTAGTAACTACACCGCCCTCATCGGTGTGTGGATTTATGGCTTTTTTGTCATGGTCCTCTTGGCTTTGGACTTCCTGTACTACTCGGCTATGAACTATGAGTTGTGCCGGGTCTACCTGGAGAAATGGGGGCTGGGAGGACGGTGGCTCAAACAGGCCAGGAGTCAATGGCACAGCGCGGCTCAGGAGGGCGAACACAACATGGGATCAGAGCTGAGTCACCACCAACATGCACGGCACAGTCTGAGAGGCGAAGCACAGAGCCCTACGCTCTTGACCTTCCAGACCTCAACAGCCTGGTGAGTCAACCAACAAGGATAAAAGAGAGCTCCCAGATAACTAAACACCCAGGACGCTTATTTTATGTGCAGAGAGTCAGTGTAGCATAACACTTACTGGTTTCTGATTGATTGGTAATTTGTGTGGTACTCGAATTCGAAATAATGTTTATTTCTACACATATTTTTTGTCATTTGTAAAAATTAACATTGTATTGTTTGTATTAATAAAAAACATGAATTAGCAATGAACAAAACTTAAGCAACACTTTTTTACAATGTCCTTTTTCCACACTCATTACTGTAATAAAAGTAAATTATGAAAAATAACATGCAATGATATTCTGCATTGTTGTGGACGGCAGTATTTATCATTATAGTTATATATGAACCAGTCTTCAGGTATATACGTCAACCAGACTAATCAATGTGAATGGACAACAAGTCTAAATTCATGTCATTTCTGCATTATCTTGTTTGTTCACATGTGATCACTGTACTTCATGTAGGAGGAAATGTGTAAAAACTGTTTAGCAGATGTCTCAACATCTGGTAGATATTCCTAGTTCACAGTGAGCAAAGGTGATTTTCAAGTAGACTGATGTCTGATAGACACCAGGATACACTTAAAAGACAGAATTCACCAGCTGAGCATACATGGATAATAAACGAATGGTGTAGAGCTGACCTTTTAAAAGCCTGCGAATTCTTGGCTCAGGCAGAGGAACTATTCAGACACCACAGAAATTGTTTCAGATGTGTTTGAAGGGGAAACTTCTACTAACTGCAGGTGTTGGACACATGAGTCTCTGATGGCTAATCTGGCTCAGTATGAGGTAGCATTTGCTCTGCCATCTGTTGCATCAGTTGCTCACTGTTGCTTGACGTGACCTTGACACGGCGACCCTTGGCATCCAACTCAAACCCCTGCCAAACAACGCATTTGCACCTTTGCAAAACATTTTTTTGTCATACTGTATAACACTATCAGCACTCTTACTATGATCTCCAATGACAAACGAATTGCCTTTGTCCAAATTTAATAAATTGTAAAATGTCATTTTAAAAAAGCATTTTAATAACATCTCTTATTATTTTATCAATGTTAAAAACAGTAAAAAAGATATTTTGAAGAATGTTGGTAACCAAACAGTTGACAGTAACCATTGACTTACACAGTATGGTAAAATACTGTGGAAATCAATGGCTACCATCATTTGATTAACAACATTCTTCCAAATATCTTCTTTTGTGTTCAGCAGAAGAAAGATACAGGTTTGAAACAAGTGAGGGTGAGTAAATGACTTTTTGAATTTTCATTCATTCAGCAGAATTGTTATTTTTCAGAGAACTATCCATTTAATAATTATTCATGAAAAAAACTTTTGTAACATTATGTTTTTAACCTCTCTCTTCATTTATGCATTTAGCAGACACTTTTAGGCTATCAATTACTAACTATCATAATTCCCATCAAAAATTGTATTGTAGTGTACACAATTCATCTTAAATTAATTTAAAAAACGAACTATTAATAAAAGTATCAATTGCTTTAAAAAATTAAAAAAAATCTTTTGAACATTATGTTTTTAACCTCTCTCTTCATTCATGTAATGCATCCCCGATGAATAAAAGTATTAATTGCTTTAAAAAATTACTGACCCCAAATTTTTGAACTGTAGTGTACTGTACTGTATGTAATACAGTCTGAGAAAAAAATATAATTGATGTCTGTCTTAGCATTTTGCCCAAGATGTCACCCAGATCAGATTGCACAATCTGACAGACAAGAAACATAAAAGCCTGAAAAAATTACAGCGCACGTCCAAATCTAGAGTTACTTTTGAAGCTAGTTTTTTTTTTTGGGCCGGACATTATGAAATGCAAACTGAATGAGCCAATAAGCTTTCGATTCTCTCATTCTCGCCCCTCCCCTTCCACACCTGTCCTGTCATCTGAGAGCGGAACGTCTGGAGGCAGGCGAGTGGAATCTAGCGTGTAATATGATGATGATGCGTCCCACACTTTGAAGATGCTGGAGAAATAGAGCTCTTGCAGATAAGACAGATGGATGCACAAGAGCAATAAGTTCATCTGTCTTTTCGACTCCAAGAGAATTTTCCAAGGATAAGGTTAATTGAATATTGGCATACTTGAGATGTAATTCACATCAAAGCATTTGAAACAGCTTCTCTCATGGCTGCGTTCACGATTGCTGTGCTAATGTGTGCTTTAATCAACACATTGAACTTGTACTACAAATGACAGGACAAACTCACAAACTCACTACTCGCAAATAGCTTGATTTAATTTATTTGATGTTCTTTCTATGTGTTTCTTTCCTTTGTTGAACACTAATACATTTTTTTTTTTTTTTTTTACCATACAATTATGTCAGTGGGGTCCAGTGTACTTTTGGACAACACTGGCCGACTTTTATTGTATAAACAAAAACAGAAAATCATTAACAGAAATACAAACATTGCATTGGGGTCTATAGGAATCTAATACAAGTGGTCATCAACTTTGATAATACTGTAAAACTATGACTTAGTCATTAATGTCACAGTTTGTGACAGAATGTGATTCTGAGGGATCAGATTAATTCTGATAGTAAGAGATAATAGTAACAGAACATCCCGCTGGCTACCCCAAATGAAAAACTCTTTGCCCTTCATGGGCTGATGTAGAGTTTTAGTCAACAGTACCTGCAGGCTCTGGACTATTGTTGGCAGCAAACTAAATAGCATCACTGAATAAAATGTAATTTTTTTCATAGAATCGCATAAGAGATAATCCATCTGATAATAATTAAACAATTTCCCAACCAGTGAGTGAAGATAGCGATTTCCTGTAGCTTTCCTGATTGTATTGCTTGTCTGTATTGGAGTTTTCTAATCATGGTTCCAGATGGCATTGGTATTATGTTGGCAGATCCAGGATTTTTTTTTTAAAGAAAGAAATTAAGAAAAAATGGGAATATTTTAAATACCCTAAAGGCTATAATGAAATTGCAGACAATCGTTGGGTTATGGCAAATGCATCATTATGTCTTCAACAGGCATTTAATAAGAATAATGAGGCGGTAAGCTACGTTAGGAGCTAGAGCCTGCACTTCTACTTTAAACACAAGCCTTTAAGCCAATTAAAAAGCGTAAAAGGCTGAGAATTTGACACACTGTGCAAAGCCGACACTCAATTTTCATTATGTAATGAAGTGTAGCAGCAAGCATTGTTTTAAAATCACCAGTCAATTTGCCTTTGATACTGAGAGCCATAGTCTTCTGAAATTTTGCTATTTCTCTCTGTAAGGACTACAGCTGCAGAAAACTGATATTTTCATTTGAATGTCACCAACTTGGAGCACTTCCCATCAGAACGCCTCTGCCTCATTTCCCAAAACAATCATTTCTCAGGGGTTGTGGAGTGGAGGCAGGCCCAGAGGGGGCAGTTGATATTTCTATTGCACACAGAAGGCTGTGCTCATCTTGTGTAAATATCTCAGCATGAAGTGACTCACCATTGTCTCGGCTCTCATACGCACAGGGTTTGGTTTGGATTAAGATCTTGTGTTTGGTTTAGAAGAACTGTCTTTCTTTCACATCTGTAGACATAATCAGCTGCTTCTGTCTGACTTTCAGATTAACTTTTAAACTATTTTTTACTAGTACTATCACAGGACTAAAAAATAATGATGGCTCACTGACCGTAGGCCACTGTGAGAGCTTGAGGCTAATGAATATTTTATATTCATTGATTTAGTTGATAACCATTTTCATGCCTGGGCAGCTTACTCTTCTCCTGATATTATTGGCTAACATAGATGAGGTTTTGACCAAATTTTGAAAATGGCTTGCGATAGTCTTAGAAGCAGCAGTAAGAATGGGTGGAAAACCCCATCAATCCAGAATGGAGCTGCAAGCAGCATTATAGCTGTATAATTTGAGGCTTGTTGCAAATATTCTTTTTGTAAAGAAGAAAATAATTTCACTGGTCATAAAAATTATAAAGAAAGCATAATATTTGGAAAACTGAATTAATGTAAAAACAAATATGAATAATAGTAATTACAGTAATAATAATTAAAAAAATGTACTGGTGTGTGATTACATTTAATATCATAATAATGCTTTAATAAGAATTTAATAATAAATTTAAAAAAATAAAATAAAAAAAACTTTTGTTGAGCCCTTCTTAAATCAATACTATTCTCATAGTTTTTTCTTTTGGTGGAGAGGGTGTGAAGACTAAATCTGGAATGCTCCATTTTGAGTATTTTCCAGGACGCCTGTGGAGTTAGGGAAGACCTGTGTGTGACATTTCAACTGCATGTACAGTGGTGTGTTCCTCAGAGGTGTGTTCTCCAAGACCAACAAACCTGTCTGCACTCCTGGCCTACACTGCTTAAAAGCCTTCTGTAATGCATTATAAATGAGCATGGAGCTCTGTGCAAACAGCCCCTTCTCTAAAGTAGGCCAAAGCTTTAGACATTCCCAGAACTTTTGCCAAAACTACATTTTTACAAATCTGACCACGTCCAGAGGAGTGCAAGGATCAGCCAGTCGAATGGAGTCAGGCATTCATCATTACAAACAGGATTAGTTTGTGGAAACAGGTTGATTAAATGTTCTTTCTTTATCTGACATTTCCATTTATGAAGCTCACAAGTCTCACTCAAGTGGCAGTGAGATCCAAATGTTTATGTTCTTTCTAAGTAACTCAAGTCAAGTGTACCAGCAGTCAAGTGTGCGTTCAGGCTCTGCCAAGATGGACGTTTGCTAAGCAACGCTTCCAGAGAAAACATTTTGTTATTTACATTTATGCATTTAGCTTTTATCCAAACCGACTAACAAAAGCAACGAACCAACAACATTCAGAATATATTTGTTATTATTACAATTACAAAACCACATGACTTACTTTCTTCCAAGAAACACAAAGACAGTTTTTGTCATGGTCAAAAAAAATGGGAAACTGAAAAAAGCAACATAAATGAACAACGAAAGTGCTAAATGATGACAGTGGCATATTGCTGATATATGTGTATATATATCATATTCTGAGATCATAACATGTAACCCTCATTATTCCAATACCTACTCATATTTCAAAACATCTTTTCATCACACAGACCTATTCATGTTTTGAGAGCACTGTGGCAGTATACAGTCCTTTTCTTCTTTTATCATAAAGCAAAAATCAAGGTTATTGATGCACTTAAAATGTTTGTATTTTATAAAAGCACTAACATAAATTAGTCTTATTTAATCATTTGCATTATTTGAGCTATAAAGCTGTTCTCATCATATTAGGTTAATTTTAGAGTTTTACTGGTTATGTTGCCTTGGCAGCAATGTTGTAAAATTAGATGAATTTACAAAGAAAAGGTTAGAAAGTGAGTTTTCACGCTAAAATCATGTTAACATGCATATTGTTTATGTCTTGTGGTTATACTTTTGACTTGGTGAGTATTTTAATTTACAGATTGGACACTTGCATAAGTGTCACACTCTATCCAAGATTTTAGATGAAAATAAGAGACAAGATGAAATTCATTTTTGTTGCAATCAACATTATATCACAAATGCTGTCACTTAAGATGAACTTGTATTGAACCCTCACAAGTGTGTCACATCAGCTCGTATTTAAGCAAGAAAAAAAGTATGTTGAGCTGAGGTTCCCAAAATACATTATATTAATTTTGTTCATGAAAGTTTTGGTGCAGAATTGTCTTGTGTCAGTCTTACTTCTGTTTTGGGCCTTATTAGCAATCCAGAATCTTTCAGTTTGAAGATGCTGTCTCTCCGTACAGTGATGTAGATCAGCGTGTAAACAGGTTGAGATTGTTTGTGAATGCAAGGCTCAATCGTGCTCGGGCTTGCCCATGGCTACAGAGCTGCTGTCTGATTATAGTAAAGCATCCACAAGGGCCTAATCAACACATCCGTTCCACTGGGAGATCCTGTTTTCCCTTTAAAGGACATCATACATCACTGACAGAGAATACACACTTGTATTCTAAAATTCGGCATGAATTTAATACTCTCAATAAAACCTCTGATGCCTCCATGAGCCACAAAAACATGGGTGTCAACAGACAGATCTTTATAATAAGATTATTTAAATTTTAATCTTCCCTCCTCTCTCTCCATTTCTCTAGATATCCAGCTTTGATCCCAAGGATATACATAGTATGACAAAAGAGGGACAGCCAGGAAATGGAGATTTTATATTCAGAGACTCTTTTGCTGGAACCATTTACATTTAGGACACGGACTGTGCCGGCTACCTCCTGCAGCTCTGCTGGATGGCATTTTCTCCACATGAAGACGCTGATGCTGAGACTGACAGCTGCAGATGAGTTTCTCTGCCCAATCAGAAGAGGCTTGTTCAGCTGGATCTACTTTTCGACAGCTGTTGAAGGACTTTAATGAGACTGTTGTCTTTGACGCCCACTAGCTTGCCTTGTCATGACAGAAGTTAGGACTTAGATGCAGGGAATATGACTTTGCTTAAAGATAGAAAAGAGGCCATTGTGTCCATAAATATCTATTGTATATGTCATGTTTGCACTGCTCTGAAGCTATTGGTTGGCTTTTCTTGAAGTAGCAAAAAAGATTATTTTGATTTGAATCTGACCGAACAGGATCAAACAAGATATTTTAAACTGCAGTCAATATAAAAAAAATTTGTTCATACAGTGTGTTCAGGCACGGTCACGTTTACCATTGTTCTGTGAACTTTTGTGGGCGAAATATCATGAGGGCAAAAAATATTTTGCAATGCAGAGTTAACGTGGATTCGCCGTGTTGAAAGCACCTTGACTTGACTATTGCTAAAATACAATAGACAGTGAACCTTTGTTGTCTGCAAAATTTTGCTGAAATTTCGCTAAAGTGACCGTAACATTTAGACTTAATTAAATATGATTTGGATTTTTCTAATTCTGTTTCCAATGAGTGACATCACCATTTGAGAATACTTTGTTACTACTGAAATTTAGGCCGGGGAAATAATTTCTACATAAAGCAATAGATAATAAAGAAAAACATTCATTTATTGACTGAAACTTGACTTCTTGGAGTGTAGATCTTGATAGTCCGATGCCTATGGGTCACTTCATTGTAGAAATACAGCGACATCATTTTTTGTTTTTTTTTATTCCTATTGAACTTGTGCACTGAGTCGAAACCAACTAGACATAAGTAAAAGTAGCCACTGTTAGGCTGTGAGTATTCACCTGCAATAACACACAGCGTTGTGCTGAGATGTGTTGTGTATAGAGGAGAACTTCTTGTGATCTTGTTTATCTATTTAAGGTGAAACTAATAGTTTTCCCGTCGTGGAGGGAAGAGAGATATGTTATGTTTTGGAGTAATAAGTTATAATGGTTATAAACTGCCTTACGGTAAATCTGTAGTACATGCCTAGCACCTTGTTCTGTGATAGTGGTTGGTACCTCAGTTGAAGTGTGATATGGCCGTCCACCTGTTAGACTTCTCTCTGTTTTTATTATAGGGTCAGTGGGTGGGTGGGGGTCAGCAGAGTTGTAATTGCACTTGTTAACTTTTTACTGTTATAATCTGGGAGAAATAAAGATTTATCTTTTGCAGTGTTTTTGAACGTCTCTCAGATCTCTCGCTATCTCTTCCTGATCCTATTCAAAAGGTCATTTATACACTACTGTTCAAAAGTGTGCCATCAGTAGGATTTTCTTAAAAAACAAATGAATACTTTCATTTAGCAAGGATGTATTGATCAAAAGTGTCAGTAAAGACATTTATAATATTACAAAAGATTTCGATTTCACCACCAAAACAACACCAAATCAGTATATTAGAATGATTCTGAAGGATCATGTGAGACTGAATACTGGAGTAATGGCTGCTGAAAATTCCGCATTGCATCATAGGAATTAATTATATTTTAAAGTATATTGAAATAGAAAACTGTATTATAAACTCCAATAATATTTCACAATAATATTTTTGGTGAAATAAATGCAGCCTTGGTGAGCATAAGAGGCTTCTTACATAAACG
The DNA here is from genome assembly GCF_018340385.1 of Cyprinus carpio. Taxonomy (NCBI): domain Eukaryota; kingdom Metazoa; phylum Chordata; class Actinopteri; order Cypriniformes; family Cyprinidae; genus Cyprinus; species Cyprinus carpio. The sequence goes on from NC_056575.1 coordinate 9,936,171, forward strand.
TTATCTCGACCATAAAATTCAGTAGAGTATCTATTTATTTTTCTTCATATTTTTATATTTTTATATCTGTCTATATATACAAAATCATTTATGAATCTAGGATAATATTAATTGTACTAATTACTAATTAATTTATACTACTACTACATTTTAAACATTTCAAGTTAAGTATAAATGGACATGACTGTATTATCAATGAGCACAAATTAATTAATTAAAATGCAAACAATACCATATTTATAAATTAGCATTAAACTAGATTAATAAATGCTGTAAAAATATTCAGTGTATGTTCATGAATACTAATGCATTAACAAATGTCAAAAAATGTGTTACCTTACAGTAAAGTGTTAATTTTACTAACACTTTAAGTCTATTTATAATATTAGTAAAGACTAGTAAATTAAAAACTGACAATTTTACATCCTCTCTCTGTCTCTTTAAACCATTTGTGCTACTGTGCCTTTAAGACAAATATGTAAATGTCCACTAAAACCTGTTGTATGTTTTTATAGTACAAGTGCAAAAATATCTCAAAGGAGAATTCTGAGACCGCTTTACATTTCTTTCACACATCAGTCTGTCAGACAAATGTGATCCAGCACTCTCCAAAGTTTCCCATCTCACCTTAGAACAGAGGTGCTGTTGATTACTTCTCCAGAGTAGCACCTGCCTCTGTCTCCATGCCGAAAGCGCCTCTGGTGGACTTGTGGAGGGGCTTCTCCTGCTTTAATTGGTTCCAGGCCTGGAAGCTTGTCTCTGAGGGGATAACACAGCTCAAATGAGTTTGTGCGACTGGCTATTTCTGAACTTACCGTCTGAACATAGAACCCTAGGCTACTAAAGTGGCACAGCCGCCACCTGCCGATTTTGGTAGCTCGGCCCTGTCTGTGTGTTTGAAAGTGAAAGGCTTATCATTAAAGCCAGAGTGATGACAAGAAAAGTGCAGAGAAACACATGTGGCAGAGGTGTGAAACTCAAAAAAAGACAGATCTGAAGATTCATAATTAATAAAAAGAGAAACAGAGGAAGGAAGTGAGAGGGAGAAAGAGCAACAGACAATAATCTGATAATCACCTTCATTTGTCACTAGTCCTAGTAGCCTCGGATCCGACCTCAACAACAAATCACAGAAACTGCATTAATCTATTAAAGGTCTATTTATAGTCCTGCTGCAGTCTTTTGTGTCTGAGGAGAGACTGGAAGCGATTCTTTGGTGGGTGTGAGGTTAGCATTAAACGGATTAGCTCATTAAGCAGAGGTAGGGCTATTTAAGTATGCATTATAACTTTATCATGGTCTCAGAAGAGCTATTAAATAACACAAAGCCCACTAGACTCACACCAAAGTTACATTCACCTCATATAGACAACGACCCACACGGGACCGTGTTTGATCGTATGTGAATCCATTCCTAAACTAATGACTTCCTAAAACCGAAATGCACTGTCTGCCCCAGTTTAAATGTCATTAAAGTATCTTTCAGTGGTGCCTCTTAACAGCATGTCTCTTTATCTTTTCTGATACACATTTCCACAAATGGTCTTTTTGCTTTTTCACAGAGGACATTCGTTGTGCCATTGCACACCTGTTCAAATTTATTTAGGATGCTCTATGAACAAATGCAACTATAGGGTAACAATATATGTCAGAGCAACCTGATTTGGGCTGTAAAAATACATTGATCTGATGATTAAAATTCAATATAGTGAATTTAATAATCGATTATAAGTTAATGCTGCTGTGTTTAAAGTGCCTCATTTTAAAAGCAAATTAACAGTTGTTTTCCTTCCCAAACTGTGAATTCTTATGCATATTTTGGCTTTTTGAAGAATATACATAGAAATGTGTTTTACTCCTTATGTGTTACACACCATTAGTATATTGATTATTCTATAACCCTGATAATCTATATTCCCTTATACTGTACATGCATTTATATTTTAATTATTGGTTCAATAAATCTTCCATGTCTGTTTGTGTTAGTTTACAACATAATCCCAACAAAATACTTGAATCATATCGACTGATTTCAAGAATCACAATCAAATATTTACATCCCTACATCTGATTTGTCCAGCAGTCAAATGACAGAGTTTCTGTGTCAAGATGTGTTTGTGCCTCTCATCCATCAGATGTTCAGGTACTAACTACCACATCTTCTGTTACCCGAGGCCTTCCTGAGCATGCAAAAACGACTGCAACTACTGCCAGGTTAGACAAATTCTGTTTTCTACATGAACTTTGCATGTCATCTCCAATTAAAATCACTGTTATTCTGACTGCAGGTACTCCGGACTGCAGACTTCACTAGTAACTGCCACTTTAAAGTTGCTTTGAATCAAAAATAAGATCCAGTATGGAAATCTACATTTCTCATTCATGCAACTCAATTATATCTTAATTCAATATAAATTAATGTATAAATATTACATAACACACACACATACTGTACTCAGACTTCTTCAAAGCATGCACTTAAAGGTGAAGATTACTAGTTATACTATTGCTTGAAGAATTCGGTCTCATATACACACACCTTTACTTCTGTCCTCACAAATCCCCGGAATACCAGGTTCCAAAATCCGTTCTCTGAAACAAAGCAAAAACACAAACAGGGACACAGTCCGTGAGCTGTTCACACAGACTTATCGGCTGAATGCTGCAGGAGTTTGGCAGATGAGGGAATTTGTCCTCATCAGGGTCTCGGCTCTACAGAATTCGATCACCACTGGCTAATCTGGTTTATTTGGGCTTTCATGGGCGCAAAGGCAATTTCCAGCTTACTTCAGCCAGGTAATTGATTGTTTGAGATGAGAGGGTAAGAGGGTGAGATGATAACACGTATGGAGGGAGAGGGAAGCGTGCCCTTGTGTTTGCCATAGTTCTGTAAAACTAATGAGGAGAAGACTCAAAGCAAAATTACGGATGAGTGTCAAATTAAATTGGATAAACATTTAAATAGCCTTTTTGTCACTTAAAAATGGGGTGTCCCTTTCACTCCCGTCTTTAATTAAACTCATTACACTTTTATAGAGAACTGCAGGCCTTCCGGAATTAAATCACATGTACTAGTTGTATCTCTCAAAGTCTTGTGTTTGATTAAAGGAAAAGTGCACTTAAAATGAAAACTTGCTGACAATTTACTCACCCTCAGGCCATCCAAGATGTAGAGGAGTTTGTTTCTTCATCAGAACAGATTTGGAGCCTAACATCACTTGCTCACTGATGGATTACCTGCAGTGAATGGGTGCCGTCAGAATGAGACTTCAATCAGCTGAATCCAGTACATCAGTTAACATCTTCTAAAGTGAAAAGCTGCATGTTTGGCCAGAAGCAATGATTTAAAGTTCAAATGCATTAATGATGGATATGTTTCCAACAAATACGTAGCTTTTAAGATATTATTGATGGATGACGGCACCCATTCACTGCAGAGGATCCATTGGTGAGCAAGTGATGGAATGCTCAATTTCGCCAAATCTGTTCCCATCAAGAAACAAACTCATCTATATCTTGGAGCCTGATTTATGGGTTGATGTAAACATTGCCTCTTGCAAACTAGACACTCATCAAAAAAGCATTTCAAAGTCATATGGATCCTTATGCTTCTTGCATTAGTTAATGACTCTGTCCCTCTTGCTGTAAGTGGAAGGTCAGTGCGCAGCAGCTGGGCAGGCGCTGGCCTCTCTCATCCCAGCTGGAAACACTTACAGAATGAATGGACCAAGGGACTCCAAACAACCACCCACAAGTGTCTGCCCTTTGCTGCTTTGTGTTCTAATACAGCAGTATTGATTTTATGTTTCGCTGTCAGGGAAAAAAGGAAAGAAAGGCAGGAATCTTACTTTTTGTCCATTACTGATAACTGTAAAAACCTATGGAAGAGAAAAAGTGGAGGGGTACTGGAGCTTTCAAGCTTGTAAAAGGATGCAAAAGCACCATTCAAGCATTCACAAAAGCAGTCCATGAAACTCGTGCACTATATTTCAAGTCTTCAAAAGCCAAGTCTTGAGGAACCAAAATGTCAAGATTTCCAGATGTCCAACTGGCAGAGTTGCAGGAGTTAACAACTCACTGGAGGGAAAGATTAACATTAATATTACGTTAACATTCAAATTAATGACAAAGCTGGCATATGAATTCAGAAGAATTCAAATATTATAAATCACTATTAAAGTTGAAACATAACAACATTTCAGAAGCAATCGAATAAAAAGCACTGCATTTCTTCTGACTGGGGTCTCTGAATCACAGGGTTCACTGGGCACTGAAATGCTTTGAAGACCTGGATTCCAGGTTTGTTTTATTAGGGTCATGAACAGCAAGAAATAAAAACAATGCTAAATGCAACCACTGTACAATTGCACAGTTGTCTATTTAGTTTGATTATATTTTCAGCAATGCTTCTTTGCTGATGGACCACAGACATGACAGCTGAACCCAAATTAGATTTGCTAATTATAGGCTTTGATTTAAGTATAACATTGAATTTAAAAATCATCTGCTTTTAATTTAAATAACTATATCCAGAGCCAGAAAGATGAGGATAAAAAATATATAATAATAATGTTTTCATACCAGTTCCTACCTGCTTGTTATTGTTATTGAGAGCTGCTGGTGCTGCTGTAGGCAACAGTGAACACCTGGAACACATTTAAATGGCGTTGTGTTGGTGCCACCTGGCGGACGGTACAATTAGTGCAGTGGATAAAAAGTTATTAGGCACATCATTCATTAACATAGGTGTTACTTTTGTCTATGAAATTATTTTGCTTTCCTCATTTTACCTTTTAATTCTTTTTCTGTCAATTTCAGTTCTTTAAAGTCTTTATTTCTGAATGCAACTTTCCTTCTATTTATGATCTCCTTAATGTCCTTGGTAACATAAGATGTATTATTTGGGTAAACTTTAATATCCTTTGTAGGTATTACCAGTTGTACACAAAAATTGATGTAGTCGTTAAACAGGTGATCTTACTGACTGCTGAACTCCACACTGTCTTTAGAAACAGGCAACAGTGGGTCAGGCCAGAGTCTGAAACCAGAAGGTTAGCAATAGCAAACTCAGGACATATACAATTATGTTTTGACCTAATTTAATAGAACATTTTTAATAAATATTAAAGCTAAAATATAAATGAGATATAAATAATAGATGAAAAACTTTAAATAAATGAAACTTTTAGCTGAAGAACTAAAATGACTAAATGAGAAAAACTAAACCTGAAAACATAAAATTGAAATATTTTTTTTACAAATATTAAACTAATAAAAATGACAAAAAAAATTACTAAAAATGAAACTAAAATTAAAATATAAATATAAAAGCAAATTACTAAAAAATACTAATAAAACTATAAAAGTTTATAAAAAATACTAAAATTGCTGAAATCACAGTAATCCAAATATTCATAATATATTCCTTAAAGGTCTCCTCAGAATCAATCTAGAATATAGTGGATAGTTTCTAACAATATAGTATTATAATATGATACAAGACAATAAAAATAGTGTTTGTAAAGGTTTTCAGTGTCATCTTTCAAAAACTTCAGATTTAACGATAGATAATAGATTGTAGTTCCCAAACACAATTTCTAGGAATCTAGATTGACCATGACATCCCAACCTACTGGAGGTCAGGGATTGGCAGGAAGTGCTCCAGCCTAGACAGGAAATGCCACATCAGGACCTGAATGGCTGAGTCAAAGTCAGTGCTGAAATCCACTGGAAACCAGAGAGAAGGACAGAGAAATAAGCACAAAGAATTACAAGTTAAACCCTGTTGAGGAGAGTATGGATTGTGTGCATGTCAGCAGCGTTGTCTCTCTCATACAACTCCAAACCAAGCTAGATGCAAGAGGAAAAATAGTATTTGTTAGTAGACAACCATTCAACGATGACATTCCTAAAAAAAAATAAACTCCAATTCAACGACTAACCAACTCAGCTGTGGTCACTCACCCTTGAACGCAGTCCTAGAATGAGTTGAACTCCAAGTCTACGACTAACCAATTCTGGAACTGCTTCTGACACCAATGAAACCAAATCTGCCAGCATCCCATACTGCATCACATCCTTCTGCTGCACATTTCTCCACATGAAGGCAGACATGAGGCGAACAGGAGAGACCAAGAAGCCCAGGGTGGACAGAGGGAGAGGAATTCAATTTTAAACCATTGTCAAAAAGGAATAACAACCATTCACAAATCAGTGGAGTTTTGTTGAGTTTTTATACTAATATTAAAATAAGTAATTGTTTATGGCAGGCTTGGTTACACATGTAAAGATTTAAAGAACAAAAATATAAAAAAAATGCAGCATCCTCTCACCAAAGTGCTCTTGTACCACGAAAAATAACACTAGATGTAGGAAATAAAATCTATTACATGATAATAAAATTGTATAATATAAGTCAAAATCACAAAACAAATCACATAAAAATCTACTCACTTAATGTTTTGGATGTTAGTGAAGAAGTTAGTCAAGTTTTGGATGTTACTTCACTGAACGGGTCGGCAGCTCTGTTAACAACTAAACTCGACAAGAAATCACCCTAAACCTTGAGCCAATAGCCTTCGAGTATGAGATGTGACGGAGCATGTGATTTGTTGAATTTAGTGAACGAATACGCCCTTCACTGAACGGGTCTGAACGAGATCGAGAGATAGCTTCTCGTTCGTGAACGAGTTGAATGTGCTGATACATCTCGTTCGTGAATGAAATGAATGAGAGTGTACCGGTGTTCTGAAATATTCGGTGTCTGAGATTTTCGGTGACGCTGGGCGGAGCTTACATGAATATTCATGTGTTTCTGTTTCGCGTTAAAGCGACTCTGATCGACGTTTTCACCGGATCACAAAAAACTGTTCAACAAGGTAATTACGTTTCAGCTTCTAACGAAGATAAGCAAATGTTGACCGACACAAAATGTTATTGTTTGCTGTTTTAAATGTTTACTCACGATTACAGCCACTGATGCCAGAAGCAGCCTATCGTTAGAATACGCTACACTAAATGGGCCAGTAGCTGTTAAAATATTTTCTCATATTCCTCTGTTTTGCTATTAAAAGTATGTCATTTGAAGTTGTGTAGCTATGGTGGCACAAACTTGCTCACTGTATTGTAAGACTGTAAGGTGAGAACCAACGATATAAAGACTCTTATGTAGTAACAACTATTTAACTTTTTTTTTTTTCTCCTTAAAAAAGGTGTCACATGGAAGTGCATGACAGCCTACAGTTCATGTGAGAGAGCTGTTTGTTTGGAATTAATATATCTGTTACAAATCAGCAGAGTTGATACTTCTGCCTGTTATTTTTTTTTTCCTATAGCTTACAGAAAGCTCTTCTAATGGGGAGGAGACTTATATTTTTGTCAAGTTATATATGAGGCCACTATTGCACACATACATGAAGACATGCGTAAAACGTTCTCAGAATTAACTTTTGCTTTTTTTATCTGATGCAGGGGATGGTGGATGTGTACTTTATCAGTGGTAATAGTTAAAAAACTTGTATAGCCTACTATTTGATACAAATGTTGTATTATTTACCCAGTTTTAAAGTTTTACTACATTTTTTGTTCCTGAACCACACTTTTGGAATCAAGATAATCAAAGGTAATCAAACCAAGCACAACCTAATAAAACATGTTTCATGGATAAAGAGTTTTGTAAAAAAGATCATGTTGGTGGATATTCACTAATATTAAAAAATGTGGGTCATTCTTGAATGGCTTATTCTGTATAAACAATATGATCCCATTGATTTGGAAGCATGTTTATTCTCCCAACATTTAGACTGATTTCATTGAGTTTGTTCATGGTGCATAAATTTCTGTTTGCCATTTCTTGTTCATATAGGAATTTACTTTAATATGTATTTAATAATTTACTTACAACAGAAATCATATAACATTTGCTTATGTTGATCAGTAGGCCTATCCTGAACACATATACAAGTTGTTACATCCTCGTGTAGCTTTCACCTGTTTTTTTTTTTTTTTAAAAAACATGACCCATGTTTTTATATTTATACAGGTGGTATTAAATGTCATTTATGTAATGCCTTCACACATCGGTTAATAAAACTTTTAACACCGAATCAGTTGAAAGTCTTTTATTCAGCAAAAGCAATCTACTTTTATCTTTGAAATGAAAAAATACAAATACTGTATGTTTTGATATAGCCACTTTCTATTAAACTACAAAACATTTCTGTTGGTAGAAATAAGCAAAAAAATTGTTAAAAGCACTGCAAGGTTGTGGATTTCAAAACTTGACCAATACACATTAGTCAAAATGATTTTCAAGTGCACCACAATGTGTATATGATTAAAAACAAGTTAAAGACATTTGTACTTTTTGTTTAACTATATAGTGCATATATAGGCATTTTATATACTAAATGTATATTTTTTTTTAGACAAATAAATAAATAAATACAGAGATTAAGAATGTTTATATTCCAGTTCATGTGTGCATTAAAAAAAAATTCATCTTTTGCTTTGTAATTAAAAACATTTTTTTGAATGATTGAGCAAACGATTAGGAATGACACAGAATAATCATCATACATTTTATTATGGCACAACAGATACATTTTGAACAGTTTATTAAACGACACATTTTGGACTCTTAATATTATAAAAATGCTTAATTGTTGTAGGCTCATTTGGAGCATAGCCTACCTCAGGTAAATCATTACGAACAATCACAATCTTTAAATTATTTTGCATATTAACAATAGTAATAAAAACAACAATACACTAAGCATAATGTCATTCTACGCTAAAACGACCTTTTTGAAAATCGTTTATGTTTCCTGACAACGTACTAATATTTTCAGAGACGCTTTAACGCGAAACAGGAAAACTCATGAATCGGCCGGGTCAGTCGGTCATTCAGCATGTGAGTCAATCTCGATCAGCAGTCAGCAGAACCGGCCGGGTCAGTCGGTCATTCAGCATGTGAGTCAATCTCGATCAGCAGTCAGCAGAAAGCGGATGCAAAGTGCAGTTATAGGTACTAGGTAGCCTACTGCACATACATGCTTGTTTCTGTATTCATATTTAGCAAACAGAACATAATTCCACTTTTAATCCCTGATTTATGAATGTGTAACTGTCTGACCAAACAATAAAAATGTTAACGTTAATTATACAAGAAAACCTTGTGCTTTGGTCATCTAAATAACTTATTTAGACTTTATTTATTTAAAGATCACAAAACCCACAAAAAACTCAAAAAACTGAATAAAAGAAAGAAAGAAAATAAAATAAAGTTAAATAAAATAAAATGAAATAAAATAAATGATGCTTAAATGTAATTTTTGCAATTACTATTATCATCATTTAGATGTTAAAGATCACAAACTGTCTTAAAAACTCTTAAAACTGTCTAAATGAAAGAAAGAAAGAAAGAAAGAAAGAAAGAAAGAAAGAAAAAGAAAGAAAGAAAGAAAGAAAGAAAGAAAGAAAGAAAAAGAAAGTTATATACTGAACAGAATAATTGCAGATGTATTGTGGCAGTTACTACAAACTTTATGATATATATTTCATTCATGTTTTAAAAATCACAAAAATGTCTATATATATATGTATATATAATATATATGTTATATATATATATATATATATATATATATATATATATATATAATATATATGTTTATATATATATATATATATATATATATATATATATATATTATTGTTATTATTATTATTACTTTTTCTTAATTTTACTTTTAAAACAATTATACTAATTTTCTTTCAAAATCTCTCTGAACAACAAGCAAGCTGCTTTATGCTGGAATGATGTACCTCTGTGCCTCCTTCCAAGGGGTGTTTCCAGACCTGACCAATCAAATCCACATACAAGCCCATATAATCAGAAAGCTCCATAAGAAAAGGTTGCTGCTGCAGAGTGTGAAGGCTGTGGAAGTGTGCAGACTAACAAGTGATTTATTTTCTATCTAATAAGTTCTTTATATTAAAAGTCACCATGACCTTTGTAACTCTCAATAGTGGAGCTAAAATGCCAATTGTTGGACTGGGAACATGGAGGGTGAGTATTCACTTTTTTTTCTTTTTCTTTTTGTACAGTAGAGTATCATTCTGAATGGTTTAATTTATTTTTTTTCCCCTCAGCTGTTGCTTCTATTGTTTTCCATCGAAACACTAGACGTTGTACAAATTCAAAACCTGCTCCAGTATTTTTCATTTTAGAGATTTTAAAATAATTGCAGTGTCTATTAAGATTTCATAGTACAATTTTGAAACCTGCTCCAGTCTGCTCCAGGTGAGGTCACAGAGGCCGTGAAGGCAGCCATTCAGGTCGGCTACCGCCACATCGATGGGGCCCATGTCTATGAAAATGAGAATGAAGTTGGGGACGGAGTCGATGCCATGATTAACCAAGGAGTGGTGAAGAGAGAGGACCTATTCATAGTCAGCAAGGTAGAAGGACATGTAAAAATTAGTATCTGAGGCACATGACAGGAGTTATGGTCTCACAAGGCCAATCATGTGTCTTGAAATTTCACACAGCATCAAATCATGTCACAGATCAAACACAGGGCATTTGTATAACATGCATTATTGTGTGTTGTAATGCTCTGTTACATCATGCTTTGATTACTGAAATGCAAGTCGTGGTTTAACAATTAAACTTGTAGAAATGTGCTTAACAAATACATTATTTGAAAAGGGGCTTTGGCTATAATATAAAATCCTGCATTTTTTAAAGCTGTGGTGCACTTACCATGAGAAACACTTGGTAAGAGGAGCCTGTGAAAAGACCCTAAGTGATCTAAAACTGGACTACGTTGATCTCTACCTAATGCACTTTCCCATGGGAACTAAGGTAGTACTAATAAGTATTTAATAGTATAAAACTAATAACAGTGTGATAATTGCTTGTATTTTCTGTGCATTTTATATATATATACTGTATATATATTAATGCCTATCTGTGTATCAAAATTTGCAGCCTGGAAATGAGTTTTTCCCATTTGATAAGGACGGCCAAGTAATTCCAGACAACAGCGACTTTCTAGAAACATGGGAGGTAATAAACAGTATAATAAAAAAAAAATTAATTTAAGACATGTGTAACTCACATTTGATCACTGATAAAAGAAAAATGACTGATTATTAAATTTTAGTGTTAATTTCTTCTCACAAAGGCAATGGAAGAGTTAGTGGATGCTGGGTTGGTCAAGGCCATCGGTGTGTCCAACTTCAACCGGGATCAGATTGAGAGAATCCTGAATAAACCAGGACTCAAGTACAAACCTGCCAATAATCAGGTATTGTGTTGTTTGCAATAAATCAAAAGAACTTGAAACCAATTAAGACTCTGTAATTCATTGGTGCCAAAATCTTTCCGCTGCTTCTCATGTCCAGATCGAGTGCCATCCATATCTGACTCAGGAGAAGCTGATTAACTACTGTCAGTCCAAAGGCATTACAGTCACTGCATACAGTCCTCTGGGTTCCCCAACCAGACCATGGTAAGTACTCTCATTCATTTGTATATATACAGGATTACACAAAGATCAAACAAACTTCAGAAAACCACAGCAAAAGCAAACAAAACCTTCTTTAGGGCACAGGCAGGTGAGCCATCACTGCTGGAGGACCCAAAGATCAAAGCCATTGCAGATAAGCATGGTAAAACCACAGCACAGGTAGGTATAAACTTGTTTTTTATTAGTTATTATATGCTGACTAAGTCCATGTTATGTATCCATCAACTTTGATGTACAATGCTTTACCTGTCAGTTGAATGCCAGATGACCCTAGTAGTATTTGTTATGTGAGATGCTAAGTATTGAACTTTCTTTCCAGGTTCTAATCTGCTTCCACATGCAGAGGAATGTTGTGGTCATTCCCAAATCTGTAAACCCTAAGAGAATCAAAGAGAATTTTGAGGTATTGCCATTTTAATTAAACCATGTGTGTTCTACATATTGCACAAGTTCTCCAGATATACAAAAAATAACCAAATTTTCAGAAATGGTCAACATATCAATATATTATTAAGATTTAGGTCTTTTATCCTTTCAGGTCTTTGATTTTGAGCTGAGTAAAGAAGAGATGAACACCATACTGAGTTTTAATAGAAACTGGAGAGCTTTTATGCTGGGATGGTGAGTCACCATTATGCAAATTTGCAGTGGACTTTGTATCCATTTGTGTAATATTAGGTATCTAATTGCCTTTTTATTGCAGGGCTTCCAAGCATAAGGATTATCCATTGAATGCAGAATACTAAAGCTTTAATAAATCCAGTTTCTAACTGTACTGTGAAGTAAATATGACTCCTGCATTTCCCATCAGGGATAAATGAAGTATGTTGATAATCTCAGAGACTGCACGAAAGTTTTATCACACATTATCAGCATTTATTCAGGTGTAATACAGCCATTTGAGGGAATGAATGTGGTCAAATGTTTAAGTTAAGGTCAGGTGAGTTGTTAAGAACATGAGAAAGACTTTCCACACATTCAAAAACCTAAGCCAGAGAGCTGTTTGACACATAGCTTTATTTTGATTTTTAAAGCATACATCAAAATACTAAACATGAGCTGCTCTTGCGAACTGGAAGTGCTTCTGTTCTTATATTATGAAAATAAGGAGTTTGTGTGTGTGTGTCAGGACCAACAATTTCTCATGTTATTTGCCTAACTGTGCAAAGTATGTGACATTGTTCAAATAAAATGTTACTAGTGCATATGTTTCTCAAAGACTTTTTATGATTAATTGTGTTGTTTTGTCACATTTAATGCAAGCCTTTTCACATTTGCACCGAAGAAGTAACAGCTTGAAACGGTCAAAGAATTAACAAATACTTCCATGTTTATGGGCAAAAAAAAAAAGAAGATTAATTAGAATTTTAGCTGCTGCTGTAATAAGACTTGCTTTAAATTCAAAACCAGCAAGTCACATATCAGTTGCAGGACGTTTCTCAGTAACTGATTCATAACTTAAAAATGAAGAGCATTTTCACTTTGATCAATGCCAAAAACAACAATTCTGGGAACAAGCATTTTTCGAGATGTCTTCTTTTTAATACTCAGTATTAAACGGGTAGTCCTTGTGCTTCAAACCCCTGCATTGATAGAAGAACACATTAAGTTAAAAGATTAATAAATTATAATTTCATAAAAATATATTTTTTTAGTAAAACCAGGGTTCCCGCTCCATTTTCCAGTTGTTTGTGAATAGTCTATAGAGACTGCATAAAGTAACAGCTATTTCTAGTACATTAGGTTTCTGAATAGGATTTCTGCAGGTTTTATGAAGGCAATTTTAAGACTTTTTAAGACCTGTTTAAGGAAATCAAGACACATTTACTTGAGAAGCAAAATGACTTAAGATTAAAAGAATGAAGTGAGTTTGATTAAAACAAGAATATCTTCCAATGGGCTCAGAAAAAAACAACTAAATTCAAATGGAAAAAGTTTTAACACCCCATTGACAGATATTTGTTCTTGTTTCAGACATCATGAATTTAAGTCTTTCTGCTCTGATTTAAGTCATTTTAATCCTTAATCTGTGGAAGTGAAAGTAAGACCTGCAGAAACTCTCATTTATATTGACTACATTTCTATGACTTTATTTTTCCAAGCATTTATTAAATTCCATTACACTTCTAAACATAACCTGGGAAGCCTTTGAAACTTACTCACCAATGCATTGGACAAGCCCTGAAGTCCTTGTTGAAGCCCAAAATGGTCTTCATGTCCTCCTCACTCAATTCAAAATCAAAGACCTTTTGGTGTAGATAATAAATAATAATAATAATTCAACATATTTATACAGTACTAGCAACACTATGATTCCAAGACCTTACTGACAGCAAGACTTCTGAAGATGAACTTACTTGAAAGTTCTCTTGAATACGCTGAGGTGTGACGGACTTAGGGATGACGATCACATTCCTCTGAATGTGGAAGCGGATGAGGACCTGTACATTGCATGTCAAATAGACATTTTTCTATGGATCATTAACAAGCTTTGACATACACAGGACGGCAGTCTCCTCACCTGGGCAGAAGTCTTTTTGTGCTTCTCTGCAATGGCCTTGATGTTTGGGTCATCAAGCAGTGAGGGATCTTCAGGTTTAGCCCTAAGTTTGAGACAAAGTTCAAAGGTTATACATTATAGAAAGTCACCAGCTGCACATTGAAACTTCATAGCAAATAAATGTCACATGCAACAAAGCTACAGCATGTGGGAACGGCGGCTTACCAAGGTCTGTCTGGAGAACCCAGAGGACTGTATGCAGTGACTGTAATGCCTTTGGTCTGACAGTAGCTAATCAGCTTCTCCTGAGTCAGATAGGGGTGGCACTCAATCTAAAGAAGAAAACAAAATCATTTATTTTTTATATATCATTAAAAACTTTGAGATTAGAAATAGTTAGGGATGTCTCCATTTCGATTATTTCCATGATCGATTGTCGTTTAAATTAACGATCAATTAATCGATTAATCGTTAACCATAACGCTCCAAAATGCGTCTGTTGCAGCCACGCAGTCACCGACATGACGGGATGTTCAAAAGCCACATGCGCACACAAAACGCTTTCTCGCTTGAATTAAAGGGATTTTAGTCTGAATAAAATGCTAGTAGCAGGATTCTAAAATAAATAGATGTGATTATGATGATTTCATAAAATGAAGAGAGCGCGCCATACTTTTGAGGTCATTTTACTTTGTTGACCGTTTCCTATCCTGCACGGAGACCGCTGAACGCGCCTCTTTAAATGGTTTTGTGGTGCTCGTTGTTGTATTTTAAAACACAATTGCAATGTTTTCAACTGACATTATGGCATTTAAAATAAAATGATCCCAAACGGAACTGTGGCGCGCGTGTGGCTGCGCTGCACATTAAGTGAACCGCTTACATCGGTGCTGCTGCAGCAAAAAACTGCTGCTCACATTAATTTGATCCTGCTGGATTCTGTCCTAGAAAATGTCAGATTTTAAAAAATTAAAAATCCGGCATGCAGTGCATCAGATCGTGACAGTGCGTGCGTGCTAGACGAGAACGAGCGCGAGCGCGGCTTTGGCTAAATTTATTTGGAGGTTATAGCTCATACCTCATTAGGCATAAATCAAAATGTTTTCCATATTCGCAATGCATTTGAATGTTAAACTATTATTTATAATGTAAACTAGGCTTGTACTTTACATGCATTCGCATGTAGACGGAAAAGATCCTCTTCTCATGAGCAAAAACGTCCTTGGCATAACAGCAGAGTGAACCGGTATACTGCGGTCTATTTAAACTGACCAGTGTAACCTTTTAAATGTTTCGTTGACTATTTTATTTTGATAATGAACAGGCTGCGATGTAAGTTTGAATCGCTAGAATATAAGTGTGCTGCAGGCTCCGGCGCGATCGAAACAACTGAGACATAAAAATTAAAAAAAAAAAAAAAAAAACTTTTCCGCAAAAGTGTTTACTTTCATTTGTGCACACTCACAATAAAAACAGAAGATTTGTGCTTTTGTAAAATAAAAGCAAACAACAGAATGCGTTGTCATCCTTTTTTTTCTTCCCGTGAACTTGTGGAGCGCAGCCACACTTCTGTTTTAAATCCGTTATCTTAATTATTGAAGTCAGATATATTTCAAATATATATATAAAAAAAAAGAAAATAGAAAAAAGAAAACATTGTTTTTATTTTGGGCCTATTACTTAAATAGGCTATACATTTTCCTTAAAGCATCCCATTTTGTCCCAAGGCTTGAGAACCTGTGCCCTAGGCTAGTGAGGTCCATGCAGAAACTTGTGAACGATGCTCGGCATCACTGTTTAGTGATATCACTGAATGCGCGTGGGAAATAGCATTGTGTCTGTCAAAGCGCCTATTAATCGCTGTTTTGAATCCAGCAATTATTTATTTACAAATTATAAGATATGGTTATGACAAGTGTGGTATAAAAGCTTTGTTTATTAGAGGAATAATAGGAAATGTTAGATCGTGACCATGCCTCTGGATGCGTTCGAGCCCATAGCCTTCATTTACGCGGCTTTGTTCTGGTTTGCAGGTTAGTCACGAATTTCCACAAATTCAATAACATTTAGGCATTGTTTCTTTTTCCTAAATCTTCACAGTCTAACCCTCTAACTTCGCAGGTTTATTTTATTATCTTTCATTTTTAATAACTGTTTTCGCATCTCTTACTGTGGTTAGGAAGCAGGGAAATTAAAGATTTCATGAATTAAGAATTCGTTAGATTTATTAATTTGTTACCTTATTTCACTTAAACCATGGGTTATTTAGGCCAGGGAACAAAATTAATGAAACATGGACGATTGCCACAAATGAATAAGTCGTAGGAACGAATTAACAAGTTGTAGGAATGAATAGACTAGACTACCTGTTCTGTCACTGTGACCCGCAGCCCTGCAAAGCGCACGACATGAAACAGTTATCTGATGAAATGACTTAGTTACTACATTTCTATTGCTTTTTATGTTGAAGAACTTTGATGTTGTTTCTATTTTAATGTACTTTAAAGTTCAAATCACATTAAAAGCTTAATTTGTCCATTGTGAATGAATGATGATGCTTTTATACACCGTCACCGTCACTCATAGCCGCTCGCACGTGTTCTGCGCATGAGCCGCACGCAGCCCAACAGTAAATCGGTTAACCGACCATCGACAGCCTTAATCGACTGCCTCTCTTATCGACAATTAATTTATATCAAAATATCTGAACAAAAAAAAACACAGACCATTAAAAACTTTGAGATTAGAAATATACAATAAAAAATAATTAAGAAAAAACTTAATACCACCAAATATTCATTTATTTAATCAAAATATCTGAAAAAAAAAATACAATAAAAAATAATAATAAAAAACAATATTTCATTATAATCAGTAACCACAAAAAAAAAAGATCTGTCCAAAAACCCTGATTTCGTGCTCAAGAAACATTTCTTATTATTATCAATATTGAAAAAAAAAACTGATTTATTTTAAGGGATTTTATTTTGAATTGAAATCTTCTGTAACAATGAAAGGCTTTACTGTCACTTTTGATCGATTTAATGTGCACACCCCAAACAGAAAAAAAGCATTAATTAAAAAAAAATAACATTGAATAAACAAAATATTTAACATATAAAAAATAAAAAAAATAATACAAAAAATAAAAAAAAATAATGACAATATAATAATATATCCAGACAATTTCAGATTATTCAAACATAAAACAAACTGCACAGCACTCCCTGTTACAAAGCATTAGGCCTGCGGATCACAATGCAAGCAGGAGTGTCCTAATGACATTTTAAGCCTATATCCAGACAAATAACTGCGTCTGCCCTTGACAAGTAGCAGGACATTAAAGGAGCAATTGAATTACTCGGTTGCTGGAGGCGAAATGCTGGTCATTAGATAAATATTGACCTTTCTTGGTCCATCTGTAATTGTTAAATGAAACCACACTGATGTTATACGGTACCGACCTGATTGTTGGCAGGTTTGTACTTGAGTCCTGGTTTATTCAGGATGGCTTCGATTTGTTCTCGATTAAAGTTGGAGATGCCAATGGACTTGACCAACCCAGCATCCACTAACTCTTCCATGGCCTACAGCACAAATATCACGATTTAATTATAGTTACTTGAATAAAACTAAAACTATTAGCTAATATACACTGGAATTGCAATGGAAAGCCATTATAATGAATGCAGTAATATGTAAAACAAATGAATTAGTAAAAATGAATGTGAATGGTAACTTCACAATCAAATCCGTGTCCTCATACCTCCCAGGTGTCCAAGAAATTGGTGTCATCACCGATGGCTAACCCTTCACTGTCCAATGGGAACTGATCAGGCCCAGGCTGAAAAGCAATGATGAAAACATCAATGAATACAGTGAGATCTTAGCTTTCATTGTGGAAATCAACACTGAATGCTACCCATGAATGACAAGACAGACAAGACTTTAGAGAAGATGTTTCTCTGAAATGTTTAATAAATCACTTTAAAGCCCATTGGCCAGTGAACCAGGTAAAGATCAAGGTAGTCCAGCTTCAGGTCACTTAAAGTCTTCTGACAAGCTCCTTTCACTAAGGCCTTCTCGTGAAAGGTGCACCAGAGCTGTGAAACAATAATACACGCCATGAATATGTTTTCATTCATCACAAACCTACTAAATCTGCACTTGGCCTTCCATTTCTTAAATGCAAATCTTGTGCTAAATGGTGCAAGCTGGCATACCTTGCTGACCACAAAGAGTTCTTCTCTTTTAACCACACCATCTTTGATCATGGCCTGGATTCCCTCTCCGACCTCCGTTTCATTGTTGTACACCGCGGCACCATCGATGTGTCTGTACCCCGCAGCGATGGCTGCCTTAACAGCCTCTGCCACTTTACCTGGAGGAGACTGGAGGGACAACGACAGAATATAATCACCAAAAAGGATAGGAGAAAAAGAGTATTGAGTGGAAAGGAAAATAGAAATGATAGGGGAAAGGAAAGGAAAGGACACAAAAAAAAACGGAAAAGAGAAGGGAAATTAAATGACAGGAAAAGGGAAGAAAATCAAAATAAACCAATAACTGCACTAACAGCTGATTTTGTGTTTTCATTTTTGCCCCACTATGATTCTACTACATATGGAAAAGAACAAAGTTCGATCTTCTGTATTCACTTTAGTATAAATATATAACATTTAGTATTTTCCTCTCAGTATCTCATCTTATAGATCAAACAAAGGACGTACTGAATGTTATAGTTAATTAATTGCCACCCAAAAGACTGATACAGTTCAATTTGCTCACTTACTATGACCAAACTACTTTCTCTAGACAGTTTATTGCATTTTTACTCATTATCAAATACAGTTTATTTACCATCATTTCAAATAGTTAAACAGCCAAACTTTTCATGACCGTCTTTGCAACTTCTCTCCTCTTAACTACATCCCATATGATTCATTTCGCACTTTTTGCAGCCTCGTTATTACTGTGCAACTTCAATTCATTATTTTAATAGTGTGTTTTCTCCCCTTTTACTTCATATTTCACTTCTGCATGCATTTTAAAAACTTTTGGGCATGAATTCTCAACGTAACGTGCCAGCTAATTTAATGCACTTATGTAACTTAATATAACACGATCACTCACAGAAGTTACTAGACCGTACCTTCCACGTGCCCAGTCCGACGATGGGCATATCTGCCCCGGTATTGAGCTTCACAGAGGTTGCCATGGTGAAAGAGAGATTAAGCACGAGCTATTTCAACATAACAGTTCCAAAGCAGAGGAGGTGGTGAAGGAGTTCAAACAGGTGCAGCTCTGGATCGATAGCTCTGGTCTGAACGACGTAGCGAGCAGCGACGTAAGCTGACGTCACTGAACACGTAAGGAAAATTTGCTTTTCATTTGCATAAAGTGTAGTGTTTTATGACGTATAATTATTTATTTAGAAGTAATTATTTATAATAAAATGTTTGCGTGTAAAATGTAACGTTCATTTATTTACAATATAAATAGAGTACAGAATAGGCATGGCTGCTGTGAACTAATAAACTGAACAAACAGGTTATACAAAAAGGCAATGTCTAATTTATAAATTTAACAGTGACACTTGACTTGAAAATATGTAATGCGTAATTTAAATCTAATTACATTTCTGTTGGCCCTTTGATGTAGGGATACATAAATTTTGGCAACAGGAATTAAAGGATGAGGGGTAGAACAAGAACACACAAAAAAAGGACAAATAAATAGGCTAGACAAGGTGACAAGGTTTAACTACATCCTGTTACATTTAAGAGTGAAGTTACATAGTTTTTTCTGAAGTATATCCTCTCATGCCTATTCCACAGTCCTCCTCGTTGGCTGGATTGATCTGTTCTTCAGCTTCCCTCTCTTCTTCCTCATCCTCTTCCTCCTCGTCTTCCTCCTCCTCCCCTTCCTCACCCTGCGCTGCCCCTCGACCGATCTTAGGACCCTTGCAGATTTTGAGGTGGCGTGTGAGGTGGTATTTAGTGAGAAAGCCCTTGTTGCACTTTTCACAGATGAAGTCCCGTTTCCCGTCGTGAGAGTTCAAGTGTTTTTTGAGATGGTCGGTCTTTAAGAATTGTTTGTCACACTTTGGACAAGTTATCTGGCGGTCTCTGGAACAGAGGAAAGAGAAGTAAGGAAACAAAGTGGCTATTAAAACAGGCAAGAAAATTATATGTCAAGAAAAAAAAACAATATGACAAAAATGACATTATTCCATACATCTGTAAATCATGTTTTTAAAAGGTTTGGTCAAGAAAAGTAAAATATTTGGAGAACATGCTCTTAAAGATAATATTCTCAATGCATTTTATATTCATATATTACGTAAAAGTTTTATTACATTTAACATATTACATTTAAATAAATGTATTACATTAAAAAAAAATAACAGAAAAAAGAAGGGTTTCATTGGACTATGAAATGTTAGAATTTATCAATAGTTACTATTATTTATAGTAATAACATTTTCTATTATTAGTTATATGTTATATTACATATTATAAAATATATCATCATATAATTTATAATGCATTTAATTAAAAAATTATATTTATAATATATATATTATAAATTTTAAACTGTATTAATAATATTTATATCAGTAATATTCATTTATATAATTTGTTAATTATAATATAATTATGCATAGCATTGATTTATACATTTTTAAGTAATATTTAAAATTAATTTGAATAACATACGAAATGCAGCCTTACAGTGAATGTGAATACATGTGCTGTTTGAGATCTTGTTTCCTCACAAACATCTTGTCACAATGGTCACATTTAATGTTCTTGGCACCAGTGTGTATAACCATATGAGATTCCACATGTGCTTTCTGAGTGAAAGACTTCCCACATACTGTACACCTGAAGTTCTTCTGACCTGCAGAAATAAAAATGTAATACATGAACAGAGCAGTAATGATGACAGCATATTCTTTCTGGCCAATAAAGAAAGTTAATAGCAGTTCGATACCAAAAGTTCTTTCAGGTCATAAGCCACTTGATTTCCATAATGTAATGCATTTCCAAACAGGGTTGATTTGATCATAATGGAGATGTTATATGCTGTTATCTTGTTATTACACTTATATAGGAAAATGTAGGAAGTGGATCTTTAAAAAGTACGATCCATTTAGATTTCATACTGACTTTGAAAACGGTTTCTAATGCAGTTTTCAAAAGTAAGTCTCTACAACTTGCGCATTTACCTGTGTGGATTCTCAGGTGTTTTCTGAGATTGCTGGGATCACTGAAGGCTTTGCTGCAGTAGCTGCACTTGTGTGGTCTCATGCCCATGTGCCCCATGAAATGCACATTTAGCTTAGTGGATGTAGTGAACGCGCGTGTGCACATGCTGCATTTAAACTTCCTCTCGCGACCGTGTCCGTTGCTGCTACTGCTGCTGGAATGTTCATGCACATCGGAGTGGCACTGCCACTGTGGGGAGGAAGCGGACCGGGACGGCTCATTGGTCACCTTCTCCTGCGACTGGGATTGGTTGTGTGTAGCATGAGCAGGGTGGTCTTGGGTGGGGCTGTGGCTCTGGGCATGGCTGCTGAGGTGAGATTTCAACTCCGTGAAGGAATCACACTCTTTTCCACAGTGACATATCTGGCCCTCTGGCACTCTGGGCACACCTGAAGCGACACAGAAACAGAATAATATATATGGATATACGGTACAGTTATCTTCTTACAGGTTAGAGCAGATCCATGCCAAGAGGAAGTCCCACCTAGCTGTCTGCTGTAGTCCCTGCTGTAATAGAACAACAGCTCCTGATCTGGCAGAATCTCTCTGGATGTGCAGAAATACAGCTTCCCGTTGCCAATATATGCCACAAGATTCTGCTCCTCTGTAGTCCTACAAACAGAGTTGATTTTAGTGTGCTTGTTTTCATACATTGCATAGTTTCAATATAGAGCTTCCTGAATTAACTGACATGAAAAAAGTGTTTTTAAGGATTAAAGGGATGTGGTTACCTTGCTTTCCGTACAAACATCATCCAGTTGCATTCATGCTCATCTGTCGTCACAATAAAGAACTCCTGGATGTCATTGTGGAATATCTACATTAGATTAAATACACAGTGACAGTGACTAAAGCCATTCTTAGGATTACAACATGACATGTCAGTGTAACAGTGAATAAAATTATGTAGATGATAACATTTATTTTACGCTACCTTGCAAAAGTTTGGAGTCGGTAAAACGTTAACAGAAATATTGTGAAATATTATTACAATTTAAAATAACTGTATTCTATTTGAATATATTTTTAAAATGTAATTTATTCAATGTATTCAAAAAAAAAAATTTGAAAACACTGCTTTATATTTTGTGAAAACTGTTTTTTTTTCAGGATTTTTGATGAATAAAAGTTTTTATATGAAACAGATTTTTTTTTAAACAACTGTCTTTACTGTCACTTTTTTATCAATTTAATGCATCCTAGCTAAATACATATTAAGAAATTAATTTATTAAAAAAAAAGACTAAAAAAAAAAATTAAATTAAAAAAAATTGTTTGGCCATATATCACTTATATTAAAAAATGTGGCAAGTACCTTCCATATTTGAGGAGTATCCTTATCAGACCAGTCTGTAAGTTCTACACTGCTACAGTGCTGTCCGACCATCGGCCCAAAGCAGGTCCTGGAGGGTATGGTCTCTCTAGCAAACACACCTGAAGAAAACAAAGAAGTAGCTTCAACAATCACAACAACACTAAATCCTACATTTTTAAAAGCAAATGGACTTCACTTCAAATTAAGTACATTTAACAAGCTAACTGGTGAAGTCACTCACCCAAACATCTTTATTTTAAGATGCCCTTGTTACAATCAAACGCATGAATTTGGACCAAAACATCTCTCTACTCAAAATCAGCAAGCAAAACTTAATAAAAAAATACAAATAAATAACATCATGCATTTACTATAGGGTTAGGGTTAGAATTAGGATTTGCTTTAGGTTTAGTTGCATGTAATTGTGCATTATTTACTGTTATTAATATAGTAAGTACATGTAACGTTTAACAAGGACAGTGTAAAATGAAGTGTTACCTGAACATCTTCAACAACAATAAATGGAAAACAATCAATTGCTTCTGACTACATTGTACCAGCAATAAGATATTATATAACTAAATGTATAATTTATTAGAAGCATATAGATTATTGGCCAATATTAGTGTTTTTTTATCATTATTATTTAGCAGTATTAGTTCAAATTGGATATATATTGGACGAAATCGGATATTTATTATTGTATGCTAATTTCTATATACCTTTGTCCTTATCTAATGCTTACTTACAGTTCATCTTTAAAAACACTAATAATTTAAAAACAGTATTAGATGTAATTTATAGCAAATCTCAAAATGAATATACATTTTTTATATACTGTAGATGCATTATGTTGTCTGAATTTACTTGTACTCTACATTTAAAACTATTTATTTTATTTCTAAGTTTTTATTTATTTATTTATTTAAAAACATCAACATAAATATCAACAAAACTTTAATATCAATGTGTCCTTACATATTATAATAAACTATAACAACTACAGACTACACTTTGTTTTATGGTGTCATTGTTACAGTACTATTATACAAATTATTAATATTAATATTAATTAACAATATGTACTTACTAGAAGGTTAGGGTTGGGATTAGGGTTTGGTTTGGGGTTAATTACTTGTATTTATGATAATGGATCATTAATACAAGCATAATCTATGGCACAATGTATGCATAATTTCCTGTTTTAATTTAGTAAGTACATGTAAAATATGTATAAAAAATGTAAAAAAAAAGACACTGCAAAATAAAGTGATATTTAACTATATTGTGAGAATTGTATACAAAGCATTTACCAATGGGTTCATCAGCTACAGAAATGCGGAGGCACAGGGGGCGGGGCAGAGAGAGGCGGGCTCTGCTCTGAATGGGTGTGTCTGGGATGAATGTGACAGGTCCATGCTCAGGGCAGTCCGACGGATATGACCGTTCACATAAAGTGCACCCTAAAAGACAATAAAATACATCAGATTGGACTAAAATACTTCCACTACTCAAAATCGGCACGCAAAACTTACATATGTTGAAGGCAGTAGCCATGTTTTCCTTGTTAGAAGTTGAGTCTTCTAGTTGCAAGGTAGAGTTCACCAGCACCAGACTGTTGTCCGGTCCAAGAGACACTTCTGCAGTGATGGGTGACACGTTAACAGACTCAAGTCCCATTCCTGAAGGTCCATGTAGAGATACTGCTTCTAGCTGAGCCTGTGGCGGCATGGCCCCTGTGAGCACCACACTAACCACCCCAGAGCTCAGTTCTCCAGTGGAGTGCAAGGCTTCACTCAGCGTCCCTGGACCGCCTGCTCTTGTACTGTTGGTTCCTACTCTGCCGCCCATATGCTCCTGCTCCATCACCACCGGGAGCTCCAGCCCTGCTCCATGCAGGGGCATAACACCTCCTGAGGAGTCCACACCTGCCAAACCCTCATGAGGCTGAGGTCTGGTACCTAGCTGCTGCTGGGTCTCTGCCACCACGACACCCTCCATGGTGGCCAAGTCTTCTTCCATTCCATCAGGAGACATCGGACTACTTACACGTGACTCCATGGTTAACCCGGTGGCATCCAGCTGCACTTCGTGAGAGCCTCCTTGGTGGAGATCAGCCTGGCCTCCTACCTGTCTTGTGTCTAGAGTCACCAGGCCTTGTTCTAGAGGGCCGCCGTGGCCGCTGTATGGGTCTAAGCCAGATGGGTTGTTGTTGGACACGGAAAGAGTCCCATCCATGTTAAGGCTGCTGGGATGAATGTACTGGGGAGGAGGACGATCTGCCAGATATGACAGAATACCTAAAGAGATTTATATAAAAAAATAAATAAAAAAAAAGATATGTTTAAAGATGTCAAAATATGTTTCAGCAGAAATAAAATATTTTATATGATATATTATTTCTGCTGACAATACAATTTAAATAAAGCATTAGAGCAAATTAAGCACATATAAATTTAATTTTATATTTATAGATTTAAAAATATTCTATATGTAAAAATGTATACTAAATGAGGTCAAGGTGAATATTATTTTTTAAAATAAATTTAATTATTTAAAAATCTATTTAAACATTGATAATAAATGCCTAATTTGCTCTAAAGCTTTAATAATGGAATGTATTTTAAGCAGAAATAATATATTATATAAAAATATTTGTTTTTGTCAACAAAAATGAATGAAAATGAATTTGCTCTAAAGCTTTACTTAAAATGTATTTTGACAGAAATAAAATATATTTTTTTAAATATAAGATTTCTACCAATAATACATTTAATTAACAAAAATTATTTACATATAAAACACATTTTGGTATATATGTTTTTTAAAATAAATTATATTTAAAAATGGGTTTAAATTAGCTTAATTTGCTTTAAAGCTCAAGTTAAATGTATTTTGGCAGAAATTAAATATTTACAGTAAATATACTTTTAAAAAATACATTTCTATAATGAACTCAATTAGCTCTAAAGCTTTATATAGAATGCACTGCAAATTAAGCATATTTAAAAAAAAAAATCATAACATTTCATCTTGAGTGATTAAACAAACATAATTATCTCTCTGTTTGACAATAAAGTAAAACAGTGCATCCAGGATCCTTGCAAAAATTGTAAAGATATGTTAGTTATTAATATAAGATATTATACTTTATTATTAAGAAATTCTAGATTTGTTGTACATTAGGGGAATCCCTGGGTCCAAAAAGATTGTCAGCCCCTGTTTTAAAGTACACCTTAACAGTTTCCTACAACATTACCTGGAAGGATATGTCGGAAGTAGCTGCTCTCCAGGTGTGGGTATGGAGGAGGTGGTAATGTATAATTTCTCTCTGGAAGGCCACACATAACGCCTCTGTCGCCTAAATGACCCATGGGTAACATCAGGGACAGTGCAGAAGGAAGAGGCCCAAGTGATGGACCCAAGCTGGGTATAGCGACTGGCATGCCTGAAATAAATCCAGATAGTATTACTTCTCCATACATTAAAGTTCCCACACCATACCAGACAAATGTCATGCCACCAGATGTATACACATCTAAGAGGCATTGGAGTCCTGACCTTGAGTGGTGATGGGATTGTGTGTTGGGGATGTGGGGAGGCAGAGATGACTTGCACTCACAGGCGGCACACTGAGCTGGTCCATGCCCACGGGGCTGAGGTTCATGTCATTCATGCTGAACACAAGAAATGTTATTGCATTTGAAATACAACTCATATAGTGCTTGTGCAGAAACAGACGTGAATAAATGATATGTTTGTTTACCTGACAGCACAGATCACTTAAGGCATTGATATGATGGATGCATTCTAGGATCTGGAAAAGGGAAGGATTCATCTTTTTAGTAATTAGAACATTTAGTTTAGAACACAACATTCTATCTTAAGCCTCTTTCAGACAGGTTTTATAGTCATTCTGGCTATTAATTTACTTGACAAACTGTTTTAGTCACTGAACTGATAACGAAATACTAATAACTCATAATAAATACAAATATCTACGTGATATTAAAAAAATATATATGTATGTGTAACCAGACATCGACTAGAAAGAGCCAATAATGCAGCCAGTGTTTGAAGCTACTGAGTTAGCCAGCTAAGAGAAATGCAATAACAGAAGGTGCTTATCTCAAGGTGTTTAAATTATTTAAAAGACAAACCAATAATTTACCTACTATAAAGGGCAAATATGAATCCTTCCGTGGAAGATTTGTGGTATGAAAACAATAACATGGCTAAAGGCAAACAGTGTTTGATTCAAGGCGGGGTTATGTTTCAAAATAAGAGTCCCTCAATATGCCTCCTCAGTACAAACAAGCCAGACTGATTCACTGATTGATTTACGTTTGTATTTATTTATTTAACAAATAATATAAATTACTATAGATAACCACTAATAGTTTGGAAAAAAATAAAAAAAATTGGAACGGAATAAAATACACAAATAGGTTAAATGCACTGAATGAAAAATGCCAAATTAGGTACACAAAATTTCAAATAATGATTAAAAAATGTATTTGAATTTTTTATGAAAAGTTCAAAAATATGTATAAGGATAGAAATTGTGCTCTTTCTGCCTGTATTACTACAAAGGCAATTTAAATTTTGGGGGAAATCTAACTTTTAATTTGAAATATAATCCCAGTTTCCGGTGTCCTTGCGCACAGGAAAAGAAAAGCGCTGTGACTGTTCCTCTCTGAAAACCTGCTGTGTAATCTCGCTTCTGCAGTCTGTAACCGAATTTATTACATAGAAAAAAGCAGTCATGCCTGATTATTTAGGAACCGAGCAACGCAAAGTAAAAGAAGAGGAGAAAGAAGACAAACCAATCCGAGGTATTATTTCCGAGGACTTTCGCGAGGATTTTAAATTCAATGAATTAGCAGACAGATTAGCATTTAGTGACTAGCCGCTCTGCAGTTGGAATTTGTCAACAAAAGCCGAATCAACTAAACAAACTATTTTAATGTGTTTTTTGTCATTGTTTTCAGACTTTATTTCACTTATTTACTCTACCGTTCCTTATACGAGTTGTCAGATGTCTCAGTATTAGTTATAACAGTCTGTAATTTATGCATATCTCGTTTATTTATCTGTCTTGACCTGTGTTTTGTTTCTCAGCGTTGGATGAAGGAGATATTGCACTCCTGAAAACCTATGTAAGTATTAGTACTAAAAAGATGACTGTTTTGACATTCAGATGGACTTCATTTAGTATAAGTTATAGCAGTGTTATTGTAATGAAGTCACTGTTTCGATTGTGAATAGGGCCAAAGCACGTATTCTAGACAGATTAAACAAGTGGAAGATGATATTCAACAGCTTCTGAAGAAGATCAATGAGCTCACAGGTAAGTGCGCTGTCATTGCGTTGTGGGAAATTAATTTTATGGATCACTGCTTTGTGAAACCCATGCACTGATGCCGTATTTTGTGTGTCTTGCAGGTATTAAAGAGTCTGATACAGGTCTGGCTCCTCCAGCACTATGGGATCTGGCTGCAGACAAACAGACTCTACAGAGTGAACAGCCACGACGAGAACATTTCACTTATTGAGATGCATTAAATTGATTAAAATCAAAACTAAAACATTAAATATGACACAAAAAAATTTAGCATTCATCAAAAAATTTATACACAAAAAAAAACAATAAAACATTTATGATTCCACAAAAAATTTCAATCAAGAAATCCTGTTTTTTTTTATGTTTCCAGAAAAACGTTAAGCAACAAACTTGAAGAAATGGCTGCTGAAAATTCAGCTTTGTTTTAAATTTTAATATTTCACAATACTGCAGTTCTTCCTGTAATATTTCACAATACTAAAGTACTTCATTAACACCAAACAAAAAAAATGCAGCCTTTGTAAGCTTAAGAAAAAAATATTAAAAATCTTACTGACACCAGACTTTGCAATGGTAATGAATGTTATAAAGTGGTTGAATGACATGTAGATCAGTATCAGCCATTAAAAAAAACCTCATATCTATGTTTTTATTTGTTCATAGATGCACCAAGATAATCAACTCTGACTCTGAGGATCCTAAGTACATTATTAATGTGAAACAGTTTGCCAAGTTTGTGGTGGACCTGAGCGATCAGGTCGCTCCAACTGACATTGAGGAAGGAATGAGGGTTGGGTAAGCAGGAAACAATGGATCAGATATTTCTATATTTACTCTATTACACTTTTCAGCTTGTATCTAAAAGAGTTGTGTTCTGTATCTGTCAACAGGGTTGACAGGAATAAATATCAGATCCATATTCCACTGCCACCCAAAATCGATCCTACTGTGACTATGATGCAGGTACGAAACAGCTAAGGCTGCTTGGGATCATGAACATTAGGCAAGGCAAAACTGCAGGAATAATTATGCACTGTACATAAATAGGTGGAGGAGAAGCCTGATGTGACCTACAGTGATGTTGGAGGCTGCAAAGAGCAGATCGAGAAGTTGAGAGAAGTGGTTGAGACCCCTCTGCTCCATGTGAGTCATGACTACATCTAAATGTACCTATTAAAAATAAACAGTAGATATTATGTGTCTGAAATATGACTTAACTTCTAAAATCAATCTCCATCTTCTTAATTCCAGCCTGAGCGCTTTGTGAACCTGGGTATTGAGCCTCCAAAGGGTGTGCTGCTGTTCGGGCCCCCTGGGACAGGGAAAACCCTGTGTGCACGAGCTGTGGCTAACCGTACTGATGCCTGCTTCATCAGAGTCATCGGATCCGAGCTGGTTCAGAAGTATGTTGGAGAGGTATGTGCCTTTTCTATCAAGCTGTTAAAAAAAACAGGCGATTAAGTGCATGAAAAAAAAAGTCTGTTTGTGTGTCAAATCTAGGGTGCCAGGATGGTTCGTGAACTGTTTGAGATGGCAAGGACCAAGAAAGCCTGTCTGATCTTCTTTGATGAAATTGATGCCATTGGAGGTAAAATTAATCTAATGCTAGTCAGGGTCTGATGATTTTGGCCATCTCAAACTGTGTGGCTTTGGGGACAAAGTAGCGCAGTTCTGTGTGAATAGCCCCTTATTATATTTAAAGGGATAGTCAACTCAAAAAAAAGGAAAATTCTGTAATCAATTACTCACCCTAATATTGTTCCAGATTTGTAAGACTGATGTTCTTCTGCTGAATGTTGGTAACCAAACAGTTTTGTTTCGCATTAATGTCCCTTCTATGGACAGAAACCACAATAGAAGCCAATGCGAACTGAGAAAGAGTGGTTACCAACATTCCTCAGAATATCTTTTGTTTGTGTTCAGCACAAGAAAGAAATGCATAAAGGTTTGGAAAAACGCAACTGTCCCTTTAAAATGTTAGTTTTTGTTTTTGTCTAAGAGATTTAATCTTTATCTCAAGTCTCTGTTATTATGCTCGTGCTGCTCTCGTACAGGTGCCCGTTTTGATGATGGAGCTGGAGGAGATAATGAAGTGCAGAGAACCATGCTGGAGCTGATCAACCAGCTGGACGGATTCGATCCCAGAGGAAACATTAAAGTCCTGATGGCCACCAACAGACCAGACACCCTGGATCCTGCTCTGATGAGACCCGGCCGGCTGGACAGAAAGATTGAGTTCAGCCTGCCTGACTTGGAAGTGAGTGTTAGCTACAATAGTGACAAAATAGCTACCATTTACTGGCTTAAGATAGACGTGGTATAATATCACATTCTAATAGATATTTAAATGTATGTAATGATTTCTGCTCTGTTTCTAGGGGCGTACTCACATCTTCAAGATTCATGCCCGCTCTATGAGTGTGGAAAGAGATATCCGCTTTGAACTTCTTGCACGTCTCTGTCCGAACAGCACAGGTGAGTTCACACGATTTAAATAATATTTGCACAAGGATAAACATGGATATAGTTAACATTGCTCACTGTGTTTTTCTTCTCTCAGGTGCTGAGATTCGCAGCGTGTGTACAGAGGCAGGAATGTTTGCCATCAGAGCTCGTAGAAAAATCGCTACAGAGAAAGACTTCCTGGAGGCCGTGAACAAAGTCATCAAATCCTACGCTAAATTCAGCGCCACCCCTCGCTACATGACATACAACTAAATGTTTTTCCTCACTTAAATGTTTTCTGCCTGATAAGTCAAGGATTTCCATGTGTCTTATTTTTTTTTTGTGGTAGCAATGATTAAATAAATACATTTATCCTTAGTACATGTCCTCTTTTTATTGCTTATTAAAATATTTTCCCTTCTTCTGGTAAGGTATACAATATGTAATAAATTAGTGGTAAATATAGAAAATTATATAAATAGGCACTTTTAAGGAATAAACATTTAATAATTTAGAGTATTGATTTACACTTATACAATATTATCTTAAATCCACACCAACATAAAAAGACAATAAAATGCACCACATTATATGCAGTTGCAACTGATTGTTGAACTTTTGGGGTTGTGTGGGGGGGGGCCTAAAACAATAAAATCAATATCTGGCAAGCATTTCCTCAGAAACATCAGATTAAAGTATATCATGAAATGAAAAGCAGCATCTTTGCCAACAGTGCAATTATGTGATCAGATCTAAAAAAATAATTAACATATTAGCTCTTTTTTTACTGAATACTATAGCCAGATGAGAAACGGTAGACTTTAAAAAAAAATACATAAAAAAATTCAATACAGAGTAAAGAAAAACTAGCACATGGTGAACCATTGTAAAACTTCATTTCCATCATAAAAATAAGTTTACTGGAATGTCAATAAAATATTTAGACCAGTGCTAAGAAACAAACACTTGGCAAAAATCCATCTACAATAATTGCACTTAAAAGAACTGAAGGTACAGAGTGTTTTACAGTCATCGGTAACAAATTGCAGTGGAGCTTATGATTATGGCTACTGCAAAAATACAATACCACAGATCATATTAAGCTCAACATTTGCTGGTTTATTCACATTAAAAAGTGTTTCCATCTAAAACATTTTGGCTTGCTCACTGCTAAAACATTCCCCACTCACCACCCATAAATACAATAACAAAAAGTGATATCCATTACAAAAGTGACCAAGGAGTAACAGTACTTGTGCTCATTTCAGCACGACTCTATCCATATTCTGCCACTCAGTTTGGTCTGTGTGCTCACTGGACGTCAGGGCAGACGGGGACGTCCCTCGAGTGCTTACAATGCAACACTGCGTCATGAATGGTGGGGAAAATGAGGTCAGGGGTCACGGGCTCACAGAAGAATTTCAGTGTCCTGAGATCAGAAAGAAGGGTCCCTGCACAACACAAACATAAACTATCTTACAAGGATCTTAGGAAATAATTAATTTGTTAAATTAATATATATTAACATTATAGTAAATGTTGTATGTTAAAGTAAATATTAGTTTGACTTGTCCACATGACCGTTTACTAGTTCCAACTCAAGGTGGAGATGTTTCCCACATTAAACAGATATATCAGAATGAACTTTAACCTACATAAAGCTTAGGAACTGTGGTGGCGTTCAATCATATTATATCATGTTATATTATAGAAATGTATCTATTTATAAATGTAATTATTTACTCACTAATACATCAGTATTAGTATATTAGACACCAATCAAATTGGCTGAATAAAACATGTCAAAAATAACAATTTAAAAAAGTAAAAAAAAGAATAACTCAAACATAATAGATATATATTATATTATGGGAATGTATATTATAGGAAACCTATATAAATTAATTACTGCTACATCCAGCAAGTCAGAACTCTAATGTTCAAATATAATTGTAAATATATATCTATGCAAAAATTAAAGCAATTACTTACTGCTACATCCAGCAAGCACAACTTTCACGTCAACTGTTGCAAACTCCTTTATCACCTGCAGAAAAAAAAAAGAGAAGAACCATTCCAAAACTCATAGCCACAATAACTCAATATGGCTTCTACAATGTTGTGTACTGAGGTTTTCAGGGTGCTTTTAGGTCACTGGATCTATGGTATTTTGTATTCATTGAGCAAATATCATGAATCAGATCACTTAAGTAATAGCACACCCTTTCTCAAAAAGCCATGTCAAATCAATAGTGCAAACAAAGAGGGAAATGTAACAACGTTTGGTCTAATGTATTAAGCCAGATTTCACTATTCTGTCTTTAAGTGCTTTTTTTAAAAATAAAAGATGTTGACTTACTGATTTAATGGTTTTGGCTCCTACAGAGTCAATAAAGTTAACAGGAGTAAAGTCCAGAACGATGGTGTGAATGGGGGTCAGACGCTGCAGAAAGAAGTCATCCTCAGATTCAGACTCGGCGTGGTTCTCAGTCATCTGGCCATTGGTATACACATGATCCATCTCCTTCTTCGCCCCAGGCACCACCTCACGAGTGACGCCCAGCTCCACATCCTGTTGGACATGTCAGACACTCACGTAATCAGACATGTTGCATCACATTGCATGGAAAGTTTTCACAGAAGAAACTTTAAGCTACAGTGTTTTGTTCTGAATTTTTGAGATAGCTTGCAAACTCCCAACATTGGAAATCCATGCTGAGGTTCAAATATTGGATAAAAAGACTTCACTGACAAGGTCACAGATAAAATACATTTAGATAAAAAAAAAACATCATACCAATAAGACAACTGCATTTTTCTTTACTGGAGAGCAGTGGTTTACAGCCTTCCTCTCCCCATTGTCTCTTTTCGCATATTTTAGCTGTGATTTCCTAGCAACGAGCAGTTTTGCTGGGTCAATTCCAGTCTGTAGTCACAAAAATAAAGTGTACAGAACTTTATAAAGCCAAAGGCCTGCTGCTTATAGGAATCTCTCTACACAACGCATGTTCAATAAATACTCAAGGACAAAACCATAAAACACAAAATATTTTAAGTGAATAATAACTTTAAGCATCTGGCCTCACCTTTGCCTTGAGGGCGCTGACATACAGGTCACTGTTTGCAAAGTATATGGAAGTATTGGACTGAAAAATCTTGATCCCTGAGCATTCCTCAGCTTGAGAAAGAGAACAAACGGCAGATAAGAGGACAGAGACTGAGGTCGAAAAAATCTGGATTAAATCAGGCATAATTGGATGCCTGTGACTACGAAAAGCTTGTGAACAGCACTTTTGGAATGGAGCAAGCTCATGTTAAGGATCTAGGTTATCAGTGATAATGTTACGATGGTTTAATGGATTTTAAAAGAAATGTCTTACCTCTTCATACTCATCCACGTCAAAATACAGTCCTGTGTCTGGGATTTGTCCAAGAAGAGCATTTTTAGGGCTTAAAATAAAACAATAAGATCTGAATTAGACATTTCCTTTGGCAAATATGAAAAATGCATTGAAAAAGAAATGAATATGTAGAAATAAATATACAATATTATTTTTCTAATTATATAGTATCAATTCTTTTAAAAAAAAAATATAAAATTCAGATTTATTTTTGATAAAAAACTACATTTAAATTAATATTTAAAAAAAAAAACTGGGGAAGCTGAAATATTAAATATATATGTTTAAGTAAATTTTATTTCAGCTGTTTTGCAGCAATTGCCATTAAAGCAGTATGAATGCATCATATAAATCTCATATGTAAAAACATATGTAAATTATTTAATAAATACTTTACTAATTATGTATTTATTATATATTAATAATAAATTTAATAAATTTATGATTTATTTAATAATTTTTTCAATATCAAGATTTCATATTCACAGACAGAAAAAAAGAAGGGTTTTCATGCTGAATTTTGTCATCAATTGGCATCAGAGAGGTAAGATTACCACTGTGTTCTGTAAATAACTGTGAGTATGGCAAAGCCCATGGCAACCACCAGACCATAATCCAGACCCAGAAGAACTGATGCGAAAAAGGACACCAGCCAAATTGCCTAAAGAAAACATGGCAGACATTAACAACAACAAAACCAAACTTCACTATGTCCCAAAAATAACCCAAACACGAATATTTAGTCGAAGGTTTAAAAAGAAAAATATGAAGAAAAGAGATGTAATTGAATGTGTTCATTTTTGAAAGATAGTAACTGGTTAAATAAATATGATGAACACATCCAAATGAAGTACCTCTGACACTCACCAGTTCAATCTTGCTGGTTCTCCATAATGCAGGAATGTCTTTCATTTGCCTAAACATCCCCAGGAGATTGACCATGATGATAGCAGCCAACACGGTCTAATGAGAGTACAAAGATGACACTAATAAACACCATCTGATCTCTGACCTTTGTCGTTTTGCACTAAGAATGCTTATGTTCTGCCAAGAGAGCTTGGGGTTACAAATCAGACTGTCCTTTGTGCTTTCCAAAAAAGACCAAACATTCAATTTCTTTTATTCATTTTTGCACAAAATCAATGAGCTCCATGAAAAGCATATCAGATAGCACTTCACTTACTGTAGGTAATGGCTGAAAGACAAATCCAATGGCCACCACCACCAGCAGCACAAGTAGGGACGCCAAGAGTCCTGCAATCTGCAGACCAACATTAACATAATTCAATTTAGTCTTTCAGGAGGCACGACTGTCTTATCTTATCTTTATGCTTTTACGGCAGGGATATAGCCACTGAGAATGAGGTCATCATGAAAGGGACACTCAATTTCAGAAAATGTAGTTTTGCAATCACCAACTGCATTCATATGTACATAATGTCACCGATATGGCATCTAACACAAATAAGTCCCACTTACTTCAGTATGTCCTCCTGTGCTCTCCTGTACCAGACTGCGAGACATTGAGGCAGTAACCGCAAACGTGTGGAAGAATGAACTCACAAAATTACAAAGTCCCAGAGCGATGAGCTCCTACAGTCACATTAAACACAAAATGAATTCATTAGACCATACGGTTATATTTCAGGTTTATAAAAATATTAAAACTATTGTATAATTGCTGTGGCCTCAAAAACTTTGGTCAAAAAATTTGTAACCATAAAAGCTCACACTGTATACAGTGTATTTTACATACTCTAAAATAGCAAACAGCTATTCTAAATTGTAATATTATTTCACAATAGTGCTGTTTTTACTGTATTAACGTATTAACCAACTTTTGAATGGTAGTGTACATGTAAATATTCTGTTTATAGAGTATATTTATAGTATTATGTCAGCATGCTATTCCAAACATTGCCCAGATTTTTTTTTTTATATAAATGGAAGTTCAGAAAGTTACTTTTGTTGTGCTCATTGAGGAACTTGGCTCCTCACACAAAAGTTTGGTCCTAAACAGGCAAACTGGTGAGTTACTGAGGTCACAATCCATCTCTATTGCTGTTGTTCACTTAAGCATGCCACTTTACGTAATGTTGTCCCATATGAACTTTCCCTGCAATTAGTGTACTATAAGTCACTTTGGACAAAAGAATCTACTAAATGGCAAGTAACTAAGTAACTGCAGGGTCTGGCTGATTTGAACATTCAGCTGCAACTCAAAGCCATAGAAACCAAAATAAAGGGCAGCTGAATAAAACACATGTCCCTGCCTCTAAGAAACACAGAATCAAATCACTTTGAAAATGAAGAATGGCACAACTGAATTAGATACAGTGTAGCAGCATATCTTTTGTTATATCACTTCAAACCTAACAAACTTGTTGCTTCCAAGTAAAAGCCTCTTGGTTTGATTTTTTGCCTTATAACGCAATTCATATGACATTTTTAAGTAGGGCCAGTATACAAGGTGGAACTATGACATTTGCAGAGGGTTTATTTTATTCTCTACCTGATTTCCATCCACACTGTAGCCATGCTTAAGAGCAAAGGTTTTGGCTAATGATATTGCAATCGAGAAGCCAACAACAGCTATAGCGAAGGCGTCTGGGAAGAGGTTAGGAAAGACCGAGAAGTCTGGAATCTTGGGTGGCAGCAACTAAAACAAAACATTAAGGAAGAAATATTAAAATGTAAACATTTGTAAAAATGTAAACCATTTCAGTTTGGTGTATATAAGTAAGTCTGCGTGATCTTACCCAGTGGGAATATTACCCACGACTTCGACTCCATAATTTTCAGACATAACCATCCCATATGAGATTCCAGTGGACACAATAACTTCAAAGAACAAGAACATCAGGCATTCACTCAAAGGGATTTTGAGTGCATGTGTGAGCACAATGTTTCATAGGAAATGCGTTTAAAGATTTACCACTATGATTTCTCCAGGGATGGGGATAGGTAGCTTCTTTTTGAAGCGCTCATTGAGATCTTTGATGAAGTATAGGAACACTGTACATACCAGTCCAATAATTAGAGTGACAACATTAGTGCTTGCAATGTTCCTGAAGACAGCATCAAGACTCTGGGAAAAAACAAAATGAACAGAACATAAAGCTATACAACCATAAAAAAATTATATCACAGTATAGAGCAGGGGTCGGCAACCTATGGCTATCACTTGCATGCAAGCAATAGGGAAAACTGCATACTGACGTAGATTTTGAGGCAATCTTTCCTCATAGTCACACAGTCTGTTAGGAGCTATAAATACTATTAATGAGTGAGAAATAACCTGCGCTAGTTTATAGATGCATGTGGCTCAGATCAATACTAGTGATCTTTTGAAAAGACTAACTAGTAATGAATAGTATATTACATTTTTTGAGAACACTGTTCTTAGCAATAAATAAATTACCATTATAAATGTTGGATATTTTTTAAGTCATTACGAAACACAATGACAGTGTGTCAACACAACATTCTCACACACACAGTGGTGTTCAGTAGGGTCACAGTGGCACAGTGGTTAACCAGAAAAATAAAAAAAATGCCACTTCATGCCCAAAAGGTTGCCGATCCCTGGTATAGAGTGTTATTTTAGTATTATTTATATACTATTACAGTATTTCTTAATATTAATATACATTTTTATAGAATAATTTATCTTACATTATCATTTGAGGAATTTTAGCACTTCAACTTAAATATTTTATTTCAGTTAGTTGCCAAGGCAACATTTGTCCTTTTCATTCAAGTGTTTTAAAGGTGACATATCATGAAAATTAGACTTTTTCTAATATAAACATGCAATCTATTTCCCAGGTGTTTACCTTCACAGACATAACAGACTGTTTTTGTAACTCATGCGCTTTTAACATAAACTTTTGTGTATTTGACAGTTTAAGTGCAATAAGACATGAAAGAGAACTTTAGTTTTCTGTGCTTATGCTTCGCACTAACTTATATCAGAAGTTTAAACTAATATGGCTTTAAAACGCATGGTTTCAGCACGATAGACATGATAATCAAAACCAAAAAGATTTGGTATCTATACGAGCTGGAAAGGCACAGCCCTATTCTGGAAAAGGGGGTGGGGAGCAGGAGCTCATTTGCATTTAAAGAAACATGCACGAAAACAGCAATTCTCTGCTTCCTCTCAAAATAGGCATTTTCAAAATGATATAATAAATGATCTGTGGGGTATTTTGAGCTAAAACCTGACAAGACACATTCTGGGGACACCTGAGACTTGTACAACATTGTAGAAAGGGGGATAATAGGTCACCTTTAAGCTATTTATTTATTTAAAGTAATTCATCTAATATTTAGTTAAAATCTTAGTTAAAAACAAAAACTGGTCTTCAAATGACCTTTTTTGATTCATGGATTAATTAATATCTTAAACACCAATGAGAAAAAGTGAATAAGTGTTAATGAGGTAATGTGAAACATGTTTATAGGTTCAACAGTGTAACATAATGATAATAAACACCCTAAGGTTTCCCCAGGGTCAAAGGATACTCACATAAACTACAGAGAGAGGCCCATTGAAGCGCGCAGTGTGCACTCCCAGCAGGTACTTGATCTGTGACACTGAGACGTGCACAGCGGCAGCCGTGGTGAAACCTCGTACCAGCGGCTCAGTCAGGTAAATCGCCAGGAAGCCGAATCTCAGCAGACCCAGAACAAACTATAGGAGATCAGAACATAATTATGGTCCCAAACATCAATCTGAGAGTGCCTGGGGCTATAGTAACTTGAGGAGAATCACAAAGTCATCAGCTTGAGCAGGTTTACAGTTTTCCATGAAAGGTGTCCATTATAAACACTATGTAGGCCTGTATGTATACCCTCAACCTGTTTGAATTGGTTTATGGTAACATTACACAGCACTTCTTTCTCATAAAAAGTGTTTCAGTTTAAAGCTGGCCATTTTAGCTGACAATATGAGCTGAACGACAAAGAACAAGATAACACTCTTGCAAAAGAGGTTTATCTACAAAAGATGGGGGTGATCACAAAAATACAATACAACATACACCTATGTTGCAGGAATTAACATGTATTCCAACCACAGATACTGGAGAATGCATTAAATAAGAATATGACTAAATTCTATGCTCATTTTCATGTTCAAAACCATGGGTAAGACCAGATAGCAGCCCACCTGTATGATTCCTACTAGGGTTGTCAAAGCTACAACCACCTCCACTCTTCTGGCATCACGAGCCTCAAAATCCACAACCTGTGACGCGTTGGTCCCGTTGACTGCAAACATGGAGTCCGGAGCCTCTCTTACAGCAACCCCGCCAATCATCAAACTGATTACTGCAAAAGTACCTAAAAAATAATCAACAAATAAATAAATACAAAAAATACAAAAAAACACTTAAGGAAACTGTGCTTAAGTTAAGTATGGATCACAAATTATTTTTGTGATTATGTTATAAGCTTACCAGACATTATATATTTGAATACTGTCTTTTTTTTTTACAATAGCTATTAATTTATCATTCAAAACCACACAACCTTTTTGTGAAATACTATGCTTGAAAAGTGTGATTGGGATACATTATATTATAATAAATCTGTATTTACATCTATTATTACTGAGAACTTTTACAGCAGAATAAGAATTATAAATATATCTTCAAGCACTTTAAGACCTTTAAAAGTATGCTGTTGCCACCCAAATTTTTTAACAATTTCAGGTAATTTACCATAGAAAAACTGGGTTGATTAAGTCTATATTATTATATAATTATTATTATATCATGTATTTAATGCAATGGGATTTTCTTAACCCTTTCAAAGCCACTGTTTGAGGGACTTACAGGTGGTGTAATCATTCTTAGGTACACATTGATCAGTGGCTTGGTGTTGTTGTCAAAGGAACAGGAACTCCTTTATCATGTGAGCAAGTATGTCTCAGCACATTTATGTAAGTGAGTTCTGCCTTGGCTCTTCGTCTAGATAAAGCCCTCTGCAACCAGTTCTGTTTTACATTGCCATTACACCTCAGAGGGACAGAGCGTGAGTGTTGTTTAAACAGGAGGCTGCATGACTGCATGACATGAAATGTTTGGACTAGTACCAATTCTCTCGCTCTCAACTGTAGCCACAGGAGCTGAGACAACAATATATTGAAGCAACAACTCTGGTTTGGGAGACCACTTGACTTTTGAACCTTTGATCTATGTTCTTGGTGGTGTTTCTAATATCCAGCAGGGATTTCTGAGTATTTGAAGATCCCCACATTAAACAGGAGAAAAACAACACTTCAGGGCATCTACCCACCCATAAAACAGTGTGATGATGTCTGCACCAAAACTAATAAGGTTTTTAGAAACACCTGCTTTTCATTTCCTGCTTACGAAAGTCATTGCAATCAGAGCAGCTTGGGAGCTGCTAACCTGTACAATTGGCAGGAACAATGAAAAACTGACTTTCTGATGAGACTCTGCCACAGGAGTTCAGGAAGTGCTGCGAAAAACAGACTAAGGATTTTAGTTCTTATCAAATAGAACTACACTTGTTTAGTCTGCCAGTAATGCTTTGCTTATTAACAATGACTTAGCAAAACTGTACAGAGGAATGTCACATGATGTCAGGTAGTCGCAAGCAGACATTTAGGAAAAAAAAACAAAGGCCCACACTGCAGCTTATTCTGAGCCCATATGACCAACCTGTGAAGCAACCACCCGCAGTTTGATTTAATGTGATGTGTGGGGTAAGGTTTATCTAAAAAAAAAAAAATTACAATAACAGACAGGTGTAAAAAAGACAACAAAAAAAACCACTACATGACTTCACATAGTCCCTCTGCATTAAGTCATTGTGTAGTGTCAACCAATCAGATTCCCAGACCAAGGAAGCATTTTAAATTTATGTGAGCAATTTGCACCAGACAGTCAACGAACCAACTGTGGGTGGTCCATCACAAGCATGTTATTAAAAGTCTGGCATGCACGCCAATGAGTCTCACCTATTGATATATGTTTGGAGGTACCAAAGAATGTGTATAACAGCACAGGATAAAACGATGAATATAAACCAAACACTGGAGGAACAGCTGCCAGCATCGCATACGCAAGACCTGTTGAATGTGACAAACCAAGAAAAAGAGAAATAATCAAATGAATATGGCCATTGATCAATAAGAGTAAAATAAATTAATAAACAAACAGCAACAATAACATTATTAATACTACTAATATATAGTTACATGTGTTTACTATATTTATAATAATTGTTATTATTACTATTAAAATAAACAACAAAATTACTATTCGACTACTATTAAATATATACATTTAATATGATTTTGATACAATTATTATTAATATTTTTAATATTAACCAGTTTTCGATAAAATCTGACCTTGAGGTAGCTGCATTACACCTGTGCTGATGCCAGAAACTATGTCTCCAAACAGGTATTGCTTTAGTGGATATGATGGCAGCCATGTTAAAATGGGCAGAAAACCAAATACAACAGATTTGGCTTTCTCAGACGAACACCTGGAGAGAGAAAAAAAAGAGAGATTAGTATGAATGTGTCATATTCCCCTTCACTGTTGTTTTAAAATTTCTTTGTTTGATTTTAATGTGCAAATAAAAATTCTGCAAACAACATTTAAAAGACATTTAAATCAGAAGATTATCAGTTAATGACCACTTAAATTATAGTCCGCCTTTGTCCATTAAAGGAAACTGAATCATCAATTTATCCAGCTCAGACTGGGATAAGCAGTTTTAACAAATGTAATATCACTATTGCTGTGTAATACTAGTAGTCCTGCAATATTATATGGAGGATATGATAAAATAATTAGACCATCATAAATGACAAATGGTTGTTTACGTAGTCAAACAATTGCTTTATCAGTCCAAGCTGATTTTCTGAAGTTCAGATAACACTCGATCCTGATCAAATGATTATAGTTCAAAATTACAGTCACAATAATGTGAAATAGAACAACTGAAATCAGTTTATGTATTTAGAGGGGTCCAAAAGTCTGATACAACTAGTACTTGTATTTAGATTTGTTTTTAAATACAATTTTTCTTTACTACTTATATTATCAAATAACTATTTGAACTCAGAAATGAACACAAATGTCAGAATGTATTTGGTTTGTCTCTCTTTTGTTTTAACAACAACAACACTCAAACTGCATCAACTTCACAAGTGTATGATTTGAGAATGATCCCTTTGTGCTTCACTGAAACTAAAGAACAATATTATCTGTACAAAGAGTTGCATGATCAATTGTACAAATATGCTTGTATGATCTGTGCCCTATAAAGCCGTACAGAATATTTCTCAAGACAGTCACAGACTTTTGGACTCTACTATAACTCAGAAAAAAACAGACCTATCATCAGTAACAAAGAAAGAGGAATGTTTTGAAATTGCCCTACCGGAGATGTTCAGCTATTCTCCGTTGAAAGGGCTTGGGTGTCCTCTTCTTCCTATGCAAAAGCTCTGAGTCAATATAGCCTTCATTGAACACAGGACGCTCCACGTGGTACATCAGTGTAGCGGACAGTTCCTCACTAGCAGTTACGTGCTCCATAGCAGCGGTGGAAACACAGGCATGTCAGGCTGTGATGACCTCGTGAATGCAATCGTGCTCTCGCTATACTTCCTCTTCCTGTTTTCAATGAGTGGTGGATAGAGAGGTCTCTGTGAAGAAAGAAAAGGTTTAAGAATCAACTTCAAACAATCACAAACAATGCTGATTTAATTTAATCATGATCAGCTATTTAGTATCATAACATTTTACATCATACTGACAGCCCCCTTGGTTTTATTTGGAGACATGCAGTGGTCAAACTCAGCTGGTGTATAATTACAAGCCCTCAAAATAATCTTGAATGACAGCCACCTATAGCCTGTACTGTGATGATTTATCATGCAATGACATACTGGATACTTAACATACTTTGCATCAAGAGCAAGCACAAAAAAACTGCCTGCAAACCTATAAAATAACCTGCAGAAAAAACATAAATAAAACAAAATAAAATAAAAATCTGATAAACGTTTTTGCCTTTTTTTAAAAAACAACAACAATAATAATAATAATAATAATAAATACATTTTATGCATTCAGACCAAAACAAAGTTCCACGGAAAGTAGCCTAATATGGTTTTATGATTTAATCCACACACCAGTGTGTCTAAAACACACAACCCGTCCTGAGGACACAGTGTGCAGCTTGAGCAATAACAACATATCCATGGATCCAGTCCATTTTTAGCACAGTCCTCTGCAAATCACAAGACCCTAGTAAAATGAAATGCACTGGATGTGACTGATGTCAGTGGTGTAGGCCAATGTTGACAAAGCAGTGGTATAAACATTACAAACGACACGAGATAAACCCATGACATACAAGGGTCATTCCATGAAACAACTGTATAATCTAAAAGGCTTTAAAACATTAGGTCACAAACAATGGATTTAAGTGGTAATAAATTACAGTGTGTCTTCTCAACCTGAATGTAAAAAATGCAACACTGATGTTATGACGTAACAGGGGTGACGGCATCAGAGTTGCCAGTTTTACAGTTCATTTAGTCATTACTAGGCTACAAGCCATTTATTAGAAAAAAAAAACAGTTTAATGGTGAAATTTCTACAAAATTCATGTTTACGGATAATCAGTTGCTGTACAAACTCATGGTAAAAGAGCATTAAGACATTTTAATAATTTTTCCTATTGACAAACATACAAAGTGATTTTTTTTTAATCAAACATCTTAATATCATTTTGATTAACCAGTATACATAAACCTAACGGATAACAATACTAAATCCATAACATTACTATTCCATTTTATTATTTTTAATGGAATTTACACCATCTTAATATCATGGTGCAACTTTTTTATGTTTGCTTTTTTTTTCGTATTTAGTGCAAATTCAAAGAAAATTTATTTGCATTTTTGCTTAAAAGCCTGCATCCAGAAAAAAGTAGGATTTACTGGGTTAGGGACAGACTAACTAAAATGCATTTGCACGAAGAAAGAAGATGAAAAAAGCATTGAAAATGAAAGAAAGTTACTGGATTTGTGATGATGCATTTAGAAAAATGCCTATAATAAATCACAGTAAACGCTGCTTTTAGCTATTCATCGTTTAAGTCACTGTTTACACGTTTATGAGGAAACATGAAAACCAAGCAGCCTCTGACATATACATATGTCAACAGAAGTCATGATGTAATGACAAAGTGACTTCCAACATCGTACGTGTCTTTCTGCCCTCACACTTTTTTAAAACCAAACAGAAA
This sequence comes from Cyprinus carpio, assembly GCF_018340385.1. Taxonomy (NCBI): domain Eukaryota; kingdom Metazoa; phylum Chordata; class Actinopteri; order Cypriniformes; family Cyprinidae; genus Cyprinus; species Cyprinus carpio. The sequence continues at coordinate 9,980,288 of NC_056575.1, forward strand.
TAAGCATTTTTTGGAGAGTCCTCGTTCTGTTCAACTCCACGACTCAAACCTGTTAAGCTGGTACAATATGTTGTAATTGAAGGGCTTTCCCCAAGTATTGTAGTTTAAAGGAGGAGAAAACAGCCTAGCATCTTACCTCTCGCCGCCTCCGTCCTGAAAATGACCCAATGACGGTGAACTGAGCCAAGAAGAGCGCGAGCATCGACAGTCCTGTTACTGTGTAACATTAAAGCCGTCATCTGCTGCGCTGATAAGAAGAGCACTACGTACCTCATGCGTCACTACTTACGCCAGAAGAGCAACATGGGATCTGTAGTTCTTTACTAACTCAACCGTATCAGATAAAGGAGATAAATACCGTACACAACACATGATATCCGTTTGATTGAAGATAGATTGTTAAACGCGTAATTAAAGTTTTGTAAGTAATTATGATTACAGCAAAACAGAGTTTTTAATACAAAAATTACTTTCCCTAATATAGCAGTGCAAGGTCGCAAGTGCAATGTATGCGCGCCATCCTGTGTCACAACTATGCAACAACAAGTTAATATCAAGGTATTATATGTGTATTTTGACCTGTCGTTGCTGGTTTAAGCTGGTTATATATATAATACACACCAAATATCTAAACACACACACACACACACATTTTTAAGTTTAAGTTAAATAAGTTAATAGACTTGACAGGGTCCAGGTCACATCGACAAGAAAAAGAAAAAGAGGAAAGGAAAAGAAAAGAAAAGCACATTAAATTGAAAGGATTTCAGAAAAATCTGATTTCTGCTGTAGCTATCTTAAATCAAAATAAACCAATCGCAATGTATCCTGAAATATTGTCATGACTAATGATGCCTTTTTTAGTCATTCCATGCTAGATTAGGAGGAACTTATTGCTTATTTTAAGTTATATACAACATCCTCATCATCATAAAGATGATTACAGTACATTTCCTACTTAGTCACCCTAGCAGACTTCAGGCTAGCCTAGAGCTTTAAACAGTCAAGAATCATGTGACACTTTTAAAAGTAGAAATATTATAATTTTCTTACCTGTAGAGAAAATGTCAGGGTTTAGAAACCCAATATCAGCATTTAGCCTACTGTCTTTACAGCTATAGCATTACTCTGGCACATAAAACAAGAAAACAGAAATAAAACAGTGGTGCACTGAAAGTCTTCGGTGACAAATGACAGTACGTCAGTCACTCACACAGACTGCACATCCTGGAGCTTTGCAATGCCTTTAAATGGTTAGCTGTACAGGCCCATTTAATTTATTGCACAGAAATATGGCATTGCAATACTGATTATGTATTGTGTAATCGGGAGGATGCCATGCCATAAACCTTTCTCTGTGTCCTTTCAACTCCTAAAATACATTATTTATACATGCATTTCAATTAGCAGAACAGTGACATCTCTTAAAAAAAAATAGAGGTTAAAAAAAAATTGGGGTGTGAACAGTTTGTTGAACCATTTGTTCTTAGTGCAATAAAATTGTAATAATCTGAACCGTTTGTCACTATAAAAATGCTTTTATGCAATGCAAAGGTTCTATGGATGTTAAATGGAACCGCAGATGCCGGTGGTCATTTTAAAGAGTATAGGTGGGTTGTAAGTCTCCAGGAGGGGTCAGCACCTCCATATAAATTATATATGAGGATAACTAGTTCATCATGTTTATACAGTGAACATATATTTATAGAATACTACAAAGTATGTTTTGCTAGGTCGCACCTTAAAAAATATTCAAAGGCTCTCACAGGTGACTCGAATAGAGGAAAAGAAGGATGGGAACGCCCACTTGTGCTCCTGGCGCACATGCGAGGGGTGCTCGGCTTTCTCCGAGCTAAATCAGGAAATGCCTTTTAAAACAACAAGCCCAGATTTAAAGCGATTGATGCGTTCTTTTGATTCTAGTCGCTCGAGGGTGCTTAATAATCATCAAAGACTTGACGAGTCGTTTTAGAAAGAGCCGAGCGAATAATTTGATTCTGCAGAATGAACATCTAGACAGATAAAGTTAGGCGAACGCTGAAGGTTTGGAGGTGAGAGAAATTACACACCTTTGATCATGCCAAGAACGAAAAGCGACGAGTTCACTTTTGTGAGTCCAGCTTTGAAATATTTACTTTTCTTCTTCAACATGATATTTTGGGTAAGTGTTGCTCATTATATTATTTTATTATATTACAAATTTAATAAACATTAAAACATTTAACTTTTTGTTTTCAAAATATACCTTAAAATATACTTTATATATATATATATATATATATATATATATATATATATATATATATATATATATATATATATATATATATATATATATATATATATATTAGACAAATGATAAATAAGAATTTTTTAACACTTTTTAAATATGCACACTATATATTCTATTACATTATACACAGAAAATATAAATAATTATTTTTATACTCTTTGAGTTTTTTTTATATATGAGAACAAATAGATTAAATGATGTAGAGATGTTTTTGTCTCTTTTTCACATGATGTGGTTTAATGATTAACGTTTTAGCAAATGACTTTTGAAACTCCTACTTTTTAATGCAAAACCACGAAGCAAGCTTTGCATATATACAAACAGAATGAATGTACTTAGTTGTCTTCCAGACTGAATGATGGTCAAATAAGTCTAACAGTGTTTTAACTTCTTAGGACCCGAGAAAATTTTTAGGAAAAAATGTGTTTTTTCCATGTCTTTATATTGTTTAGAGCATTAAAAATAATGTTAAAAATATATATAAAGTGACGTTTTAAAATATATTTCATTCATAACTTATGCTATGTCCTTGGTAGAGGACATCGTGACTCAATTTCTTTAAAAAAATAAATAAAAAGACATGAATGAACATGCATAGGCAAAAACAACAGATTTTTTTAAATCAACAATACATTTTTAATTTCCAAGATTTTTCTTTCTGCAAAATGTGTGTAAAATGACCATAAACTGGTTTCTCATTATATACAATGTATCTATAAACTTAATCTGAAATAAAAAATATTTCATAGAATATTGAAATATAATTTTTTTTTCCCTATTCATTTGTTATGTTTCCCAATATGCGTAATAAACATGCTTTTAGTCACGGTGTACTCATATGAGGACATGTATGAAATCAACATCCTGTTTCATAACAGGAAGTCATATTTTGATTTGAAACCCCATAACATTTCCCTGAGATGTTGATTTATGACACACAATTTAAAAATTAGACAAATTTAAATGATAATTACAAAATATTATCATATTTCCGTAAGAGTGTCACTAAATAAATTTCAGACATTTTTGATGACCAAGGAGAGGGAGTGGTCATGGTGAAACATCCAGTCATCCAGACTTAAAACTGTGGCATGTACAGTCTCACAGAAATTCACAAAAATATAATGTCCTCATATGAGGCCGCAGGGTCTTAAGCAACTTGACTTATATTCATAAAGACTGACATGATTTCATGGAATTTAGTATGAACAAACACTGAAAACATCACCCATGGGCATGTCTCAACACCAATGTGTATTACTGCACCCCAGGCTAGATTCTCAGAATACTTCATAAAACACAGTTTGTGACACACAGTACAGGAGCCTAACCTGCTTGATCTTGACTTGATATACTGAGAACCACTCGAGGAACTATATATTGGTCCTGCTGTGTGATAAGATCTTGCTAGAATAATAATGAGTTCATATTAGACCTCATCAACAAAACCCTCTTTTGTGAAGTTCTTGATACTGCCAGTTTACGTTCCCAAACTTTTTTAAACTTGTGGCTGTTGCTAAGCAGCGGGTCTCATTGATTCATATGCTGATGGAGGGTGTTTGGATAAGTGGGGGCCCCATGCTTGCTTTATTTGTTGCTCTGTAGCATTTACTGAATAATAGACCTAAATGAATAACGCCTCTTCAGAGGGAGATTCAGACACCCAAAATATTTAAAACAGGCTTTGATACTCCAGTTGTTTTGCAGAAAGGCATCAAAATTACTGTGAACTTTCTAACAATTCATATGGACACAGAGTTGATTTAAGTTAAGGTCAGTAGATTAGAGTGCATTGCATGCTTGCTGGTGCAAATGCACATGCAAATACCTAAGGAGATTTGCTGCAAAAAGCCTCAAGAACAACTCTGTTTTAACTATAATGCAGTATAATACTGAGCATTTGACTACTGGATCTCAATGCACTGTACAAAAAGGCACAAAATCATCTTTTTTTCAGTGTGTTGTTGCACATCTGCGCTCCTTTTAGTGGTAGGAAGCTATATAGAACAGCAATTCACCTTTGTGAAACTGAAAAGTAATGTATACAGGAAATGTTTAAACTTGTGCAAACTTGCAACTTAGGTCAGCACACAGGAGAGATTATTTCCATCCTCTTATAGTGTATAGGACAGTTTGGGTCCAGAAAACGATGTGGAGATTCGTAGTAACCCGATAGCTGTCAGTAAAAGTGGGCTACAAACTGGGACTTTTTGTTGTGTGCAAAACAGAAAGTTAATGAAACTTAAAGCTCTGCTTCTTTTTATAGTTTCCTAGACTCTGTTCTTTCCATGAACTTTCACAGAACTGATGCTGTATATACTTTAAGTACGTACAAACTTGGCCTTAGTCAGGTTTTTTCACAACACAGTTTGAGGTGAGCACAGGCCCCTCGCTAAACAGTCACCTTAAACTTGAAAATAAGAATCTTTACTTTACTTAGTCAAGCCATTTAGTCTTTTTTTTTATTTAGGAAAATGAATACGGATTTGTTCCTGCCACACCCTGAAGAGGAATGACAATGGCATTAGAATCATCCCGTGTTTTTGTACAGCATCTGTTTTAACATACAGACTCACAGCTTATCTTTGTGTTATAGGTAATTGCACTGATCCTCATATCTATTGGGGTTTATTCAAGGATAGTTAAACACGGTAAGTGTTTTTACTTGAAAGACCACTGGAGCGCAGAACAGGGTTAATATCCTCAGATATCTGCATTTCTGTAGCTTTCATCCTCGACATTGTAGCTGCTTTATATGGTGATGCTGCTAACACACACAGTTTTTCAACAACAAAGCATTAAAGAAGCAAGTAAGCTACAGAAAATGAGCGTATAAATGTTATATCATAGTCTAACTTCAACTAATGAATATAAATGCAAAGATTTTGTAAAAATAAATAAAGTTTCAGGAAGTCTGTTATGGCAGTCACCTGGGGCTCATACTGACACCTAGTGGTTATAAAGGAGCATTTTGTAGAAAGTCAGCCATTAATAATTTAATCCGCGGTGTCTATTAATATAGTAGTAACCGAAATAAAGTGAATCTTTAATTGATCAAATTGTGTATATCCTGTGTTATAGATAACGATTATCTATCCATAGTGCCACAAAAACTGTCCATCTATCTGATATGCCTCTGTTTTACTCTACAGAGACAGCGCTGGCCTGTCTGACGGTGGATCCTGCTCTGTTATTGATGATAGTGGGCATTCTCATGTTCTTCATCACGTTCTGCGGCTGTGTGGGTTCTCTGAGGGAGAACATATGCTTACTGCAGACAGTAAGTCAGTAATAAAGCCAGCTGCCTGATCAGAATTGTTACATCAGGACAGGAACGTTCCAGATTATATGTGTAATTTGTGTTTTTGAATCAGCAAAGTATCAAGAATGTACCCACTATTACAGTCCTGGTACAATTTTAGTCTCTTAGTGGAGATAAAACTACAAACAGCATCAAACAAGGTGCATTTTACATAGAAAATGTGAAGTACAAAGCAAATTCTAATTGCAACCTTTAATTCCCTTGCAGTTCTGCGTTATCTTGACTATCATCTTTCTGCTGCAGCTAGTGGCTGGTGTTCTTGGTTTTGTCTTCTCAGACAAGGTAAAAATCATCATGAATCAGTATGCTAATGCCAATACTACAAACAAAAATAAAATCAATCATTATAGCTAACTATAAAAAACCCCTCTTTCATTTGTTTGATATTGCCTTTAATTTGAAAGATTACAGTAAGTATTGTAGTGCACTATTAAATCCCCCTGTCGTTATGAAGGCTTTGTATAGACAGGCATAAGTACACTATTGTGAAGAGTCTGGACATGCTATATCAAAACCAACAGTCACAAACTTTCTGGATTTCTAGTTGACACAGTGCGCCCTCTACTGTCTGGCACCTGACTATTCTAATAATCCAACATTTTCAATTCAATTTATCCTCTACAGGCACTTGGCAAAGTAACAAAAATGGTTGACAGCGCCATCAAGCATTATAGGGATGATATAGATCTTCAGAACCTCATTGACTATGGGCAAAAACAGGTCAGGGTTATGTATACATGTATAATACATCATAATAGTTTGTAGTAGTTGATAATGATGTTTTTGCTTTATGATATGATCAGTTTAACTGCTGTGGGGGGATCTCTTACTTGGATTGGTCTCAGAACATGTACTTCAATTGTTCAAAAGAGAACCCAAGCAGAGAGCGCTGTTCTGTGCCCTTCTCCTGCTGCCTGATCAACAAAGAGGAGGTGAGAAAAGGCTCCAAAAAGGATGTTTGCACTTTGAATTTATATTTTTATTATGTATATAATATATTTAACTAAATGAAAATGTAATTAAATAAATAAATTAAATATTATATTTTATTATAATGTTATAAATATATTATTAATGTATTAAATGTCCCTTCCCCTAATACCACTTTGCCTTTTTTCTGTTTTGTCAGACTGTTATAAATACCATGTGTGGTCATGGGGTGCAGCAGCTGGAATATCTCGCAGCTGGTGCCTTCATTAACCCCAATGGCTGCATTGATAAAGTGGTGAACTGGATCCACAGTAACCTGTTTCTGTTGGGAGGCATCGCACTGGGCCTGGCCATCCCACAGGTACCTCTTGACATGGAATAAGCAGGCAATCTGCTTAAAATGATGTTACACAATCTAAATAATATAAAAGGTCATTGTGGGTGACTTTAGATTTCGTTCGATCTTCGTCCGAAACTTTAAGCACCTAAATTTAGATTTAGTTTGAACTGACAGCTTGATCTCTTCTCTTTTTCAGTTGGTTGGGATCCTTCTCTCTCAGATCCTTATTAATCAAATCCAGGATCAGATTAAACTACAGAATTACAACAAGCAGCATCGCTCAGACCCCTGGAGCTGAAACACGCCAGAAAAAAAAACTCAAAGCTGTTTTATAGAAAGCTTGGGAACTCGTTGCTGCCTGAAGTGACTGACATGGACTGGATACTGAATAAGGAGAACTGGGCTGAAGAACAGGCAACCAAGACACATTTTCATATGTAAGGTCATTTGTATGATATTTTAGAAACCAGAATATTTGTAGGAATAGTGTAAGACAACCTGAAGATCAAGAGGTCAATAAAACTATTTTGGGATATTTTATGAGCATTATGAGTGTGATCTTAGTAAAGGATGGTGCAAACTAGTTTAATGTGATATTTATTGATTTCCAGTATGGACATTTAAAAAAAAAAAAAACTTTGTGTTGGTAGATATTATAAACATCTGAGATTAAATAGAAATAAAAATATTTTTATTCACTATGTATTTTGCCTAAAGAAAATTCAATTTAACAAGTCCAAAGAGTCATATGTGCTTCTTAATCTCCAGATTATTTCATATCATATTATTTTTTAAGTATTATTTCAAAGAATATATTTTTTATAAGCACAAAACATTTAAAGAGCATTGGTTTTATTACAACATAACTCACTCCATGGCATTTGGCTGTCATCAACAGAATCTGGCCATAAAAAAATCTGCTTATAGTCTGCGCTTGAGTTATTTTTACAAAAGCAAACTGTAGTTTTGTTTTAATATTATATTATTATTACTAAAAATATGTGTTATGCATATCTTATTTTAACAGAAGGAAACTTTGTAGTTGTTGTTATTATTACTATTATTATTATTATGGCGTTGCAAATACTATTATTATAGAGATGCAAATACACAAACAAACAAAAATTTTCCCCATTTCATATTCAATACAATATCTCTATTATCAAATAATTCACCTGCAGGACATATTCCAAGGCTTTATTCTGACAACTGAGTTTAATTGTGTTGCACATGGATGCTCAGGTTTTTTTATTGGTGGTAAGTTAAAGTCTAACATGCGTTATAAAGATGCATTCATAGACATGGGAGGAAGTGAGGGAGGTAGATGTTTTGGCCAGGCTCTCCCATTTAGAGCTTGAGTTTCTTTGTGTGTGGTCCCTGGTCTGTGCCTCTCTCTGACTCATGTTAGACGGGCTTTTTAAGAAGGCCCTGTGTTGGGAACACACAGCATAGCTTACCAACCACATCGACACCAACAAGTGCTGCTGTCTAAATCTGATACACCAAGCTACTCAAAGTTTATTCCCCTCCCTTGAGAATTCCTTTTAGTTTCCATGGCAACAGTATTGTACCCATGGGAATAAGATTTGAAATGATTAAATGAGATAAACTCACGTCATGAATCACAATCACTGTAAACACAATTCAAAATGTGCTAAAGGTACTTCACCAAAATAAAAGTTCTGTTTTCTGAGTCGACACCGCAAGGTTTCATTTCGATTGACACTGTGAAATTGATTAAAGTACTTTTTGTATTACTGTGCATTATTTTTAATATCGCATATTAGTTTATATTGTGTATCCCGTGGATTGCGTTCTTCATTACACGACTGCAGAGATTTTTTTTACCATCATTACATTTGTGTATACAATGAATTGCCAACATCCTGTTCCTCTCCTCAAGCATGGGGCCCAGTTGCACCAATTGCACCCTCTAAGGACGACCCTGCTTATGAGATAAGTCATATTTAGATAAATTATGACATAAAAAGTGTAATCAAATAATTGTGATATAAAACATTAAAAACATGACTATATGGCATTGATATGGTTTAAGTATTACTTTTTTTATGATGTTGAAGAAAAGGCAAACTGCCCAAAAATATTAAAAAGTGAAAGCTATATAGTAATTATGTAATTAGATTTTTTTTTTTTTTTTTATGAGAAAATTATTTCCAAGTAGAAGAAATAAAGGCAAATATGAAAATGCAGAGGGTAAATACGATAAGATAAGAAATGAGTGCAGGTATGAGTGAAGCATGTAAATATTCTGTAGGCTGGCATGGATTGCTTTTCCCCAGCATGAGGGGGATGGGATGGGAGCAGAAGTTTTTGTTATATGTGTGTGTGTGTGTGTGTGTGCACCCCCTCCTTGTGCATACCAGAGTCCGGAAAAAAACGGATTCCTGTGAAAGTGAAAGATATTTTAGGATCACTGGATCTCAGGTCTCCGTCCGATGAGCAGATGAGTTTTGACAAAATTTCTCGCACCCTGGTTTTGCTGTAAACTACTACTGGGTTAACTGGGGGACGCGGGGGCGCGCTCAAGGGGGACGGAGCGCGCAGCCCCGGGATCAAGTTACAGTCCCATTCCCAAACATTTTTTCCTCCATCACAAAAGTGGGGGATGGTGAACGCTATTTGGTTCTTTCAAACTTTTTAAAGTAACGAAAAACGGAGCTGGGGTAAACTTTGTGCTGGAATTTAAAACGCAACTTTTGTTTCCAACTTTCACGCACCGCATTTGTACCATGAAGAGAATTTCAACAGTATGTGAGAGAGAAAGGAGGCATAAAAAACTCTGGAATCGGAAGAAAATAAATTTCTTTTAAAAAAGAAAATGTGGAATCGGGAATCTAGGAAATATCCACACTTTGACTTGGTTTGAATTCTTCAAGCGCAATCGCGCGCGAGTGGAGACCGACAGTTTATTTGGAAACATTTGATGAAACATCGCTACATTGTTGGGTCTCCAAGATGTCCTCCAAGCGCCTCTGCTCCATTGTTGGAGGCTTTTGGATGCTTTGGATCTGGGCAGCAACCTCTATCATCGCTCAGGCGGTTATCTTGCACCCAAATGAAACGGTATTCAACGACTTTTGTAAGAAATCGACAACTTGTGAAGTACTTAAATACAATACGTGTCTTGGTTCACCTTTGCCGTACACGCACACGTCTCTGATTCTGGCCGAAGACTCAGAAACTCAAGAGGAAGCCTTGGAGAAATTGGCCATGTGGTCTGGTAAGTTACTGTTTTATTATGTAATACATAATTATTATTATTATTTTTGTATCTTCCCCTTTAGAGACAATTACATTATTTTAGTTACTGTAAACCTGAATGAAATCATTTTTATTATTAAGGTTTTTTGATTGTATGTCAGTTTTGTATTGTTGAATATTGCTGAATACATTATGTTTCCAATGCAATCCACAATTAAATTGGTTGGAGTATAATCAACTTTTTGCCCTAATAATTTTGGCGTTAATATTAATCAAAGTTAATTATTATAAATTATAATATGTCAAAATACAGATTTACATGACTTTTGTGTTAGTTATTATTGCCATCATGTTCTTAATTTTCACAACAGCCCCATAATGAGCAATTCTCCTCCTTTCTCTCACATTCACACCTCATTCCCAAAGATTCTTGTATTGTTCCTGAAAGTCCATTGCCCATGGGCCATTTCCTATATATACGAAAAAGAAAACTACTAAGTCTTTAAATAGCCACTGGATGAAGTTGAGCTTTATAATCTGATTTAATTCTGTAAATATTGTTTTGACAAACTATCAGGACATTAACCAGACAGCCAATGAGAATTAGACACCATTTTCTCAGATAATTAATGTCTAATCTCCCAACCTCTTGCGCTCAGGGTTGAGAAATGCTCCTCGCTGTTGGGCCGTCATTCAGCCATTGCTGTGTGCTGTTTACATGCCAAAATGCGAGAACGGAAAGGTCGAACTGCCCAGCCAGCACCTGTGCCAAGCTACACGCAAACCTTGCAGTATTGTGGAGCGGGAGAGGGGCTGGCCCAACTTCCTCAAGTGTGAAAACAAGGAGCAGTTCCCTAAAGGTTGCCAGGTAAGTCATCTATTTGCATACGCCCCAAAAAGTTTGGTCTGGATCGCGCATGATGTGACCAAATTGACTTTCAGAATGAGGTCCAGAAGATCAAATTCAACACTTCGGGACAGTGTGAGGCTCCCTTGGTCAAAACCGACATCCAGGCAAGTTGGTACAAGGATGTGGAAGGTTGTGGGATCCAGTGCAACAATCCCCTGTTCACGGATGAGGAGCACTCGGACATGCATAACTACATAGCCATCTTCGGCTCCATCACTCTCCTGTGTACCTTCTTTACGCTGGTAGGTGAACCGGTGAAGACAGGATTTCATAGTCTCAAGCTGGCTGACTTCCTGGTGTTCTGACAGAAAGTAGTTCTCGCTGCAGTCTTTAATTTTAGATGTTATTCCTGCTAACAATTTCCCACAGGCCACATTTCTCGCCGACTGGAAGAATTCCAACCGTTACCCCGCTGTGATCCTCTTTTACATCAACGCGTGTTTCTTTATCGGGAGTATTGGATGGCTCGCTCAGTTCATGGATGGAGCCCGCAAGGAGATTGTGTGCAAAAGCGACGACACTATGCGGCTTGGAGAGCCATCGTAAGTATGAAGCCAGTAGAAAATCCACCTTGGATTACATTAAATTAGAGTTATGCTGCATATTACAAATATTGACTGTCAGGAACATTTGATAGCCAAGAAAATTATTTTGACTTACCAGGTGAATATTTTTAGATGAATTAGTATTAACAGTGCCGATTTTCCATGGTTTATTTTTCTCTAGATCCACCGAGACGCTGTCATGTGTGATTATCTTCGTCATTGTGTATTATTCTTTAATGTCTGGGGTCATTTGGTTTGTTATGCTCACTTATGCCTGGCACTCATCATTTAAAGCCCTGGGCACCACCCATCAGCCTCTGTCTGGAAAAACATCCTATTTTCACCTGCTCACATGGTCTGTTCCTTTCATACTGACGGTTACTATACTGGCCATTGCAGAGGTGAGGCTGCTTTTGTCTTTTTTTTTGGTACAGTTAATATCAGCGTATTCACAGCGGTTTATTTTGACACTGAAATATTTCACAGGTGGATGGAGATTCAGTTAGCGGCATTTGTTTCGTTGGCTATAAGAACTACAGATACCGTGCAGGGTTTGTTCTGGCTCCTATCGGGGTGGTCCTTGTCGTTGGCGGCTATTTCCTGATACGAGGTGAGAGAGATATTTTCATTCTGTTTGACAGTAGCGCATGGCATAAAGAGATGGTTTTATCCGTGTGGATTTATACAAGACTTGTTTTCCAGGGGTTATGACATTGTTTTCCATTAAAAGTAACCATCCGGGGTTGCTCAGTGAAAAAGCTGCTAGTAAAATCAATGAAACCATGCTGAGGCTCGGTAAGTTTTGGATTCCTCTTTAAATTCTTTGCAAATGATATAGCATGAAAAGCTTTCATTAACAACAAAATGAAATCCACCCCAATTATTGAAGTTTTTTAATTTAAAAGACAACTCACCTGACAATAGAAATGTCAGTAATATGGGTGTACAGCAAGTACTAATACTGCAGCTATTGTAATAACATTATGCTGTTTTATTATAATATATATTTTATAGAAATATATTAATATATAAAGGTGGACATTCTCCACAAACAATGCAACACAAGTGTGTGTGTATGTGAGTTGAGTGAATAGAGTAAATATTCTCGACAAACAATGCATTACACATATTAAACACCAACTATGTATAATATAGTTCTTTTGCGAATAATATCTTTAGAGATTATTCACTCTCGATGTAAATTCTGTGAATCTTTGACTTGTTCGTTTGTTTAACAATGAGCAAATTCCATTTATTTGTCCATTTCTCAGGTATATTTGGATTCTTAGCCTTTGGTTTTGTTTTCATCACTTTCGGCTGCCATTTCTATGACTTTTTCAACCAAGCTGAGTGGGAAAAAAGCTTCAGGGAATATGTACTGTGAGTTTTTTCTTAAATCATCATGCTTTTCAAGACTAAGCAGCATTTTATAGACATGGGGAACATGTGAGTTACATTATCTACCATACATTGTGTTATGGTTGTGATACTGTAGAGGGCTTCCTGGGCTGTCATGTAACAAATCTAGTTTTTAATGCAGATGTGAGGCTAATGTCACCATAGCTCACCAGACCAACAAGCCGATCCCAGAGTGTGCCATCAAGAACAGGCCTAGTCTGCTGGTGGAGAAGATCAACCTCTTCTCCATGTTCGGTACAGGCATTGCAATGAGCACGTGGGTCTGGACGAAGGCCACCATCCTTATCTGGAAACGCACCTGGTTCAGGTAGCTAACAAACATACAAACAAAATAAGTTTCTGATGAATTAAAATAATGCTATATTTTATGAAATTCTCTTTAGTACATAATACAAATCTATTATTGACATTATTTAACATTTTGTGTGTTGTAATAAATAAAAAATAATTTGAATATTAAGCATTTTTTCTCAATCTAAATCATTGGAAGAAGTGACGATGAGCCGAAACGCATTAAGAAGAGTAAAATGATTGCCAAGGCATTCTCAAAGCGAAAAGAACTGCAGAAGGATCCAGAGAAAGAGCTGTCCTTCAGCATGCACACTGTTTCTCATGAGGGACCTGTAGGTAAGCACCTCCTCCTATATTCTAAAGATAATTTTCTCAACTTTAGGAGTACACTAACACATACATGGCCTCAAAGCTAAAAGTCAAATCAGTCGCATATGAAAGTGTTTTTGCTCCCTATATTAGACACAAATAATTAACATTCCATTTTTTAACCCTTTGTACAGCGGGTATAAACTTTGACCTGAATGAGCCATCAATAGAAATGTCTTCGGCTTGGGCCCAACATGTGACCAAGATGGTGGCTAGAAGAGGGGCAATTTTACCACAGGATATCTCAGTGACGCCCACCGGAACACCGGGTTAGAAGTCTAGTTCTTAAATAATAATTGATTAATATATAGTCAATAGTTAACTGTAACTGATGACCAATAGTAGCAGTTCTGTATAATTTAACAACAACAACAATAGTAATAATAATAAATTATTTACTATAATAATTAAATGGATTTTCCCTACAGTTCCGCCTCCAGAGGAATGGAACAATCTTTGGAAGGTTGTAGCAGAAATTTCTCCTGAAATGATGAAATGAAAGAAGAAGAAGAAAAAGAGAAGGAAGGAATTACGGCCAACAGGTCCTGCAGCAGACGAAGGGAAGACTGCCTACCACCGGAGGGAGTTTGGCCCCAGCTCAGTCCCACGTCTCCCAAAACTTCCAGGTCACCAGAGTCTGGTGGCTAACCTGTGGGAGCAGCAGCGGCAGGAGGAACAGGATATGCTACCTGGAGCCTTCCCTGAATTCAGGCCTTCATGTCCTCTTCCTTACCAGGAGAGGTATGGTGGTTTGGGATATTTGCGCAATAAACCCTCCAGCCTCCCCCTTGCCCATCCCCTAACGCTAAGAGATAGCATGCAAGATGAATCAGATGGCTTCCAGCAATCATCATGGCAACCTAATAGGGTTTTCCGGCACCTTGAGCAGGAGGCTTCCATGATGGATGCTGGCAGGACTGCCGTTGTGCCACGGGACGATTGCAGGAGGGGTGTACCAATACACTCCAGAACAAATCTTATGGAGGCTGAGCTATTGGATGCTGACTCAGATTTTTAAATCTTTGGAGTTGTTGGTGCTCATTTTGCACAGTGAAAGGTACTGCATACTCATGCCAAACAATGAACCTGAAGCAGAAGTGGGTTTGAACTGCTGTGCCAGCTCTGCTTGTTTAAAGGATAATACTTTTTTATGCAACTCTCATGATAATGAGAATTATCACAACTGGATTTATGAAACATTATTAAAGAGTCATCAAGACATTTGTGCCATCAACATGGATTTTGTATCATCCCACATGTGATTGTGGAGACAATACATATTGTTCAGTGTGCTAGCTGGGCTAATATGACATAATATTGTTTGCTTTCTTTGTTTGAAACAGGTTTGTGTGTGAAGGGGCTTTATTTAAGAATGCCATATTTCGGATCTTAGCTTTAAGGGGAATTATGTGATTTCTGCAGCACTGGAGTTACCAAATGGAATCACAAAACTAATGACTGTTTTCAAACAGGCCCATCTGTCATTGGTCAGTAAAATAGATAGCCCCACCCAGAACACATGCCACTGACTGAGCCAGTGTTGCTGTGTTGGCATAATCAAAAATAGCCATTTTTAAGATCTCTTGATCTGTAGATGGTGCTGTAACCAAATTTGGCATTTGACTTCAGATCATAGTGCTGATGAATGATACCAAGTTTGGTTTTGATAGATCGAAGTATTGCCAGGATATAGCCTCTAATCCAATTTTGGGTCGACGTTGTTAACTTAATGTTAATGTCATATTAAAGGGATCTCCAACCCTGCTCCTGGAGAGCTACTGTCCTGCAGACTTCCTTTCCAGTCCTGCTCCAACACACCTGTCTGTAATTATTAAGTAGCCATGAACACCTTGATTAGCTGCTTCAGGTGTGATTGATTTGGGGTTGGAGCTGAAATCTGCAGGACGGTAGCTCTACAGGAGCAGGGTTGGAGACCACTGCTATATTGAATAAATAGACGTTCTGTTCAGTTATTTCTTTGCGACTTAGTCCAGTGGTCAGTTAGTCCAATTTTGGTATGAATATTGACTGTTTTCAAACAGGTTTCCCCATCCGCCATTGGTCAGTCAAACAGACATGCCATTGGTTGAGCCAATTATGCTGTGTTGATGTTCAAACAAGCATAGTGTACGAATCAGTGTGTGAATGGCTTATTTAAAGTTGTCCCGACATATTAAACTGGGATATGTAAAAGTATGTTTAACACCAGCTTGTAGTGGCCTATAGTCTGTAGTATTACCATTGGTATGAAAAGATAAAACCAATGTATGGTATTACTGGTATATCTGTTGGAAAACCTCACAATTAAACATCCTTGGCCTGACCTTTATAGACACAAAGAAAAGGAACTGACAAAAGTGTTATTTCTTCAGAAAAAGAGAATTTATTCAGCTATTATTGTAACTTTTTTGTTTGGAAAAATTGCCTGGTGCAATCACAAACAAGTCCAGCTCTCTCATTTAAAGAGTGAGAGAAGATAAAGGGCATTGTTTTTGTGTGTTTGAAATTGTAGCTCAAAATGGTAATGAAAAATTCTGTTTCCATTGACAATTATCTCTGTACAGTGCTATTACAAAAACTATTTTTGTACATTAAATTTTTTTTTTTTTTTCATGTTTTACTTTATATTATTTTAAACTGTACATACTTTAGATCACATTTTTGTTTTTTACACCCATTGGAGTGATTTTTGCTTCATACACATTTGGATTTGCTTATCGGTGAGAATTTTGTTTGAAATGTTAAGGTTATTTACACTTTTTAATATTTTTCTTTTTGAAATTGGACCATTGTTAGTATCTGTGGCAATATGAACAAAAAAAAAGCAGCTGTGCCGCATTTTTCTGACAATTTGAAGCTGTCATTCAAGAATGTATTTTAAGAAAAAAGTTTTTAATGAAGATGCTTGCGCTCTGTGACTGCGATGCTATCTGGTTTTTTTCCATCACCGTTGCTGTTATTGCCTCATAAGAGCTGGTCTGTCCATATCAATACTATTTTATGTCAGTATTTTCATGTGTGTGAGTGATCTTTGCTGTTTTCCTGCTGGAGTCTCATTCCCTTGTATATTTATTTTTTAATATTGACATGCCATTAATGAATAAAATCTACTGAAACAGAGTAAAACTAAAGGATTCCAATTATAAAATGTTGAATGCTTCAAGGTTATTTTCATTACACACATAAAAGATGAAATAATATTTAGTATCACTGATAATATTTTGTAGAGAAACACCTCTACTCAACACTATATGAAAAACTGTATCTTTATTTAGTAGTACATAAAGAAAGATTGGCCCATATATTTTGCTCTCATTGATATTCTTGTACTCAGATTTTCTCCAGATTTGTATGATTTTGTATGAAGTTGAATCACAACAACATTCGGTCACTTGACAGCTGACAATGTTTAAAAATATATATAATATTTTTTACATAGTTTATACAAATAAACAACACAAAATATATTTAATTGTGTTTGTGTTACTGTTCATGCTCCAACTTTTGTGAGCTAATACATCGATTATCACTCTATATAAAATATAGACTGACCGAGCAAGAGCAAGTTTTTCTGCTTGCGAGTATATTTGCTTTTATACCACAGTTCAATAAAAACAAGAAGCTAATGATGAGCGACTTACATTTTAGAGGCAATACTGAAAGTCGTTAAATCTGTTTTGCTCCAACAACGAAGTTTCAAACGAGAGCCAGAGCCAGTTGCCAGGTTTTCACAACAAAACCCTCCCAATTGCACGTCAGGGTGGCGTGGTAGACTAAAATAACTTTTTTTTGACGGGGTTGCCCTGGTAAAATTCGCATTCCATTGGCTAAATATCACGTTATTGTGGTTGCTTCAACCAACGGACATGAACCAACCCGTCCGCGGCTGTAATTCTGCTGTAAAACCGCGGACCTGGCAACACTGTTCAGCGACTCACTCGTAAGAACCATAGGTAAGAACCAGTACAATTTGTCGCCACCTTCTGGCGTGACGTTGTAATCTGTAGTAAGTAAAAGACCCTGAAAATCCCTAAAACCTTCATCCTACTCTGCATCCTTTTCTCGTCTTATCCAAAATCAAAATAACGAGATTTACGACAGTTGTAGCAATTACAGTATTATGATATTTTGAGAATAATATCTTTAAATATCTTTAATATCTTTAATTTTCTTTAACTTCAACAAATTTGGGGTGGGGGGGGGTCTGCTTTAGTATTGTGAGCTTTAACTTTTAAAATATATATTAAAGTTTTAAATATGTATTTAATTCTAGCTTATAGGCACATTTGGCTTCTTATTTTGAAATACGGTAGTAAACATTGCCTGCTGTTAGTAACTTAGTATAGTAACTTTTATTGCTTTTATGTTTTTTTCTGAAATCTCATGCCGTGATATCAATTAACAGTGCAATCAGACAGCTGATTCACTAATGTTATGTGTGAAACTGATGTTCATGAGACCATCAAGAGTCTTTCATTAGTTCCAGACTGACTCTTCGGGGACTCAACAAAGTCATCAGATGACAACGAAAAACCTCTAAATCCACTGAGACATTGAATTCTTTCTCTGTATGACCTGTAGAGCCCCTCTGGGTCCATGACCCCAAAGGTCATCGCTGTAGCTCCCAGTGTGACAGACTGTGTGTAGCTGGAGCATATCTTGAGATCCCAGATACTCCTTCCCCCTGCACCTCCCAGTATTTCACATACTACACCCCAAAATGCCGCTCGCTCTATTTATAGCTAAAATATTTATAGACAAAAACAGCACAATTATCAAAGCTTTAACTGAAATCAAAATGAAAACGGAGAATATATAAAAATCATACTGATTCAAAATATTCATAATAATTCATTTTAATTAATATTAATAACTAATAGTATCTAAATTATACTAAAATAACACTGAAAAAGGTTAGAAGTCTATCTGGGAAATAAAATGTTCATAATAAACGTGAGTCAAATAAGCTTCGAAACTATGTTTATGGTGTAGAAATATTTTTTTATAAAAATAAAAACATCTTAAATTATTATATTTTATTATTATTATTATTATTATACCTTTTTTTCTAATTATGTCCCCCAAAATTTTGCAAAATATGCTTATGCTAAATATTTTTATGCATTTTTTATGCATGAAATACTAGCTATGGACAGTGTTGGGAAGGTTACTTTGGAAATGTAATGGGTTACAAATTACAAGTTACCCTGTTTAAAATGTAAGTAGTGTAGTATTTTGATTACTTTATTAAAGTAATGTAACTGATTACATTTGATTACTTTTTGATAACTTTTCTAAATTTCTAATGTTGTTTTCAGCTGTTAATCATTTTGAAACATTTAAAGCAGGCAGGTTTAACCTTACAGTATTCAACACTGATTACTGTCAGACTTTCAGAATCCTTCATCACTTGAACTAAGATTTTAACAATGTCATTTAAATCAGACTTCAGCACCTCTTTTTACTTTGAGACCATTCTGAGGTTAAATACAGATTTAAAATCACAACAAGAAATAGTTTGATTGCTGTAATACTGTTTTTGAAATCAAATCTTTGCAGTTATGACAGGAAACACTGGAAACTAACAATGCTTTGGAAAAAACAGTTAATCTTATAAAAATAAAGCGTATACATAACCTAAAAAGGAAATAAAACGGTTATGGAATAAGTATGTGTCCTAAACTCCTGAAACATTCATGTCTCATATTTTAGAGCATTCAGTGCAATTTATAATAGAATTCAATTAAATGTGTGTGGGTGTGTGAAAATATTCAGATGTAACCCCCTTTGTAATTGTTAACATTTTCCTAAGTAACTGTAATTTAATTACACACTTTTTCTCAGTAACTGTAACTGATTACAATTACATTTATTTTGTAATGTAACTATTTACTCCCCAACACTGGCTATGGAATTGGCCCTAGAAAGAACAAGCATTCAGACATATTATTTAAATGTGCATTTTAGTTTGCATAAAATATTGGCTATGAAATTGGCCCTAAAAAGAACAAGCAATCACCCATTTTATTCCAAAAAATTATCACTTATCATTTAGTTTTTTGCTTTCTTCAGGGCATTCCCTGCATTCACGGTGCACAGATGACGTTTGGCAAGAAGCGAGCATCAGAACCACCATCCAAGCAGAAAACGAGGTGGAGGCACATAAACTTGCCAATAACTACAAAGTGTGTAAATATTAGCGCTTAGACTGTTTATCTAGCTGATTGGCCATCATTATACTCTAAATCATACTTGGGGTTTAGTGCATGGTTGGTAAAGTTGAGGATTGTTAACCAGAAGGTTGCTGGTTTGAAGCCCATGAGGAGTAAAAAATAAAATTTGATTTCATAAATGGTTACCTTAATGTTTTCTTCCTAGTGTTGGATGAGTACGTATGTTTGGTTGGTGTTGGGATACCCCCTGCTGGCTGTGGTTCATTTCCTGGCCATCTTCCTGTCCTGGATGATGGTCTTCACCATCCCTGTGTCAGAGATGAACGTCAGGACCTTGAGCATCATCCTGCTTATGCCACCAGAGGAGGTCAAAGTTCTGACTGTGAAGAAGGTGAGCACTATAGTATTTGCTGTTTACATTAGTAGATCATCTAACTTTTTTTTAATACTAATGTTTGCCATGTCTTCTGTTTTATAGCCACTAGGTTGTGAGGCCAGAGTTCTGCTGTGCTGTAACTGCGCCTTCAACTGGTACTACTACAAATACACTGTGGATGGGATCAATGTGTTTGCTGTGAGTATCCTTCATTTTTTTTTATTTCAGTATAAATAATACTGAAATGGTACCTTTGTTGATAAAACCTTTTGTTAAATTTATTGTAGATTTTTTTTCTTTGATATGCACCATTATGGACATGTTAAGATCTTTAAAAAACTTTAATCAGACCTGTTGCCGCTGGTTATTTTCATTCTGATTGGCTACATGGACAGAGATAATTATTATGTGAGCTCAGAGGCAAAGTTTGCCATAGCAGTGAGCTCCATTATCCCATTGTCTTACTACTTTGGGTTGGGGATAGCAAGGTAATATTTAAAAATCCTAACTTGTTTGTTAAAGTGGTGTGTATTTATTTATTTAATAGATCTGTATGATCATCGGCGGCTGCAAACACAGAGAGCAGAGGTTCAACAACAGGTCGGCAGGAGTCAGCTCTGCTCTGCTTTTCATATCAGTAGGAGGTGACAGAACTAAATATTCAATGTTTCTAATTCAGTGCAAGAATTATTTTTAACCTTTGTCTGACCACAGGTGTTTTCGCCCCCATACTGTTTTCAAAGGCTTATGGAAACTTTATATGTGAGGGCTGTAACAACTCGCTTAGTAACACCACAAAGCCCTTCATTTGTGAAAGTGACATGACATAGCCTACAACCAAGTATGGTGACCCATACTCAGAATTTGTGCACACACAGCAGTGAACACACACCCGGAGCAGTGGGCAGCCATTTATGCTGCGGCGCCCGGGGAGCAGTTGGGGGTTCGGTGCCTTGCGTCGTATTGCCGGCCCAAGACTCAAAACCACAACCTTAGGGTTAGGAGTCAAACTCTCTAACCACTAGGCCACGACTTCCCCCCTAATAACTGCCACTATAACCTGGTACGTTGTTTACTTAATAAAATTCAAGCCATTTAGACACATGTTAATGATGTAGAGCACAGTAGTTAAATATATGACCATGATGTTTTTTCTACAGAGTGAAAACAACCGACGCCTTTTTTTGAGTCATATCGAGTGAGTATCTGAACACACTTGTTTTTACAGCATAAAGCTTTTTAAATGTCTAGATTACGTTTTTGTTTTCAGGCCTTTAGAGTACACAATCTCTCAAAAGATGCTGCATATCTTATTTGTCTGATCTTCACCCTTAAGACTCATTTGCATATTTATGATTTCCACATTAGTGATGCCCACTGTCATAGTGCGTATTTGTGATTTTGCATTTGGATTATGCCATTCTGGTTATGTGATGTTTTATTTAATGTCTTAATTATTCTGTTTGTGTTAGTTATTAGTGACCATAGTGCAGTGGTTCACTGTATTGCTGTTCAGGTGTGCATGTTGCAGATACCGCTACTGGTCTTGTCCAATGCTTTTTATGTAAGTCACACTCCAGAAAAGTTTCTGTTACTCAGTTCTACAGTATGAACCAGGTTCTTTCTGTTTCTCTCTAGGATGTAGGATTCGTTCTCATATTCAGTGATTTACACCTCTGGGCAAGCATTTTTTTGCGTGATTCTGGTCAACTACATATTTATGGATGGAAAGTCCAGGGGCGTTGCACAAGATCTGCATAGGCAGTCCTGATGGGCCCCCATGAAAATATCCAGGTAAAATAAAATATATTCCAGACTTTTCAAGGGCCCTCTCTTCCTTTGGGGCCCTGGTAATCAGTACTGGTTTTACCCCGAGTATAACGCCCCTGGGAACATCGGACTACTTTCAGGGTGAGCATTATTATTAGTATTATTGATTAAAGGGATAGATCGTTCAATATTAAAATTCTATCATTATTTGTGTGCCATCATGTTACTGTACAAAAGCTCTATGTATAGAACAGCCTAGAAAATCCTGCTTGACAGCCATGATCAGCACTGTATGAAAAGAACAGCTTGGATATTCAGCTATAAATAACTTCTTTGTATTCCACTGAAGAAAGCAAGTCCTACAGGTTTGAAAAAGGCTGATAACACAATTTTCATTTTTGGGTGAACTATTGAAAAATAAACAGTGATATATATTTTTTTGTATAATGTATGAATGAACGTCTATCGGTTTGTTTATTGTGCATTTCTGTTGTGCTTGATTTGAGACAATAGTATTGTTAAATCTAATCTGATTTGGTTTAGTTGTAAAGATTAATATGATTAATTCAGGTTGTTATATAAAATAATGAATACTAAATCCTTTTATTTATTTATTTTTTTGCCTGAACAGGAAACGGCCTGGTGGTCGTGTACCTCATTCTTCTGGCTTTGTACTTTTTTGCACCTGCTCCTCTTGGAGGTTAAGAAAAATGACTTTTTCCCTATTATCTTTTATAGTTGGCGTGTTTATATAGTGTATTTTGGTCTTATATACTGTAAGTTCTTTATATGGAATATTTTCCAGCATGTGACGTATGAGAGCTCTTACTTTTGAACCTTGTAGAAGCTGAAAGCAATTTCACCGTGTTTACTTAAAAATGCATAATATTTTACATTCACACACACACACACACAGTTAAAGAAATGGAAGTAGCAATGAATCACAATAAACTTTGTTTTCCTTTCATTAACTTTGCTTGAACTTGTGTAAACACTAGAGATTCAACACACCACCAGTTTGAAGAAGTTTATTAATTATTTAACAATAAAACCAAATACTGGTACACAAGTTACAGTTAACCGGTGAGTACCTTGAACATTTGCTGCACAACTGAGGAATCGAAGTCCAGCGAGACCCCTAATCTAAAAAAAAAAAAAAAAAATCACTCCATCCAGACTGAGTGAAAAATTTCACTGTGCTGCTGAAATCATTTCTAAAAATAAATGTGGAGTTGTCACAGTCTGCACGTCGCCTGTATGACAAAGCACCCTTAAATCCTGACCCATGCAAACAGGAATCCAGTCATGCAGAAAGGAAATGGCAGAAGGTGGGTGGATAGGCACATATTATGGGCATTTATGTGACCTAATACCAGAGAGAAGCTACTTTGTCAACATAAATCAAATTTAACTGGGTGTAATCGTGGTTATTAATCTTTTAACATTTTATTCAACTACATCAATTGCTGGTGCCTAATGAATGAAGTTAAATGGCCAAGAACTGTAATGGGTTAAATAACCCAACAAGGCAAAATGCATGAACTCTGAATTCAAGATGCTGTATTTGGCATTGCGTCCAGAGATGTTTTGAATTCAGAGCTTGATTTATTTTTAGGCCAGCATAGTATAAGATGCTCCGCTACATTATTGCTAAATGACAGGAAGGTTATGTTTTTCTGTACAGATATACAGAAGGCCCAAAATATCATTAGCATTGTGCTGACCAAATAGTTTTATTGTAAATGCATCAAGTGCTAAAACGCTGGATGAAAATGGTTAGTGTGCATTTTTTGTTTTATAAATTCAGGTCAGCTTGTTCTAGAATAGAATTTGAGTTAAATAATAATAATAAAGTGCTTTTAGCAAGGCTTTGTTAAATTTAGCACATTATCACGTCTTGCTCAGTAAAGGCACTGTCAATGTGTCAGTTTGAACATATGAGGGATGATTTACGGAAAACATTTTATTTCAGTAAAAGCATTAAAAGTAAATTAAGGAGCACCTTATTCACAGTGATGTAATGACTGGTTTACAAAACTGGGTGAAACATGGCAACAGCTCTCCTATGACTGTATAGCTTTGTTGAAACATTACTTGGTCTGGTGTTTGTGCCTTAAGTGCAGCTGTAACTGCAGATCTGAGCAACAGCATCCAACCTAAAAATCAACATTCGCTGTCAAAACCCATTTGGTTAAAACATTCAACTTTTCAACACTGTTTTTACTGAAGTAAAACCTAAATCCCAATCCCAGACATCAAGAGTTCTTGGAAACTCAGTTGCCTGGAAACTCAAGCTGATCGAAGCCCGATTACATCTCTGCTGATTAAATATTCACGCCGTGGTGTGGTGATTCATAAAACTTAAATAATTCTTTGACAGGAGAGGAAATAGAATTAAGATACATCATTAAAATCACCTCAACATGTCCCCCAGGTCACTACTGAAGGTCAATAAATAACAATATTACAATCTCAAGAAAAAAAAAAAAAAGATACTTTCAGGTCACTGAAACATAGTGTTTGAGAAAAATAAGCTTTCTAATGGATATTTATGTGTTGTATTGATTTTCAAATCATTAAAATGTGCATAGCAAAACAAAAAAGGCATTCTACAGTTTTTGGTTTTAAGGCGGGCTTTGTTAGGATGGGGGGGTTTCCTTAGTTGATCCTGTTTTTCAAGTCCACACACTGGCTTCAAGTGCAGTCGTCCTGCCCATGATCAGCTTAAAAAAATTAAATAAAAAAAAAAAGGTACACGCACAGTACGTACACAGTCAGTCTCTCGCGCTCACAGCCCCCTCGCCTCTTTATTTCAAGCGTTCAATGAGTTCCTGGGTGAGGCCCAAGTTTAGCAGCTGTATCGGGGTCAGTTGGGCCAGGTGTGGGAAGGCTTTGAGCAGACGCTCCCAGCACAGCTCCAGCAGACTGGGCACTACCAGCCAGATCTTAAACAAGGAACCAGTCCGCTTATTCTCATGGATGTTCACCACACCACCATGGATGTACATGCAGCCGGCCTGAAAGAGGAAAAAAAAGAAAAGAAAGAAATTTAGAAAGATTTTAGATTTTTACCAGTGTAAAAGATACTTTTGGAAAATTGTTAACCACAGAATAAGTAAATAATATAAATACATAATTAAAAATATTAAAATGAATGAAAATAAAAAAATAATTTAATATAAAAACTAAGTATGAACTGACCGGGGTAACAGCAGCACAGTGGAAGTACGCAGGTTCAGGCATCACTGCAGGTAGTTTATTCCACTGAAACGTCAGCAGGCTGATTTTCCACAGGTCGTCTAGTATTACTTCACCATTGTAACCTCCACATATAAATACATCTGCCACAAAGAACACCAGCAAATCACACACTGAGCCCTACAACGCATCATAAATTCAACATTTACATTATTAATGCCTTACCATTTTTAATCTGCACACAACTATGACATCTCCGAGGGGCTGGGTATCCTGAAAAAAAAAAGAAAAAAAAAAGCACTGATTAAGCATGTACTCTTACAGCAGGCTTTCCATTGTCAGATGTTAAATTGCTTAAGTCAAGAATTGCATTACGAACCTATTCTTTCATGAGGCTTAGTTGTGATTTCCTCCCAGGAATTTGTTTCAAGGTTATATGCATGTATCTGATACAAACATTTGGGACAACTGTCATTAAAATTTCTTAAAAAATCATTAATTAATCTATATTAAATATATAAATGGTCTAACCAGACTGCAAATGACAATTTAAGTCTAAACTACATGAATGTTTTCATATTTCTTGAGCAAGGCCCATTAGTTCCAGTAAACAAATGAAGTCATGTAACACAGTGAACACTGCCTAAAATGGCAATTCATGGAAACAACTGTACCTTGTCTAATGGGTAGGAAGTCCAGGAAGTTCCCCCTCCTAGAATATATATCCTCTGTCTATCATGGGCTATCTCATGCCTATATCTATACAAAACAAATTTAGAATAAAGTTTGGCATATCGGTTCACAGACTGACATTTTAGCATCAGACAAAAAGTGGTGGCATGCATAAATGTGACCCTAGCTTTGTTTAAAAGAAAATTAAAGGTCAAAAGCCACTTACCGCTCCTCAGGCAGGTCATCTGGAGGGTTGTTGGGTTTCAGATGAATCCACTCACGTGTTGTCAGATCCAGTCTGTGAAGATCCGTGCTGTAGATGTAGCCTGTCGTACCTCCAAATACATATAGGAAGCCATTGATTATGGCCATCGCTTCAAAACAAATTAGGGATCACTCAATTAATCAATATAAGTTAGTATGTTTACTAGTAAACATCAGAACTTAAGGCTTTTGTACCTGTCCATATATTCGATTGGGTTTCTTGCCCCTGCAGTTGAGGAGGGACCAACGTTTGTATTTAACGTTGCAGACGTGAACATCATTTCCGTTGTTTTCCCCAAATGGGATTCCGGTCCCGCCAAAAACAAGCAGGTTGTTTCCGTGCAAAACAGCTGCGTGATGTACAAAGAAGATGGTCAAGTGAGCTAAGAGCTTTAACATACCTGACTTACCAGTAACAGACGTGTGGCCTTTTGGCACATCCTCAAAACACAACAAAATCACAAATCAAACAACCAATAACAAGACAAAAACAAAGCCAATATATTAATATTATACATATCAGGGTTCCCACACCTTGATTAACTTCAAAGGACCTTTCAAGGACTTTCCAGGTCCAATACCCTCAAATTCAAGGACTTGATGTGGGGACACATTTCAAGTGAGAGCGAGGTTACATCGTGTTATCTTGTATGATACATTGTTACATTGGTGGTTAAAGTAGTGCAATGACCATATCCCAAATATCAAAACTGAAAATGTCATTTCCATACCTAAAATACATATTTTACAGTTACTGTTATGCATATTGATCATAAACACAGCCCAGTGGCCCTCCTTCACAAAACTTAACATTTAGCACAGTTTTATCATAGGGAGAATGCAAAAACCTCCAATAAAAAAATTCCATCCAGATCGCGAAATCGAAACATTTGAAACCTTTAACCCACAGGGGAAAATCAACCCATTAACAGTTTAAAAGTAGCCATAGGAAAAAAAAAAAAAAAAAAAAAAATTCAGACTTGGCAACCCTGCATTCAACATGAGCTGCAGGTGTCAGATTTAACTGATCACGGGTTGAGGAGAGAGAGAACGATGGCTGATAGACCATGCTAGAGGATTTGCTGCTCAACAGATCCTGAGCTTATCGACAAATATCTGATCTTACTTTACACAGAGCATGCATGATCGCGTAAACAGAAGTGAAAATGAACAGCGAAGGCGCTCATTCAAAAGAGATTTAAATACTCTGCATATTGATAGATGCTCCCTGATGCGCGAAAATTATGCAACATTAGAATGTTTGCAGGGAGCGGGCAATAATGGTCAGAAATTCAGTAGGAGTGGGATTAAGAAAACAGTCCCTTGCAGCGCTCTAATACAAAAACGCACACAATCATTGCCGAATGTAGAAAGTAAAAGCAGAATCCCCAACATTTTGGGCAATTCAGAAATCCCGGCTGGAAGCATTTTTTTAGGTCCAAAAAGAGGACATGTCCAGGAAAGAGAGGAAATATGGTCACTCTAATGCATGGCACCGTACAACAAAGTACCTCACATGGGAAACACTTAACGTAACACGTAAATGCGTGTAACTAATGTAAATCAAGCAAGCTAGTACACATAGGCCACAAAGTGTTGGTGAAATAACACATTAGCGGACCAGAGGGAATAATATGGAATTTTTTCCAGAAAACTTCTTGCACAAAATAAATTCAAGCACTTTCAAGGACCTGTGTCAATGTATGTTTATTTTCAAAAAC
Source organism: Cyprinus carpio (assembly GCF_018340385.1). NCBI lineage: Eukaryota > Metazoa > Chordata > Actinopteri > Cypriniformes > Cyprinidae > Cyprinus > Cyprinus carpio. Next base: position 10,008,103 of record NC_056575.1, read on the forward strand.
TTTCCAGGGCCTTGAATTTTTATTTTTTTTTCAGATTCACAAACTTTCAAGCATTTCAAGGACCCGTGGGAACCCGGACACATATACATTTAGCAAATTAAAACGGCTTGATAACTGAGACTGTTTAGATTTTTGGGGATTAAAACACACTAACATTTTTATCACTGTAGGCTGCTGTGTCCACACTAAATGCAAAGACACATTTATTTGCAAACACCATATAAAAGAGAATTTTGCATTCAATGTCCCTTTTAAATAACACTCAATGAAGTTTTTATAATAATACAGTTACAATACTAACTTTACAATCACATAAATATAAACATTTAAATGGTGGCTGTCATAAAAACTTGACAGATTTATTAATAAATAACTGAGGCACTACAGTGATCTGTCACTCCACATTAAACAGCGCCAAAACTGTATTTATTGTTTGAATAGTGTAATAAAAATGGTCAGAATTTGGAATCTGAGACTTTTATGTCAAAAGTAACAAATCACAAAGCTTATTGTGATTTATTGGATGGGAGGCGCACAATGTTCTGTTCATTAATGGAAAACAGGCTAGACTAATCGATTCTTGGGATTTAAGAATCAATATAGAAATCCATAGCTCGACAGATAGAAAATAAAAAAAATAAATAAAAAAAAAACACATTTTACCTGACATTGAAGCCAGTTCTGTAGGCATGAAACCCTCTGTGCGGATCTGTTGCCATGTTCCTGTCGCGAAGTGGAACCTCCACAGTTCCCTGAAGAGCGGGTAGTCTTCATTCTCTGATCCACCTGATTCATCGTAGTCGGGGTTATACCCTCCAAACACATAGAGGCTGGTGTTGTCAGCCACACAGCGATGGCCGCTCCGGGCTGGAGGAGCTCTGAGACCTATAAAGACAGATAGCAGCCTATTGATGATGAGACCACAAAGATAAACAACTACACAGCTCAGCTAGTGGCGATGATGAGAGGTCCTCACTGAGGTAGAAGGAAACATTTAGGATGTGGAGATGAAGAAAAAAAATGAGATCCAGTTTTTGCTGCTGGATTTGGACTGTAAGGCAACAAATTATTCTGAGTAAGAGCAATACAGTGTCAACGGGACAATTCTGGAGAGCAGGACGGAGGTTAAATAAACATTTGAGATAGTTCTTCACAAAGTTACCTGTGAAACAAAATGACAACTGTATTATTAGTTTATAGCTACAACATAATAGCCATTCGGATTTGACTCAATTTAAAGGCAAGCAGTTGGAAAAAAAAAAAAATACCTACATTTCATAGACAAAAATGATAGTAGATCAACACTCATATTTAATTAGATCAGCAATATTATGAATAAAGTGAGCAAATCCAACCACATCCATCCTACTTGGAATGCAAACTTCAGGCTGCAAATTAAAACAGTAAGCAGTGAAACAATCTCCAACCAGATTTATTCATATTTAATGCAGCAGAATTTTATAACAGGATACAGATATGGACAGATATGAAAGAGACGTGATACAGGAATCAGGAGTAGACTTAGATGAACTTCCTTCTCTTAGACGAAGTTACAGTGACACAACATTAACCCCAAATTAATTAACAACAACTAGTTGAAATCCTCATAAGACCTCATTTTTTGCCAAGGTCTATTTAATTAAATGTTCATGTCAAAGAAGCTATGGCCACTCTCCCCCAAACACAACGCACAGAAACACAAACAGGAGTTCAGCTGAAACAACTCCATTTCTAAATATATGCTTTTATTTATTAATATAATAATATCTGTTGTTATTATGACAACAATAAAAATATTATTTTTATTTACATTTTTATTATACACACACACACACACACTACTTTGTTTACTATGATTCTTATTATAACAATACAACTTGAATAATATTTTATCTATTTATATTATTACTACAATCAATAATATTTGTTGTAATAATAAACAAATATACATACAAAAATATAAATACATCAATATATTGTTACTATTATTAAACATTATTAAAATGAAAACACAATACATTTTTAAATATATGAATAAAATTTAGAGAGAATTCAAACTGAGGAATAAAATATTATAAAATGGCAATTTACAAAATTTGCATACACCTCTTTTTTTTGGTCCCAGAGTACAAAACTTTGATAAGGTGACACCCAACTTGGTTGATTCATCTTTTGAATCTCTGAAAAGAACTGATCTGCACAGTCCAAAGGTCAACTACGATCACGGCACATGCAAGCTAGCAACCACACCCTGGCAAATTTCTTGGCAGTGAATTTGCCTTGAAACCCGGATGCTGCACCTGAGTGGGATGAGCTAATAAGGAACTAAAAAAAAAAAAAAAAAAAAAAAAAAAAAAAAAAACGGACACAAATCAATAAAAATAAAAAGGACCAATACACAACCCTCACTCACAACCAGACAAACACTTCGACCTTTCTCGTTTTTTTTTTCTTTAACACCCAAGCCATCCTGCCCCAGCCTTGCCCCCACTAAAAGCGAAGCAGAAAGAGCCCTGGCCTTTTTTTCTTCTTTTTTTACACTACAGTGATTAAGAGCAGTTTTGAAGAGAGGTAGGGTGGGGACAGCATGGGGGAGGCCTCCAGATTTGTCATGTGGGTTTTCTTTTTTGAAGTTCAGTTAAAGGCGGACATCGCCTATTACCCACCTTCTCTTAAAAACCTGTTAGGGATCCGTAGAGTGGGGCAGGGCTGGCCAAGGAGTCTTCGAGCTTGTACCCAGGAAACTCTCTTCTTAGAGCCTGTTGCCACAATTACCGCAGTCAGACAGACAAAAACAACAACAACAACAAAAGGACAATGGCAAAATAAAGGAACACACAAACAGACAAACACCATACCCAACACTCATGGGGTCAACAAATGGTTTGACAAATGAAACTAAAGAAAGACTAATGTACAATAAAGTGAGTTGGTATGTCACATGCTATAGGGGAAAAACCTCTTCACTGCCACACATCACACAGTTTAATTCATCTGTGTAATAACCAAGAAAAACATTAAAGGCCCTTGCACAGTTTTTTTCACAAATTTTCAACACGTTAAAAAATTATTTTTTTAAGACCTCACATTGTCTCATTCACATTTACACACTGCCTCCGAAACTTTGTCGTCATTAAAAAAAAAAATCCCGATCGGGTTCAATTTTCTGCATTTTTCGCATCCTTTGCATGCATTTTGAGAGGTGTTCTCACAAGGTGTTCTCCTTGGATTGGACGATGGATCCAATATTTCCTCTTTCTTTTTCTCTTTTTAAGAAGAGAGGACAACAAAATCATCCTCGACTCCATTTTGTACTGTTTTGCGAATTAATACGCATCGGACTCAGTGTGCAAGGTGTCTAAGAGATTCATTCAAACAGACCACAACATACTTCACTAACACTTATTTCCACAATTTTTCTTAGCGTTTGTGATTACTGGATAAGGATATTTAAAAGGCATGTCACAGGGACTGGCCATTCATAATCATTCATTAATTAACACAAATTTATTTTCACTATATAAACTTCACAAACCTATATTATTTTTTATTAGTTCCATGACTTTTCCAGGCCTGCAAAAACAACTCGTGATATTTACAGCTCTGTTTAATGTACTGTGTTGATACTGAATTCAATGTTTGGAAACATATGAAAACACACTGATAACTGGTTTGCTTTGGTTTAAGCATATGCACTGGTTTCTACTGGCTCTACAGAAATGATGGTTGCACACCAGTGATGTTTGGCAGAGCGTTGCTATGCAGTTGCTAAGCGTTCTGAGCTGTTAGAAGTCAAAAGTGTAAGAACAGACAGTAAACTCCTTCAAAAGACAACCTGAAGATGTCCACTGAAGACAAAGAAACCCTTGGCCATGACAGCACGTATTACTACTGGACCAAGCGAGTCACATGGTTAGATTTAAGGTTTTTACGATTTTCATATGCAAAAGATCATCAACATTTACAATAAACCATTTGCCTCCAGACAACAAGATGTGTATTATGCATGTGCATGACACCCATCCTCCATAAAATACATGTTTAGAACAACCTTTGTGTACCATTAACATTCTGCATTCATTCTAATCCATAAAGCCTGTTATGAATACATAAGATGTGCATAGTGTAGATTTTCCGCAAGTATAAATTTTAATCCCTCGTCATATATAGACAGGAAGGAGGATACAGAGGGCTAGAGCTGCAGGCTATGAGATGGGTGGTGTGAACATCATTAACAAACGGGGAAGTTGTGGCCTAATGGTTAGAGAGTTTGACTTCTAACCCTAAGTTTGTGGGTTTGAGTCTCGGGCCTGCAACACCACAACTGATGTGCCCTTGAGCAAGGCACCGAACCCCCAACTGCTCCCCGGGCACCGCAGCATAAATGGCTGCCCACTGCTCCGGGTGTGTTTTCACTGCTGTGTGTGTGCACTTTGGATGGATTAAATGCAGAGCACGAATTCTGAGTATGGGTCACAATACTTGGCTCTAAGTCACTTTCACTTTCCGTAAATGTCCTGAAGTCACACTACAGTACTGTTTTAATGCATTACAGCTACAGAAACGATCACTGCGTATGTCTTACAGATGAAAGATAAGAAAAGCAAAGCTCACAGGATATTTACACTGTGACTTCGAGTAGAACCAGACTCCAGGACAGAGCTGGACTATTATTTACTCGTGGAGTTGTTTTTACCCATGTGCTGATCTGTGGCACTATTTAACACTCTAAAAAAAAAAGCCAAGTGAAATACATCCCTGAACTATAAACATTACACTAAACACCAAGCAATTCTGTGTATATGCCTCGGCACATTCATTCTTTTTACCGCTGGTGTGCATTAAAAATCATTTAGTCGAACAGATTTGAACGTTTACATTCAATCTACAAATATAAATAAATACTTTAGTAACACATTTACCCCATTTGTTCAGTAGATCACTATGCTAACGATTACAAAATTATTCCAAAAATTTGTTTAAAATTTTAATTTACAACCCAAGGGCATAGAGCTAAAGCACCAACTGTTAAACATTTTCATACCTAACAACTATATTGCCATCTTTTGTAATTCATAACACCAGCAGAGCTTAAAAACATGCTTAAACTTCACTCGACATGCTGATCAAAGAGCTGATTAAAAATAAGGACACGTTGCAAGCAGATATAAAAGTATTAAAAATATTCCCATCCTCTTCATTTACATAAAAAAATAAACAAATAAATAAAAATAAGTCTGACAGATGTAAGTTAGCTAAAATGCAAATTAACTTGTCAAGCTCGATCCACAAGCTACCAGTATTTAATGCAACTTTTTAAAAGACAAACTAACAACACGTGACAATGCACAGCCTTTTGCCAAATACAATATGTGATAAATATAATAATTACACATGTGCATTTGTGAAGTTTGTAATCAAAACAAAGACATCAGCGACACGGCTAACGCTAACGTTAGATGCTAGCAGCGCTACATGTGAAATACAAAATAACTCTGCTTTACATTATGATAGAAATTAGATAGAAATGGAAGAAATATCGTTATTTTTGTGCTTAATTCAAGGCTGTTAACTGACTTCTCACTGACCTGCAGCTCTTAGCGGAGGCCTTCCAGACAGCTGCTCAAACTGATTGAGTCTCTCCGGGCTATGTGCTCCTTCTGCGGCAGACATCGCTCCGAAAATCACACTGAAATCATCCACCTACACGCATCCGCAGACAACGGGGCTTCCTTCAGCAGACAGAGGCGAACCGCAGAGGATAACTCAGCCCATTCTCCCAGCGAAGAGGCGTTTAAACGAAATAGATGGACCTGGCCGGGTAGGACCTCCTTTGCAAGCAATGAACGTGAAGGTGCAAACGCTAGGGGAAATCCGCAAGATGGCCACAAAACAAGAAAAAAGAAAACACCACAAGCTATGAAAATAATCGGACATAATTGGATGGTTTTATGCCCTTCAAAATAAAAGTCTTCATCGTAAACGTCAAACTTTTACAATCAAATCTATTGATTTGACTTAAATACTTCAAACTGACCCAAAACGTCCAATTAAAAAAAATAAATAAATAAATAAATAAAAAAATTCCTGTAGCTTGTTGCATACACTATATTTTGATTTTTTTTTTTTTTCGATATTTTATGCAATACTAAATCCCATGTCAAATGCCATACATTATTTTCAAAATTAATGGTTTATTTATTATTCACTAAATGAGAAAAATATAGGGACTGTTTACCTAAATAATAATAATAATAATAAATTAAAAAAAAAATTGAGCAATGTTGTTTGGGCACTTTCCCATTGAGAATGGGTAACAAATGTCTATCTATTGCCTGCTGATGGCAACAATGCCCAAAAAGTTGCCCCATGTATCATCAGCCAAAGACTAATTGTTTACTAGTTAAGTATTAAGTTCAAGACAATTTATTTTTTGACTTAAGTGCGGCTTGTAGTTGAATTTTCATCTCTTTTGAAATTTAGAGAAGGACTGAATTTTCGCCATCATGAATTTATATATCTCAATATTATAAATCACAACAAAATTATTTAATTGCACACACAATAAAAAAAAAAAAAAAAAAATCAAATTCCAAAATGTACCTGCTAAGTAAATTTGCTTATTGATAGCAGCTTAGATAAGCATATATTTGAGAAAGCACTTATGAAATGTAAAATCTTGTCACATCACAAACTGCAATGACAGTGCATTCTGCTCACTTCCTTCCACTGAACGCCAAAGAGGCTGTTTCGTTGCAAGTTTTTACCCTTCTACTGTCAAACACCAACATGAGACATGTCTTGGTGTGGTTATTTTTGTTCTCAGCTCAACTCAATGCCAGCAGCTTGCATCTCAGCTATAAGCATCTACTAAAAATGAGTTGGACTGACTACAGAAAAACAAATGTCTCTTTCTTAAACTGATAAATGTTATCTTTTACTGCACAAACTACCTGTTTGTATCAAATGGATGTAACTACCATGCACAATTCATAATTCATGTGGTTAAACCATATACTTTTGTATTTATTTGTCTCTGATTAACATAACTAAGATGTTAATGAGAGGAACAGTATTTAGACGAAAACAAAACATGGTCATGCAGCAGTATGGCGTATACAGATACTGAAGAAAATGTTACTACAATCCAGCTATTATAATTTTAGTGTTAGCAATCGCTGTCATCAAAATAAGAAATTTCGAAAAATGACAAAAAGCTTCTTAAACTATTACCACGGTACGTTTTTGTAACGGAGGGGGCGGAACTGTGTAGAAATGTTGAGAGTTGATATCTTGCAGCGGGAGGGTTTAGAGACAGACACCGAACATGGCGGCGCTCGGCAGCCGTGAAAATCGCTCAGAAAACGGCGAAAAACAAAGCAAAAATCCACTCGTGTCTCCCCTGAAAGTGCGAGAACTTCTTAACGAAGGGGTCGCTTCGGAAGACGTCGTGTTAAATTGGTAAGAGTTTCTCTGTAGCGAGAAAAAGTTGCAAAAGGGTAAGAATTTGCGCGAAGACAACAGGAGAGGAACGGTGAACGATTCAGCAATCCGATGAGTTTTTACTGAAAACCCTGGTGGAAAATTGAACCTAAAATGCTAGTTGTGTTTTGGAACATGGGAGATAATCCAAAATAAACATTAAATTACTAAACCGCTAGTAAGTCTTGGGAAATCCACCAGCTAAAGAAGACCACCAAACAAACCACGTTACCAGTCTACCTGTCAACATGTAGCTGGTTTCTAGCTGATGCACACTGGTAGACCCTCTTTCACTAGCAACAAACCAGCTACCAGGTCGTTAAGCTGGCTTTTAAAGCATGGTAGTCGGACCTGGTATACCACCTTGTTCCAAATCAATCATAAAATGTATATTTCTGCAGCCTGATGGATGTTTTTCGACTAATGCATGCATGTTTTTTTCTCTGTATGAAATAAATAAGTGCTTGCAATGCTGCAAAGTAACTCGGGTTCTGTTTATGCCTGGAAAATATGGATTAACAGGAACATTTGTGGCATAGTTTATGCATAACACTAGGCTGATTCACTTTCTTCTCCATATCTCAGTTCACAGCAGGATCCAAACACACTGTCTCCAGATGACCTCGGGAAAGCTCCTTGTGAGGCAGCAAGCAAAGAAGCGTTTTTCAACAGAGTGGAATCCTACTCAATATCCTTTTGAGTGTCGCTTGATGTCAGAAACCAGCAACCGGTTTGTGTTGCAAAATAAATTGCATTCCTGGTGTTGATTAATCAAACTCAGTTGGGGGACTCTTCAGTGATTTCAAGATGTTTCATCACGCATCTAGTTGATTGTGATTCATCTTTGCCAGACAATCTGTGATGAATAAGAACATCCTTAAAATCTGACAGACTTAGTCACCATGAAATCAGAACTGACAGTTCTTCTTTATTTGACGAAATGTTGCAATGTGTATTATTAATATCCTGCCCTATGTTTTTCACTTGGGTATAAGTCAAAATATGGAAGAAAAGATGATCACCCATTTATTGCTTTTGCAAAATTCATCCTTGACATAAACACTGTCTCAAATGGGCCGGAAAGCCCCGTGCGCTCTCGCCGCTAAGATGTGCACGGTACGGCTGGATCAATGTAGACTGTGACATGCTGAAGTGTTCTAGTTGCCAGGCTTTCCTCTGTGCATCAATCCAAGCAACCTTGGACTTCCAGAAATGTGAGTTTTGGACTAATATTCTATTTATAGAACATATATTTCTAGAGTGAAGCCATATTTTGTATCTGCACACATTCACATCTTTTTTAGATGAAGGACGGATATCAGAGTTGCTACAGCAGCTTCAAACACAACACGAGAAATTCTGTTCCTGGCCGGATTGTCCATGTCCAGGTATCTTGAGAGGTCCACTAGTCTGTCTGAAATCTTAAGCAGACATTGCTAGTCAATAGTGTTGTTTTTGTTTTCCAGATCGCTTCTGGATGGTTCCTATTAATGAGCCTACTGTATTACTCAGTGCCTTTCTAGACCGTTTCAAAAGTGCTTGCCTTCTAGAACAGCAGCTGCCTGCAATGAAACCAGAGCAACTTAAGGCCATGGTATGATATTATATTTTTAAAGGGAAGTCCAAGAATTGATTCTTCTATGCATTCATAGTTTTGTTTTTGTTTTTTCTCTTTTAGACCTTGACTGAAGATGTAATAAGTGTTCTCCTACAGCTGATTGAAGATGAACAAGTGAAGCAGTGTGGTTCTCCTACTAAGGTCTCATCAGATCCGCTCCCTGTACAGGTGGCAGCATGTATCGTAGCTCTTTGTGGTTGGGCAGCCAGGTAGAAATCACATCAGTGACCTTTGATGCAATCTTGGCAGATTTTCTGCTAAACTTTTATTTCACGCAACTCTTTGCCGTGTTTCTATTTAGCCCGTCACTCCAAGCTATGAATCTGCCCATCCTCACTTGTTCGTACTGCATGAGAAAGGTGGGAATGTGGAGCTTTTTTCAAATGGAGATGGTTTCAGAGAGCGAAAATCCTCCGCAGTCTCCAACATCTCCTGCTGCCTTGACTCCATCTCAAGGCACAAGTGGGGAAAAGGGGATGCCCACCTCACCATCCCAGTCCCCCACTCCATGTCGCATGAAGCTGCGTAGTCAAGACCCCACACGCTCTGAACAGGTGGGTCATTTACATCTTGAAGTTATACAATATATAGTAAAACTTGAAGTATAAACTTTCCATTTAAACATAATTATATTCCCATTAAATTCAGCTGATGTTCTTCAGTCATAACCATCTAAACTTTGTCAACATTGACCCATGCATATAGATGGAGAGTACACCATCCCCACTGGTCCTCCACACTAGAAACAGGGACTCGCCTATTCCACATGAGGAGTTTCCCAGCCCCCTGTCCAGGGGCAAGAGACCCATGACTCGCAGAAGGGGCCAAGGAGAAAACCTGGCTGTGGATGTGCCCTCTAGTCCACAGCGAAAGACAAAACGCCCACGTCTCTCCTCTGCCAGTGGCCCTGTAAGATCCATTATAATTTTTTAAATATAATAATACTATTTTTTTACTAAATCATTACTTTATGATTGTAGAATGATATTACATTATTAAATACATTTTATTTGTCTGCAATATGTACTCTATTTTATATGTATATGTTTATATATAAATATACACACACAGTCTCTTATTACTGTATATAAAGTTATTATTACTATACAACAATATAATATTACTACATGCATTTTATGTGTCTGTTACTTACCTGGTCAAAATCTAGTGAATTTTAAACACCATATCTAAGCACTAAAGCCTGTTTTGTTTTTCTGTTGTAGGAAGGGCCAATGCACAGAAATGTTTTTGACCCAGTAGCCCAGCACAGAGACTGGTGTCCTTGGGTGAGTGTGGAAAGAGAGGAGGGCAATCTAGATGGCTCTGTCTTTGTTGGCTCTGAGGCTGAGCTCCCTCAGCCTGGCTGGAAAGCGGTGCTTACTCTGTTTCTATCCATGAAGAGAAGCCTCAGTCCAGTAGGGGCTAGTCCATCCCAGGTGAACCAAATGCGACAACTCTGTACTTTGGTATTTTGCCAAAGCAATCATTTTTCATCCCTCTAATGCCCTGTTTTTTTTTTTCATCCAGGGTCCTCATGATAAATCAAAAAGGGTGTTTTCGATATTCCGACAGTGGCAGGTATCTTCCCCGTCCCAGTAAGTTGTGTTTCAGGAGGTGGACTGGGAAACCCTGGTGATTGTTATCATTAGTGGTATATGCTGTCCTTTGTAACAGTGACAGTGTTTTCAGAGTGCTTCTTGATCAAGTGAGTCCTGTTTAAAGTATTGGGTTTGGTTGGGAAAGGGACAGTAAATCCACATGGATCAAGCGGCCTGTGATGAAAGACCTCGGCTTGGAGCAGGAAAGCCCGGCAGAGTTCTTCTCAGAAATTGTAACTTTACCACACTGTTTTGAATCTGGGCCCATCCAGTCGCATTAGAACATCACCAGACTGGTGACCGATGCTCTTTACCTCACATGGGCAGCCAAACAGTCCTCGCCGCCTCACTGTACGTGAGGAGAACCAGTGTTTTCAGGTTTTTGTGTTTCGCCTGTATTGTCTAAGTAGGTATATTATATTTACTTCAATAAATGTGAATGAGCCGAACAAGATTTTTATCTCTCTCATTTTTTTATGTTTATGTTTATCACCTTTAATCATCTTTTACCCACATGCCAGTGAAATAGCTGCCGAATTTAGAAAACTGCCAATGTAAATGATTTTGCTTTTGAATCACTTTCTCTGGAAGTTCTGCTTGTAGTGCGTTTTAATGCATGCATGCATTTTAATCGTGCGTGTCTGCCTAAATTTAATAAACACTTTCCTTTTTGCTGGTTTTCTCTGTGTATGTTTTTTCATTGTTGTCTTAAATGGATTTTAAACTTTTGACTCCTATGGCTTGTAAAATGCTATATTACTAGTTCCTTTAAAAATAAAAAGTGGGGAAAATGCCTTTTCATGTTTATTTAGTACCAAAATTAATCATAAAAACAAATACACATGAATACAAAATGTTCGACAGCACACAACAGCTGTCATAACAAAGGGGTCAGTGCCCCAAATGTCATCCTAGACTAAAAGAACTACTATTTTACGAATATACTACAAATGTTAGTCGTCCACTGTTTATGACGTAGCCCGAAACACCGCATAGAAGGAGGGGGACACCTTTCGTCGCGCAGACATGACGTCATTGGCGGAGGGATAGATAGCTGTGAGACAGAGAGCGAGAGCAGTACGCGCAGAGGACTACTAGTACTATCCGCAGCAGACAGAAAGTGGAGGGCGAAAACTCTCGAAACGACAGCTTGCCGTATGCCAATGTGCAAAATTATACAGTTTCGTTAGAGGCCAAGGGATCGAGAATCAGTCGCAGAAGATTCGAGCTTCGGTCATCTGAAAGAGGAGTTGTATAAAGATGTCGTCTCCAAGTCCGGGCAAAAGACGAATGGACACCGACGTGGTGAAACTGTATCCTTTAAAATATAAACAACACAATTACTGTACCTCTATAGCCGTCGGATATCTCCAGTATTCACGAAAGCAGCCCTAAAACGCTTCTCCTACTGTTTTAAACCCATTCTGGGCGTCCGTCTGGTCTGAAAAACAGTTGTCAAAGCCAGTGTAATGGTTTATTGGATGGTGATCAGCTTTTGACGACAAAAGTGTTTTGATGGTTGTCAGTGCGGCCAGCAACAAAGCCAAGATTCATAGACGTGCATTTCTCAAATAACACAACTCAACCAACAAATGTGATTTTTCTCGACGGGTTTTGTTCGTTGTCAGTGTCCAAAGGCAGAAATGTTGAGGATTATTTATAGCAGATATGTTGCTCTGTGTCCTTTGAGTGTTTTGTCCTCGCGTTTCTCTCCAAATCCACACCAACGCTTGACATCCGCGGGATTTAAACGTATATTTGTATGGATAACGATTGAATATCGATATTTATATGATATCTGACAAAACTAGACGTGTTTTTGAACAAAATGGTGAATGTTACTATGCATCTGGCCTGCTAGCGAGCTAGCGCAACCTCACAAGCCAGTTATTTATTTATTTGTTGATTGTTTTTGTTGCTGTTTTATAACCAAAATAGACATTTGTAGGCCTTCAAAACACTTTTACCACGGTTTTTATTTGTATTAAACAAAAAAACAACAAGATCTCAACACACAGATTGTTGATTTTTAAATATAGACGTTCGAAAACGCTCTTTAAATAATAACATATCACGAATGACATAAACTTCGCATTCGGCGTCATTTTATTATTCCTGTCCGAGTGTGTTTTTCTCTTGCATGGAGGATCCATCTTGGTTTTCTGGCTTTTGTTAAGGTCGAATGTTCTCGTTTGGGGGTTAAATGTTTTGACAGGAAATTTAGCCTGTATTTACCATCTTTCTTTTTCTGATTTTAAAGCTTAAAGAACAGGAGAAGTTTTGTTGAGCTAACTCACAGTGGTTATTTGTCTCTATGTCACTAGTCCATAAGAATCCCTTGAGTTTATATGACACAGCTGACACACAGCAAAAGTTTTCTGGAGTTGTTTTCCGTCCGCTTTTGCTGAAGAGTGCCATGGCTATTATGCCTGTAGCATGCCTTTATTCGTAATGTGCATGCCGTTCTGTTGGTGTTTTTAAACGTTTGGTTGATCATTTATGAAGTGCAAGTTATGTCGGGCTGTTTTGAACAAAAGAAACCCACATATATTGATTTGCCTTTAAAGCCCAAGAAAGTTTTCTTCCCTCCGCTGTCCTCACTCAGAACTGTCTCGGCCGTGTCGTGCATATTGTCTTATGTATGACTATGACGTGTACAAATTAAAAAGCAAATGATGAAACACTCTGAGATACTTGTAAAGTCAGGAACGGCTCTGGGAATCTCGTTATGTTTTTGTCTCGAGCAGTAGGAACTAGCCTTATGATTGGCCACTCTGTTACTACCCGGAAACTGCAAGTAGGTGGGATTAAACAATGAGTTGAGTGACAGTTAAAGCTGCGTATGCTTTTTTTAATGTTAAAATACTTCTGTTAGATGAATTTATCATTAAGCTATTATTAGATTAATTGCTCTGAAAAGTCTCAGTCTGTGGTGCTGTCAAAACATTGCTCTTGGTATGAGTGACCAGCAATCAATAGAGTGCAGCAGTCGGGTTCTGAAAATAAAAATCACATTCATTTTCTCCATCGGGGAATTGGATATTAATGGTCATTTATAAAATAAAGACAATCCTACTGTGAGCTGCAAGGATGTTAAAGGTCTTGTTGAAGCCATAAATCCACATTATTTGATTAATATTTAAATCATTGTGTTCAACAGTGTATTTCCCGGTGCAAAACCTACATTACCCATGATGCTTCTGAGAAATCTCCAGCAACTCACATGAAGCACTGTGCATGGCATAATGGAGTCATTCTCCTACGCTATCAAATTACTTACTTTTTTGGATGCATATTATGCATATTTTATAATTAACATAAAATATATTGTCTCTCTCTCTCTCTCTCTATCTCTCTCTCTTTCTCTCTCTAATATAATATAACATGTATTCAAATGGCATCTTAAAGTTTATAGTAATCCATGCTCTTTTCCAATTATGCCATTTGCAATGCTTCCTGGGATTGTAGTTCTTTCCCTCAATTAAACTGATAAGTACACAGTCTTGTAGCTTTGCCTTTTTGCCTGATTTTATGGGCTTAAAATCAAAGTGTGTAATGTTGTGATTGACCTTGTCGTTTTTCAAAATGGACCTTTTTATAATCCTTATGGAAAAAAATGAATGGGAAAAATACTTCTGGAAACACCTTAGCTGAAAAAAATGGCCAGGCACTGTTGCACCCATGTGAGTTTGGGGGTGAGGTCATCAGTTTAGTAACCAATAGCAGACAAGGAAACCTGTTTGGTGATGCTAGTGGTGCAAAAAATACACACTTCTGGAGCCGAGGTTAAAGGTGAAGGGCTTTAATTATGGAGAACAGCTGATGGCAGGGGCGACTTTTTAGAGCCCTTCAAGCTGGTGGCAAATATGATCTAAAAGTTTCCACTTAAAGTAATAAAGGAAGTTCGGAGGAGGAATATGCGCATACAGAGATAATTACAGTAATGATGTAATTTAGCATCCTGTATTATTTTGGTCAACTGGATCCCACAAACCTTTCACTAAGAGAACATTACCACTTTAATAGTCCAGGCTGTCCAGCGGGATTACCTGTTTGGCTCATGTGAGAATTTATGCATGGCTCTAGGACAGCTATACAATAAAGTTGTGGGTGGACTGTCACATTTCTGTCATTGCAAAACACATGCAAAGAAGCCCACCCTCCCCCAAAATACACTGACGTCCATGAGAAAACACAACTTAACTTAAATACCCATTTCCCTTAAGGGGGAACCGGCAGACATGTGACAACTGAGAGCAGGTTTCCAAAGTCCCTCCTGTTGCTTGGGACAAGTTTTTGCAACGGTGAAGTGGAGATGTTTTCTGCATTATCCTTCTGAAATGCACACCTTATGAAGGGCAAGCAGCAGGGCTGTTTAGAGAGAGAGTTGCTGTTATGATCAGGCACCAGGATCCACTCTCAGTAATTTGCTGCAGGCATCAGAGAGCTGCGGATCTGGAGCACGCATATTTGGGAATTCACAAAATGAATGTCACAATGACCTCACTGTACCAGGCTGCCTCAAGCACTTCCTAAGCTCGAGAGAGAGATGATGACCTGACTTTGACATCACCAGATACTTTTGAAACGTGTTTGAACAGGTCAGAGCTGGTTGTTGGCTTTGCCAGGACAGCATGGAATAGCATAATGTCAATATGTTGTGTAACATCTGTTGCACTTCTCATTTAGCCTATTGTCTGTTCACTGAGAGATGTAGGTCTTTTGAATTTATTTATCTGGAACTCAAAGACCTCCTGATTTAATCGGTGTGGACTAAGCTCTAGTGGTTCTTATCCTGTGTTATTTTTTTAATTCCCCATTGCCAAACCATGTCTTGATCTAATTAGCTAGAGCAACTGTAACCAAAGAGCTCTAGTTAACAAGGCCAGTTTACCTAGTCAGTGTAATTTTAATCAGTAGTCATCAATAAGATTTTACTGGACGCCCAAGAGTTTAACTAATCTTTTGGTCATTTTATTTTGATCTACACAGATCTACAGTTATTTTATAGTCGGAGTTATGGCCATTGGCATCACTGCCAGCTCACACATGTTCTTTGAATATGCAAACAAGTCTGCACCTTTAAGGAAAATATCCAGGTGTTCCCATTGAGTTGTCCTTGTTAAATCTTGACTACTAAGAAACAAGTAGAGGATTATAAATGGAAAGCAAGTCTCCTTCGGGAATGCTTTGCATTTCTATCCACTTGTTTGAAAAATAAAGAGATTGACTGTTAGTTACAAAGACGATTACGCAATCCCACCTTCTCTGAGATGCCTGGGCGTCGCTGTTTGTAAACAGGATTTGTTAATGGAAGTAAGCTCAGCAGTATGAATGCCCCCTGTAAGGCTGTTGCTGGTTGAAACGCTGTGCTTTTCCACCGTGTTTTTGGCCATGAAGTTTTGTCGTAACACTTCAGTGCCATGTATGTGGCGGCGTGGGGGATGGGATTCCTAGTGTACTAGCATCCATTGTTCAGCTCCGCTAAATTGAGGAAAGATGCAGGGAGCGGCGAAAGTTTTCCGGGGCCCATGCCAGCATAGAAAACCAGGGACATTACAAATGCCCCCGTGTTTAGTGGAGTGCATCGGATCCCTGTGGTGCTGAAGCAGAGCCCCCGGTGTGTAAGACCAATCGAGGGCTTTATCTGGTGTGATCGGCTTCTTTGTGCGTGAACTGACATCCGGCCTGCCCCAGCCTGCTTTCATTTGCCCATGGAGTCTTATGATTGCGCCGCTGCTGTGTTAGTGCCTGTCTGATGGCTGCTACAGTACAGTATTCCCCGTCATTCTCCACTGTTTTTGCTGTTATAATGTACGTGTTGAACTGAAATGGCTGGGAAAGGCTGACGCTTGGTGTCAGGTTTGATTCCCAGAGAATGTTTATTGATAAGATCCAGGCTTGTAGCTTGAATGAACTTTAAGTTGTTTTTGATAAAACCATAAACATACATTTGCAAATACAAAAATAAATTTGCTATCGGACATATGGCTTTAGAAAACGTTCAAAGTAGCATGTGAGTTATAGGAATTAATTTTTTTTTTTTTTTATAATATTTCTTAGATATTTAGTATTTTTTTTATAGTATTTATAGATTATAATTATTTGTTTTATAGTATTTTTTTGCTGCTAGTGTTGTTTTAATTTTTATTCATTTATTTATTGTCATTTATTTATTTATTTGTCTTTTTTTGAGCTTTGCAATTGGATTAGCCATCCATTTTGATGGCATGGAAATAGAAAAATACATTTTTCAAAAATGTTGTATTCGAATATTTGTTTATTTAAATGGCGTTTAACAAGAAATATGTTATTTTTTAATAATCAAGTTTTTGTC
Source organism: Cyprinus carpio (assembly GCF_018340385.1). Taxonomy (NCBI): domain Eukaryota; kingdom Metazoa; phylum Chordata; class Actinopteri; order Cypriniformes; family Cyprinidae; genus Cyprinus; species Cyprinus carpio. The sequence goes on from NC_056575.1 coordinate 10,025,138, forward strand.
ACCATTTCTGAACAAGCTCACAATTAGGCATTATACACAACAACGATACATTATATCTCAAGGTTTTCTTTTAAGCCAGGTACACACTGTACGATTTATAATAGTCCTTTACGATTGTTGTTTGTCAGACTGTACGAACATGATGATCATGTCACTCTGTGGGATCTCATTTATCATTAATGCCATTAATGTAAGACAGTCAAGACATGTTAAAAACATATGCACGCAAGAAAACTTGTCTGGAGTTTAACATTATCTGACAAAGATGTCGTGAGACACAAAGAAAACGGTGTGCTAAGCAAATGTTTTTATAGAGCTTTGTGTTTTCTGTTCTTAAACCACTCTCCCTCGAGGAAACTTAAAGGAAGCATATGTCTCAAGATCATTTTGCTATCAGATAAGCTCTCTTCTCGGCTCACATTTAGGGTATAGCTGTGCTTTCCTGCCGTTGTGAATGCAGTGATGGACAGCTATTGTTTGGATTTCATGAGATTTCTTATTGTGGTGGTGATATTGTAATAACAATCACAATTGTTTCACTGATTCATTTGATCAAAGTTATTCCAAATCATGGATTCATTTGCGACCAGCAAAGCAACACAGTAGAATTTGAATAGTGTTTTTTTTTTTTTTGAATAATAATTACAGATACATTTTTCAATTTGTGCGCACCCCTAATGGATAACAGTAGCCTGAACATTCTGCTAAACATTTCCTTTGTGTTCTTCATATGAAAAACATATGGTTTTTAACCAGTGTGAGGGTAAGTAGGTAAATTAGGACATCATTTTCATTTTTGTATAAAATCTCTCTTTTGTGTCATGATGTCACCCAGCCAGCGTTTCTGTATGCCAGTTCAATTTATCAACAAGAGTCTAAATTTAGATGAGTTTATTGACTGTAAAGGATTGTTTCTGTTACAGTGAGTTTGACGGACAGGGAGGGCAAATGGTCGGGTCATGGATGCGTCTGCCCCTTGACAGTGGTAGATTTGAAGCCCTCTTTAATCCCACAATAACGCCGCAGTTTCCTGCATGCATGGCCAACATCAGGCTGAAAACAGATGGACTGAAGTTCCTCTCTTTGTCTGATGATGTTTGGGGCAGCGCCGCATGTGCAAATCCCCCCCCCCCCTTTTTGAGAATAGAAGGGTTGTGTTTTAAAGCGGTCCAAAACACACAACGATTATCTGTTAGATCAAATCTGAATGCTACAGATAAATGGATGTAATCACTACTGTGAAACTAGATAATCAGATTAGCTTTGATGTATATGAATATCTCTGTGACCTGTATTAGACTGTCTTGCACTATTAATGTATAATGAATGTCAAGCTTAGGTGCCCTTATTTGACAGAAGTTTGATGTATTGCGTTTGTGCGAGTCGTGGTGTAATCAGCTGAGAGTACAGGCGTTTTATTGTGTAGCTGCAGGATGTTTCAGGGGATATGGTTGTTTGAGCTATGGTGTGTTGCATGCTGATGGACCCTGCCCTTTTCAACCCACAGAAACCAGGTTGGTGCACCTGGGGGTGGGGAAATTATACAAATGAAGATGCAAGCAAATCTTGTGAAAGAGACAGTGTCATTAAGGGGAACAAAACATGCCTGCTAGTTAAACTGCCTGATCATGCTTTTTGGCTAATTTTATTCTTATTTTAAATTCTTTAAAATTGATATATTTATACAGTGAGTATAGAAAAGAATCACCCCCCCCCCTTTAAAATAATCACATTTTATTGCTTTGCAGCCTGAAATGAAGGCGGACACAGTTTTTGTTTTATCCAGCTGTTTTTACTCAGTGAAACTTATAACATCCAAGTGAAAGATATAACACCAACATTTTAAAACCAGAATCACTGAATTGGAAAAAGGGATCACCTCCCTCCTAAAAATGACTTGTAAACTCAATCAGGTGTAGTTAATCACCTTCTCACACAAAGTGTGCCATTGATATTAGTGAGATCTCTCACAGGAGGTTCTGCAACTCATAATAGCAGCATAGCCTTGTGATGCCTCAACCTTAAACTTTATGGCCTCATTTATTAGTCATTAGCATGAAATGAAACTCGAAGTCACAGCTGTGTTTGGAAGTTGTTATGAATACTGTATTAATTTGGCATGAGCATTTTAGCTTTGAAAGCACAAAACATGGTTCTTTGTGGAAATGCAGTTGAATTGTACACTGTATGTCAACAAACATTCACAGGTCTTATGTGGCAATGCACAGGTTGAAGTTTTATACACAAGGGCATTCAATTTGGATTTCGCTGCCTTTGAACTATGGTTTGAGACAGGCATTGATATGTAAAGTGTGCTGAGGCTGAGATCAGTATTCACAGACTATATTCAGGCCTCTGGGATCAGAGTTTTCATCCTAACAGAGTGCTTCAGATTCCAGCATTCCACTCGGAATAAGAAACTTGTGATGCCGAAAGGAAGGTTAGCTACTTTCGTACGGAGTAAAATCAAAACAGATTTGGATCCTGTGCTACAGTAGATCAGAATACTTCACCTCAACATGCCGGCAAATCACAGGCCACTAAACTCTGATGCTGTGGCGTATATGACTGTTGTTATGCTAAATGGGTTTATTGCATTTTGTAGTGTTTTGAAAATGGCTTTTGGGAAAAAATAACACTGAGTCCATGTAGCAATCATTTCCCCTATAGTGAACAATAAGCACACCTCAAATGAATCAGAATGGTTATGAAGTCAGCTGCCGGTATTAGATTAAAAGTGAAGGTTTGTTGGGTTCCATGATATGTTTATGCAAGAGAGTATTGCTACACACATGCACATCTGAAACCAGTTTAACTGCAGAAAGTGTGAGCCATGTTAGGTTCCATGATGTCATTTCCTTTCCTTAAGTTTACAACAAGGAAAATCACATGCAAGAAGGTGTTATTTTAGTATTGTTTATTTACTATTATCCACCTCAGGTGTAGCTAACCACCTTCTCAATGGCACACAAAGACTTTTGACTTTCAGCTGTGATCAGCTGTTGTCATTTTTTAGCTCAGCATGAAAAGAGTTTCCTGGACCATTTCAGTCCTTGGTAGTGCAACTGAAGCAAACAATCAACTATGGGTGGCAAGGCACTGTCAAAAGATCCCCAGGATAAAGTTGTGGACCTGCACAAGTCAGGAGATGGATACAAAAAAATTGTATCCAAACTCAGTGATTCTTTTTGTTCATTCATTTATTTATTTTCTGACATGCTGGTGTCATATCTTTCACGTGGATGTTACAGTATAAGTAAATACAGCTGGATAAAACAAAAACTGTCCGCCTTCATTTCAGGAAACAAAGTTTAATTATTTTAAGGGAGGGGGGGATTCTTTTTTATACTTACTGTATATAAATAATATAAAATGATTATAATAAATATTCATCATTAAAAGCCAGATGATTTTATCTTTAAATTTATTTCCTTTGTAGTGCCCTTTAATCTGGAGCAAGAGAAACTGGGGGAATGACTTTGTGTCAGTCACTTTGTTCAAAGCTGATTGGTCAAATTTTGGTTTGAGATCTCTAAACCAAAACATAACCTGCCCTGTAGCAGGTTAGCCATGGAGTGCAAGTTACTGTGGTGATGAACACAGCTAAAAGCCAAACCACTTTCATGGTATCTAAAACCCAGAGTTGGGGCAAACTAAACTACAGCTTACCTGGATAGCCAGAGGAGAAGTGGAATATGTCACTTCCCTGAGCACTATTTTACAACAGCTCCACTTATTTAGAAGGCACAGCATGCAGTGTTAAAGGTCTGAGTCCATTTCAGCCGAATAGGCCAGAGGTCAACTGGACTCGGAGGCCAGCAGTGATGGTCAACACATCCACTGTGGTTTAAGGTAACTGAATAACTGGCCAACATGATGTATATGTATCCATTATTGGTTTTTCTCCATGCTCCAAAATGTAATTGTACTACCAAGAATAGGCTATATTTTGGTCCTTTTTTTGTAAACAAATTTTAAACTTATTTATTGCTTTCTATTTTTTTTAAATATGAAGTGGTTCCCCGACTGAAACTCACTTCGTAATGACCCATCCATTCATTCTCCTGGCCACTTCTCCTCTGTAGTTCAGAATGACACTGATTATGTAAATGATGTGTCAAAGTAGTTATAATTTCCTGATGTGGTTTCCTGCGTTATTAGTTAAAGCTATCAGAGGAGATGGTGTGAATGAGATTGATAATCTTGCAGGTAAACTGTCTTATCCCTTAAGGCCGACCGAGTTGTGCTTTCCCGAAAGTGAATGGTAGAGCCAGATTCCGCTCTCTTCCCCCCTTCTTTCTCATCCACTCTCACACACACGCACACACACACACACACACACACATAACCAGGCAGCTGCTGCTCGCTTTCAAATCAACAAATGCACACTTATGGGATATGCTTGGCACAGCGCATAATGTTTGTGATGTGCACGTTGGCAACGGATATGCAAGTGTGTCATAATGTTTATTCAACAATTCTCTAGTAAAGATGGCTACAGATGACTATGCCTTCATGAAACGTAATGCAAACAGACTTATCTAGAATTGATCTAAACAGTGCACGCATCTACAACAGTCCCACATAGCCTATATAGGTGTTTGCACTTGTAGTTTATGATACATTATACCACATCACAGCACATACTCAGAGAGTAGATGTCATGTCACAGCAGGGTGGTGTTTCTGTTCTGGCATAGGGCTTTGATACAAATCTAGAAATCAATTTATTTAAAATAAATAAAACATACAAACTATATATACAAATTTAGATTGATACAAGTTGTGGAATCAAAGTGTCAAATTCATTCATTGAAACTGAGAGTTTGAACTAATTTAAGGAAACAAATCAAACATTCCAACTGTTTTTGCTGAAGCTTAAATGATTTGAAGTTTAAGTGACGTGCTAAGTTGCAAATAAAAGACTGCCAAAGTTTTCTGTTGACACAGTCTTTAGGAAACACAGTGACGAAGGAGCCATTAATGCATAAAATCAGTGCCATATTCAAAATGTTACTTCATTTCATATCGCCAGCCAAATTATGTAATGAATTTTTGATGTATTGCCCAGTCTTAGTCTAGAGTACAGCGGATGTCCAGGAGAGATGAAGACCGTCTCTGAGCTGTGCATGTGCCTGCTGATCAAATGAGAGCTAGTTAATTAGTGAATTAAATAGAGCCCTAATAGAGAGAGTTAGGATAAGGGAAGGGAGATTTTTATACAAATTTTTTTTTTTTTTTTTTTTTTTTTTTGGTGAAGTTTTGCTATAGCCAGTTCTCACTTATTCACTCAATCTCTTTCTGAGATCTAACCAGATTTGAGAAAAATCCTCGAACTTTCATGCATGTGACTCCAGAGGTAAGCTGCACACAGCATAACTTCAGTCCTGAGCAGACTTACACAGCGAGGCATTGAGCTGGGGAAGGGTGTGAGGTTACACTAAAATAGGAAATTGTTTTAGGGGTACTGGTGTTGGCCATAGATGGCTTCCTGTCAGGTTTGACATCTGCCTTTATAACCCTGTTTCACCTGATGCAAATCATGACTCATATTCGCTAGATGGTTGAATGGAATCTTAAACCTCAAGGTGCGTCTTGTCTGTTTCTCCATCAGTGAACCTGTGTACTTCCTCTTAGTGTCAGACTTAAAACTGCCACACTTCCTGTCTTTCATCTGCCCAACTTGAGCACAATGCTGTGCTTGTGAATGCACGACAGCCATATACACAAAAAAACACTCTTCCCTTATAACAAAAATCCACTCTTCTTTTATAATTTTGTTTAAGAATAAAAATTTATATTTTAATTTTTCTTTAATGTCAATATAACTGGATATGAATTATTATATGATTTTGGGAACCCATAAAAATTCACATTTGCGGAATTTTGCTTAAGCTTCATGCTGGTCATACGAATGTGCTGTTGACCAACAAAAAGTGACTTTATGAGCTGTGCTTCATGCATCGACTAAACCATTGCCAGTTTAAATTTTTTTTTGCTTGCAAGATTTTCTACAGTTTTCACAAAAGCAAGTTAAGTTGTCGAATTCTCATCGAGAACTCAGATTCTCAAAATCTAGTTGAAGTTTTTGATTTGTGTCCAGGCTTGTAGCTCAGTATTAAGGATGCTCATGGAAAATTCCAGGTGGTAACTTTTGCACACAATTAAACCTTAATATGAGGTTTAAATAAAAATAGTTTAGCATATTTAGCTTGTGTGAGAGCCTGAGTGTGTCTGTCTGTTCTGTAGATGTGCACCACAAGCTCCAACCGGTTTTTTATTTATTTATTATAATTTTTATTTAAACCAACATTAGTAGACTTGACACTTTTAGTGGACTACAAAATAGAAACTCTTTGGACAGACTGTCCATAGCCCTTGGCATAAATATAAATGTTTTAGCTTTTATGTAGACACTACATGAAATGAACTGGTCTGTGGTAGAATAGTGATGTATTGTCTTTAATCAGCTGTTAGTAATGTGGTGCTAACAAGCAGATAGTGTTTTCCACCCTGTTGGCAGTGGGTAAATATTCTGCCTGCACCCCAAGGCCAGCCGTTAGCATTAGGTGTCAAGAGAACAAGATTACCTCCTCTTTGTGTTTGTCTGTAATGATGAATGAATGTGTCTCAGGAAAGAACACGCTGCTACACTGTTGAGCCTTGGCAGTTGATGTCTGCCTGCTGTTTTCATCCTTGGCAATCCAGAATAAACAGGAGGGATTTGCTCCTGCAGGGAGGGGGAAAACCTGGCTATTGTGTTTGTGTCTTTTTTGCAAGAGATGGATTTAATTGCAATTGTACCCAGTGACTCATGCAGTGATTCAGCGCGGTGGCCGTCGACTTTACCTGTACTAATAAATTGACTGAGAACCCACTCCACCTGTCTGTTAGCCTGCATACCTGTATTTCAATTTTGTTATGATTTTAGTTTGTATCATCGTTCTCGAGAATCACACAAAGGAATGCACCTACAAGAGGAAAAAAAAAAAAACAAGCCAAAATACATTAACACGACTATAAAATGAACTAAAGCTACATTTAATTTGAAACTTTTTTTTTTTTTTTTTTTTTGTACACCGTTAAGCATAATGTTAAAATGAGACAAATTAGTGCCTTATCTGTGGCAGCTTTAATATACTAAAACTAGTATTTTTGAATTATTGGTTGTGGCATTACTATTCTATAATATTAAAAAGTGATGAAAATAGATAAAAATATTTAAAAAATAATTGAAACAGTGTGACATAATAAATGGCCAAAGATGTCTGTTTACCTAACTTTGCTAGCATTAAAATCTTAAAATTGCAGGGAACAAAATAGCTTAATTTTTAATTTAGTGATTGGTTGTGGCACATTAATTCACAAGCAAACTGTAAAATAAAGTACCTTTAAAAAATATATATATATATATATATATATATAAACATAAAACATAAACAAAAAACAGTATGAAGTAGTGCAGATGGAAGATATATATATATATATATATATATATAAACATAAAACAGTATGAAGTAGTGCAGATGGAAGCCCCAAATACTTTGATTTATTTGTCAAGTTGACAAAACGACCAAAATAGCTCTCGCTGCATAGAAACTGTTTATTTGAGCATAAATTCCATGACTTAACAATAAGCCAAGTATGTCCACCAATACTCATAACATGCTATCATGTTGTTTTCCCACAACAGACTATCCAAAAGGTGAAACCTCTGTGGTTTTCTTCCGCATAGGGTGACCGGTTTTTTTTTAACCCAAATGGCAAAGCAGAACAAGGCAGCTTCTCTATAATATCATATACTTAGACATATGCTTGTCTGGACCTGTTCGTTCACACAGGTTTATAAACACTTGTAATCATATGTGCATGAGACTACATTGTGTAACCAACCGCAGCAGCTGGAAGGAATCCATATCTAAGCATATGCTGTTACAACGTACATGAGTGTTAATACTATTGGTGCTCGCTCTTGTTCCTTAAATGTATTTGATATTTCTAAGTGAGGTGATAGATGAGTCTCTTTGGTATGATTAGATTATACATGTGCGTCAAGGAACACTGACTCAAGGGTCTCCTGTAGATTATGGCTTAATCCATAAGACAATGAGAAGAGAATGCTTTTGGGTTGCTTTGTCAGCAGCCAGATTGAGCCTTGGGCAGGAGTTAAACCCTTGTTTAGGGGAATTTCACTAAAGGTTATGTGTGCTGAACAGTATCAGAGGCGTCGTCAAAGCAAACACAGCATTTCTCTTGCCTGCATGTTTGGGGGAGGGATGTATCACCGGTTTGATCAATACCTCAGTGTGCTTTCACTTTGTAAGAACTGTAGGAAGTAGTTAACCCAGAGATTAAAATTGACATTTTGATTTTCATCATTTATTTATTTTTAGATTTCAGTTTAATTTGAGTAATTTTGCTATGTGCTGTAGTTATTTTTTTAATGTTTAATTCACTTTTTTTTTTTTTTAGACTAAACTAAATTTTTATTATTAATATAATTTCATCTAATATTAAAATTTTATTTTGGATTTATTTCAAATACTAAAAATAACTTTTAATAGTTTTAATTTTCAGTAACATAATTATTTTCCTGCTTTAGTGGATTTCAAAAGGAGATGTTTGAAGAATATTAACACTGTTCTTTTCAAAACAATGAAAGTGAATGGGGACTGCAGCTGTCTAGCTTCAAAAATGCCAATAAAGCACCATAAAAGTAGTCCACAGGACTTGTTTGCCTTATGACTTGAGGAGGAGTGGATAATGACAGAACCATTTCTTTAATGCATGCAGGATTTCTGGACGGTTAATAATGATCTATTTTAAATCTGTGTCACTGATGCCTCAGAGGAGAAACACGTGCCTTGCAGATCTGCCAAAGAATTTAAGGAAAATTGGATTATCAAATCAATAGAGGTTTTAATTTACATTGCTGATAAATGACTCTCAAAGGATGAAGGTGGGGAGGAATATGACCTGTATTTTTCTCCCTTACTAGTATGAATCCATCTCTTCCTGTGTAGTATCCAGAATGAGGGAAAAACAGCAGGCATTAAAACTGCCTCTAAGGCATGAGGAATGGAGGAAAATCCCTGCGGCCTCCAGGCTTCTGCTTTTCTGAATGTGTCTGTGTTTTTACATGCTTGGCCAATTGCTTTTGTGTCTATCCAAAAGAGGCTTAATGTACAGGTCGAAAAGTAGTCCCATGTGTCATTGGGCACAGCTAGACAGCTCAGCGTGGTGCTTCTCCAATGGAGGTCTAATGATCACAGCAATGGGCACAGATTCTTTAACAGGTCTGCTGAAGCTCCAGGCATACACTCACCCCTTTCTTAATCTCACTAGACTCATCGAGAGCAACCTGTATTCCTAACTGAATGGAATCTAATCTCATTTGTTAAAGAAAAAGGCGTGGGAAAATTATGCATGAGTCATCAGTCCGATCTACAGGATCACATTTGTTCCAAGTCTCTGTGTTTGTAGAGGATAAGCAGCTAATGATGGGTCTGCTTTGTTCAGATTTGAATCTGTGAGTGTAAAAGCATGAAAGCATTGTGCAGAAATGCACTGTTACTGGGTGCTTCCACTATTCTCTCAGCCTCTGCAGATGCTTCACAGCCTAAAATAAATCCATGATGTTTAACACCTTGGTGACCACAGCCTCTTAGAGCTACAACTGACGAAGAAGCCAGCTTGTGTCTTGAAACAGTGTTTTTACTGGCACTATTATTCTTCCATTTAGCACCTTGTCCATTCATGAACAGATCTTTAGTTCTGCTCCTCTCCTAGATAGATTTGAAATGAATATTGAAAGTTATTCTTCAACCTTTTGTGGAATAAAATTCATTGGCTCCTCACCAGATTTTTGGAGATAAATCTCTGCGTAATTACAGTCATTCAGTTCATGCAACTTGAGACTCTGGCGTCGAAAAGCCACAATGACCGATAAACTGACAGACAGCACCTTCCACACCTCTCTCACACCAGATTTTTAAAGGCGACCTCTTGAAATTGACAGCTCCGTTTCCCAGCAAAGCCGAGAATCATCAGTTGATACAGGCACTCAACTGGTTAAACTCTCACACAAGTCACAGGACACAGCACAGTTTCAACAGAGCGTAAACATGTTTGCCTTCATGAGCCAGTCTGGGCAGCGTGAGTATACAGTTTGAGTCATAGTGCAGCCTACACAACAGCTGACACATGACACACACGCGATAACATCATCAGTAACTCCTTCAATTAAAATACGAACTGTGACAATGGCAAAGTCTGCTTGAGAACTGTGTTTTGGATGCATGTTGTTTTCAAGCTGAGATGGCAGACTGTATGTGAGTCTTTAAGAGCGTCAGGTCTCCTGCATGGTCTTGGCGAGGTGGTGAGCATGTATTGTCTTGCTCAGCGAGGGTCTGACTAAAGCTCTCTCGCCAGCAATATGAGAAGTGACAGCCTGACAACCATAGCTAATGACAGGAGTGTCGTATTGAGTTGCCTTGATGTCCTGTGTGCATCAGTCGGAGAGCTGAGGGTCAGACCCACGGATTGTGTTTTTGCTATCCGATCTGCGGAGCTGAACCTCTTGATAATTATTGATGGTCAAAGAATAAAGGCCAAGTGAGAATCTCAGTTTGTGAGGTTGATCTGTTGGTGTAAATCTGCTCTCTTTATGGGTTGAAAGGTCATTTTAGTGGATCCTCACACTATTTTTTTTAATGGCTAATTGTCATTTTGAATTTGATGGTGAATCTGTCCTATTTGACCCTGATTAACCTGCTGTTTTGAAGTATTTTCTATAAATTAATTGTGAATTTTAATGTTTGTTTTTGCTTTTGGAAATTGTTTAAAGTCAGTGTTTTTGAGTTAGCCTTAACCGTTTCTATTAGTATCGAGAGTAAACATGAAGTCACAATCCTGAGTGGACTCAATGAATTTGTAGTGAAGTTTTATGGACCACAAGGAAGTAAGTCTGATTTAATTGTTTACACACATGCTAAATTGAACCTCATGAAAACATTCCAGGTCTCATTTCACCCCAAAATCAAAAGGGGAAAAAATTAATTATTTTGCGTAAAGCTAATAAATCCCTTTGTAAAAGCACAAGATTTTTGACATTTGTGACACAAAAAAATCATTAAAAATGTATTTATATATTTATTTGTAAAAATAAAAATGTACATGTAATACAATACTTGAATTGGGATTTAATAAATAATACAAATACTATGCAAAAATAATAAATAATGCAAATAAAAAACATAAATAAATAAATTTTATATATATATATATATATATATATATATATATATATATAGTATATATTTTTTTTTATCAAAGGCAGCTACTACACTAATTGATTTTCTTTTTCATTACAGTAATATCTTAATTTCTTGCTTCTTTCTAATTGGGGTGAAATAAGACCCGGGCTTGTCCTTGACATGTTTCGTGATATTCACAGAGTCTCATTAGATTTCTTTACCTAGCTATCACCTCAAGACAATCATGACACTTTTGCATATTTAAACATGCACATCTTACACAACTTGTTTTGGGACATGACCTCATTGTTTTCTCAGAAAACAGCTTGAGACCCTTTTTAGTTGTCACATCATCTGTGGTTTAATGATCTTTCCTCCCTCCTCTTTGAGAGGTTGGAGCAGGTCTTATCTAGGGCTAAGCTTTACCTTTCATAGTTTGAGCTACTGGCCACAAGGGTCAGATTGCAAAGGGCTATTCTTGGAGCGAGCACACATTGCACCATGCTCCATATCACACGCGGCCAACAGCATAGCTTCCCGTCCACATGTGTACACACCCACACGTGTGTCATTGCACATAGAATTCATAATCATCCAATTAAGTATTACAGTCACTCCCACACACAGTCACTTCTGAATACAAAGACATCTATGCTTAGTCATTTATTGTTTGCATTATACGATTATCGCTTGTCTTTTCAAAGTCTGTTACATGCTAGAGCAGATGTGAATTGTTGCTTGAAGAGTCTTGTGTCTCTTTCTGTTTTTCCTGTCAGCACCATATGAAGGGGGCGTATGGAAGGTGCGAGTAGATCTTCCAGACAAATACCCCTTCAAATCGCCCTCTATAGGTAAAGTATTACTATACATGTAACCCAAAGAGACCTAATCAGCTGAGTGCCCTTTAGAAGTCTCACACGTTGGGGTGGTTGTGAAACGATGGGTAGAGTACATTCAAACAATCATACTTAAGGTGTGTAAAGTTGAAAACAGCACATAACATCCCTGTGATGTCATATTTAATGGTCTGTAAAGCCTGTGTTGTGCAATCAGCAAATGCTGTCATTTGTATCTCAGACCATTTTAAGACCATTTAGATGTTTGATATTTATGACACAATTTTCAAATAAATTAAACACATTCCCTTCCTTCCGAATTCTCATTAACGCAACGCAAAGAAAAAAATAAATAAAATACATACATTTAATTGATTGCAACTAAATGGAACTATCTATGTTTTCACTCTATCTTTCTTCTTCAATCTCTCTACAGGATTTATGAATAAGATTTTTCATCCGAACATCGATGAAGCGTAAGTCTCTTTAGTCCGAATTTGCCTACTGGTGATCTCTGAGGAAAATGTTAGCGAGTTTTTATATTTATTTGTAGTCACACTCATGTCTTTCTAAAGCTCTTCTAAAAAAAAAAATTTTAGAAGATGTTTTGAAGAATGTTCATGCTACTCTTTCCCATATATTCAAAACATACACTGTCCAGAGGCTGTCAAACTCAAAATCGACCAAAGAGTGTCCAAACAATTTATGCACAGTCTTTCAAAGCCACACATTAGTTTTGTGAAGAATCATTTTCTTAAATCTGCCTTTTTTCAAATAACATTTTAATTCTGTTAATTCTGTGCAACTTTTGACCTCAACTATGGCAACAATTGTTTTCCCTTTTGTCTTCAGCAGTATTTTTGTAATTTTTTTTTAAATACTGTCATAGTATTTGTTTTTGTTTTTTTCATGAGCATTTATTTTTATATTTTTAGTTTTCATTTTATTTTAGTTGAAGTTGCAGTCATTTTATGGGCTTTTGTAATTTTTTTTTATATATATATATATATATATATATATATATATATATATATATATATATATATATATATATATATATATAATCGCTCTCATTTATCTTCTCCATATTCACCAAATCTCCAACTTAAAAAACTAACATTCATTCCAAATATGTTGTAATTTAGGTCTTTAAAGCTAACATTTCTAATTTTAAGGTTGTAATTATTTTATTTCAGTTTTTTTTGTTTGTTTTTTTTTAGTTAACAATAACAACACTGGTTTTCAGCAAAAAAAAGTATGCACACCAAGAGTGAAACGACAAAGCGAATAAAAATGAAAAGTTTGCATACCTCCTGCAAAATGTAAGTGGTAAAGATTCTGGAATGGAAAAGTAGAAACAATGTGTTATTCTTTGTCCAGGTCAGGGACAGTGTGTTTAGATGTGATCAACCAGACATGGACCGCTCTTTATGGTACGTATATGTGAGCACAGTCATTGTGCTTGTGTCTGCTGTCATGACTATTGAGAATAAATGCACAGACAACTCCATAGCTTTAACTGATGCTGCCTGAGGAGTAGAATAAAGTCTATGGCCCCTTAAACAGGATGGCGGTGCACTGTTATCCTCTTACCCTCTCTGAATGTGCTAATACCTGCAAGATCAGAAAACGGCATCAGCTCCCCAACAACCCCGTTCACAGCATTCAGTAGTTGAGTTGCTGCCTAGATTTGATGATGGTATTCTGAAATGCTTGATTCTGATTGTTCTGCGTTTTGTGCTTGAATAGTTGTATATACATTTATTGGTGGTTGTTGTCTTGCTCTCTCCTCACAGATCTCACCAATATCTTCGAGTCATTTTTGCCACAGTTGCTGGCCTACCCGAACCCCATCGACCCTCTGAACGGGGACGCCGCAGCCATGTACCTACACCGACCAGAGGACTACAAACAGAAAATCAAAGGTGATTCGAAGAGCTGACGTAGTTTGACTTGGTGTTTTCTTGGTTTAACCTCCATCTGGCCTCGAGGTTTATATCTGTCACCATGTTTCACATCACCATTGTACAATGTCCTCTGTTTAAAAAACAAACAAAACAAAAAGTGTGTTAGGGGTATGTTTGGAATAGTATGCTATTTTTGCATTATGTTTACTGTGCACAGTATGCAAATTTATCAGTATACATTATTTGCTGAATCGTGCAGTATATAAACAGAGCACAGTAATGCTTTATCCTGCTCTGCCTGAGCTTCCATTCCAATGAAATGTATAAAGTAAACATTTTATCAGTCATAACTTTTAAAATCTGTTCCTGCCAAAAGTCTTTTTGGATTTTAAAAAAGCCAAATAACAGTGTTTACCAGTATGTATTTCATAGTGTCATAGTTGTCTAAGCAACAAGGTGGATATCTGGATCATTTCAGTGCTTTTTATTAGGCAACTGTTTCCAAAAGCATGAATGTTAGTTTCATGAGCCTTTCTTGTCTTATGACTCATTCTGATTCAACAGTTTGTTTGCATTGCCATTTAAAAATGTTAATGGATGTCCTGTGTGACATTTTCTTTATATATTATAAAGTTTTGGTAAAAAAAAAGTCAAAAAGACTCAGATTTTTATTTTTTATTATTATTTTTTTTTTTTTTAAGAAATCAATACTTCTATTCAGCAAGGATGAAAAAACTATTTTAGAAACTTTTAAGATTTTACTATGTTTTATCCTACAATTAAACATAAAGAGTCAAGTTTGTTGGCTATATACATTTCTTGACGTGAAATATCTGCTTTTTATGTCTGACCATATTTTTCCCATCCATCTCTTTCTGTCCCTGTTTCTATTCAGAATACATCCAGAAATATGCAACAGAGGAGGCTCTGAAGGAGCAGGAGGAAGGAGCGGGCGACTCCTCTTCAGAAAGCTCCATGTCTGACTTTTCAGAGGACGAAGCTCAGGACATGGAGTTGTAGTTAAGGGTGACAGTTTCTCCCCTTTACCACAGAGACTATATTATTTCCTAACCATGCGAAGCAGACTATAAAAGATTCATATTTAAACAAGGTGATTTTTTTTTTTTTTTTTAATCATTATTATTACTAAACCAGGATTTTTATGGATATCTAGCGTTGATGATGAATATGGCACCCTCTGTAGGTGTTCAATCTCTACTTCTTGATGGTTGTTTTTTACCCCCTTTTTTTTCTCTCTTTCACTCTCTCACTCGCTCTCTCCGTCACCCCAACATAAGAAAGGCTTGTAGAGTTTCCCCCTTTGATTCCACGTTGGTATCTGCGTAGCTGGAATGCATGTCATCGCCTCCCTAATCCAACTTTTTCTGACGCAGACTGACCAGACAGAGGCCGTATTTAAACGGGGGTGTCCTTTTTTCGCTTTTTGTCCCCTTGTGATGTTACTAACCTACTGAGAGTTGTGTCCCAGATGCTCTGATACATGAATCCCCTGGGCTTAGACCTTTTGCCAGGACGGTCTTCAGGTGGAGTTGTTTGCAGATGGATCGGACACGTTTTGCCTCATTACCACCTCAACGGTTTGATCGATCCCATTCGATCATCCCAGTGCAACTCATTTTGAATTATCGATGCTTTCCTGGTTGTCCCATTTTTTTTTTTACTTTTCATTGTTTGTTTACTCTTTAAACAGCTGTTTTAAGATTAAAACGCTTTAGAGGAATTCTTCTTCTTTTTATTTTGGTCTCACCTTGAGGGGAAAGTTTCCATGCTGTATGTTAAAGCAAGCATCAGGATTTTACAAAACACTTCTCATCGATCAAGCCCACGACACAGCGCCAGCGGAAAATATCAATACGACTCCCTTTAAGTTCCTTGAGCAGTTTTTTTTTTTAAAGAGGATTTAAGTGTAGAGGCTAGCACAGCGAAGCTCAACTTTTACACTAGCTTGATGTTTCTGGCTTTTGTTGCCTCTTTGTGGAAGCCCCACACCACAAAACGTGGCTCTACGCTGTGTGACCTTCACAAAACGACCAGGAAGTGACTGTCCTGCTTTACGGAGCACAAATCTTTAATTTTGTACCAACAATGTATGCACAGAGTGTTTGTCTTTTTCCTCTTTCTGTCTCGCACCCTCTCCCTCTTTCTGAGCATCTTTTTTTGTACATTTGTTGTATGATGCGGAAGTGGAGTCATGTAGGACTTTGTTGGTCTAGCCTAGAAGAAACCTTAAAGAGAAAAGAGACAAAAAAAAAAACAATTTTTACTAACATTTGTAGAGTTCATCATCTTTTCCTATTGCTTGTGTATAACTATGATAGCTGTTGTTTGACCTCATGTAGATCTAGTTAGTTTTACTGGGTGGTGAAATCAAAGTTAGATGTTCATATGGATTTAGGTTTTGTAACCTGCTTGTCCGATGTTATACAGATATTATCCGAAAGATCCCATTTGGTAAGATCTGCCTTGTGGTTTTAGGGGAAAGTAACACTGAAGTGGGTTTTCGCTGTGACATTATGGAAACGGGCAGATATCTTCTGTATAAAGAGCTTTTGAATTTCAACCTCTGCAGATATCATCAGTGGCATGTTGGTACTACGAAGAACCAGATTAAGTTTGTGTGCGTGTGTTTTTGCAGTATTCTCACAAATCTCACATTCTGAATGCACTTGTAGATCCATTCATCGTCCAAAATGTAAATGAAACTGGGTTGAAGTGAAGAGTACGACGTTCCCGAAACACGGACGTCGACCCCTGACGGAATGGCATATAAGGGGAGGTGTTTCAGTTCGGCTCGTGTGATTTGATACAGAGCTGCCTGTGTTTTTCCCATGGAGTGGCTTTTTTATGCTCTCTCATTTTTTCTTTTCTAATTAAATTGATGTTTTATGGGCAAAACATTTGATGTTATAGCCCGAGTCAAGAATTGGCCAAATTGTGCAATGGACAAAAAAAAAAAAAAAAAAAAAGTCTCAGTTGAACATTTTTGAGTCTAAATCTGTTGATGGGGGTTATTTTTTTTGTTTTTTGTTTTTCAAGACAAAAGAAAAAACACCACTTATATGCAGTATTGTATTAAGAGGAAGTTATCTTACAAGGAGAGAGATGACATACGTTTAGAGGCGGCTTTGTTTCACATCTTTCAGACACGTATGGAAGAAAATGCTTTTCGGATGTGGTTTGGTCACCATGGTAAACATTTTGCCATGCCTAGCAACATACACCCTTACAAACATGACAAACTCAGCTTCTCTATTTCATTTCTGCTTCATTTTTGAGCCCTGGACTTTAATAAGAGAGACAAAATGCGGACATTTAGTTTGAACTATATATTTTTCATTTTGTTTTTAATTCATGTCAAAGAGTGAAATGACTATGGAGTCTGAGAATCTCAAATAAACATAAGTGTGCTTCCATTCCAATTAGAAATTATACTTTTTTTTTTTTTTTTTTTTTTTTTTGAGAATTTATTTACTAATTTTTGGTTTCCTATTTCTTTTTCCCCTAAGCCAACAAAAAATAACACCATCTTGAACAGATAATACATGATACAAAAGGTGTTTTGGATTGAAGGGAGAATTTTTTTTTTTTTTTTTTTTTTTTTTTTTTGTAACATATTTAGCGGGTGGGGTGGAATAAATAAGTGTGTCCTTTGTGTTTTGCACCCATAAGCCCCCAGTGCTTACACACACACATCCAGGGGACAGCATTTATTAATGTTGTGGTCTCCAGCTGTATGTTTGCCTGCGAGAGAGAAACAGAGAGAGAGGAAGAAGAGATCTGTCTTCCGGCTGCTGCTGTGGCCACAGAGACTCCCCCTGCTGGCCCACTCAGCCAATGGCATCGCATCTCTTGCATTTGTGTTGAACTCTCCAGTGCATTTTGCATGCGTCCGGTCTAGTTCAGTCCTGGCTGTCTACTCCTTCAGTCCCTTATACCTGTGCTTCAATAGGGTGCTCAGACATGGGGCTTATGTGGGCACACAGCAAGGGTTTTTTATTTATTAATTTTTTAAAATAGTATCTGTATCTAGTACCTAGTGTGTGATCCGCTGATTTAAAAAAAAAAAGAAAAATACACTTTTTTTTTTTTTTTCTTTTTTTTTTTTTTTTTATCCCAGGTATTATGGTAATTTACCAGTTTATTTCCTTATCCATTCATCTTACTCTTTCTTTTTTTTCTTTTTTTTTCTTTTGCATTGTGAAGTGGGCATGCCTGTCACAAAGGACAAATGCTCTTTATCTATAGGATTATAATCTCTTAAATAGCTGTGTACAGTAAACTGTAATAACTTCTTTTTTTAATAAAATATTAAATGTGTACAAACTGCTTGGCATCTTTGTTTTCTCTGAAAAAAATGGTCATTCTTTTTATTCAGAGCATTTTAGTGCCTAAATAAGTAAATAATTGTATTTCTGTAATTTTCTCGATACAGGATCTTTTTTGATGAATTGAGAGATGACCCACTTTACCAGACCAGCTGGACCTGAAAAAACATTGGTCTGGTGTGCATGACCTCAAAATATTTATTGGTATATACTTTCCAAATGACACATAAATTGAATTCAAATGTAAAAAGTACAGCTGGGCAGAATAATAAAAGCACAGAAACAAAAATTAAATCACCATCAACATTCACTCAAGCTAAATCTACTACTACAATCACACAATCACAATTAAATGAACGTTTTGAATTAATGTTGTCTTGTTTGTCATGTCCATATCCTTGTGTGGTTGCTATATTTTTTATTTAAAACATTTTAGTGTCCCCATCGTATAGGCCTAAATCTGAATACATCTGGTAAAATATTAAACTCAATTTAAAAATACGTGAACTAGTTTTATGACAATATCACAATTAAATGAACATGGGGTGGATATTAAACAAATGTATGCTGCTTTTTCATGTTCATGTCTTTGTTTGGTTGCTATACGCTGACTTCTTAGCATGAAACTCAATTTATTTGTTAATAAATAATTTTTTTTATTATTATTATATTCAATGAATATTTTCTACTCTGGTAGAAACCTTGTGACGTCCCTTTAATGAGCAAAAACAGTTCCTCATGACGCAATCTTCCAAAAAAGTAACGTAATTTTTAGTGAAAAAAAAAAACAGCACAAACATCAGTTAAGTATTATAAACCAGTTTTTATAAATTATATTATGTTTTGGGTTACGATTTGGTCTATTTCACTTGACGTTTTAAAATATTAATTCATAATGAACATGCGCATCTAATCTTTTAAAAATAAAATATCATAACGAATTTGAATATAGCCATGGGTTTGACTAGATCATATTTTCTCTATATCATGCTATACTCTTTCATAAAAATACTTGTTACAACACATTTAAAAAAAAAATACAAAGCTCAAATGATACTGCACGAGTGACCCAAATGATATTCCGATATGTTTGAATATATATGACAAATATTCAAATATATACTGAATGCCAGCCACAATTCAAATTCGATAAGTGTGCAAATTATAACGCCTCAAGGGCTACTTGTTTAATACAAACACTCCCAGGAGGAGCTGCAGACCACAAGATCACCTAAACCTACCCCTGATCCCTAAACCTACCATTCTCCACCCCCTAGATGTGGATCTAACCACGCCCCCTGGATCTACTTGCCACAGCCTTATCACTTATTTGCATGATGTTGTTACTCTGTATCACCACTAGATGACAGTCATGTTATCGAAGTGGCCAAGAGGAGAATGAAATACCTTAAAATCAAATAAAATATTTAAAAAGTCGAGCCTGTTCATTTGATCCCAAAAATAGACTTTATAGATCATAGCATAAAGACACAACAGAAATAATTCATGCCATGTCAATGTATAGAGTGGGCCTATGAATTACATTATAATTTATTATTATATAATATTATATTATATCCCATTTTATTTGCAGAATTCAACATTGACCACCAGGTGTGCCCTAGGCTACACAAAGTAGAATCCTAATCAGACTGTAGTACCATTCGTGGCCTGCAGGGGGGCGATGTCACCCTCGTTTTACAAGGGAGGAAACAATTTAGTAATATACGGCAAATTAATCTTTCTGTCACGCAGCAATCTGTCCCCTCTTGTTCTTTCAAGCTTTAGAAAGAGATGGAATTAAACATGAATACAAACTGTAGGCTATTACTCTCCTTCACCCTCCCTCATTTTCTCTGTGCTTTTAACACACCTGTTATAACTCTTCTACCAGTCTTTCCCCCATTAACATTCCCACTGAGTCAGAAAGAGAAGAAACGGGACCGTGCGCATACCGCTTCTTTCCGCAGCCCTGACCTCCAGTGCTGGAGGAACATGAGCTCCTCAATGAAATATTTTGAGGCCTTTATCTGCAGTGCGATGGTCAAGAAGGCTACAGGCCTCCACAACGCGATGCCCAGCCCGAGGCGGCCGCAGTGATTGGCTGGAATCGGAGTTTGCCGTCACGTGACCAGTCCCAACGGTTCACCGGTGTCTCCATTATTTTCACTAAAAACTATTTTGGACTGCATGACTTAGAGCTAATGTGCTGGGAATTGTTATCTCAAGAAATGATAGCAGGAAACGCAATTATGGAACGATCTAGAAAAATGGGGTTGAAAGTGATGCAGAACGAAGGACGAATAGTGTTTACATTATCAGGACTGTCTCCGGCTTTGTTATGATTCAGCAGTTGATATCCATCACAATAATAATCACCCAAACTCTGCACTTGTGAACTCTCATTAGTAAATGAGTTGCAAGTACACCCAAGAATCATCATCATATTTCCTACCAAAGCGTCATATGACAAGAAGGCTTATATGACCGCGTTATTGTACGATATAAAATATAGGCGTAAGACAAAAAAGCGTAAGAAACAAGAAGTTAAACTACTGCTTACAAGTTAGAGTGCGGCTGGTGTGATGCTGACATGTGAGCCGGTGGATCTTGACCGGCTGAGCGTCTCTCGTGTCGAGGACTCGGTTACTAAACCAGCCCAGCTCCGTTATTAATGGATGGCCGTCTGATTAAAACAACCTCACACAAAGACACAAATAGCAGATGCTCTGACTCAGCGTTTCCATGGCGACTGATAATGCCAACTTAGTCGAATGTTGCCGATGGTGAGGTGATGACCCGCAAAACGTCATAAACCCCATGCCCGACAATGACTAATCTTTTATTAGTATATTAGTTAAATATCATTGTATTCGGGTATTTTGTAATATGGTAAATAACTGCATTATTTTATTAACCCAATTACTATCGAATTGCATAACTGCAGTCTATTAACAACGTCTGAATATTTTTTAATTCACACTAGTAGGATAAAAATGAGCTTTTTTGACAGTCTGCAATGAACATTCTTCATGTCTTTGCAGCTTGTTTTAAAGCGATGCTTTAAAGCGATGCTGTGAAATATTCTTCAGTAATAAAACTGTGATGCATGCATTTATTTATTTACAAATAAGTGACTAAATTACGAGTGACAGAAATGCTACCTAAAACAATCTTTTGGCTCCAAGAAATTGTTATTATTGTCTTCAGGTGTTCTTTTCTCTCTTTTTGTATTTTAAGTGTGAATATGCTCAAAACAATGACAATGATTATAATATTATAATGTAACATATCGAATGAACGTTTTTCTTTCTCAGCAAGATGAATTATTATTAAAGAATTATTAAAGAATCTATATAGTGCATTACAGGTAGTATATTTACTGTAAATAAATAATATCATATCTATAATTAAATAATATATCTCTCTATTTGAATGAAATATATCTTGCTTTATTGTAGTTAACACCTGCATCTAGCAATAAACATGTTTTTAATTTTAGCATTTATAAAAAAAAACGTATATGAATAAAAAAGAAATACAAATATGTAGTCTTTATATTCTAATATTATTACTATCATAAAGTGAAATGTAGGAATTCCATTAAATTAAATAATGTTAAAGATTTATACTATTAAATATCATTTATTCTTGTATATTATATTATTTACATGATAATACTTTTTTAATAAAAATTATTTTAAAAAAATTATTAAATCATTAAATACATTTTCTCAAATTAACTTTTTTTTCATGAAAAAACAACAACAACAAAAAAAACCTTCCACAATAAAGACTTGGCTAAATTTAACATTCCTTTATTTAAATTGTAAAGCAGAACTTAAAATGCACTACAAACTCAGAATGCAAATAATTAGCTTTCCAACTAAAACCATAGACAAACTCTTATCCTAATTCCAGATATCATAAAATATCCTAAAACTTCAACCACAAACAGTGACTTGTTGGTGACACATTGTTTGAGCATTATGTTGATGGTCCTAAGTTTATCATACTTATAAGTGTATAATAATTAATATATAACAGATGAAGTTCTTGCAGTAAATGGGCTTTGTCAATACATCAAATGCTCCGTTGGTCATCTGTAAACTATTCCACCAAGCTCTTTGTTCCACGGGCCCGTATCATGTATCATTCGATGAGGGGCGTCAGTCGTGCCAGAAGATTGGCCCGGTTACACCCGATACCCATCCTGGCAGGTGGGGAGGGCTCTAAACGTCATATGCACCGACAGGTAGCTGCAACGAAATGACTATTTTAAAAATTCAAAAGCTTCACTCAGCTTCCCTCATACAGGTGATCCGCGGCTCGTGTTTCGTCTTTTCCAGAATTTAATCAGGTGAATGAAGAGTGGACGGGTGAGGGGACGACTCAACCAGGTCTGACTGGTCAACAAAGAGCCCTTGGGATAGATTTCACTCTGGCTATTTGGTTTGAATAGATGTAACCAGAGCCGCTAGACTAACACCACTGGCATAATTTAAAAATATAGAGCTGTTTTTTTCCACTGAGGTGTCAGTATAGGCTTCAGCTATCAACAGCAGGTAAGTGGACTCAGGGTTTGCGGGTAACGTGGATGGGTATATATATGAAGAGCGACCCAATGGAGGACAGCATCACTTCCAGACTCTGTAGAAGCACTTAGAGTGTGATGCACCAACTGCACTGCGGCTGCTCTAAAGAGGTCCTGATGCCTTCCAGGATGGACGCCTGCATGGGGTAACCATTTATACCAGCTCAACTTGAGATCATTTTATTTTTAGACTGCTAAAAGTTTGTCCTAGACATATAAGTGGTTGACATTGAACCTATTGTTAATAATAGACTGAAGTGAGTATAGCTACACATAGATTAAACTACAAGAATTAAAAAGTTAAGTTTAGACTTTATTATTTTTTCAACAATTCAAGCAACATGCTCAGCACAAAGATGGACTCAGACTGCTAAGTGAGGAGGACCGTTATGTAAAAGGATGCTCGTATAGCTGGTAGGGCCTGCAGGCATAGAGCAGATGAAATGGTGCGTTTGAATGCTTGTTCATTACTGGCCATCTGGATGATGTCATCTGATCCCAAAACCCAAGACCTGCGGGACACACACAAGGAGAAAATCCTAAACCACGGCAATGCATTATCACATACTGATATGTGATATGTAGGCTGCTTTCTTTCTTGTTTCTTTCTTTTCTAATGATCATAAAAATATTATTTTTGGGAAAAAGGCGAAACTGGTTTTAGATGGTTTAAGATGGTCTAATCTGACTCCTGGCCTGGTCTAGTTGGTCCTGTGCTGGTTTAGCTTAGTTTAGCTTTAGATGGGTTAACTGACAGGTGCACAAAACTTCATTAAAACCAGTCAACAATCCTCTTTGATTAGAACGATTCAGACCAACAAACCAATTTAGTCTGGTTCTAGATGTATTTTTTTTCTTCAGCTGAGTTCTTTCATTTCCCCCACCTCTCTCTCTCTCTCTCTCTCTCTCTCTCAGTGCAGACAGAGCCTCTTTGTCTGCCAGTAATACAGGTAAACACCTGTCTTGGCCCTCTACAGACACAACACGTCACATTTGGTCCAAAGATGTGTTTGTTTAAGAGTCTGTGGGCTCACTTGCTAAACAGAAGGACAAATTAGACAAAACACTGCGATATTAAAGAGACTGTATGTATAGGCTATATTTTGTATAGGTCCTATTCAGATATTCTGTTTGTATTTTACTGAGGCTATAGGTTTTCAAATTACTTAAATTACAGGCCTTTTACAGAACTGATAAATAAAGTTCAAAACGCACCGTGTCAGAGTCACATGTTTATACGCAGTTAAATTAAAACTACAATGTAAATCAGAGAAAAGGCGTTGCGTAATGGAACACGAAAAAAGTATAGGCTATTTTTACCAAATGAATAGGCTAGGCTATATAACGACTTTAAGTCAAACCCCGAAGTCAAGGGTGTAAAATCCATTACAAAAAAATAAGTATATGCATTTCAGCAACGTTTTAGTAACGAGAAAAGTTAGAATTTACTCAGAATTTAAGTAGCCTACATAATATAAAAATTCACGTGAAATTATTAATCTCGTTATTGTTTTTGTAGCGTTACATATCAGAAATGTATATTCAAAATCGTTAATATTATGTTTAAAATGTTTTTATGATTGACGGTTAGCTAACCGTGCACGATTTAGGTTGCGCAAAACGAAATCCTACTGACGGGAATTATTTTAAAAAGATGAGCGCCTTGAAGATCAGGAAATAATTCCCACACTGCTCGAAATTATCAAATTATAATAAAAATAAGATGCTGTCGTTGCTATTAAAAAGCTGCTCGCTTCATCGTTTTTGTATGGTAAAATTAAAGGCCGTGTCCAGAATAATGCGGGTTTGAAAATCTTTTAATCCGAAGATGAAGTAAAGCAGTGACAGCGGTATGGTCGAACTGCAGCAGAGCTCGAGAGAGCCTCGCCTCCCGTCAGCTCCACCTTAAAAGGACAGGGAGAAAAAAAAGCACCTGAGTTAGTGACATCGCAAAATGTAGGAGACAAAAGGAGGGTTGGATTATTCTCTCGGCACTGGGGTAAGATGCTTAACTAATTATCTTTCCATTGGCAAATCCTCACGGTTGCAGACTAAACAACGAGCTACCTTCTGTGCATTTCAACGCGTTTAAATTTGTCTGCATGTTACGAAGAGAAAAGCCGAATTTCTGGGAGTCGTTTGAGCGCCGCGCAGGTACAGCGACTCTCCAGGTGGAAGAGAGAGAGAGAGAGAGAGAGAGAGAGAATATGTAAGAGGGGGGAAACTGGGCTGCATTTGTTATTTGATACTCAGGAAGTCAGTGACGACGCTTTGACTTCTTTGTCTCATTGAAAAATGCTCGATTATGCGGCGAGAGAGCTTGTCCGCGTTCACTCACAGAAAAGCGAATGAGTTTAAATCTGCGCAAGCCGCTTATTTTTTATTTATTTATTTATTTGATAGCAATAGCTCAGTTTTTCGTCTAATCTGTGCAAATCAGGTCGATAAGACCGGGTTTTAGATTTTAGTTGTGTTTAATGCTTTGTAAGTGTACATGAAAAAATAAAATACAAAATAAAAATAAACTAAAGGAAGAAGCCGAGCCTGAAAAAGTCATTAGGATTTGGAGACGTACAGCTACGCATCTGGTAAGCCCCTGAATAATTCTTTGAAATCACACAGACATTTCAGAATCATAATAGACTGTGTATATAATTAATGTCCTCTTTTTGAAATGCTACCCTGCCTGTTTACCTTTGAATACACTTATTTTTTACGAGTTTTATACAGTAAAAGGAACAAAAAAAAATGGTAGTTTATGTATTTAAAAAAAACATATGATTATATATTGAATTGGATGTTTTTAGATTATTTGTTACATATAATAATTGTAGCCTCAATGCAAAAATTAAGGAGCGTGTGTGGAAGTGCGTTCACAGCATCCTTCTTGAAAGATGCCTAGCTGTTTGTATGGTTGACGAAACATTTTTATCAACATCATTATTTTGCCTTCAGATTTATTTAGATAGGCTATTTGAGGGAACGTGTACCCAATGTTTTATGTCCTGTAACTGGTCGCCATGTCTAATTGGTATTTTAAACATTTTTTCCCTTCACTAATTCGTTTAGGCAATTTGTGGTTTTTATTTTTTATTTTATGGTTTTAAAAGTACAAATAATACCAAAATAAACTCATGTATAGCCTAATATTAAAATAAACACTGAATTATAATAGCTGTAAAAGAATAAGTAATTATTTTAGTTTAAAATGGTTTTATATGGAGTGGCTATAGCATGTCAGACCGCAGGGCATGTCAGCTTCCCAAAAGTAGCCTATTTCATGCCATCTACCCATCTAGGCTACTCTCTCTCTCTCTCTCTCTCTCTCTCTCTCTCTCTCTCTCTCTCTCTTTTCTTTTTTTTCTTTTGATTTTTCAGTTTGCCCTGCGTCGTTTGCATAGGCTTAAATAGATTTGTTTAGTAAGTACATGTCGTTATACTGGCAACTGCATGTGAAAAAGTCGAAGTTACTCACAATCAACCGCAAGATGCTAGGGTTATTATATTAGTAGCCTCATTTAAGTTTATTATACAATGATACTGTGTATAAAAACGAAAACAATGACATTAAACCATCATGGACAATAACTGGTCTCAGGACCAACACTTCACAAATTATTAGCCTATAAAATATATCATTAATATTTTAATCATCCCATTATTAGGCTATTATTAGCAGTGTAAGTTACAAGTGCATTTTTGATATTTTTTAATTTGTCACGCCTCACCATTAAAAAAAATGCATGAATACATGAAAAATAAATATATTTGAAATATACATTAGTATTTAGATTTAAAAGAAGCGTATTTATAATTTCTACCAAATATAATAGTTTAATATTTTCAGGTAAACAATTCACGAGATATCAACGACGATTGTTTTGTCTATAATCACCTTCAGGGCAGAAGTGGCCCCGGGCGTTGTGCTTTTGGGGGAGACTGAACTGGTCTGGCCAAATCTTTCCCAAAATAACTATAAAGTTCGAGGAGATGCTCGCTAATTAGACAAATGCGATTAACCGGGAGCTTTGAGACTGAGGTTAACAAGAGGTGACTAATGCACCCACACTCAACTTTTTAATGATGATAAAAATCATGAGACTGACATCTTACCAAAAACAAAAAAACAAAAAAAAACAAACATTCGATAACGCTGGATCTATTAAACGCAAAAACAACCAGGCATGAATATGACGCAGTGCAGGCATAATGCCACGTAGTGTTCAAAGACACTGCATTAGGTTACCTTAAACGAAAAAAAATAATAACAATATAATATAAAGAAGATGTTTTGGAAATTTTTATACGGTTTTTCCCTTTGCACT
This sequence comes from Cyprinus carpio, assembly GCF_018340385.1. Taxonomy (NCBI): domain Eukaryota; kingdom Metazoa; phylum Chordata; class Actinopteri; order Cypriniformes; family Cyprinidae; genus Cyprinus; species Cyprinus carpio. The sequence goes on from NC_056575.1 coordinate 10,052,400, forward strand.
ATGGTTTCACGCTTTTGTATTTATGATTTGGGAAATTGTGAGGGTGATAACATTTTGTTTTGAGCACTTTTCTTTTTAATGATGCCTTGTGCCAAGACACCCAGCAAAAATACACCATTAGGTCATCAGGATGTTATCATATGAGTTTTTTTCTTTCATTACGCAGGGGTGGGGGCGAAACAGAACCAGCCAGACCAATTTGACTATGCTGGCTTCTCAACTTGGCTTTTTAGCGTTATTGATTATTCCAGGAAATTGCAAGAGGAGTCCTGCTCCGGGAGCCATTTGGGCGTCTGAAAAATCACTTAGAACATCATTTTTGATCTGGAATCAATCTGGCCTCCATCTCCTGCAGGAGCAGAGGGAGCAGGAGCTAATGGCTGTTCCTGGGTCCTCCTGGGTGGGGCTGCAGGCTTCGCGTATAGGGGAGGAGGGTGCTCTAGGTCTGGTGGCTTCTTCTGTAGCAGATGGCGTGTAACCAGAAGATATGGGGTCTCGAAGGCAGCAAGCTCTCTTGGGTGCTGTATTTGATAATGTAGTGTAAGTGTTGGGTTTTTTGCTTAAGGCTAGTGAACCCAGCAACATGGCGTCTCTCATGTCACTTTAGTCAGTGGTTGTGATGATGTTCAGGATGATGTCAAATAATAAAGGAGCATGTTGAGGGATCTCTGCAGACTTTAATTGCTTAGGAATTGTCTGCTGTGTTTGGAAAAACATTATTGTTTTTGTGACGTCACTCCCATCATACTTAAACATGCATTTCACAGTAAAGGGATCATCCTTTTGGTGTAAATCCAGAACTTTGATAATCTCTAAAGATTATATAAAGACATTTTCATCAGAGGAAGACACTCTCCATTCTTATAGATGCAAGTCGTTCGCCAGTATAAAGTATTATGATTTTGTATTTGGTTTAATCTCCTCAACAGCTAATTAAAATGTCTGGTTGAGCACATAATGGATGATAATGTCAGCATTTCGTGTATTTTGTGATTCAGCAGACTGAAAATGTTTCCATGTGGAGAATCACTAGTGTGTCCTGTATAATCGCAATGATAATCCCCCCCAAAAAAAAGACCTTCGTAAATTGGATTTTTATTTTCATTCTCCATAAGTGAAATGCATTATTAAAGCCTTTTTTGAAAGAACCTCAAACAGTAGAGTCTGGTGATAGATACACCAAGGGTGCCAGGGTTATGGGTTCGATTCCCAGGAAATGTGTGAACTGAACTGATGTATCTTGAAATACAGTTTTCTTTAGACAATAGCCTCTGTATATATTTCCTAACTCTTCTTTCTGATTTAACATTTTTCATCACACCTGTTTATTCTGTATACAGCATTCTTGGCTCACTGTCTCTCTGAATTCGTTTCCTTTCTCACTCTCTGTCTCTCTTTCTTTCTCTTTAGGAAGAAGGGTTCTTCTCAACCTCCTTAACCAAATCTCCCCTCACCTCCCCTCGTGCACCCCCTCCCCGCTGCTCTGTCGTTCTATCATTGGTGTTGCTGGAGGCTGCAGGTTTCTTAAAGAGGTGAAGCTGACAGACTCCTGTTCTGTGTATGGCACTGGTAGAATTCACTGTGAAAGAACACTATCAGTGAATTACCAAAGGGCCATAAACAGAGCAGAGAAAGAACCACGTGATGTTTGGTTTGCCTCTCTGGTGTAAGTGGGTTCGGATTCGAAACTCTCGACTGATGCTGATGCTCTCTTGTCCCTCTTCTTTGCCTGTTTTGGCACTAGCACATTTTTGCTTTTTTATATATACGTTGAGCAATTATGTGTAGTGCCAATATGGGACAAGACAGAAATGCTGCTAAAAAAATCACGTGATCACAAAGGACAGACAGCAGGCCGTTGGCCCGATTGATCTTCTCTTAAGCAGTCATGTTCTATTTTCAGTCCTGCCCAGTGTAACATAAGAAGCGACCTTTGCTGCAGAAAGCTGAAAATTCAATAATCTTGTATCTTCGTGAAGACATTTTCGTTTTGATCACTGCAGCTGAACCCCAGAAGAAGTAGTCGCAGTGGTTTTTTCAGAGAAGTGATTTGCACAGATGCATTATGACACTAAAACAGTTTGTCTGCATCAGACGCCATGAACTGCCTTTACTGGACGACGTCCAGAGATTCATCTCCTCTTGGAAGCAACTACATCTTCATCGATCAATGTAACATTTTTCACAAACAGTTTGTTGTGTTTTGTGCAATGCTATAGCTGCTGATTAAAAAGTTGTGCAGTTGAGTTTTCGTTTTATTTTTTACTTTTTAGGGGTTATTTCATGCCTACACTCTTAAAAATAAAGGTTTTTACTGGCATTGATGGTTCCATGAAGAACCTTTAACATCCAGGGAGAGGTTCTTTAAAGTGGGGAAAGGTTCTTCAGATTAATAAAATATTCTTTACACTAAGAAAAAATGTTTTTTGTTTTTTTTGTTTTTTTTAAACATTTTTTTTGTGAAACTCAAAATGGTTCTTCTATTGCACTGCTTTGAAAATTCTCTTTTGAAACCTTTATTTTTAAGAATATATAAGGCCCAATTATGACCTTCATTAATTGTTCATCTCTTATCTTTAATTCCAAGTAACTTTAGTATGAAATAAAAGTGCAGTGGTATTCATGCATGTCTGTTGTGGCAAAGAACAGCCCTTTTCTCCTCTGCTACGGAGTTCAAGGAAGGTTCTCCGAGGGTATTTGGCAATGGTAGAACTCACACTGGTGAGGTAGTCAGATCCGGTGGTTCTAGACTTGCCAACTACTACCTGAGAACATCTCCACTGTGAAGCATTTGATATCAATCTCCGAAGAATTGAGAGCACAGGTTTAAAACTGTGTTTCAAAAAGCTCCACCCCCTGAGCGAGTGACTGTGAGTAGTGCGGGTTGGGGTGAAATTCAGATATTCCCCCACTGCACACCACAGTCTCAAAGCTCCTGATGCTTCGGTCATTGATCCAACTGGTCGCTGATACTAGACAGCCATGTTTGGTTTTCATTCTAGTGCCATTATAAATCTCATTGTGTTGGATCAGACTAGCTTATTTCTTTTTTTGGGCTGTGTTTGACAAAATACAATTATATGTATTATACATTACGAATCAAAGTCTTCTGAAACCAACATGCTCATATTCAAAATAAATAAAAAACCATTGTATGAAACACAACTCTTTGAGAACTCAGTGGTTTGGCATTTGTGTGAAACAGCTTGTGTTTTGTCGCTTGGTAAAGGGAGAGGCCGGCCCTGTATCTGGGTCAGGGGCTGCTAATGTAGGTGAGGAGAGGATTGCTGGATTAAGTCCTCTTTATCTCCTTTTGCATAAATCTATTCATACAGAACGAATGACAATATGAAAACATTAGCCATCACTGAACTGTAATGTTATTTCTAGTGTCAGTCACTCTCTTCGGGTCTCTGGTTGATGGTGGAGGTACAGAATCTGAACATTCACTTTAGGAGAAATATGGACAATTTGTTAGGCAGTTTATGTTCATGCATTGTTTAGGAAATGATGTAGCCAAATATTCAATATTGGTCACTGAAGAACCCATTTGAACCACTACAGTGGTTGCAGCCCTCACTTTTGCATACCCTTCCAAATGCATTGCAGTATCAATAAATACAGCTTCCTCTATTGTTTTTTTAATCACTCTGTTAGTGCTAGTGTTTACCTGCCTGTGTCAGAAAATCCAAAAGAAATATGCTTATGCTAGAGAAGAAAGGAACATTGTCTCAGACTCCTGCCGAAACTTTGGCTGCAGTAATTGCTTTGTGGGAAATCTCTGTCCATGTGGGCCTTCTCCAGATGGGCTGCCCGGGTCGGGTTACACAGCATTTTTCAGGCCCCCTCCTCTGTACCGACCTCTCCTCTCTCATTCAGTGAATAATCCCTGGTTAGGGGAAAAAGAAAGAGCATGGCTGAGACAGAGCTCGGTCTGTACTCTAATGTAAAGAGAGCATTAGTGGAATGAGATTAGGGTCCATCTCTCTTACGCACTGTCTGGTGCCGAGGTGCGTGTGATGGTGAGAACTTCACTGATGTAAGAAAGTGACGATGATGGTGGTGGTGGTGGGAATAATACATCACCTACCTCAGGAATCAGCTGTGCATTTTTATTCACTGTATTATTTTGTTTCAAGGAAAGATTTATCTAGTGTAAAATAAGTATGTGTGTGTGTGTGTGTGTGTGCTTGTATATATATATATATATATATATATATATATATATATATATAGATATATATATATATATATATATATATGCATGGTGTTTTAGCAATAGATAATTACTATTACTTACTAATATTCTATCAATAATATAATGTGCTACAATGAATAGATGGGTGGACAGATTCTGAATAATATTCAGAGTAACAATCTGAATATTTGTGAATAATATATCATTCAATCAGATTTTTGAATATTCTGAATTAATAGAGATAAATAGATTTCTGCACAATATTCTGAACAACAATATAAATATTATATGCATAATAAGTCAAATAGAGAGATAGACAGACAGGTAGGTTAGGTTTAGTAGAGAGGATAATCCATTAGTTCAGAGCTACTGCTAGCATGAACGCATGTGAGTGTGTGTATGTGTGTGCAAGAGAGATGGCCAGAGGGATGTAGTGTGTATTAAGATACGATTAGTAGAGATTAAAGCTCTGCCCCAGAGTTTGTGCAGCCCCCCGCAGAGACTGGAGCCGTCAGCCCCGTCAGAGCCATATCCTCTCCTTTAACACAATCAATACCTCTGCCCCATATTCCCCTGATGACATACTACCACCAGACAGCTATTTACCATTTGTCTGCGCTAATGGCAACCCTCATAAAAAGATAAAACTAATGTGGATTCCTATACATTTACAGCTCTGAGAGAGTGTTACTGTAACTTTGGCCTGTTTGTGTTGGCAAAGCTCTTGTAATTTCCAGTTCAATCAGCTGAAGTATTAGCTGATTACACAATTCTTAAAGCAAAGTTAATCTATGGGTAACAAGTGATGCGAATCTACTCTCAAAGAATAAATGTTAAAAAAGAGAGACAAGACCCCCTTATTCTTCTTAAACTTACATATACAGTACATCAATCACTGGCTAACTGAAGTGTGTACAAGGGTGTTGATTAGATCACACATTTTCTAAATAAAGGTTAGCATGAGCAATTATGAGACTTTTCCGAGTCATAATCCTATCCTGTTTCCTGTATATTCTAGTAACTAGTGATTACATATATGAGGTGCGGAAGTCTTGAGACTATACTGAAAAAAATAAATAAATAAATAAATTAGTGTTGAAACTAGTAAATCGCTAGTAAATTTCACAATTAATTACAATGAAAAGCCAAGTAACACTGAATTCAACATGAAATTTAGAAGTAGGAAAAATTAAATAGTATTTTCTTGTAAAAGTACAGTAAACTTTGAAGAATAACTTTTTACAGTGCACATTGGAAATCTGCATGCCGATATTATGACAAAAGTGGGACATATAAAATAAGAAATTCTGAAATGTATTGTTTTTCGTTCCAATTCAACTAATTAGCATACCATAAGTGAAAATATAATTCATTTAAAAATTAATATCACTTTACAATAAATTTCAGTTAGCTCACAGTAGTTATTGCATTTGCTTTGTACTAACAAAGAACAATACAGCATTTTTAAAATTGTATTTATATTTATTTATGTGTCTCAATTTCTACTTTTACTAATGCATTTTTAACATTCACATTGCAAAAATGTACATTATTAAATGTTTTCTGAATTTCATTTGTTTTCATTAAACTATTATATTTATAATCTAAATGAATAAATGTTGTACAATGGAAAACTTGATTTTAACCTTATTGTAAATATATATATATTATATATATTATATATATTTATAATATATTATAGTATTACATTAGAAAAAACACCTATTTATACCCATTTTTTAAAATGTATTACATTAGAAAAAACACCCCTTTGGACCCCTTGTATTTAGGTTGCGTAAATATCTGGTATGCACAAATTTGCTTATAATGGCAACTGTCAATTTTTGGGATTGATAACCGCATTCTGCTGCTGTGTGAACGTGGCCAAAGATTGAACTACACTTGTCAACGGTCTATGACATCACACTTAAATCAGGTACGTGAAGCTGATGTTAAAACAGAATTGTGGTTATGTATTAGGATGAGAACTGAACGCTGTTCTGTGAACACGGCCCGAGGAACAGACTGCCCCGAGCACTTGGACAGGATGAGGGCAGGGCCAGGGGCGATTCTCAGAAAGCGTGCTAATAAGAGTCCCTTAATCTGGTGCTCACAACTGACACACGCGTTCACGGAGCAGCTCCTGCCAGCTGCCACCATGACCTGGAAACCACAAACACTCTTCCTACAACACTTCTCTTAACGTCTCCCTCTGGTTTTGCTCTGTTCAGAACGGCTGTGGTCAAACTGGGATTAGACAGTCACACTTTATATCTCTCTCTGATCATACTGCTCTGCGCTGATCATCTGGAAGTGGAGTGGGATGCTTGGATGTGTGCAGTGCCTGATGGATTAGTGTGTTTCCCTCCTCATCCTCCTCCCTCGGCAGAAGGACACAGGCCTTAAATCTAGGTTTTAGCCAGGAGGGAGGGATCAGGGTTTATGATGCAACAGGAGCCCCATCCATCACAACAAGCTTGTGGTGGGGTACAGATGTCACCATGGAATTTTTTTGTAAAAAGGTCATGAAGTTTTTGTGATGTGATTAACTTAATTGAAAACAAGTGGACGATGACTAGTGACTAGTGAATGTAAAACTTGTGGCATCTAAATCCATGCAGATTACCAACTTCTGAATGGATTTTGGTCCCATATTTTGGGATTTATGACCTCATTTGTTTAATATGGACTGTAAAGTTCTGGCTCTGGATGCTGATTGGTTAATACCTCCAGCAGTGCTAAAATACACAATATAGCAATATGAACATAATTACGACGTAAAACACCTGTTGGTTTATAATGGCACAGGGAATTTCCTTAAAAAAGGTATAAATATTTCATTATGTACTTTTATATATCTGTGTTCTAAAAGCAAAAACACTTTCATGTTTTATTTTTTTGTGTAATAATTTTCAAAGACACAATTCTGAATAGTGGCCATTTTTATTTCCAAGACTGGATAAAAAGGGAAAGATAAACTCTCCCGATGTCACCATCATTCTTTCACTGGCAACATGGGAGAGTTCAGTTTCATCAGACCATATATTTTACAAAATTTACATAAAAAGGATCTTGTTTTGTGAGGTTTCAGTCATATAAAAATTCAATCAAACCAGGAGCAGAAAACTTGATGGGTTATGGGTGGAAGAGGTGCTAAACAGTAACAAAACATCCATATTTGCCACACAAATTTGCATTGTAGAAACAATAAAAGAAGAGCTTGAGAGATAAAGAAAGATATGAAATTATGGTTCTTTCACTTTGCAATATATGCAATTACATTAGAATGCATTCTCTATCATACCTTAATCTTTCAATGTGTGATTGTGTGTCGTTCTAAAGATGAGCGCACATCGAAACAAAAAACATTTAGAAAAATAAATAAAAAATAAATAAAACATTTTCCCCAGCAGTTTCACAACAGAATCAGTTCCCAAAATGCTAATATACCACAAGTATGTAGTTCTGTTCATGTTCTGAAGTATAAAAGTTGAACGATATGGAGTGCTACATCTTCAGCCTCGTCACTGGTAAGTCGTCGACATTTATAATTATCGATTACTAGTACAATTCAGTGAAAGTCTATAGATAGCACTGAGTGACAGTGCTCAAATTTCATAACTATTCTGTACCGACAGGATATGGTGGTCTCATTCAATATACCACAAAATCATTCAAGGTCATACATTTTTTTTTTTTTTACAATGGGAGTTAATGTGAAATACATACAAAGAATTCTACATTATACAGATTGACAAAAACAAAAACAAAAAAAAAACATGCATGTCATCTCAGTAGTCAATGGGATCTAACACTATAATCATAATGCAATTTACACATAATATATTAATGAAATAAGTCAAATATGGCACAAGATGGTTCACTATATATAGACACACAAAGAAAGATAAAAAAAAAATTAGGAAATATCAAGTGACCAACACAAACCTTGTATGGGAAGAAATTAACAAATTATGCCAGTTTTTGAAGGCTGAAAATGTGGTTGATTTCGTATTCTTACTTGTAATTGTAGAGAAACAATTAGCCTGTAATTCCTAAGTATCCTCTGTCTGCAATATATTTATCAAACATCAGCTAAAAAAAAAAAAATAATAATTGAACAACACTAAGAAAAAAAATACAAAGGGAAAGAAAAAAAAAGACAGGAATAAACGTTCCTACCCCCTGCAGACACGTGAACAGGTTCAAATATTATTTTTACACTATATTCCAGCAGCTACTTCACATAGGCGCCGAATGTCCTGTCCCACACACCTGCAGGGGTAGAGTATGTCACTGTTCTAGGGTCACCACTTCCACCGCCTGTCCGTCAAGCGTTACGGTGTTGTCTATGCGCGTGGCTACGGGAGCCATGGCCACCTGAACGGGTCGATTTCCCTGAGCCAAACTGGTGACCACAGTCTGATACATGCTGACTGGAATCTGGACGAGACCTGGGATGAGAAACAGACCCGTTACATTAATTCAAGACAATTTCTGATGGTACAAACTATTATTCAGAGATTTAGCTGAAGATGCTTAGCAGAACTGTGATGTCATCAGTGTAGGTGGTGGCCTAGTGGTTTGGGACATTCGTGGTTGATATTTGAGACAGCTGGAAGGAGGGGACTTTTGAAGTGCGGTCGGATGAGGCTGCAGAGCGTATGTGCAATCGAGCGGCCCTGTTAAGAGTTTGCGTGCTACGTGGACAGGGCCGACCCTAAAAAGCGGACAGAGGGCAGGGCTACTGCATCACACTGCAATGCGGAACAATGGAGTAATTGAGGTGGCCGCTCCCAGCTTCCGTTTCTCTCTCTCTCTCTCTCTGATTCGAGGTAAACCCCTCTCTCTTTCTCAATCTACCTCTCTTTCCATGCCCAGCTGTGAGCGCAGCAGCCTGGATTACTGCTGCAGTCACATGGGGCGGGCGAGAGGGTGGCCAATCCTGTAAGCTACTGGATTTGTGCATTACATGTTTACTCTGATATAAGTGTGCCTAAAATTTCGTACCCATCCAGTAAGACAACCATGTCCCAGCGTCTCATGACTCATATATAAATGTGACTAACATAATCTCCCGAAAAAAAACCAAAACCCAACAATACCTAACCAACCTATCTGAACATTATCTCCGACACAATCTCCCCAAGCTATCTGTTGCTTATATTCTCATCTTAACACAAAAGCAGATCAGTTTTGACGTTAAATTAATCTTAAACAGGTATGAAAAAAGGTCAAAAATCATGTAAAATAACACCAAACACAAATCACAAACAAAAAAGAGAAAAAACTCACAAAACCTGTCAAGAAATACTCATCACAAAACACACACAAAAAAGGGAATAAAATTAGAATTTAAGGACAATGTTGACATGACAATTAAGCAACCCAAATAAATATTAATTATATACATTTAAATAGTAAAGTTCTTATAATAATGTATAAAAACGATGACAATTGAGTTTCCTAATCAATGTTATAATTAAAACTAATAAAACAATATATATTAAAATACAAAATAATAAATAAATAAATATGACTTAACATTTAAATATATAAAAAAAACTTTAAACACCTAGAAAATACAACACCATCAGAAAATAATTTTCTCCACATGGCATATGAGTGGCTCAGTCCAAATGCTCTGATTTCTCATAATCACACCATGTCTTAATAATTGACGGGGAGTTTGTAAGCATTGTTTTTTTTTTTTTTTTTTTTTGAGTGAAATGCTTACAAACTCTCAATCACTCTGACACTGAGGGCTTTCTACGAGGCTTACGAAGCGAAAGAGGGGCACTGGAGCAGGAAACGTAAATCAGTCACGATTACCTCAGACCAGCCACTTCAAAGCTGCTCCCGCACTGCCATTTCACTGATTGAATAAGCTCAATAAACGCTGGCTGTCCGTCAAGTGTCTGTTGTTGACTGCGCTCTCTCCCAAGCCTCCCAATGCTGCAGCGTGTATTAGGTTTAATTGCGTAGTTTAAATGTAAGGGCCTCATTTTGGGCAGAGATGGCTCTCTGGGACTCACTGCTGGCTCAGATGAGCATGTATAGTTCAATATGTTAGCTAAATCATTTTTCACTATACAATTCCTAATAAACCTAAACTTGTACATTTGAGTGATCAAATATATTAAAAGCAAAGAAAATATCACAACCATGGTCAAATATTTATACCAAGAATGGGGAAAGGCTTGACACCCATGTCTTTCAATGTAGTTTTAATGCCTGCTAATCAGCTTTTATGTTTAAATACACCCCTTGCTCCTGTCTATTCTCTTAATGTCATGCGAGCGTGTGTGTGTTTTATACACTGGGCTTCCCGGTGCTGACAGCTGGCTCTGTGATTAGACTATGCACTGATAATGGAGAGGATCAAAGCCCTTTAAGAGGGTTCCTGGGGGGTTAGGAGGGGGAGGAGGAGGAGCTTCTCTTTGGTCACTGGGGGCAATGGGGTAAGCCAGGACACTAGGTAAGATAGGTCACTGGGAAACGGCCAGGCATGATTGGGCCAAATTTGGAGTAGAACAATTTTACCTATTAAAATCAACATTAAATCAAATGGACCCCATTTACTTTGTTAATGAATGTCCTTGGTCTTACTGTTAATGAATTAATTATAATAAATAAAAAAATTAGGGATGCACCAAATCAATTATCATTCATTATGTCATAAATATAATGCAAAGTCTAAATCGACAGAACCACAATAATTTAATGAATTGACTTTTTATTTAATAATTTCTGACTTTTTCTCGTCTTAACTTAGTACCTGATAATTTCTACTATATTTATACTTATGACTTTTAATATCACAATTTTAATTTAACAAATGCATGTTCCTGGTCTTACTGTTAATGAATGAATTATAAATAAACAAAAAATTAAGGATGCACCATACTGATTGTTGTCACAGTAAATATTAAATATATATATTGGCCGATATTGGATGATCTTAACTGTTAAATTTTAACCTATAAGTGTTGTTATTTTATTTATGAATTACTATAGACTTCTGTGTAACATTTTACTATAAGGTCCCATTAGTTAATGCATTAACTAACATGAGCAATAAAGCATCTTGGTGAATGTTAGCTACTAAAAATAAAACTCTTCATTGTTAGTTCATGTTAGCTCAGGTCCATTAAAAAATATTAACAGATACAGTGTTTAAAATAACTTATTTCTCAATGCTGAAATTACCATTACACAGAATTATTATTTTGAATTATTTTTCAGTTAGTTAATGGAACCGTATTGTAAAGTGTTCTGATTTTTGATATTGGCCATTTATTGATTATTAGCCATAAGATCAAAAGATTTATTGGCTTATTACATTGGCCAGAATTGTAATATTGGTGCATCCCCCAAAAATGTTAGTCTTTGTAATCTTAAATGAAAATCAAATAACTTGCCCTTCCTCAAAAATGCATACATTTTTTGATGATATTCTAGTTTCTTTCACTCTAACTTCTAGTATATCATAACTTAAATAGGAAACGTGTCATGAGCTACTTCACGATGCCGTAATGAATGCCTCCATTAGCACTGTAACATGGCTTCTAATGCATGTGTAAGCACTAGTACTGGAGGCTGCCGTGCATATGCAGAGCGCTTAATGGTTGAGGCAAAGCGAGGATTAGCGAGAAGTGTAGAGGCTGAAGTCTGTGACACAGGTCACACACACGCCATCTGTCCCACAAACACCCTGGGGATTACAGTGGACCTCCACGGACTTCCTCACGCTCTGACACACCTTACAGGAGACACATAAGTGCCGTCACATACCTAGACGAGTGATGACGAAAGGGACGTTCTTTCATGTTTGCCCACCCTAAACTTTCCTGTTTCAGCTTCATCCAGTAAATGTTAAGAAGGTAAAGAGTGTAAATGTGGTTGCTTGTGATATAGAGAGGAGGTTCGTACCACTGCCATCCGAAACACCAGTTAAAGCTCCCACTGCAGCCGCCGTTTCTCCTGATAACAAGATCTGTCCTCCACCCTGAAGAGTTGCTTCTGCTAATGTCGCCACTGCGTGAGCTGCTGCTTCACTGCAACACATACACACACACACAATAAGAAAATAATCTCACAATAATTTCAGAAACAGGAAATGCTTTATTCGGGATTTGAAGTGCACTGACGTGGATTGGTGTGTACTGCCCCCTAGTGCAGGAAGTCACTCAAAGGCACCAGAAAATAATATAACAACTCTCCCATACAAGCTCTACTGCATCTCATGATAGATGTCCAACATACATAAACCCATTTCTGTCACTTAAGAAAAAATGTATGCTTTGGTAAATCATAATTATGACACAGTCATGCCATAATTTAGACTTTCTAAATTACAATTAAGAGAGAAAAATTCTAAATTATGATAAAAAAGGAAATAAGATATGTCATATTTGAATTTCTAATTTGTAATTGAGATATAAAGTTGAAATTGACAGTCATATTTTGAACACAGTTCCTGATTATTTCAACATTTTGAATTGTAATTATGAGATGAGAAGTTGAAAGGATGAGGTAAAAAAAAAACTATATTTAAACAAGTCAATAATGACAAAGCCGTCATGAAAAGCTTAAATTAATAAGCTCATAATTACGACATCGTAGAAAAATCAAAATTATGACAAAGTCGAAATTATGTGAAGTCTAAATCGAAACACCAAGTCAAAATTGAAAAAAGTCAGACAAAACATCTAAGTTTTAATAATTTAGATTTTCTTTGAGAATTTTGAGTTAAATCAGCATGACGTTAATCGTTATTTAGCCTTCTCATAATATTCTCATCTCATAAAGATTTTAAAAATCTCATTACGCATCTTACTTATGACTTTTGTGAAATCTGTCACTTTTTCTTTTAATTTCATAATTTTAATTGAACAAAGCATGATTCTTTTTCTTGCGTGGTGTAAATGCACTTCCATACTAAATCGAGTTTAAAGACTGTCTATTATGACTTCCTTTGAGAGGATGATAAAAATAAGGCTATTTACACTGCTATGGGGCTTTAATAGAGGAAAAGAAAACTTTTTGTTCCGTTTATGGACATCCTCACTATGCTCAGCAGACTGAGGGTGGATTTACTGCTTTAATGAAGGCTGCGGAGCAGAAAACAATGCCTCCTCAGCCTAATTGTTGTGGGAATGGAGTATCAACCCATTGTTCCTGCTGTGCTGTATTTCTGGGCTGCTGCTGCTTATACCAGCTTGTGATAAACAGGAGAACAGGTTCAGGTAACAAGACCCTGGGGACATAAACCTGCACCTAGATGCTGCTGCGGTTCAGTATTTCCTTTCTCTGACCCCGACTTCACCGCTACTTCCCATGAGTACCTGTTGAGTGCCATGGTAACAGTTGCCCCCTGCTGCATCTCCTGCGAGGCAGCAACCGCAGCTTCGGCTAAGGAGGCCACAGCCTGCGTGGCCTCTGACGGTTGCGTGGTCTGGATGGTCATCTCACCTCCCTGTAGTGTGGCCCAATTCTGTTCCACCTTAGAGACAGAAAGAAAATAACAGGAGAAATATGACCTAAAAGCACAGTACGTATGTAAGGACAGGAAAGAACATGTGCGAGATGCAAACTCATGGAATATTCAGATAAGAAAGAGTGTTGACGTTACCTCTCCATCTGTCACTGTGGAGTAATTCACCTGGGCCACCGTCACCGTGCCTGGCAATTCTGATGCATCTGCCAGTGTTGCTACAGTGGCTCCTGTGCCAACCTGTGGATCAGATACCAAATTGGATATTAGAATGCTGTTGGAATACTATTTAAATACATTTTTTCTAATTTAATATACATAATCATATTAGAAGCTCAACAAAAATAAACATTGCAGGTTTGGGGTTGGTAAGAATTTGTAATGTTTTTGAAAGGACAGTAATATTATTTTATTATACAATATATTAGAACTTTTCGATATTAATTTATTTTAAAATGTCATTTATTTCTTTGATGGCAAAGCTTAATTTTCAGAAGCCATTACTCCAGTCTTCAGTGTAACACAATGCTTCAGAAATCATTGTAATATGCTGATTTGGTGCTTAAAAAAACATTTCTGATTATTATTATAAATATTGAAAACCGTTGTGCAGCTTAATACTTTTGTGGAAACCGTGATACTTTTTTTTCAGGATTGTTTGATGTATTGGAGTGTTTGTTCAGAAGAACAAAATTTGTTTGAACAGATTTTTATTTTTTTTATGACATTGTAAAAGCCTTTTCACTTTTAATCAGTTTAATGAAAACATTTGTAATTTTATTTAAAAACAAAAAAACAATTAAGACAAGTTACGTATATTAAAGAAGTAAATAGTAAATATATATTTCCATGCTGTCTTTAATATTACTTATTAGATATTTAATTATTTTTTTAAAAATGTTGGTCTTCCCCTGATCTAAATGAAGTCCTCCAGTGAAGCTAGTTTATATTGTAGTGAAAAACAACTGTGTAGTTGTTCCCACAGCTGGGACCTGAGCTCACCTGTATGAGCGAGACCGTTCCATCAGGATTACTGATCGTCTGCACTACGGTCTGGGACGGCACCAGGTGCGCAATGCTGTGAGTGGTTGTTGTGGCAACTTGTTGTGTGGTGATCTGGTCCTCAAAGGCGTAGAGCAGGTCCTCTCTCCCATGCTGCTTATAACAGTTTTTAACAATAGTCCTCAGGGCTTGCGTCCATGACACCTGTTTCCAACGGAAATCAGCCCTCGATAAGTCAAGGTGATGCAAGCTTAAGCTCATTTGTTTCAATTCAGATGTCATATTGTGGAAAGCTGACAAAACTACGTTGTGGATGATTCAATGATTTGTTTGCGTCATTACTCATGGGATTTTTCATACAATAAAATATTTTAGTGAAAATATATATGGGTAATTATTGCTGCTTATTACTGTCTACTGTTAAATTGGTGCAATTTCTATTGCATCCTTCTTTTTTTCAGTAAACAGGACACATAGGCTCCAGATAAATGAAATAAAACATTTTTAAGCATTTTAAAATTTCAACCAAACACATACATATCAGGGATATGGACAAAACTCTAAAGAAAACAGAGCTATTATTTTTATGGCCTAGTCGTAATGTGAGAACCCAACACTACCCTCTGTTTCTGCTCCTCTGTTCGGACATCACTGCGTACGTTGGCCCAGGGAATGTCCTCTGGCCACCAGATGGGCTTGCAGCTCTCTTTCCCCCAGCCAGGCTTCCCACGGCCTGTGGAATACTTCAGCATTTCTGGAATGAATGCTCGGAGCTGGGCCTGCAAAGCAACAAAGGGCACACATAATCACGGTGGGAGATTTTTTACTGGGAGTGGCAGAGCAAAGCATGGCCTCTGGAAAAATAAAATCTGTGTGAAAAAGGTTTGGAAACAGCAAGCCATTGATTTTCCTCTACTCTTCCTTCTGCAGCTGAGTGCAGACAGTCTGTCCACACATATAGCTTGTGAAAAGCTAAAAGTAGACTATTAGGTTTCTATTAAAAGGCTAATCTATGGGTGAGGCTCCAGCACACACTGACTGCAGGAGATTGAGAGGATGGAACCTACACCACTGAACTAGATTATGTAGACGACAAAAAACAAAAAAAATTAAGGTTGGTACACTACTGTTTAAAAGTTTGAGATTAATAGATACAATTTTTTTCCCCCCAGCTTTTATTCAGTACAGATGCATTAAATTGATTGAAAGCGACTGTAAAGACATTTATTAATATTATGAATTATTTTCATTAAAATGAATGCTATTCTTTTGAACATTCTATTCAATAAGGTTCCTGGTAAAATGTATTATGGTTATGATCATGTGAGTAGTGGCTACTGAAACTTCAGCTTTGAGATCACTGGAATAAACATTTTAATATATATTAAAACAGAAATCTGTTATTTTATCTCACAGTTATAGTGTACAGTATTACTTATTTTACTATATTTCTGATTTAATAAATGCAGCCACAATGAGCATAAAATACTTCTTTCAAAAACATTACAAAACGGACCCCAAACTTTTGAACAATAATGTACACACGAATTTGTACTGTTTGTTGTCTCACATAATCACCTTTTTAAATATTACAAAAAAACAACAACATCCCTATAACACTGCTTTTGTACTGGTTAAATAGATGCAAGGAAAATGAACAAACCCATCAAACCAAACAAATTAGTCCAATCACAAATCAATATGCTAATAAAGGCAAACTATATAACCAACTGAAATTCTGTACACATTTTTTACAAGGATGCCAACCTGCTTTTGGTTAGATTTAAAATGTAAGTCGTAACCTTAAAAAAACAGCATTACTGTGAAATTGTTGTGGTATTAAAATAACAATAAAGGGGCTTATTAAGTCCATTGACTTTTTAAAAAAACACACTGAGTTGTACGGGGCAGTGCAGTAGCCCAGTGACAGCTCCATCCTGGGTGTGAGGCTGGAGTTTATCCCGGCGCCCTCAGTGCCCTTGGTAATTCCATAGGCTGGTCAGGGATTGTACTGCACAGCGCTCTTGTAGCAACGTCTGTTCACCTCGACATCACAGGCTAAATTTGGCTTAGGAGGAATAAATCAGTTCCCAAAAGAGCTTCTCCCTCTCTCTCACTGTCACAAACACACTTGATGTAAGCCTGACACTGGATGGTGACAGACGATAACATGGCGAAGGGCTAGTGAAGAAGGATTCTTTCACTATATATAAAATTATAAATTAATATATATACACATATATTATATATATACACACTCACACATAATTAGACAAATGCATATTCAAAAAATAAATTAATATAATTAAAATAAAATATTTAAAATGTTTAAATACATTTAAAGCCGATAAAAAAATCACTATATGAAAATAAATTAATATAAGCATAATTAGACAAATGCATATTCAAATAATATATATATATATATATATTTATATATATATATATATATATAGTAACCAATGTGCTCTCTCGCTCTATAAATGCATATGTAATATTTTAGATGGATTATTTTATAATGAAATAATAATATATGCTTCTTAATATGTTTTAAATAAAGAAATTTAATTGCAAATAAAAGCCAAAAATAAATTTGCTGACTGCTTAGACCTAAATGTCTGAACTCAAATACGGTTAAGTACACTGTCCAGAATAACGTAACAGACTGTCTATATCGGCATCATGAATTGTAGGCTCTTCCTTGTGTTTGTGCAGATGGTCTAATTACGTAGCAAAGGAATTAAGAGGAATCTCACGCCCCAAACACACAGATCAGCCGCCCATTCCCTCCCCCAGCTCTGCTCTTAATCCACTTGGGAGCCAATCAGAAACCTCTGTGCTCGGCCACGATGTGCCGGATAATTACTCGTGCGTACAAGCCTCACCTGATGATCCCTGCACAGACCTGCCTCCAACTGCCACAAGCCAAGCAAGGTGTGTCTGTCCTGAGGGACATCAACTATCAGCAGCCCGGCCCCAAACAGCATGTGGGGTAATGAGTAAGGGGCGAGCTGGCAAATGTAGTGGTTATGTGGTCTTATATCAGGCCAAAAGGTTTCAAGTAACCTGTGCTAAAGCCCTGTAGTGGATAAAGTAAGACTTGTTCTCTGTCTCCATTAACTGCTGCCACATCAGCCTAGAAAATTTCAAATTTGCATGTCAAAGCAGAAAACTCAATAACTTGCATTACAGGCTCACAGTGCCACCTGCTGCCCACCTGTGTCATCTTGTCCACAGACACCGGTATGCCATCAATAGTCAGTGGAGGCAATTCAGAGGTGAGTTCTCCGCCACCAGGGGGCGCGTGTTCAGCCAGAGCATTTTCCAGATCCTCCAGAATCATACTCTTGTATTTTCTCACCTGATCACAAGACATGCCAAAACAGGGATGGAATTTTAAACCGTGCACACGATATGAAGACAAAAAACACAATAAATATACTCACCACATTCTCTAATGGTGCCGCTCCAAACACTCTAAACACAGGGTTTGGTTTAGAGGGAGAGATGCACAACACAATAGCCTGCTGGCCAACCCGTGTCGTGTACTCGTCCAGAGTCGCTCTCAGCTTCCTGCAGACATAGTAAGAGACAGGGTTGTCATTGGGAACTGTTAAATAAAATTTAATTGGAATTGGCATTATTGGAAAAATGCTAAAACAAAATATAAACTTTAGACTAAAAAAAAAAACAAAAACAAATAAAACAAAAAATTAAAATAAAAGAAAAATATCAAAAAAAAAAAATTAAAACAAAAAAAAATAAAAAAAACTAAATACAAATAAATACAAAAAAAATATGTAAAAATAACAAATGACTAATATTAAAAATTTGAACTAAAATAAATATAAATTTTTAAATATAAACAAAGACTAATTCAAATTATTACTAAACATTGTAACAGAATAAACAATACTAAAAGAGCACTGTAAAGGCCAATAACTATAAAGATACAGTTCTAAAAATATTTCTCATTATTAAAGAATGGCAGAGTCAACACCACAGCTATAACGATAAAGGCACAGACAAACGATATCATTGGAATCACTTTCAGAACGATTTTTTCCAGCTGATGAACTATAAAAACATTGACAGCCAATCAGAATCAATCCTGCCATAACGAGCTGGAGAATTTAAAGCGGCAGACCAGCATATGCTTGCAATAAACAGATGATTTTGTCTGCTGGTGTGGATGCTAATATAGTTAGCTTTATAGTCATAGTTCTTGGTGTGAACGGGCCTTAAGAGTGTGAGTGCATATATATATATAAAATACTTAATATTTTTATTTTATATTTCTATTATTATAATATTTATAAAAATCTATTATTATAATATTTATAAAAACAAGTTCAAATAAGTTCAAGTTGAAGTACTAAAATTATTAATTCTATATATACACATATATAAAACAATTTATAAAATGAAAATAAAAAGCACTTAAAATTACTAAAACTTAAACAAAAAAAATTGCAAATATATAAATAAAAGCCAATGCAAATTTTAATTAATACTACAATAGTACAATAGTCTATCTATATACCGTTACATTACAATACAATGAAGAATACTGAGAATATGGTTCACCTAAGCAAGCGAGTTTGTTGTCTTTTACGGATTGAAGGGTTTGATTCAAAGATGTGCGGCCGTTTCCGTTTCTTCCCTGTTGCCACAGCTGCAGCTGCTGCCATGCCAACAGGCCCTGAAAAATTTTAGGGGAATAAAATCAGTGGTTTTTAGACGTTCTATATCATTCAGGATATGCATTGTATCTGTTTGTGTATTCCACGGTATCTAATCCCATGAGCTTGGCAATAGCTCCAGACCACTTTCAGTGTTCTATTCAAGCCATGGAATAAAAGAATAAGAAATGTAATTTAAAATTCTGACTTTTTTCTTGCAATTCTGAGATAATATCTCACAATTCTGGTAAGAAAAATCAACTCGTCATTCTTTCTTTTCAGTTTATAATTCCACACTTCCCACACTAACTGACTTCTACTCCAAATTGGTCTATATCAGGGATCCTCAAATCTGGCCCACGAGATCCACTTTCCTGCAGAGTTTAGCTCTAACCCTAATCAAACACACCTGAGCATGCTAATCAATGTCTTCAGGATCATAAGAAAATCACAGGTAAGTGAGTCTGATCAGGGTTGGAGCTAAACTCAGGGCAAGATATGAGGAACCCTGGTCTAGAAGGTGGCTGACAATTTATGGTTTAAGTGCGCCATCTAGTGGTTTTTCTGATAACCACAAGTCAGAATACAACAATGTGCTGGAACCTACCAGCAGCAGCCAGATGTGCGGTGACCTCATCGGTTCCAGTTGAGTTGAGGATATCGGAGTCATCGTAAGCATCATCATCAGGCGAGGAGGGTGAATCCTCATCAGCGCTCAGCATGCCATGCTCCGTGTACGAGGCAACGTGCACCTGCCCGACCTGCTGAGCGACAGCGTGGGCCTCGATAGTGGTCATGTGCCCCGTCTGATGCACCGTGTGGTCTTCCATCACCCGATACAGTTTCTCTCAAACACACTGAGACACACACATACAATATATCAGCGCACACATTCTACAAGTTACTGCTTCATGTAGATTCATAGACGAGGTGACTGTCATGCACCAATTATTTTGAGGGGGGAGAAGTGTTCAAATACATGTATTTTGCGTTTAAAACGCATTCGAAAATATGAGGGACCACATCTTATGACGACTACCAAAAACACCTTTTATTAGTGCATAATGTGCATCAGTGTAACATGACATTCTATTAATATAGATGTGCTTTTATATTGAAACAGCATCACAAAACATTTAATTTATGGGGAATTCAGGTAAACTGGTCCACTGAGTGTGATCTCAATATCAAAAATTGGCCTGAATCGGCAAAAATTCTTTCAGCAGTAGCTATTTAAACTAAATGTAAAAGTACATGCTATTTATCTTAAGTAGTTTACATTTAATATTTAGAGAAAAGGGCCCATTCCTTTCTATTCACAATAAGCACTTTCATAAAGTATTGCATCTACTATTGTTGCTTTATACATCTCTTCAGAAGGGGGCACCAATCATTACTTTTCATAACATGAATATGTATTTTACATTAATAATGTTTTACTGAGGTTTGGCTGGAGTCTTTAATGCTTTCAGTATTTACCCCCCAAAATTATGTAAATATTCAATATCAGTAACAGCATGTACATTTACTGTACGTATTATATTTTGGCAAAGTGCAATCATATGAAAATACACCTATATTCATTTTCAGCAAGAATTTAAAGCTATATCAGTGACAAACTAAATGACACAGATTGAAAATCTTTCTGAGTTAGGTTTTTATTGAATAATATGACACTGTAATGATATGTCTCTGACAGCAAGCAGTGTGGATTACATTTAACGTACTTAAAGTTTCGGATTAAAAAAAAATGAAACCAAAATAAAACCGATTATCTTATGATGACGCATGTGCTATGAAGGATCCACACAGATAAATAAAGCAGCTCGCAGCTAAAGTATCGTTCCGTTCAATGGCCTGACACTGAAGCTCTGGAAAACGCTAACGTTACATTTGATTCGACCAAGTCACGAACAACGTTCACAAACACGAAAAGACATTTCAACATGCTCAAAGAGTCATTAAAAAAAAGGTACGTTGGGTTTGAACCTCCGAAATAACTGAATCAATATAGACTAACGTTAGTTAAGAGCAGCATCAATAACAAACACATAAATGGCGGTTATTTTCAAACTGTGAATAATAACGTTACGTGTAAAGAGAGCGGGCCCGTCTGTTAGTGAAATATTAAACACTAACGCAATTCAAACTGTTATTTCACACACCACAGTAAACATTCAGATCAGGTGCAAAACATCTGAAATAATCTTTTAGATAAAATTTTGCCGGCACCGTTGTCGACTAATCTATAAAGCGCTAAAAAGCGTCGAGTGATCGATAACACTGCTGTGCTAATATGATATTTAAGGTTAAAAACGCATCTTTTTGCGTGCATTTGATTCCCCGAACAAGAATATAAACGCAAGCTATCAAGTCTTGAAATCCCATTTAGCATCTGGACAAAACAGCGATTCGATTGCACATCTAAATTCAGTAGGCCAAAGGCCTGCGACTGCGCCATGATTCTTTTTTGCCCCAATTTGAGCGGGGTAAATAATAATTGCCATCCTGTCAGATGCGCGCGATATCATCCCAAGTTCTGTTTCGCATCGTCGCGATCTGCATCTGAGTGTGTGAAAGGCAAACGCTACCGGGTTGTTTGGTGCGGCTGCGCCGGGGCTGAAATGGCTGGAGATTGCGCGGTAGGGCACTAACCTCAGAGCGGCTGCGCTACTTCGGGCCTGCGCTGTGCGGCGGAGCTGCGAACACCAGAGCTGCAATGGAGGACAAAGAACGAGCAGCAGAGTGCGCGCGTCCTGGGCTCAGCGGCTGATGCGCGGCCCCGAGCGACGTGCACGGAACAAACCCCGCCCCTCCCTCTCGTTCTACACACTAGAACCTGAACTACATGATGCTGCAGCACAGAGAAAGTACACACTGCTCTCCAGGAATGAGGGAATGAGTTTGGGAAATAGATATTTCTATGGGCCTGACATGTTTAATTAAATGATAATTAAATTGTAACTGCAATGAACAAGTTACAGAGTTGCTTATTAAATAGTGCAATATGTTAATTATGGCATTTTTATTATATGTTATTTATTTATTATATTATTGCATTTATTTTATTTTGATCATTCCAGTCTATTTTTTTTTGTTGTTGTTGTTGTTAATATTCATCTTGTTATAATAAAATGTTTTCTATTATGTTGTGAGAATAATTCATAGATGCTGGATGGCAGGATGGTGCAACAGAGAATAATAAACTAATAAAGAAATAAATATTTTAAAATTAATTAATTAATTTATTTATTTGGAATAATTTGGTATTTATATATTTAAGATATATATTTTATTTTAATTAAATGTCTGATTCCTATACTATTGTCAAAAATATATACTTTATGTTAGCATAAGCATTTGTGTGTATTTGTAACTGCTTTCAGATGTGTTATCTGTCTGTATGTATTCATGGATTTGCATGACAGTGTATAATTCACATTAACTGTAAATTAAACTTATGTGAAATAAGTTACATTGGCTAGTTGTTTATTAAATATAGTGTGGTTATGTGTTACATTTTTATTAGACGTTTATTTATCGCATTGCATTTATTTTAATTTGACAATTTAAATCTGTTTTATTGTTAATATTCATTTTGTGAATTAATTTATTTTTAAATATATTTTGTTATTATTTATAAAATGTCTCATTCATATAATATTGTCCAAAATATATACTTTTATTTTGTTATTTGTAACTGTTCTTTCAGATGTAATTTTATCAGTCCTTACGTATTGCTTGATTTGCACGAGAATGGATCATTCAAATTTAACTGTAAATTAAACTAGTACAAAATAAATGATAGATTTTGTTAATTAAATATGACTCAATGTATGTTTATTATTTATTGCATTTCCGTTATACGTTTTATTGATTATATTGCATTGCATTTATTTTATTTTGGTAATTTAAATCTATTTTTACCTTGATAAAATATTTACTGCTATGTTGTCAGAATAATTCAGAGATGCTAGATGGCAGGAAAGCAAATCATCTGTACACTTTTAACCTATATAGCTTTTTATCCAATCTGCAGTCCTTCCAGGTTTTGGACGAACCGTTATATTTAATGCAAAATAAAAGTCCCTCAAACAACCCCCCCCCCCCCCCCCCCCCCCCGCAGACATCTGTTTCTCATTAAGCCTTGATGAATCTTAATCATTGTGGGACGTGCGATTGGATGTCCGTACTTCGTTTTATCTATAAAAATCTTGCATTTGGTGAGTACTTTTGGTTTTCATTTCGTTAAAAAAAAGAAGATAGATAGATATATAGAAGATAAAAGAAGAAGCATATGTTTTTGCCGATAATATATCCAAAACCATGACATAATAAATCCAGTGGGAATTGTTTATCCGTTTAAGTATGTTAGTAACTTTGAAGATGAGACTAGACAAGACGATAAAAGAGTGTATGTCTATGTCGGTTGTTAAGTTTAAGAACATCCATAAGAGGGCAATATGGTATCACAAATGATTCACCCACTCAGATTGATTTATATGTAACACTAGATGGCAGAAAATGATCATTTTTGGGATGCTGGATGAAGCCTGGTGGCACACACGACTGTGATGACAAGTGTGTGTGTGTGTGTGTTTGTGATTGACTGAATGTCAGATTATTCCAAGACACAGTTAACCCGCTTTTGTGACTTTGTATAGATTATTTAATTTTGTTATTGTTTGCATCTAATCCAGTTAATATAAGATACTGTATTAAAAATGCTGTGTAATCACTGGGGAAATTGTATACTAGATATAATTTCATTCCATTAGATTGGCTTTTGTTATTGGCAGAAGACCTGCAGACCACTTTAGTTTATTGCATAAAGCTTTAGTTTAAGGATGTTTAGGCCAGCCTATTCCTAACCAGTGTGACAGAGAGACTGCAGGCCCATGTGGTAGTACACAAAGCAAATTCTCAGGTGATAAAGAGTCAGTCTTTAGAGGTTTCATAATCTGCGATCTATCTTCACTGTGCTGCCCTGCTGGGCAGAGCCGATAAGGTTTCGGAGGAGTTCAATAATTCTCTTAATTGATTGTCTGGAAGTGAAGATAATTCATGGTAATTGTCAGGCCAGTGAGGAGCTCATGAGTTGAAGCCACTGAAGGAGGAATAATGGACGCTTCACTTACTTACATGGCAAAGACAGACCATGAGACCAGTAACAGATCTAAACAGACTAATATTAATGCAGTGAACTGTGTGAGAGAAAACAAATTGTGCTTTGCTTTTTATACATCAGACCAAGCTAATAGTTATACACTCATGAATGACGACAAAGCTACCAGAGTGCACTATGGGACCATTTAAGTCACTTTTATTAAGATAATTTGATTTAAAGCTGAAGCATGTAATTTCTGTGACTAATGAAAAAAAATTAAAACTGCTTTCCTGTAAATGACGTCAGTTTGTAGGGCCTGGAAGGCTAATTCTTTGTTGGTTCCCTCTGGAATGATTTCTAATCAATTTTTTAAAAGCAATTTAGGAAATAGGTGATCTAAGTTCCAACATAAGGACTACAGTGGCTGTCTGATTCATCAGGCACATAATCTCACTTTCTTGTGAAAGTTGGGCTTTAAAAACACAACCCAAAATGAAAGGACATTTTCAAAATTCACATTTGAGGTATGACTGAGTGTCATTTATGTTTTGAACAACACCATGTGAAGGTCTTTGAACAGTTCATACTTAAGCTGTGAGCAGCATTTTCAAGTGATTTTATTTTTTCATAATGATTATCGTTTTTAATATATACAAATTAAATGTACATTCTGTCAAGCTCTAAAATATTTTATTGGGTAGAAATCATTTAATTAAATATTTTTTAATTAAAAATGTAATTAATAATTATTTAAAGTATTTCTTTATAAACCAAAAATCATTTCTGTGAATGAAAAAGTCTTAAAAAGTATTTTAGCTTTGTCATTATAGCAGAATTTATTCATGCAAATTATTTAGTTAAAAATGTAATAATTATTTTAATTATAATTATTTTAATTAATTACAAATTTAAAATATTATGTTTTAAATATCGCCTCTAATTTCTGTAAATTAAAAAGTACGTCAGCTTTCCATTATAGCTGAAGTATCTTGGGGGGCCAAAATATTGCCTTTGACAGTGAGGGGTCTCAGAGACAAACAGGATGGGAACCAATGATGCAGGGCTTTCTGAATGCATTCTTCAACACAATGCTTATAAATTCTCATAATTCCGTGTTAATTTAATAATTCAAGCACTCTTTCGTATAGGGTTTCATTAGTGGAACTGTCAAAACAAAGGACGGTTTACAATAATGACTAAAAAACAGAAGAGAGAGAGAGAAAAAGCAACACAAAATCTGGATATTACCAAAGCAGCTATATAGAGTGATCTTTGCCAAGCACAGTCAGAGAGGCCTTCTCTGTGGTGGGTAACGAAGGAATGAGGCCAGAAATAGACCAAGCCCTTTAACCATGAATACAGGCTTGTATAATTTATTCCAGCGGCAATCAGAGCACGGATTGCTGTCAGTGCAATCAGCTCATAATTAGGAAAATTCTCTGTTGTTCTGCTGTGTTTTCTGGGAGGCCCCATGGTGCTGAGTGTCTGTCTGTGGGCTGATGTGTAGCAAACAGCCAATTTACTGAACCATTAAGATATCGGCACCTTTTGCTTTTCCTTCGTAACCTGTTGCCATGCTTGCTTCTCATCTCATATTATCTCTCCTTCTCTTCCTCTGTTCTATGTTCCCTCTATTTTTTGCCTTCCTCCCCCACAAGTCCTGTGGCGAACAGGTGCAAAAATGATCTCTCATTCACAAAGGGCGAAAATACTTTGCGTATGGTGTCTTTGTCACATGTCAGAAAGGGGGCCAAAGCAGGGCCGTTTCATGCATTTGCAGTTGTCAGTAGAAGAGAAAGGAGGAACTGACAGATTGGACAACCTGTCACTTTTCTCCTTACTCTGCTTTCTGATTTTCCAACATAAATACATATTATGGTATTATAGGGTTAGGGGGTTTACAAAATGACTAAACTTATCCCTCAATATATGTGCAAACAATGCCAAATCATGTGACTTGTGGATGGGGCGTGTTTTATGACTTCTAAAAATCAGATGTACGTATTTTCGCTGACTGAATGACAAAACAGAAAAAAATCCTATAACAAAAAAAGAAAACCACATCTACCGATGTGACCAGGTGGTCTAAACAGTCTTGTGTCACATGTCTACAGTAGAACTGAAAGGGTCATTCGCTGTCTCTCTTCGGTGTGAATGCTTAATTTAACGCTCAGGAGGGGACTGTACCACTCTGACATCAGTGCCCCACTGTGACATTTCATGCTCTGCACATAATGACAGGTCATGGAGGAAGACAGAGAGACAGAAAGAACGACAGACAGAAAGACATTGTGGTACAAACAGTCCAAATCATTCCCCCGGCCCCTGCACTGTTCTCTTGACAGGGACAGAGAGTAGAAAAAAAACTTGTGTAGTAATCACTTTGAAACAATTTTCACTTAAATTGCTAGTAAATTTCACAAATAATGACAAAGAAACAGCAAGTTACACATTGATTTAAAGACTGAAATAGTATTTTCTTGTAAAATGTACTCCAATACCTAATCTTTTTATTTACAACTTTAAAAAATAATTTTTACAGTGCTGGAAATAAAGTATTTTTTATTATTAAAAAAAAACCTTGAATGAAATTAAGAGATAGTTGTAAAATGTACAAGAATTATTTAAGATTTCTAAGTCACTAATCAAATCAAAATTGTCACAATAACCATGTGCTGCAAAATTAGATTTTTCGAAGTTGTAAAAAAATAAATTGAAAGATTATTGTTTTACAAGAAAATACAATTTCAGTATTTCTGCTTTAAAATTTCACAATTATTTTAACGTCTTGTCATTTTTTATAATTGTTTATAAAATTTACTAACAATTTCCTGGAGAAAATAATTTCTACACTTTTTTTTTTCCAGTGTGTACACTTCTTTTCTTTCCTTGAAGCACAAGACACTCTTTGGTGTATTCCCAGCATACATAATGTAAAAAACAAACAAACATATATTTAAAGTTCATAATTTATTTTACTTTTCATTCAAATTATATAAACTAGAAAATTATATTATTAATTTATAGAATAATTATAATTATAATTAAATAAAAAGTATATTAAATAATTTTAAAGGACAATTTTAACATATATTGTTGTTCAATTATTATTTATTGAAATGAACAAATAAATATTTTATTTAATAAATTATTTATTTAAATTACATTTCAATTATTTATTAAATATCGCACAATAGAAGCATTGTTACTAGTTTAGACCCTACTAATATTGGATTTGAGTGGCTTTAGATACCTCAATACCCATTTGCAAGGTGCCTACAATTCAGAGACTCCTCAATGACTAAAACTCCTCATTGTGAATTGGACATTCAACACACAGGGCATTTAACTCTGTAGTGCCGCTTACTGTGAAGCTCAAAACTATGGATCCTAGGGCACCGCACCTCTCTCACAGGTTGAATGCACAGGAGACCTTATTACTTTAAGTCTCTTTACACACTGTTTGGCTGACATGGCACTGAGCAGAGTGTGGATTGCTTTAGTCACCGCAGCGTTCAGCTGCCCAATTATGTCAATAGCTGGGATTTGAAATAGAATATTATAATGCCCTGGAAAGTTGCTAACTCCCCTGTTTTGAACTTATTAGCTGCGGCGTGGAGTGCTGTTCAGTAATTTATCGCCTCTTGGAGTAATAAATGGGGAAACTGAGCTCTGTTTCTCTTATTGATTCACGGTGAGTGTTGACTTGCAGGTCTAGAAGAGTGTTCTTGCTCTCAGCACTTATTTGTCAGCTGTTTCTTGCTTCTAAGAGTGTTGACCAAATCTGTTCTGCATGCACAATTATATTAACATAACATAAGCTTTCAAAACAAAGCACAAACTAGCTTGAATGCAAAGAATGGAAGTGCAAACACCCATATTAGTGTATAAAAGATGAACAAGGCCATTTTTCATGGTGTCAACAGCATTTGCTTTTGTTCATTGTGTTGTTGTGTTGGGGTGAGAGTTTGGTGTTGTTTTTGGATAGAGGAGGGAATGTATGGTGGAATATGGTCCGAAAGCCAGGCTCTTGAGGGTGGGCACATGTCTTGTCCTTTCTATAATCGACTCTGGAGCTACGTGTTAGGTTTACAAAACTCAGCCATTGATTCACACAGGGCTGCAGGCTGTTTTACAGTGCGGTTATTGCTTGGATTGCACCTCTGTGTAAGTGCTCACGTAAGGTGAGGGGAAGTGACATCATTGGTGATAAACAGTGTATTGTTAGCAATCTGGCACCTGCGATATTGCTGATTTTGGTGGAAGAAGGAAGAAAGGGATGGACAGGGAAAATAAAGGGGCATATCAATCAGACTTGTGTGAAAAAAATGCAGAACTGACCATTATATGGCAAATTTTGTGCAAATGTTATCTCGTGCCTCAATCCCATTTGGGGGCAGTAGAGATTTGCAGGAAAATTGGTGTAATGAAATGGCATAGATTTCCAATACCACAGACTTAAGAACAAGATACCTCAGTTCAGACCTTTCGCTTTATCAATATTGTGATATTTCCATGCTCTGCTTTACAAAAAAAAAAACAGTCTGTAATCCAATACCATTCTCTTGTAGATGAATGAATTGCAAGTGCACTCATACAGGTGCTGGTCATATAATTAGAATATCATCAAAAAGTTGATTTATTTCACTAAATCCATTCAAAAAGGGAAACTTGTATATTATATTAATTCATTACACACAGACTGATATATTTCAAATGTTTATTTCTTTTAATTTTGATGATTATAACTGACAACTAAGGAAAATCCCAAATTCAGTATCTCAGAAAATTAGAATATTACTAAAGACCAATACAAAGAAAGGATTTTTAGAAATCTTGGTCCACTGAAAAGTATGAACATGAAAAGTATGAGCATGTTCAGCACTCAATACTTAGTTGGGGCTCCTTTTGCCTGAATTACTGCAGCAATGCGGCGTGGCATGGAGTCGATCAGTCTGTGGCACTGCTCAGGTGTTATGAGAGCCCAGGTTGCTCTGATAGTGGCCTTCAGCTCTTCTGCATTCTTGGGTCTGACATATCGCATCTTCCTCTTCACAATACCCCATAGATTTTCTATGGGGTTACAGTCAGGCGAGTTTGCTGGCCAATTAAAACAGGGATACCATGGTCCTTAAACCAGGTACTGGTAGCTTTGGCACTGTGTGCAGGTGCCAAGTCCTGTTGGAAAATGAAATCTGCATCTCCATAAAGTTGGTCAGCAGCAGGAAGCATGAAGTGCTCTAAAACTTCCTGGTATACGGCTGCGTTGACCTTGGACATCAGAAAACACAGTGGACCAACACCAGCAGATGGCATGGCGTCCCAAACCATCACTGACTGTGGAAACTTTACACTGGACCTCAAGCAACGTGGACTGTGTGCCTCTCCTCTCGTCCTCCAGACTCTGGGACCCTAATTTCCAAAGGAAATGCAAAATTTACTTTCATCAGAGAACATAACTTTGGACCACTCAGCAGCAGTCCAGTCCTTTTTGAAGGGAGATGTTTCTGACGCTGTCTGTAGTTCAAAAGGGGCTTGACACAAGGAATGCGACAGCTGAAACCCATGTCTTGCATACATCTGTGTGTAGTGGTTCTTGAAGCACTGACTCCAGCTGCAGTCCACTCTTTGTGAATCTCCCCCACATTTTTGAATGGGTTTTGTTTTCACAATCCTCTCCAGGGTGCGGATATCCCTATTGCTTGTACACTTTTTTTCTATCACATCTTTTCCTTCCCTTCGCCTCTCTATTAATGTGCTTGGACACAGAGCTCTGTGAACAGCCAGCCTCTTTTGCAATGACCTTTTGTGTCTTGCCCTCCTTGTGCAAGGTGTCAATGGTCGTCTTTTGGACAACTGTCAAGTCAGCAGTCTTCCCCATGATTGTGTAGCCTACAGAACTAGACTGAGAGACAATTTAAAGGCTTTGTAGGTGTTTTGAGTTAATTAACTGATTAGAGTGTGGCACCAGGTGTCTTCAATATTGAACCTTTTCACAATATTCTAATTTTCTGAGATACTGAATTTGGGATTTTCCTTAGTTGTCAGTTATAATCATCAAAATTAAAAGAAATAAACATTAGAAATATATCAGTCTGTGTGTAATGAATGAATATAATATACAAGTTTCACTTTTTGAATGGAATTAGTGAAATAAATCAACTTTTTGATTTTATTCTAATTATATGAGCAGCACCTGCATTTATAATGTCTGGGCTGTAATTACTTTTATTTTTTTTATCTTAATATTCTTCTTCTTCTTCTTCTTCTTCTTCTTATTTTAATAAAGGTGTCCTTAAAATGATCCAAATTTACCTGCAACTGGTGTCAAAAATATAAGTTTTTATTTAAGACCATTATTTGCCACTGGATTTCTGTGTGTGTGTTTTTTTTTTTTTTGACATTTATGAGGGCAGTTTTTATGCCCCCCTGCCCCCTATAATTATCTGGTCAGTGTCATGGTAGTATTTTATGTTATCACTGTTTTAAGTTTTGGCACTTTTAAGACGGTTAGAATTTGTTCTCTACTCATTCAGTATTTGCATAGCTAGTTTTAGCTTCTGACCCCATCTGTAAGCCATCAGTTGAGACTCATCACTGAACACTGTATTAAAATTCCATACAGAATAGATGAAATGTCAAAGATTAACAGAAATTCCCTGTGGTTTTAGAATGTGATCTCAAGAACTTGGTGTAATTAATTTATGATAACAATTTAGCTAAGGAACACTACTTAACCTCTTGATTTTTGACTTTTTGTCCTCCAGAATGTCCTCCTGGGTGAAGGTCAGTGGATCAGGTGGATGTTTGGCACAACCCGACCAATGAAGCAGGAGATTTTGAGCAGGTTAGCAACCATTAACTCATTTAAATCTGATCTGAGGTGTCTGAAGTCAGCATGTTCTGTTTTTTTTTTTTTTTGAATAATTTTGCATTCTTGCTACATTTGGCATATAAATGTTAATTGTACTGTGCAACTTAAGAGTGCAACCAAAGTGGAAATGTAAGGACTTTGTGGATTTGTACAACATACCAGGGCCTGGTTTTACAGACATGGTTTAGACTAAGCCAGGATTAGGCCATAGTTCAATTATAGGACATTTATACATTTATTTATAGGACAAAATAGGAAATTTAAGTATTTTTTTTATTAACATGCCTTAGAAAAACATTACTGGTGTGCATCTTGAGACAAAACAAATGCACTGATATATTTTTACATCAGTCAGTGCAAGTTTCTTTCAGTTGAAACAGCTCAGACTTACATTTTAGTCTGGGACTAGGCTTAAGCCTTTTCTGTGAAACCGGGGGTAAATGTTTTAATGTTTTTAATGGCAAAAATGTTAGGTTTAGGGATAGGGGATGGACAATATCATTAGCTAAGTATAAAAATGACAAATGTGTGTGTGTGTGTGTGTGTGTGTATAAAGTGCTTTTTCACACTCCAGTTGACACTGCATTGTGTGGCTGTGTTGATATGTGGATTCAGCAGGTGTGTGAATCACAACCCCATATTAAATCTAAATTCACCTTTCATTTCCAAGATGATGAATGGAAGATTGAGCGTTTATTTATTTATGCAGCTTTATATGGCGATTCAGGTTGCCTTACATACAGCTTGTTAATGCATTTGTATTCATAGGGACATAACTTTCACCTTAGAATGTGTATATATCACTTCCAAACCAAGTTTTTTCATCTGTTCACAGTATCACAAATCATTAAATCTGCCTATACGGGCAAATATTTCTAAAGGCTTTTATTAAAACAACCCAGCTGTGCCGTTATAGTAATATATTAGGATCCAGGCCACATCGATCCTGTCTTCGTATTCCGGTTTGTTCTACAGAATCCAACTCGGCTTATCATTAAATTTTTAGTGACTACTTATATTCAGCTGAATAATTTATCAGGCGGTGGGGCGAGTGATTCTGAAAACACTTGGTTGTCTGCATGCTGGGTTTCTGGGGAGGTATTGAACCAGGAAAGATGATTTTGAGACGGTATTGGATTGAACGTTGGCAGTGACAATGTTAATGACTGGAGAACTCTGTGCAGAATTGTGATAAAGTAGACAGGAATTTAAATTCTTTGAAGCTGTATATGTATATGTATACAAACACTATACATTTCTATATCGAAAATATTAAAACTCTAATATTGTGAAATCTTATTACAATTTAAATTAACCAGCAGCCATTACTCCAGTCTATACGTTTCTTATTTTTATCAGTGTTGAAAACAGTTGTGGTGCTTATGTTAGTGGAAATGGTGATTGAATAAAGATTCAAAAGAACAGCATTTAGTTGAAATAGAAATCTTTGTAGCATCATCGTAAAAGTCTTTAACTACACTTTAACTGTCAAAAAAATAAAAAATAAATAAAAGAATGTACTTATGGTAAAGAAATATCTTTATACGTGCTTTTTCCTTGTTACTATCACCAATCTTGATATGCTTTGAATTATACTGGCCAATTATTAATTTGAAAACCCCAAACCCCCAAATCAACCAAATTGTGGTTTGAATGCTACAGGTGAATGTTAAAATTGGGTCGGCTGAATCTTACGTGTATGCTTTTGAACTTCAAGTGCTACATTTTATGCATATTAGTTCCTACTATTATTTGAAATTTCCATTTTTAACTTTAACAAAACAAGCACACTCAGTTCAGCTCATCAGAACCTCCCTAAATCCCTCTAGGTCCAATTAGCTTGGCTGTCCAGACTGAAAAAGCATAATTTCAGTGACAACATGCCATCGCAAAAAATCATTTTGAATAAATCGCTTTGACTATTCAGAGGTTTAATGCAGAAGTTGAAAGAGGTGTGACGCTATCAGTGGTAATCAACAGCATCCATTATGGCTGTAGTGAGGATGAGAGAGAAATTTAGCCTCACCTCCTCCTTGCCCGCTCATTTGATTGTTTTTACATTCCCACATTATGTAAATATGTGCATTGTGATTCTTTGGGGAGCATCTGAGCATTAGTGAGGACAATCTGGGCCTTTGCTAGAAATGCTAGATAACATGTGTCCACTTGTCATGCAAACACAAACACACAAACAAATACACTAATACACTCACGACCAGGCCCCATCTGAAATCGTGCACCATTTGCGGGCACCCCCAGGTGTCATTTACAAATGCCGAACTTATGGCTGTGAATAGACATTATTAATGGAGCCCAAAGTGGAGATACAAGGAGCTGCTTAGCCTTGAACCCTTAGCGAATATGAATAACAATAGGTGAGAGATCATTACCGTGGCCTGGAGGGAACATTTAATCAGGTTTTGCGTAATGAAGGCAGTTGCTGCAAATCAGGCGCATGCATAATGTTTTGCTGATGTGTGCTCAGCATTGCATTAGCATTACTGTCACTGCCATGTTAGCAAAGGTGTAATTGAGTCAATGAAATCTGAAGTCCAAAGGAACTATAATAGTGTTTTTCAGGGATTTATTTGTATTTTTTATTGAAATACTTTTAAAATTCACAGGCATGAAACTACATTGATTCATCCACATTATGCTAATATCAGTCAAGATACCACAGATTCCTTTTTTTAATATTTAATAGCATTTAGTTTGTCGAAACCACCCCTGACAACTGTGGATGAAAGCCATGAAGTCACTTTCGAAATGAATGAATTCTAACCACTTCCTTTGCAGCAAATTGATGGCCTGGAAAAAGAGAGTATAGTATGACCATTAGTGCTACCGAAGGCACACCGAACCATGATTTGCCACTTACTGTTGCTTGTTAGAGGCAGGTGGTTATTATGGTTTAGGGGGAGGGACATATTGTTCTAGAGCCGTGGTTTTTCAACTCGGGGCCCTTCACCAACTAGCCTCACCAAACAAACTTCCAAGTGGGCCTCAAGGTGACTAAAAAGTATTTAATAAATGTGTTATCAGTGTTATTTTAGTAATTTGTTATTTAATGTTATTTTTATTTTTAATTTGTTTTATTTTTATTTTTTTCTATCTTTATTTTAATTCGAAAGTTTTAGTCATTGTATGCATATTTTTGTCATTTTTATTTATTTTTCGTAATATAAAATGTTTACTTTTTATTAATTTTTATTTTAGTTTTAGTTGTTTTATTACATCAAGTTATACTAAATTAAAATAAGAAATGTTGCCTTGGCAACCAGTTAAAATAAAATGAGTTTTGTATATTTCAATTAAAGGTTATTTATTTCAAGTAACGGAAGGGGTTAGTTAACTATAATACCCTTGTAAATCAAGAATGATTTTTTTAATAATCTAACTTTAATCTAAATTAAAATGTAAAAAAAAAACTATCAAATATAAATTACTCATATATTATTTATAAAAATGAAATTTATTTAAATTATTAAAATTTAATTATGATTTTATAAGATAAAAGTGAAGAATGTTGAGTTCTTGAAACTTTAAAATCACACAGTTTACAATAGTTAATTAAATATACTGTTTCAAAACTCCCAGTTTCTGTTAATAATAATAATAATAATAATAATAATAATAATAATAATAATAATAATAAAACATTCATAATTATGGCAGAAATACCAAATGTAGCATATATTGGGGAGACTTTGATTATTGTGTTGGACAAATGGGGGCCCTTTGTGTCAAAAAAGATTGAGAAAGTTTTATTGGATATATTAACTGTGTACTGTGTGTAATATTTTTGATCTGTTGTTCTGGAAAAATGTGTATATCTGCTAAAAATAAATTTGTCAGCTTTTAAAAGTACAGTAGAATAAATGGCCTCAAAGCATCAACTAAAACTCCCATTCTTAAAAATATAAAAATAAATACACCACATTAATCAAAAAAATCAAAAAATGTTTCAGGACACTGTTGTTCACGTCGTAAGCAAGGAGAAAACTCTGAAGTTGTTTCAGCAGGACACTTTCAAGATGATGGTTGACACAAAATCCTGAAGACATCAAAAGTAAGTTCAGAAAATGCTGTTTTGCAAGGAAGATGCTACACATGAATATATAAATGATGCAGATCAACACAAATCCTTTTTTAATTCTCTGGAGTCAATGTGGCAGACGAGTCAAAGCTGATGCATTTACCCAGCTGTTTAGACTAATGAAGTGCAGCGGTGAACAGCGTGTCACTCGCATGTCCGTTTGATGTCAGCACGTCCTTCCTTTGTACAGAGGGAACAACATGGTGGGGGTGCTTGATCACATCCAAACCCTGTTTAATCTAAATTAAAACTCACTAATCTTGTTATTATGCTGACCCCTTTGCGAGACACACTTCCACAAGGCCCCTTCATCCCCGTCACCCAAACGTTTTCATCCAGCTGAGACAAAAGGATATAGTAGGGAATTAAATGACAGTGTGGCAGTCTGAAATGGGAACATTGATTTCAACAGGCTTGTTTTGATCACGAAGGCTTTTGAGTGATTAGAGTTTCGCTTTATGTCCCTTTTGATTGTTCGTACCAAGTTGCATGATAAAACATCTTGGGTCCTCTGCTCAAAACCGAAGGTTAGTTTCACTCTCACTGCCAATTTAAAATCAGGCAGTTTTCGTTTTTTGGTCACATTGCTCAAGGTTAAGATTTGGGGATGGAATAGGCTGTGCATACATCAATGGAGCCGTGCCGATGAACGTGTGACCTCCTCCTAATCCTGCGATGTGTCCTGCATAAGGCTAGGACAGGCCAGACCCCGTACTGAAGATGGTGAAAGTTCCATTTCCATATGCATGAGATGAGTCGTTGTTATTTTAATGAAGGGCATCCTGCCTCGAGCAAATAAAAAAGACTGAACTGATGCTAGACATGGCTCTGTGATCAGCTTTAATGGTCTATCTTTGTAAAGAGATGTGGCAGAAAGGAACACATTAGGGTGATGCCTGTGTGTGTCTCAGGAATTCTCATTTGAATCATTGCTGTGATGATCCTAGACAAACGAAAAGTGAAAAACAAAATCGAAAACTCCCACATTCATAATGTTTCTGCAAATGTCCTTTTTCTCCTGCTGTCTTTTGAGATATGAACCTGGAGCATTTGTCACAAACATCCCCTGTTTAGAGAAAGGTTTCTCTTTTTTCCAATTGTGCACAGGCATCCAATTCTTTTGCTATATTTTTATTAAAAAAAAAAATCTATATAATATCCTTCGATCACATTAAATAATAATCATAATCATCATAAATCTAAACTTGTTAAAAGGTTGTTGTGTGTAGGTAGGTCAGAAAATATAATATAACATATATATATATATATATATATATATATATATATATATATATATATATATATATTTTGATTATATTATTCAGGCATTAAAAAAATAAAAGTTCAGATTTATAATAAGTAAAAAACAAATGATGAGCTGTTAATTAGCTTGCATCATAGCAATTTACGATCTGTTTAATACAGTGGCAGTCCTCAATGGGTTTCATACTAATTACATTTTTTATACTTTACCCAAACCGAATCCTCATAGAAACCTGTTAACATTATCAGATTTAAAGAAAATGTGATTTGGTGGATTTATGAGAATTTTAAATAGTGAGGACTGCTTTAAATGTCCTTTTGGCCACTTAAAGTGTAGCCAGACCTCTATACACTCAAAAACACACAAAACACAATAATCTATATCATTAAAAGATCTATTCATTAAACAAATATTTTCATAAAGAATATGCATCTAATTGTGTCTCATTAATGATTAATGTATTCTGAGGTTAATGGAAAACTTGAGTTATGATAGTTATGATATGATGTGCATGTGATGTTCTTTACAATATGCTTTGGTGTCAGTTATAGCACTGGCCATTTTCAAAACACAGGATAAAGCCCTACACTGCATAGATGCCTGTAGTCATGAAGACACTTACTTAGTCACTTAACACATAAATACCAGTGTAATTGATTCTGCATGTTCCTGCTGGGTTTCTGAGCTCTTAGGAGAGTTACTTCTCAGTAATCATTTTTCTCAAAGTCAAGAGTGAAAAGATGGGATATCGTCTTCTTTTGTATTTGTAATATCATAACCTACCTAATGATTATGCGGCAGCAAAAGTGATATGAATCATGAGTAATGAAACAACAGGGACCTTGTAGAGATGAGAAATGCATGCAATTAAATTATTATTCAAACAAGACTGAAGAAGTAGAAGAGTGGCATCCAAAAGCCTAAATAAGAAAAAAATTATGGACAAACCTCTTTGACGTCCTCTATTTATATTGGTTTTGAATACACATTTATGTTAATTTTGTTGTTTATCCATATTAGTAAAACTTTGTCTATAAAGGTCTATGTCTGAAAGTTGTTGGTTTCTGTACTGTAAGTTTCTATTGTAAATTTGAATGAATTTTGTTACCAAAAGTTCATATTGAGTTTATTAGTTGCTGATGACGCTCTGAACTGGTTCAGTGGTGGAAAGATGGAAACTATTGATTATTTAATTTGGCTCTCAAAATAACATTCTCTATCTGTAGGTCAAGAAACATTTCAGATAAAGGTCACTATATCACAAACATGACAAACTAAAATAGATTTTCAAGGATAGGTTTTTTTTTTTTTTTTTTTTTTTTTTTTTAACTCAAAGTACAAGACTCATTTGGCAAGAAGAATATAAGGTCATATGCCTACCATTGTTGAGTATAGCATGAGAGTTTATCATGTATGTATGTCTGTGTGTGCATGTCTGTTTGGATTCTTGAGTTACCAAATATATTTATAAAAGGATAGTTAAATCTGAAATCATCTACTGAACATTGTGGGGACCAAACAATGGAAAATGGCTCATCAAACATTCTAAACAATATCTTAATACAAATTTTAAAATGCAGCAGGGTTTCTGTGAGTGTGACATTAAGGGTAAGTGATGCAAACTTTCATTAGCTCATTATAAAAAACAATAGTCAATAGAAAGCCCCCACCATGATAGAAAGCAAAACGTGTGTGTGTGCGTGCTTAAGCAGTGAAAGAATCACTGCCACCTTTGACTTGCTCCTCATCCAGCCTCAGATCACTCACTGTCAAGATTTTCAAATTCAATTTATCTATAGATATTTCAGAAACTCATTTGGAGGTGATTTTCTCTCTCTCCATACCCACTGGCTCTGGCTCCAGTCATATACACCTCTCCCGTAGGCAGCCGTAAGCCCGATCCTGAGCTGTACTATTTGATTTAATTTGAAGGGCCATCTGTAATCCCCCGCAGTACTCACTGAATCCCTGGTCCCGTCTGCTCTGCTGTGCTGAGAGTGTTTGCTTGTTATTGTGCTTGCTGCAGTGCAGGGCTCCTTTGTCATTTAGATCTCACACTGCTGAAAAGCCAGCAGCTCTCGGAGAAAGTCTGAAAGAGTTTTCAGCTGCTGTTTATCTGCAGGACTCATTCAAATATGACTCATTTGGGAGTATTTCTCATGTCATGCATAATTAATTATACCGCACAACTATACATTTAGTGCACATGCAAATGTATACATTTTTGATTCATCAAAAATCCTGAAAAAAAAGTATCAGCTTCTATAATAAGAAATGTTACTTGAGCACCAAATCAGCAGATTTCTGAAGGATCATGTGACACTGAAGACTGGAGTAATGACTGCTGAAAATTCAGCTTTGCATCACAGGAATAAATTACATTTCAAAATATTAAAGTTTTTACTATATAATTTTTTTTTATTCAATAAATATGGCCTTGTTATGTCAAAAACAAAATCATACTGACCCCAAACTTTTGAACGGTGTGTATATGGTCAGATGCATTTTATTATTTGCATTTAGCATTGTTTTATTTTATTTTATTTTATTTTTTTTCTGCTGCCCATGACTCTTAGAAGAACTTAAAACTCACTGGTTGAGAACCACTGTTTAAATTAAAGATTTGTTTCATGATTCATGTTTTATTACATCACTGTGTCTATTAGCCCTCTAGTGGCTGATGCTGGTATTGCTTCCATTTTTCTCTTGTGGTTTTCAGTGTGAGGGTGCAGTGCAGGGTCGAGCGGGGAAGCCGGTGCTCTCTCAGGGTGAACAGTTGGATCTGTGAACACCGGGCAGAGATAAGCACCTGGAGAGCTTTTATATTTTCTTTTTAAAGTGTCCAGTCAAGAGGAGAGCAATTTGGCAGCACAGAGGCCCTAAATTCGGTCTCCCCTCTCTTCCTCTGCCATTCTCTTTACTCTAAACTAAATATGTTTGGAGTACTAGAGTAATACATCCACAGCCAATCAAATGAGCTGTAAATAACGTGTGACTAATGATGTCAAACAATGGTGGCGAATAAACGCAGTAATAATGAAGAGAAAGAAGAAGTATTAATTAATGGATTCAGACAAACAGGAATACATTAAAGAAGTAATGCTAACTGACCAGTTGATAGACTCAAGATAACAAGATCTTCATTCTAAGTCTCTGTCGGTGTGGATGGTAAGGGTAATAATCCTTTTCTCTGCAGAGGCAGTGAGTCAGCAGTAATTACGAGTGCTGCTTTGACTCCCCTGACCCTTAAGTTCTTGTCTTGTGTCTATAAATAACAACAGTGATGGGTCAGCAGCCCACATGAGCACCATCACAGCATAGCAAATGAGATCCCATGAGCTGCGTGTGAGTGTACATTCAGTGATACGGAGTCTGCAACCATACGTTTGTGTGTGTGCATTTGTGCTTGTGTGTGCATCAAACATGTGACCCCAGAAAGGGCTGAATTTGTTATTAATATATGTTTGAATTTGTTATTCATAGAGTGTAAATGGGCTATTGGTCGAGCCATAAGTGTCAGCATCAGGGCATCTGCTGTCTGCACCGTAACTCCCTCCCCAATCGATCCACACGCAGAGAGCTTGATAAAAGGATCGAGCCAGGCCGGGCTGGACCTCAGGATCTGCTGCAAAAGCAGTTGAAGTGTCAATAGGGCCAAAGACAGAGAGGAAGGTTGATAAAGTATGGGTGCCCTAGCTGTTTCCCACCTACTTGTTAGTTATGTTCTTGGTTTTATGTTGGATGAGTGAGAAAATCCTTTTTTATGTTCCATAATTTTCACAATCTCACACCTCCACCTCACCCACATAACACCATTGAGCTGGTTTGGCAAATTATGTTGTATTAAGTTCTTAGAAGATATGATTTATAAAAAAAAAAAAAAAAAAAAAAAAAAAAAAAAAATTTACTTATGGAATATATATATATATATATATTTATAGTATATATATATATGAATCTTTATTCTTATATTTATTTATTATTATATACACATGTGTGTTTGTTTAAATAAGTGATTTTTTTATTATTTTTAATGTATTTATGATGTATTAATAAAACATATTTTATTTAGTATTTATAAAATATTTTATACACACAGTATAATAAATACATGATGTATTTTCAGTTATTTAATGTATTTAATAATTTATTAATATAACATTTTTTATAAAAAATAAATACAATAAATTATTTTGTTTTCATTTTATTTTATTATTTATGTATTTATTATTATTTTTTAATATCTGTAGAATATTTTATACACACACACAATATAATAAATAGAAATATATAAATTATTTATTTAAATATAAATATGTTATATAATATTTATTTATTTAATATGTATGTTTATATGTGTTATATACACAATATAATAAATGAATAAAATACCATTTTATAATATAATATCTCATTGTAATCATTTTGAACAAATCAACTGGGTCATCTGTAATCATGATGAATAGTAATTCTATGGTGATATATTACAAACACTTATGACAATGTCCTTTATTTGATATTTAAAGACTCAGTGCCAGCCTCAGACTTTTTCTGAATTCATGCTTGGTGTGATGGTGAATTTCAGATTACTCTCACTGTCTCACATGTCTCATTGTGTTTCAGGTAATGATTGTTTTATTGACAAGGCCCTTGTGTTTACTGAGTGAAGCTGTTGGCTTTGTTTGTCACACTGAAGTCTCAAGGACATGGATGGATTTTAGTCAAAGTCATTAATATGTATTGGAAATTATTTTCTTCTTTGTTGAGAATTCTAACAGCTTTGAAGGCTACTGAAGTGTTGAGGAAGGCTAGAGTGCTTTGTCATGTTCATTCTCTGGCACAAAGGTGCTTGGTATAAGACTTTCTGCCCTGATTCACAGGGCCTGGATCATCTCATTCTGTCTGTGTTTCTTTTTCTCCTCTGTCTACTTTTTAGCTGGCGGGTGGTAGAGACCTTTATTGTACTGCCCTTACAAGAAGTAGAGAAGAAAATTCATATCCAGTTCGAACAACAAACAGTTTGTGCCCGAGAGATAT
Organism: Cyprinus carpio; assembly: GCF_018340385.1. NCBI lineage: Eukaryota > Metazoa > Chordata > Actinopteri > Cypriniformes > Cyprinidae > Cyprinus > Cyprinus carpio. The sequence continues at coordinate 10,094,156 of NC_056575.1, forward strand.
TTTGGAGGATTTTTTTCAGAAGAATATAAAACTTGTAATTAGTTTTAATGTCTGTGTATAACTATAATCCACTTGAGTTTAATCAAACCTCTTTTTCTAAATCTCATTAGTAACTTTAATATTAATTTCTGACTAAGTGGCCTTTATGTCTTTTGTGAAGTCTTAAATCTTCTCTCTCGTTTGTCTTGGTTTTAATATATTGTTGTTGAAGAGAAGCTGTGAGTTTTTTTTTTTTTTTTTTTTTCTGATGGAGTGTGATATAGAGATTGCTTGGGGCGTAGCTGATATTAATAACCCTGTAGATCCTTTCTGTTTATTAAACAGTACAATCGCAAACAGAGAAGACAACTTCTATGCATTCATTATTTCCAGAATGAATGAAAACTGATTTGTTGGAGGTATTTTTTAAGAATTTATTTAAGCATAATATTATTGGCTAGCATAATTTAGAGTAGATTTTAAGCATTTTGTGACCAGTTTAATCTAATAAAATCCATCAGTCAAAGTTATAGTACAAATAAAATTTGCTGTTAAATAGCACTTTATGCCAATAAAATGGCAAAATGATGAGCTAATTTTACAAGCATAGTATAAGAAAATGGGCTTAGATGTTTAGATAAAATAATACATTTCAAGGAACACAAATTTCCAAAAATATATATTTTACACAAATGTCTGTTAAGTTGGTAGCAATGTTGTTATTTTAAAGGATGTTTATCAATATACCAGAACACCTTATAAATAGGAAAGAGGCATTTATAACAGTTCAGCAAAATCGTCTTTTTAACACAAAAACTATTTAAATGTACATTAAAAAGTACGTGAACTGTATGTCTAAAAAGATAGTAACCAGATTTTATATGCTCAAATGTTGAGAAATTACAATGTTTTCTCATTAGATAGTTTAAAAGGTTCAGAGGAAGTTGGTTATATTAATTGAGAAATGTAAGGAACCTTAATTTCAGAGGATGTTGGTTATATTAATTGAGAAATGTTAGGAATTTTTCTTACCCTTAAATTAGAGAGAGAAAGCCAAATATTTCATGTAGATAAGCCGAATTTGTGCTGAAAAGCATGGCATTTCAATGCATTAACATCTGTATTGCAAGTTTTTAGGGAATGAGACGTAGGGTTTGCACTGTAAATTGGTGCAACTTTTGTAAACTTGCTCCATAATATTTTAAAAGTAGAAAAAAGTAAAAGTATCCCAGAAAGTAAGTGAAAGAGCAAGTGTACATGGAAGAAAGAAAGAGAGCAATGATCTTCGGCCTGCATCTCTTTAGAAATAAGAGGCAAACATTTAAATGGATGTGTCAGTTTGAAGATGGATAGGACTCTGTTAATGCATTTTCTCTCATACGGTGAGGAATTAACTCTTCACCGACTCTCCCGCCCCAGATTGAGGCTGTGTAATGAACCTTAAACAGAAAGTGCAGAATGTGTTTATCTTTCTTTTCGCCTTTCCACCACCAAAAATAAGAAAAAAAGGGTAGGAGAGCTTGAGAAAATGCCTTGACACAGCTGTGACTGATTGGAAATGCAGCACTCAAAGCCCATTTGAGCCACACAACAGAAACTCTTCCTTTAACTCATTTCTGTGAACTGGGAGAAAAAGTGAGGTGTGGAAATGAGAGTGTGTGTTCTGAAGATGCATGGAGGGAACCTGTGAAGGATATCCAACAATTGGAGTGTGTGTGTGTGTGTGTGTGTGTGTGTTGGATAGATATGTATGTTCCAGTCTCCACAGGGGCATGGGAAGCAAATCAAATCTGCGTGTGTGTGCACATCAGTGCAGACATATTTTGGTATCGGGGATGTGAGTAGTTTTGAAATGCATGGCTTCTCAACGCTGGCCACCGGTCATGTCTCATTTCCGGATGAAAATGAAGAAACCCCCAGCTTGCTGTTCTCATCCTTCCCTTCAAAAGCTGGACGCTGAGCCTTCCCATCAGAGCGAGGAGGCCCCGCTCCTCTTCATTTGCGTGTCTCTTCTGTGTCCCCCCCATCAAGCTGCCCCCAGCTGGGCACTTTGTCCTGTTCCAGCATCTTTTCTCCAGCACTGTCACTTCAAACGTCTCTCCCGATGCTTTGGAAGGCTGTGAACTGTTCAGCAAGGGAAAGTGCAGTCTACTGGAATGTGTGTAAACTAATGTGCTTGTCTTCAGACTATTACCTCAATCCAAAGGACTTCATGTCGTGACGTGGAATATTCATCGTACTAAGCTACTAAAATTATTGTGCGCCTTTTACTTTTTAGCTCATCTCAGCCATGTGGCAACTTGAGGGGTCTTTTAATTGATTGCTTTGTTAAATCTGTACAATAGAAGTTATGATTTAAAAGTAAAAATAATAGGGCAGTCACAATGTTATAATTCATCAAATTAATTTAATGATTCTTTATGGTGTTTACACATATTTAAACATATATTTATATATACATTTTATAGTTATCTTTTTTTTCTTTTTCATTTTCACTTTCTAATTTGCCATTCGCATACAATATCCTTTTAAATTTATGGTTAAAAAAACGCTATGGTTGCCAGAAATTCACTGTGAAAAATTACAGGACGGTATACTGAAGCCTGCATATTTTACAACTTATAACAATACTGTTATATGTTATAAGTTATAAGTTATATGCTTAATTGTTATTATAAAATCTACTTCAAGTATCTACTTTGTACCTTAAAATGTACTAATAACCACTAAAATTATACAGGTGGTACAAAAGAAAGGCACATGATGAATAAGATTTCGTTGTAATTGGTTTGTCCATAAAACATGGACAATAGCTGTATATACAGGGTCATACACAACAAGACAAAACACTGGTTGGGTAACACATGACACTAAAATAATGGAATAAACATGAGCTAAATAACATAAAATGTAAAAAAAAAAAAAACATCCTAAGGTACATTACAGATTACAAAAAAGAGAAGAAACAACACTTTAAATAAAATATATGATGTGTCACAGGAAATCTCTGGGAATGTACTTTTATTTATTTTTTTTTCACCATAAATTACAGTGGGGATAATATTTATTTGATCCCCTGCTGATTTTGTAAGTTTGCCCACTTAAAAAGAAATGAAGGGCCTGTAATTTTATGGTAGGTTTATTTTAACGTTTAGAGATAGAAAATCAACCAAAAAATCCAGAAAAAAACACATTATATAAAGGTCAGAAATTGATTTGCATTTCAGTGAATGAAATAAGTATTGGATCCCCTACCAACCAGCAAGAATTCTGGCTCCCACAGATTAATTATGTGCCCATGTGGAACACAGATTAGTCCTGTCACTTTAAGAAGTTACTCCTAATGTCAGCTCGTTAGGTGTATGGTACTTGATTATTAGGTTTTTCATTTTTGCAGTATTTTTCATTAAAATGAAAGAAAAAAATAACAATAAATACAGTAAATATTGTATATGTATTTTGCATTGTTTTATTATTTTGTACATGTATAAAGATTAAAAACAAAAAATTTACAGCAGTTACAAAATACAGTAAAGGTGGGGAAGCCGTGGCCTAATGGTTAGCGAGTTTGACTCCTAACCCAAAGGTTGTGGGTTTGAGTCTCGGGCTGGCAATACCATGACTGAGGTGCCCTTGAGCAAGGTACTGAACCCCCAACTTCTCCCTGGGCGCCGCAGCATAAATGGCTGCCCACTGCTCCGGGTGTGTGTTCACGGTTTTTTCTGAATGCACCTGCCATAACAAAAAACAATTCAAAACCCATGCAGAGCACGAATTCTGAGTATGGGTCACCATACTTGGCTGCATGTCACGTCACTTAATTTTTCTGAATGCACCTGCCATGTCAAAAGTTAATTGCAAACCCTGCACATTCCCATAATTCTTTTCTGCACTACAGGCACTTAAAGCCTGCCCTTATAGACAGCTTTGATTGATATTGGTGCTAATTATTGCTTCTCTTGCAAACCATCCTCCACAGTTTCTCTGCATGGTTCAGCCATCCATTAAAGTTCTGTAATGTGCATATTGAATATTTCTTATTGTGTAACAAGAAAACTCTTCATCTGTCACTGACCAGTGTTGAGCTCTGCTTAATGAATGGCTTTGGCTATAATCACAAATAATGCTTTTACCCTCTATTGCATTTAGCATGATCAACCTTATTGATGCTTTCAGCAATAGTGCATTTGATCGAACTGATCAAAGGGATAGTTCATTCACCAGTATGTGCAAACATGTATTACAAGGTTAATTTTGATTTCATGTTGACTTATAGTGAATGATAATGATGACCTCCATTAACACTATTAACCCTTTGAGGCTCTGATGATCTGACAGTGTTGTTTCACATAACAGAATCTCTTTACAAAAATGTACAATTCATTCTCTTAAATATTACTGCCTCCAGTGAATAAATGTAAAATCTGCCCTCTTCTCTGTTATTTCCCCTGCCAGCTGTCCTGAAGTTAATCTCTCTGGGTAATGACCAGAATTTGATTTGCCCCTGAGGAAATGTATTAATTTAATCCTTATCTCTTGCTTGTGATAGATCTGCGCTCTGATTGCTTTGGGCAGCAGTTGATGAGATTAGATGTTATTCGCATTGTGTTTCTGAGTTATCAGTCCGGGAACATCGTCCCGTACAATGGGACGCAAAAATTTGTCCTGGGTCCTGTGAATTTAAGTGACACCCCTCAATGAACTGTGAATTACAAGAACATAAAAACTGCTATTTATCAACAATTTCTTTGTTGTAGCTGTTAAAAAAATGCAATGCCACTGATATAAAATGTTATATTATATTATATTATATTATATTATATTATATTATATAATAAAAGGGTGCTTTTTAAACTCTTCTAACAATTCTAAATAATATTTAATGATCTGCAGAAAAAAAGATTATCTTCAGTGAAACAAATTTGGTGTAGGATTTACTTTCATATATTACTTTCTATTTTCATATGTTATTATATTTTTACAGTGCACATTTGTACTCATGCTCATCCTCTGACAACTTAAACATGACAACATTTCCAGTAACTGAATACAGTGAGCAGCTGATGTTCGTTTCAGAACACTAGCTTGATTTTGACAATGGGACAGCTGATTGAGACGCACCTACGGTTGTTTTTGCTGTAAGTCCTGTAAACCAGACTCACAAGGAAGGCAGTGAGACACTGTGCACACATTTGGTTTGGCATGCTTAGACCGCAGATTTACCTTTCATCCCTCACAGAATAACAATAACAAGATAAGTCTCTTTGTATGTTTCACTTCAGCTTCCTGAACAACCCGGTTTTTAAGTTTATGTTTGAAAGTCTGCTATGAGTAAATATCACACAGATAAGGTGTGCACAGACACATTCATAGTCATAACCACTGATAAAATGAAAAACAAACAAACAAAAAAAAAAACATTAATTTTTATCTTGGTATTCTGGGAGTGGAATTTTAATAGCGGCAGCCTTGAAATATATCAGCTTGGTGGTTTCCATGGTATTACTTTTGAGTCACTATGTAAGCTAATCTTTTCAATACTAAAGAAAGATTTTGAGAGGTGTTATGTGCTTGATCCTGCACTTCAGATTACATTGAAAAAGAGCCACCTTAACTATACTTTCATATTGTTGTTCCACTATGACCTTCACTGCTATGTTTCTTTATTCTAATCTGTGCCAAACATCATATTGAGTTTTGGACCAAGGAAAGGACTTCCTGTTTGTATTATTGTGATGATTTCTCTTGTCCGCCAAGTGTGAGACCCAGAGAAAGAGAGCTGATAACTCTCTTCACAGACCTCACATTTTTCTATCAGAGATCTGTCGACATGACATGCACTCTCCGACTCGGAATGTCTTTTTTATTACCAGCTTGCCACAATATTGGACTTTAAACAGCTTACTCTCACCTTCTCCCTCACGATAGACACCAGCGCATATAGCACATGAAGACCCCAGCCAATATCAAAGCTTAGATAAAAGACTGTTTGTGATTAAAGTAGGAAGGGGTACGGACGGAACGTGATGGATTCGATACAAATAGGCTCCTCTGGCTGTAATGCATATTGCAGCCTGGTGTGTCTTCAGCTTGGAAGATTGCTTTTTCCTTCTCCCTGCTGTTACAACCCACCCCAAAGTGACCGGCACTCTGTCACTTTCTCAAAAGGATTGGTCAAGATTATCACATTATGCGCCATAGAACCGAAAGTCCCCGGGGTGAATTTAATTGGCAAGAACAGGAGTCGGCAGCTATTTTCTCTGAGAAATGGCTATCTGACATACACTGTGATGTTGCATTTAATAATACATATTTATATAGATAGCCTAGAGGACATCTATAACTTCCATTTAATTTTCTTGCATCTTATCTCTTCACCTCTGGCAGCGTTTTCCATTTTTCCCTGCAAGTTTTTATTTCGTTTTGATATTTTTTTTAAATGTCATTATAATTTTTCTTGCTATTATTATTACTATTTTTCTTTGTAGCAGAAAACAACAAAAGAGTTATGAGGACAGTACGCTATGTGAAAAGTACTTTGTACAGAGAGTATAAAAGAACTGAAAGAAAATAACAAAAGTTTTCAGCTGGTTTCTTTTGTTTTCTCTCTTTTTTAGACTTGCATATAAGGCTTTTGTTAATATTACGCTGCTGCGCAGCTTCTGCTATCAAAATGTAGTCTCTTTGTTTTAAACAATTCATTTAAAATGTATCACAAAATGAACTATTTTTATTGTGAGAATCTCTTTTCTTCATTCAGATGCACTTCTGGATATACCTTAAGAGGCACTACAATAATCAGAGTGATGACTGGTTTTATAAATCACAAGTTCAGAAGTAATTGGCTGAAGTGACTATAATTTGATTGCTAATTGGTCCATGTGGCAGAATGTAATAATGAACGGTCTAATTATCTGATAGTTAAGATGTGGTGTTATAATCCAGTGTCTGGCAGAACTACGGTTTAATACTTCCGGTCCCAGGATTCTGAGTAACATTAACAAAGCACAAGGAACTGATACAGGAGTTTTAGTGACAAGTGCAATTATGTCAGTTGTGTTCTTGCTTGTTTAATGTTTCCTTGAAAAATTACTCTGCCATTAAAGTTGTTTCCTCTTTTTTTTCTCTCTTCCTGTATCTGTGTAAATTTATGAAGGAAATAAGTGAAGAGACAGAAAATGAGTGGCTTTGTGTGTCTAAAACTGTTTGTGTTGAATATTTATTGTAAAAGAAAGAAAGAGAAGAAAACCAACAGAAAAAGAGATAAACTGAAATGTTTTGTAAATGGTGAAAAGAGATGCAGCTGACCCAGACTTTGTAATTTTTGTTATTTCATGTACTGATCTGGAATGGTGTGAGATCTCTGTAGTTTTTCCTTTTTTTATTTTTTTTAATTTAATAACTTTTTTTTAAGAAATTTGTATTCAGCAAGTATTATATTCAGCAAGGATTCATTAAATTGTTCAAAAATTATAGACATTTATAATGTTAGAAAATAATAAACACTATAATACTATTATTTTGCACTTTTAATTCAGCTTTGCCATCACAGGAATAAATAAAATTTTAAAATATATATAAAAAACTATGTATATATATATGTATATGTGTATATATATGTATGTGTATATATGTATATGTGTATATATATATATATATATATATATGTATATATATATATATATGTATATATAAACATTACCTACCACAACTTTTAATCATTGTGTGATATAGATCCTTTTGTGTGTGTATATGTTATATAAAATTATGTCTGTAATTGAGGGACAGAATTAAGGGTGCTTCTATAATGAACTGAGCAGTTTGTGATCCGACTCTCCTTACTGATTTAATTTTCTTTTGATATAAGCAATTCGAACAGTAATTTTGAACAGTAATTGACATTCATTGAAGGTTAAAGTAAGTAAGAAGCACTATGGGGAAAAAAAGCACAGAGTTCCTACTATGGCAGTATTTGATTTCTGCAATAACAGTAGGTAATTTAATCTGTACTTTTTACTATGAAAAACACAAATGTGTGCTATTCGGACAGGATTAAAATCACAAAATACATCTATGAAATGTCCAATTTACCTAATCGTCCTAGTGAAAACTATTTCAAATAGGGTCATTCTCTTTTAAGCTTTTTTCTTTCCCTAGCTCCCTCCCCTTCTTCCAGGTCTTCTCTCTCCCCCACCCTAAAATAAGCCTCCCTTTTTCCACAGTGGTTCTTAGAGCAGTGACTGCAGGAAACTAATCAGAGGATCAATACTGTGGATGTAGTGGCCGGCTCATCCCTCTGATCGTCAGCAGAAACAAAGTGTTTATATAGCAGAAGCCCTCGCGATGCTGCAGGGGCGTAAGCGTCAGAGGCAAAGGCTGTACCGGCCCTCCTCCTGTCGATACCCCTGGAGTGTAAAGCATGCCTGTAGCATCTCGAGAGGAGTTTATCTGACAGTATTCTTAATTGCCTGATATTTTTTTTTTTCTTTTGCTTACACAAACATTTTCCCTGGTCACTGAAGCAAAATGTTCTTTGTTTTGTGTCCGACGCTGCATCTTGGTTGAACTCCCGAGGGCAAGTTTAGCTCTCAGCAGCAGAGATCGATATTTGTCATTCCAATCGTTCAGCTGATACCGGTGATTATATCAGACAGATCATAAATGGCAGGTCTTTGTGGTCAGTCATTGATGGCGACAACCACAGCCAGTCTTAACCTTTTCTACACAGAATTATTTCATGGCAGATTAAATGTGAAAGGAGGAATGTGATTTTCTGTGGAAGATGAGACAATGGCATGATCAGATGCATGGAATTAATGATCGATTTATTAATTGATGTGATTTACACTGCTCTAAGCATCTTCCATCCATTGTAGCACCCAGTTTATCAAACTTATTATCAGGCAATATTTGTGTCATATGCATGTTTAAATATCCATGAACAGTAATTCTATATAATAGGGAAGCACCAAGATTAAAATTCTGGCTGATGCTGATTTATTTAATTTTTTTATTTTATGAGCTTTTTTTTAAAAATCATATTATAGCTGATAACTAATAAATGGACAAATTCTATACTATTTAATGTAAATAAATTCAAAATAAACGTTAAAATTAAAATTGCTTTAAATGCTGTTGTTTAAAATTGATTGCAGGCACCACAACATTTTAATGATCATCATGATAGATTCAAATTTATTTTGAGATTCGAGTGAGTGAGCGTTAGATGATGGAAAACAATCTAAACTGAAGAAAAAGAGAAATTAAATAATAAATACCAGCTAATATATATGCAATGTAGGTTAGCATGTCCAGTTCAGATAACAGTGTCTTATATTGGCATGTTATCCAGTACTATTACACGGCTCTGTGGAATACTTGATTCTGATTGGTCAGTTGCGACATGTTATCCCTGGATAACAACCTGTAAAAGCTAATAACACAGGCTCATCTGCGCTGTACTCTTGCTTGCTTTCTTGGTGGAAGCTTTGCGTTTGTTTAGCTAATAAAATATTAAAACTTGATTCAAAATGGTGTCCAAAGATTTTTATTATGTCATCCTGGTATCACGGACTCGCTCTCGTTTCATACAAACGCAGCTGCTGCCATTTTGCTACGATTGTTTTGTACGCTGTAATGGATTATAAGAGAACTAACGAACTAGTAAGGTTTTAAAACATTTTTGTCTTAATTCTTTTATTGCCTTAATTATTTTGTGGTGAAATGTTGTGTAATACGTGGTGTTTAAACTGAATTTGGATCCTTTGCTGTTCACTGTATGGTTTCACTTTGCGAACATACAGCGTAAGGCCTAGTTTAGCAATCCAGCCAATTTGTATTCTTAACTCCCTGCCCTTGTATTTGCCAATAATGTGATTATGCACTGCATAGCAAGTAATTCTGGTAAGAAAAGATCTGCTAAGAACATAAATGTACTGCTGTTTTCCCTGATTCTGCGTGATAGACAGAGGAAATAGATCTGTGCCACTCAGAGCTCCAGCTAGGCAGTGGAATAATCAATCTCCCATTAATGGATAAGTGGCTGTGCAGGGATATTAAATGTTAATTGCTGTAAAGTATTGATCACGTCCATTGATCCCCATGATAATTGCAATCGGTGCAAACAAAGATACATTATACAGGGTTTGTAGGTCTTACCTTACAGTGGATCATGGACTGGGAGAAGAAATGGAAGAGTATAGAGCTTTAAATGGATGGGTTTGATTTATTGATCTCTTGATTAATGTTAAAAAGTCATTACCCATTACCTGCTTTTCCATTTATTCTTTAATATGTCTTTATTCTGCATTCTTGGGACTTCCTGTGAACAGTTGTAGATGCTACAATAGATTTCACACAGGCTTGAAAAATTTTCCAAGTCTTCAATTTGCTAATCTTAAATCAGGTTTGTTTTTTTCTGTGTGCTTGAGTTTAAGTGAGAACTGAATTTTAAGGTTGTAACAAAGGAAGGAAGGCAAATTATATAGATATCACATCAAGTGTGGGAATAGTTGAATAAAGTGTCCACAAGAATGATAGAAAACAAGAAAAACAAGGCGACAAGTGTCAGACTTGCCATGCCAGGTCAGTCTTCAGACTTTCAGGTGGTAGCTCTGGATATTCGGATGGTTTTGTTCTTGTTGTTTTCCGCCCTCCACTGTGTCAGAGCAGGAGGGTTGTGATCTCAGATTGTCTGCTTCATTTTCAGCAGGTAAAGACAACTACTCTGTGTGCAGCTCATATATTAACCTCTGGCCGCTTTGGGTCGATGAATTCTTGACAACAATCTGGCACCAAAGTGGGCTAGCCAGGGGCTAGTAGGTACAGTATGTGAGTGAGTGAATGAGCGTATGTGCATGTGTGTGTGTGTGGCTAGGGAAGTTAAGTCACATCTGAGCTCCTGTTGCCTTGGGATTGCTGGCTGCCAGTAGAGCTTGTCAGCTGCTTGTTGAATAATGCATGGTGGAATGGTTTGGGTCCTAATACCACATGACTGAGACATCCCCTACAGGTCCTTGATCAATAGCACTTAACTGCAGCTTTATAATCAAGAAGACTTTAAAATACCATCATCACGCAATTAGATTGAGTCTCCAGCCAGCTTTATTTATTTCTCCGACATCCACAGCCTACTTACCCCCAACACACGGTCCATTCACGACCCATTCATGACCCACAGGCCATCCTTTCTTCAAAGACATCCCACTCATTATAAGAAACACATTTTAATGGTGAGTTCCAATGAATTTAATGAGACATGAGAATGTCAAGCAGTTTTCTTTCAGGAGACTTTGGAGAGGTCTGCCAGTAAACATAAGGACTGCTGTGGCCTAAAGCCTGTTTTGCACTGCATGGGAAAACTGTGTATTTATTTCAGCTCCCATGTTAACAGGTGGCAGTATTGACACACAGTGCAGCGTAGAAGGTGTGAGTACATTTTTTGCACTAAGCCACACACTTCCCATGCTGAACTCAGCAGAAAATGTGTTGAAAGTCAATTTTAAATCTATTTATTAACACAATATTTTGAAATATAGGCACAGTAACAAGTAAATAAAATGGTTGTTGAGTCCAGATGATGTAAGCAGTTGATAGCTACAGTACATTTTGGGGTTTTGGTTTTATTCCATGTTGATTAATTAATATTTGCATGCACAATTAGATTTCACAAAAACATTTATCATGAATTCTTTGGGATCTGCATATGCTTACCTGCTTTAAGTACTTTTCTGTATATCTGAGTTGCACCTGAGTTTCATCTCCCTTGTGTGAGGGATACAGTGCTGAAATGCATTTTCTAGCACGCCATTTTCTATAGATTGAGTTGGTGATCGTAGCCTCAGGCAGATGCAATGAAGTCTAAAGTCACTGCATGTACCGTGTGTGGTATGGACACATTAATGTGAGTTCATATCTTTGTGGTTTCACATGAATGGCTTTCATTAAATGGCAAGCCTAATGGTGCAATCCATGATGGCCTGACCAAATGAAAATGCCCTAAAGAAAAACAAAATATGCAAGTATGTTAAGCTTGACAAAAAACAAACAAATCACAAAACTGAAATTAATCCAAAAGCATAAATAACTTAAAAAACAATCAAAACAGACATACTAGTCATACAAATGCAATGAAATGCAAACAATGTTAAAAGAAGGAAGTCATGTAGGTTTGGATCAACATGAGGGTGAGTAAATGGTGTCCAAATTTCCATTTTTTGGTAAATTATACCTTTAAGATTTGCATGCAGTACAATGAGTGTACATCAGAGAAGCATTCTATATTTTTCAGGGCTGTTTGTATTTGTCCTGATGCCAAACTGTTCAAAGATATCTAATGTGACCAAAGTAGATGTTAGCACACATCTAAGATCAGTCAGTAAGGTGGAGACGGGCACTGAAGATTGAGGTCAGTTCATTAGTACATCTTGCCAACATAAAGATGGCCTGGATCATTACAGTCCATTATGTATGGTTACATCATTCCATGTGGTCAGACCTAAGTGTTTTTTCCCCTGGACAGATGATCTTATCCACTGCCTATAGAGGGAGTCATAGTTTCAGCATATTTCAGAGATCATAAAAATCTTTATGTTTCATATTGAGACACCAGAAATCCAGATATTGTCCATAATTTTTTACAATTTGGAATATTTTGTAAACTTTTGTTAAGCAAGGCTATATTTATATGAAGACATTTATAATGTTACAAAACATGTTCACAAACGCTGTTCATATTTAAAATATATTTCTGTTCATTAAATAATCCTGAAAATTAAAATCCTGGTATACACAAAAAATACTAATCAGAATACAAAAAAATAAATAAAAAATAAAATAACATTTAACATTAATAATAAGTAGAAATGTTTCTTGACCAACTAATCAGCATATTAGAATGATTTTTGAAGGATTGTGTGACACTGAAGACTGGAGTAATGACTTCTGAAAATTCAGCTTTGTTATTAAAGAAATAAATTACATATATTACTGTTTTTACTGCATTTTTTAAAAAAAAAAACACACTCTATAAGACACCTCTCAAAAAAACCACACACACAAAAAATTTTAAAACTAGAAATAATAAGTAAAAAAATAATTCAAATTAAATGAAAGGTTTCTAAATAAAAGCAATGGCATTACTGGCCATGTTTCTAAAATGACGATAAGGGGCACCTTTGGCATCGACATTGCAGCATGCTGATCTCTCTTCAATGTCAGTGACAGCTTTCCTTTGTGCCACCCCTCTTTATCTAATTAATATACACCATTAATATACATCTAATGCATTCATTTACAGCTCTGCAGCTTGCAGAGTGGAGGAGTGGGGCCTTCAGCTGAAATTGGCAAGCTCTGCGGATTCTCATCACTGGGCAAGAGACTGGCGCTGTTCCGCAGTCAGCTTTGAAGAGCTCTCCTCATCGCTGAAGACCACAAGGTTACACCCGTGGCAGAGGCCTATCAGTCAATCTGCAATAATAGAATAATTGTGTAATTAACAGAGAGCAAAATTGCCCCAGGCGTGAGTGTTCAGTCTCCACCATTAAAGGAGATCATAGGGCCATAATTAGGTCCTCGTCGGCCACTAATTGTCCCGTCGCTATGGCACTGGGGTGTTTCTGTTATTTATAATGAGGGTGCACACACCCACAGAGTGGGGTCACACTCCAGTACACTCGGGGGTCTGTTTTGGAGAAGGCCCACTGTGTGTGTTTGTGATGGATAGTGAGAGAATGAGAGGGGAAGAGAGAATGAAAACTAAAATATTAAAGCAATAAGCTACGAACAAACGAAACTGGCCACATTTTGTCTGAAATTTAAGTTACTCAATATTATTCCTTTTTTTTATTGTTATTACTACTTCACTACTACTACTACTACTACTACTACTACAGGTTTGCAAGCAAAATCAGAACTAACCATTTCAACCCAGGCGACATTGCTGCAAAATTATATAACCTTACATCTTGCATGTTTCACAACACTTTCCAAGTGAAATGTCCAGTTAGTGGTGCTAAAAGCATGTTCTGTTTTATCCAAAACAGATGAAGACAAATCTGGCAACATTTAGTTGTACGCATTGCAGCAGCTCCAAAATAAAATGTGTGGTGAATGGCAGAAAAAGGTTAATGATCTATTACGTTAAATGTAACTGCATAAAAATAATGTACCACTAACATACACTAAATTTACCCTAAACCTAGCTGATAATGTTAACCAAGGCAAATGTGAGATGAAAAACAGTTGCTAAAGCAACCATGCCATTTTAACTTGTTTCTATAGTCTTTAATAATCATGTGAATGTTTTCCTAAGTGCTCTACATCGCAAGTACAATGCTGTAGAGTACAGGGTGAGTTACCAAGCAAGTTTACCAAGTCAGAAAATCCATACATCTGGACATGTTTTTGAGATGCAAATGTTAAAATGTATTTGTTTGCAAATTATACACTATGATAACAGTGTTTTGAGGTCATAACATATTGTTCAAGGAAATGTGCAAAAAAAAAAAAATCACAATTTGTGTGAATGGGAATAAACATTGGTGGTGTTTTACTGCCACTAGTTTTCATTTCAGCTGGAAATGGCTGTAAATTGTATGTATTGTATTGGAGCCTATGTTGACCATTTTATATGTTCATTTTGACATTGAACACTGGTTGAATTAAAAAGCCAAATAGCTTCCTTTTCTACTTAAATATTTGTATAAAATGTTTGGTTAGTGTGCAGTCTAATCATTAAACTGTTCCACCGCTTGTGTTCTTAAGAGGGAAGAAAATCATTTGCATGCTTGTTAATTTGTAGCAGCTATGAATGTGCTCTAAATTAAGCTGCAAAAATTGCAGCACAATGCCAATTTACGGTTTACTCTGTAAGGTTTTTGTAGAAGAGATCAAGATGCATTAGGCAAACTCTCTCTGTGTGACTGATTACCTTTTTTGTGAGGCGACAAAATCCAGCTGAAGTGACATTTGGCAGTAGATGTTTGAAAAATGCTTTCAGCAACTATTGTTACATGTCGAGTTAAAATGGCTCTGTCACGTAGGACAAAAGCAAAAGGAGATGGAGGGAGAGAGGAAGAATGAGAGCATGATAATGAAAGGCGAAGATTAGGAGAGGTGTGTAAGAGAGGGAGACAGCATTGTGATGAACTGCAGGTTTGTGCTGTTCTGTTGTCATAAGTGCTGCTCTGAGAGGACTGTGAACGCAGATACTGGCGCATTGCAGTAGAGAAAGAGAGAGGAAAAAGTGAGAAGAGAGTTAGTGAGTGGAGGAAAATTTGACAAGCTAACCCACTACTGTACTAATAAATGAAAAATACTTGAGTACTCTTTTTTACATTCACACACACACAGAGGCTCGCTCACCCATGTCTGTGCTCAAAGATGAGCCTATTGACCTTTTATGCAAGTTTATTTTCTTTCTCTGCTGTAAAGAATGAAAATCACTTTGAAATGTAAATGTCACATTCAGCCTTTTTTTTTATTTAATGAAGTGTGGAAAGAGGAAATAGTCATCGTTTGAGGTAAATAACATTCCTCAACTTTAAAGAGTTTGTTCTTCATGGAATGTTGTAACCCTATCTACTAATGTGACCGTTCTTTAATGCATTTGAGGGGAGAATTGAGATCAGAATGAAACAAATCCATCAGAAACAAAGCACATTTGTGAAATGAATGGAAGCAGACTTAGTGAAGGCAGACTCTTGAACCTTTTTCCAGGCCAAGGACCCCTTGATGTACAGTATAAAGAGACGAATCAGGGATTCCCTACATATCGTGTGAAAATGAGTGCTACATTTTAAATCTGGCCTATAATGTCATGCGTATTTTCCCAATACACACTTTATGATGCTTGTTATGTACATCACATTTTAATTTTGCTTAATAAATTTTAATATGCATAATAAAACATTAATATGGGACGATAAAACATTCAGCTGTTAGCTTGATGCATTTTTGTTTAATGCATATTTTTATTTTATTTTATGTTATTTAATTGTATTCTCATTTCGCTTTTGTCCTTTGCTTTATTTTATTTTAAATGAGTAAGAAGTTATGAATAATACAAATATGAATATGCTGGGTGCCTCCTATATTAACTGAAATTATGAGAAAACATCTACAACAAAAGGACTTATAACTTATGATTTATCAGAAAAAAAGGGGCCATGTTGGAGGTGAGTGTGTGCCATGTCAAGTTAAACCATTGAAAAATATATAAAAGATTTACATTTCAATTACAATGTGAACAAGAAGTCTTTGTCAGCACTGGATAATTTTTAGCATGCTGCTATTTTCCTTTTTTACTGACAAACAAGTTACTAATGAAGATGGAAACGTTTTCAACATTACTGTGTCTGGAATTGTGTGTTTTTGTAGTATAAAGTCTTCCAGTGTGGCAGATATTGCAGCGGTTCAGGGCTGGTGCTGCTGGTCTCCATGTTTGCTGTAGAAACAGTAAAAGCCTAATTTCATGACTGACTGGGCTTTATGTGTGAGACATTATTTAAAATGTGCAAAAGTCCACACAATATATCAACTGGTTCCCCCACCCCCATCATCTGTCCTTTTTATAGCGCCCTCAGCATCAGCTCTTTCTTTTTCCATTATTTTTTTTCCCCTCACCATCCTCCTCATTTTTTGTCTCACAAGTTCCTTCAGCACAGCCGATGAGAGAATTTGACTAGCTTGCAGCAACCACAAATAGATGTGCTAAACAGCAGAGAAAATGTTTTTTTTTTTTACTATAAAAAAAGAAGTCTTAGAATAATGTAAGCCTGAAGAACCAAGGTCAAAAATATACTGCATTTGCCTTGTCAGCTGATTTACAGCATTTTCTCTGACAAAGGCAAACATTTTAGTGAGACCAGGGGTAGTTACATTTATTAATTACAATATTTGTTGTTTATGTCTGAATAATGACCACCTTGACTGCATTTTAGTATATGTTTGTTAGTTAATGTAATTAACAATTTTGGGTAAACTTTCACACATCAATTCATATAATTCATGTAAGGTTAGTTCTTTATATTAGTACATTCCTTAACTCACCATTTGCTCATATTAAAGTAATATTTATTTTAGTTATTAGTACATGAATCATTCATGTACTGTTATTGTGAACTGTTACCGCTATAATGTTTTTGATTTAATGTATTTTTGATTAAAAATACCATAAAAACAGCAATATTGTAAAATATTATTACAATTTAAAGTTTTATATGATCCTTACAAAATCATTCTAATATACTGATTTTTTATTCCTGTGATGGCAAAGCTGAATTTTCAGAAGCCATTACTCCAGTCTTTAGTGTCACATGATCCTTACAAAATCATTCTAATATACTGATTTGGTGCTCAAGAAACATTTCTTATTATTATCAACTTAGATAACAGTTGTGCTGCTTAACATTTTTTTTGCAAACCATGATTCATTTGTTTTCCTGGATTCGCTGATGAATAGAACATTTTCCTGAAATTTTAACATGCTAACTTTTAATGTGAGATTTTCACGCAATTTTTTTTTTACATGATCTAATAATGCTATTTAGCAAATCCCCATAGAGCCTCTTCCGTGTTAGTAGAATTAGAAAAAATTATATTATGCTGCCTGTTTGCTCTTAGCCAGTGTAGAGATTGAACAAACATGTTCACGGTGGACTGCATAATCCTGTATAGCGTTTTGTCACATGCCTGCAAGGTCCAGAGACTGATAACCTGAACTGAAGATCTGCAGAGGAGCCGAAGTGTGCTTACCGCCTTCAGCATTTGTTCGTCTTTGCTACCAGAACACAATCTTGTCAAAATTTGCTGCTGTCCTCCCCTTGTCACATTTTGCTGGTGCTTTGCATTTTAAATGTGGAGATAATTCTTGAGCCACTTTTACAAGAATAAAAAAGTGCAATAAAAGAAGTAAAAATACAAGCAAGACCTTCTAAAACAAAAAGGCACCAGGTATCCTTGGCTGTTATTGAACAAGCCATTACAAACACACACACACACACACACACACACACACACACACACACACACACACACACACACACACACACACACACACACAGACAAAGCTTATAACGTATAGATTTTTGGCTAATTTCTTTTTCTTTTCTTTTAATTTCTTTTGCTATTTACATTTTCCAGCTGCTGTCAGTATGCTAATTTTGCTACCGTAAGAGGTCAAAGCAAGGCCACCATGGGGTGCTTATCCTGTGCTCTGGGTCAGTCTTTATTCCCTATAGTGACAGCCAGACTATACTGTAAATAGGATTTATTGTTTTATTATCATCCACATAAAAGCACCATCAGTATGTTGAATGATGGCACTGCAAGCGTCTGTTAAAGTGGCAGAAATACTTGTCAATTATCACTTGACCCTATTTGTAGAGTCTGCATGGTTTAAATCTTAATGCCCCAGTTTGCTCTTCATTAAAGCTGAATGCAACAGTTCAAGATGTCAAACAGAACCTCAGGCCTTCACACGTCTCAACACACAAAACTGAGATTCAGCTGTGACCTAGCACCATCCATCCAAACCAACTCACCCAGCAAACTGTGGCATCCGTGACTGAGATGGAGGGTTTCATTAAGAATAATTAGATATAGCTGTTTCTGAAGTGCACGTGGGAGGCAGGAGTGCGTATGTGTGCCGCAGGTTTGAACGCTGGCATTCGCTGGCTCCTATCCTTCTGTGCCATGAGTTTTCTCTTCACACTGATGCACAAGATTCAGATGCCATCTGTGGTCATTCTTCTGCAGCTCAGATGTAGAGTATCATCTGAGTACCAACAAACCATACACCAATAATACTTTACAACCAAATAGCTATGCCATTTCAGAAATACACATTGCGGCTGTGACCGTATCTTCTGGCTGTATTATCATAACAGTAAGCAGAGAGACTCTTAGAAATTAGTCAATAGAAATAAATGTCCTTTCAGATTCTTGGCTAGTTTGAGGCTTTGAATCACAGATTTGCTTTATAGGCTCAGATTTAAAGCCTTGGATCAGGAAATGCATTCAAATTAGTCCACATCTGCTGCAACCAGGCTGTTTTTTTAGCTTGTTGTTTGACCTATTCATTTTGTAATATGAACAGTATTGATGTTTCAGTCAAACCCTGAAAATATACATCAGTTCTTGCACAGAAACCATTATATTAATAGTATACCATAAAAAAGATAACATAAAATAAAACATTTTTTTTCAAAACCCTATTAAGAGCAACCCTATTTTTTCTTTTTAAATTGATGCGACCCATATTATTTGTTTGTGTATTTAGGATACAGAAATTGGCTGTTTTAATCTAAAACTATTTTTTTTAAAAATTCACCACAAAATGAATGCTAATTTGAAAATGTGCTGGACATTTTTAATAGGTATTTAATTGGAAAAAAATATTTAAGAAAAAAGACAATTTAGCTTTACCATCACAGGAATATATTACGATTAAAAATATATTGCAAAAGAAAACAGTTATTTTAAATTGTAATAGTATTTCACAATATTGCTATTTCTATTGAATTATTGATCAAATAAATGCTGCCTTGGTGAGCATAATGCACTTTTTTTTTAAAATAATAATAATAATGGCAATGTTTATCCACTGTTAAACTTTTTTTTTAAGACAAAATAAAACATCTGTCAAATGCATAAATGTAGACACCATAGGTAGCAGTAAACAAATTATATGAAATATACCATGATTATCAGTTAATGTTACCATTTTTAAGATATACAAACAGAAATATGAGGCAGTCTTAAGTCTTTTAAGGTTAAGTGATCTCAAAGGCACTGAGTTTCTGTGCAAGAAAACAGTTGCAAGTGCAAGAGATCATTATTATTTTATTTTTTTTCTGTCATCTAGATAGTCTTAATGTTATGATGAAATCTCTCAGAAGCAGCATCACAATAAATCAGTGCAGGCTCCATACCCCATAATACTCCAAAATCCAATATTATAAAACACTATAGGAGAGGCCACAGACCTGAGTTACCATGGCGATGGAATGGCATCTTCTGTGGGTAACTGCAGTGTCAAAGCAAGAAAGTGATATTTCCTTTTCTCTGCCTATGACTCCTTTTTTATCAAATCCAATGTTTACCATAATTTAATCTGTGTACCAGCAGATAATAAAATAAAATGAGCCATGCCATCATCATCATCATCATGTCTAAATCATTAAATCACACAAATGTGTGTGTCTGGCTGCCTTCTGTGCTGGCGTGTTATTACAATCAAAAAGTCTGAATGATGCTGGATCTTTTCCTTCTGCCGCACAGCCTCTGCTAGTGCGAGTGGCTTTAACAGTTCATTAAAATTCAGCATATTTTCATTGTGTAGGCATATTGTTCTCCTCTCTCATCATCATCGTGTTGCAAACCAGTTTAGTTTTTGCAGTATTTGTCATCAAATTCAATCAGAGATGTAACCACATTATTACATCATTAAAACATTACAAACCCCATCAGCTGCCCACTAATTTGAATATCGAGGGTGGATGTGTCTAAGGCAGTTACATCCCAGTGTTCAATATTTGTTGCCATTATGTAGGTGTGCAAGTAAAATGTTGTCAGAATGACTCATCAAAGTCGGCCCACTAGCTAGATTGTCATAGTTTATCTGGCCTATGAATGAATGTGGGCAGCAGAATAAGCCATTCTGCCTATAAAGTGATTAAAACCACACAAGTCTGTATTTCCAAGTTTTCCCCAGAATACAGTACTATGATAATAGATCATAGGCATTCCTAGAGCCTGTCTTTCATTTCCAGCCCCAAAGAAATCCACCCCCTAAAATTGTTCATTTATGCGACCTCTCCTCTTGCTAAAAACAGCAGGTGCAGTTATAGATATCTGAGATCATTTCAACTCTGAATCTTCCCTTCCCAGTCATTTAAATCATTGAAGTTTCTTACATTAAGTGTTATCCTTCACCATAGACAGTGGTTGACCCAGTCATAGGCGACATAAGGCAATCTCTGAATGCTCTCTTTTTCAAGTTCAATCTTAAACTAAAGTGGAACCTAACGCTGATGTATTGATATACATCTACAGACTAACAAATGCAGTATGACTTTCTTTCTTTTCATTTTATTTCTCTTTTCTTTTTCTTTCTTTAGATATATATGAGTCACTTTAAGCTGTCTTGTGTTTTTGAAATTTTCTGCAAATTTTGTTTGAGGGTGAACAGATTTCCCCATGCAGATTCACAGCACTGCCCAAAGAAAGCTGCTTGTTTGAAAGTGACTTCTGACCTGTTTCTGACACTTTTGGAGTCCTGGGAGAGATCCCTATTGATGAGAACAAAACTATCACATCAATGCCTTACTAATGACTTTTTAAATTAAATTAAATTGACAAGACATAATACAGTGCATTTAAGATGACAATTTATGATTTTGATTAGGATAATGATATGATTATTTAAATATTTCACATGAGATAGATGTTGGCATATTAGATTTTATTTTCATACATGAACAGAACATTTTACTGTGCTTTCTGGACGTGTATGTGTGTGTGTTTTTTTTTATTGTAGTAGCTGCTTGAACATATTTAACCAGTGGTGAATTATGTTTATGATGTTGTGGATGATGTGCTCACTGCGCCCTCCCTCTAGGAAACTGCCTTAGTTCACCTATGCCTAGAAACATTTTTTGTTTGTGGCTGAAATTCTGCTATGTGACTGCACCTTTAAGCTAGTAATTGGTGGTTGGCAGAATTAATGGACTGTTAGTCTCCTAAAGTATTTATATATTGTGTTGCTCCTTTAGATGAAGGTTGCTTCATATAAGTTCCAGCGGCTGTATGTTGTTTTTCTTCCGTTTGGGAGAGTGATGGCTCGAGATGTTGTAAATTAGTTCACTAATCACAAAACAGATAAGCTGCTCTCATATTCAAGTTTCTCCCCAGAATAACAAGTACTATGAAAGAGATCATAGGCATTCCTAGATCCTGTCTTTCATTTACAGCCCCAAAGAAATCCCACCCCCTAAAATTGTTTCATTTATGCGACCAGCTCCTCTTGTTAAAAACAGCAGTGCAGTTATAGATATCCTGAGATTCATTTCAACTCTGAATCTTCCCTCCCGTCCTTTAACCTCATTGAAGGTTCTTACATTACTGTGTTATCCTTCACCATAGACATGTGGTTGACCCAGTCCATAGTGCGACAGAAGGCAATCTCTGAATGCTCTCTTTTTCAGTTCAATCTTAAACTAAAGTGGAACCTAACGCTGATGTATTGATATACCATCTACAGACTAACAAATGCAGTATGACTTTCTTTCTTTTCATTTTATTTCTCTTTTCTTTTTCTTTCTTTAGATATATATGAGTCACTTTAAGCTGTCTTGTGTTTTTGAAATTTTCTGCAAATTTTGTTTGAGGGTGAAAGATTTCCCCATGCAGATTCACAGCACTGCCCAAAGAAAGCTGCTTGTTTGAAAGTGACTTCTGACTGTTTCTGACACTTTTGGAGTCCTGGGAGAGATCCCTATTGATGAGAACAAAACTATCACATCAATGCCTTACTAATGACTTTTTAAATTAAATTAAATTGACAAGACATAATACAGTGCATTTAAGATGACAATTTTATGATTTTGATAGGATAAGGATAATGATATAATTATTTAAATATTTTCACATGAGATGTTGGCATATTAGATTTTATTTTCATACATGAACAGAACATTTTACTGTGTTTTCTGGACGTGTATGTGTGTGTGTTTTTTTTATTGTAGTAGCTGCTTGAACATATTTAACCAGTGGTGAATTATGTTTATGATGCTGTTGATGTGCTCACTGGCGCCCCCTCTAGGAAACTGCCTAGTTCACCTATGCCTAGAAACATTTTTTGTTTGTGGCTGAAATTCTGCTATGTGACTGCACCTTTAAGCTAGTATTGGTGTTGGCAGAATTAATGGACTGTTAGTCTTCTAGTATTTATAATTGTGTTGCTCCTTTAGATGAAGGTGCTTCATATAAGTTCCAGCGGCTGTTTTTTTCTCTACCGTTTGGGAGAGTGATGGCTCGAGATGTTGTAAATTAGTTCACTAATCACAAACAGATTAGCTGCTCTCACACAACCCCCTCTAACACCACTCCATTACTATAATACAATCTCTAAAACACAACCAATAGAGAAAGAGAGATGAAGATAGACATATGAAAATATGGGAAGAGTGGGAGACGTGAAATTAAAAAAAGAAGGATTTACATTTTTTTTTTTAGATTTAATCTCTCAATTACTATGCTATAATTTGTTTGTCCATGTGCATATTGTTAACACATGTTGCTGTTTTGTTTGAATTCAATTTCATATTGAACTTTTATCGCTTGCAGTATAGGCTCATTCATATAGCTGTACTGCCTAGCTGTGTTGATAAAAGTTTGGTTTGCATTGTCGCTTTATGCAGGCGTCTCACTAGCCAATGTTTCAGACTTGTAATCAAGCATTTTTTGGGGTTAACCTAGTTATTGCCGGGTGGGTGTTAACAGCTACTTTGACTGAGCTACTGTAAACGGCCTTATTGACCCTCAACTCACAGCAAGTTTGAATGAAGCAGTGAATACGGCAGAACAAGTTTTTTTGGGGTTTAAATAACTCACAGAACATGAAAGTAAAGGCAAATGTTTGTATATATAAATTACACGATATACTGTCAGCCTGAAAGAAGATGGACACGATATACTGTCAGCCTGAAAGAAGATGGAAAGAAGGGCACCTTCCATCAGTGGGAGTCACTTTACTTTTTATGTTTGACACTTTCATACTTTCAGAGCTCTTCTGTCATCTAGCCTACTCATAATAAGCACTGCAGATCTGTTCCTTACTCTGTACGTCCTGGAGAATTGTTCACCTTCATTGCATTGCGGGATTTAGATGGCCAGCCATTTATCAAGCACAGGTCTGACTGAAAGTGCCTTTCACAGTGCCAGCAAAAAAAAAAAAAAATCCCATAATGCAGACTGATGGAGAGGGAAAGTGTGTACACAGCCGCGCACACTTTCAGTCCTTAAACTGGATTTTGCTTTTATTTGCTCGGTTGCATCTCTCGCTATCGTCCTTCTGGTACCTCTGGGAAATTCCACAACAAAATTAGCCTAAATGCAGAGAGAAGTTTATTGCAAACTTCTTCTACTCGCTCGCTTGCTTACTTTTTTCTTGTCTGTAATAAATCGCCAGAGGTCTGCAAATCCGAGATTTATCGCTTTCCCTCATCAGCTGCTTATAAACTGTAGATGAGTGACACAATCTAATATTCAGCACTAAAATGATGAATAATGTCAGACAACAACAAGCGGAGGGTACCGAATTCTCTGAATAGTAAACACCCAAACTCAATTTGGATCCATAGGGAAATGAGTTAATGGGGAGAGAGAGGCATGCTGTCGTCTCGGTATGAGATTTCAGGTTTGTTCCATCAATCCAGATGCCCAGCCAGGTAATGACACCTTGGCCACAGAGTGGCAGCTTATCTGCCCTGTCATTAGGCCCTTAAGTGGCGGCCCCTAGTGTCACTGCTTGTCTATCAGGAGCTATTTGGGGAACAGGGGTTTTCTATTAAAGGCCTGGAGGTTAAGAGAGGAGTAATGGCCTCCAGAAATGCTGATAGAGCAGCAGGAGGAAGAGTAATGTAGGATATCAGCTGCTATTGGAATTCACCCTACAACAGACTCTTAGTATATCACCACCTTTCTTTATCACAATCTCTCCAAGCGTTGAGGAGATAAATCATCAACAGTCCAGCAGCTGTAGTTTTTCTGTTTTGCTTGCTGACGTGGATGAGTTTTACCAAGGACTTCCTCATCCAGATCAGATTTCAGGTCTGCTAGCTAATTACCCAGACTCACTTTTGCATTGGGCCTGATAAGGGAATGAAAACAACAGAGACAAGGGTTGATTAGCTAAATTAGTGTACTTTATCTTCTTATTGTTTTCATAGGTCTGACTCTTTTATTGAGTAATCTAGAAGACTGATAACAACGTTCCCGTTGGTGAGGTTCAGTGCATTAGTTCGATGGCCTGCTTATTGCTCATCCATTGAGAATATCACTAAGCTCTGACACTGTCAACACTTTCAATATAGTATCCTGACGCCCCCCCCCCCAACACCACCACTTGCTTTTCATATCTCTCTGTTTGCTTCTCTCTTGTCCTCCCCTTTCAGTAGTAATTAGTGCTTCCGTCACATTGCTGTGAGCTGATTGGACCTGATGTCACTCCGCTGGCTGTATGTCTGCATGAAATGTGGGGTAGAAACAGGGAAAAGCAATAGGTTGCCTCCCATAGCGACCAATGCTCAAACACCAGAGAGCATTTTTCTTCTGTCACACCATCTCTCTTATCTTTTTTCCCCTCTATGTCTCTGTCATCTTTTCTTTTTCTATGATTCTACACATAATTAAGGCCTTTAGGTAATTATGATTCATCTCGGAGAATATATGAAAAAAAAAATAAAAATAAAAATCCTATAAAATCCCCCTCATTCTGCCCGCCACAAAGTGGATTATCAAATATTTTGTATAAAAGCAACATTTTTTCTTTATTATCTGCTAGACGGTAAGCTTTGTAACACCCATATATTATTTTTTCCTCGAAGCTTACAATCTGTTGTTTGATGTGAGCTTTTATTGATTGCCTGATTTGACATTTGTTTTACTGTGAGATCCTGTTTTGTTTTTTTTAAAGATGTGAAGCTGGAAAAGGAAAGAATCAAACAGTTTGGATGAAGGCCAGATATTCATTCTCCATAAAAACTGGATATTAAAATGGCCCCTTCATGAATGTAGAATCTCAAGAAAGATTGTCTTATAGAAAAAAATAAATCCGTCTCCCTCTTTGTGTCGAGAAAATGATACCATGGGTTCCAAAAGTTCACATTTAAAAGCTTTCAGATCCTACTTGGACTTTTTTTCATTCTTTTTATTTTTATTTTTAATTAAAATCGCATTTGTCATCCTCTTTTAAATTGGTGAAAGTTTATGAGCAACATTTTAGCTTTGTGTATCTCTAAAATGGTCTCTGTTTCCATTGAAAACATTCTCATAACAAGCAATAACCCTGATGTTATAGACGCTTCCAATAATTCCCTCTCATCCCACATCTACTCTGAGATTCAATTCAGTTTCTGTATACAGTTTATGGGTTGTGTGTGTATATGGGACAATTTGTCAATGTGGCTGTTGAGGGGCACAATAGCTCAGTTCCAAATCATTTAAGCGAGGCAGGTCTGTGGGTCATTAACCTAGCTGGATAATGCTTTTGCGTTCATTGCATTGGAATGGGCCTGCATAGACACAGGGCTCATTAAAAAAAGATAATTGGGAGAATCGTAAGAATAAGAAACCATACTTGTTGAAAAATTTAAACAATTTTTTTTTTTTAAATAGAAAACAAAAAAGTATTTCTATTTTCATCTTGCTTCTATTAATTTTATATATTAAAATGCATTTATTTTATATTACTTTAAATATATAGTTTAAAGATTCCTAATACTTTTTTGTGATTATGTTTTCTTGCTGTGGGACTTTTCCCATTATATTAAAACAATTACTCATTGTAGATGTATTAAATCAGTCTTCTGTGTCATGCAATCATGTTTGTGTATTTTTCTTGCATCATTTACAAATTGAAAATCTCAGTGAGTAAATGTTTGTGTGCTTCTGATAATGTTATGTTCAGTGGTCCATGAATAGTTTTGCAAATAAATGGAAAATATGATAGCAATAAAAATAATATTAGCTACGGGGTGTGAGCAAGGGGGACAAAAGAACGGTGTGATTTTCAAGGAATAATATCACACGACAATATAATCCCTTTAAAATTGACAATGATACTGTAGCTGCTTAAAAGAAGAAAGAAAAAAAAAAAAAATACAAAAAAAACAAAAAAAAAAAAAAAAAAAAAGAAAGATATCTTAGCTGTTATTGTAACATTGTCTTCTCATGTACCAGTCAAGGTCTCCATCAGTTTCCTTGTTAATCAATTTAGTAGCATGTGATGTCATTGGTCGTCCCACTAATTAGGGCAGTGAGCGGTTCAACGCTGATCTCAATTGTCAGAATGTAAATATCTCCTGTTTCCATGACGAGAAGTGCTTCAGTCATAATGCAATTATGTGATGGGCCACAGAATGTGCTCTGTTAGGAGACCAATTAGCTTATCTCCATGTCCATTCAGTCTTTGTTTTGATACCACATTACAGCATCTCCATTTGCATTGACGAGGGGCTTGTCAGAGGAATAGGAGTTTTATGCAAGTTGGATTTTTTCTTTCTTGGTTGAGCAGAATAGATGTCATTAATTAGTATAAAGGCTGTGACGAGGATTTCATTTCTAAAAATAGCAAAATGAGAAATCCTGCTTTTAAGAAATACAACTATGGTCATGCAATATTTTCAAAGTCTTAGTGGTCCTACCCTCAGCTATTTGTTCTCTAGTGTTATATTCTATTTTAGCTGCTGAATATTACACAAATAATGATCAGCAGTTTTCAATTCAGTCTGACAGGTGCAGTTGGCAATTTGTCATATATGGGTGAGGGGGAAACAGTCCCTTTAAACCCGAATTGATTTAATAATCTCACTGTATGACATCTGTCAGTGGTGGGTGAATTGAGAAAATATACCAAGCTATAAATATTTCTTATATATTTGTCTCTATGACAACAGAGACAAATTTATTTGCAAATTTGTGACAAACAAAAGGTCACTGTGCCACTCAAGATGAGCAGGTGGAACTGCAGCTCCTGAAGATTTTGAATTATATATGAAATAAAGACCTATTTATTTTTATTATTTTTTCTTCCATCAAAGAATCCCTCCTCCTCATAATAGAATATTAATTATAAAAAATAAATAAAGAAAGTCACACTGTGAGAAATACAACTGCATTTAGGAAATAGGAAGTCACTATAATGAGAAATAAAGTTGCAATTGCAAAAACTCCACCAGCATGTTGACAATAACAATAAAAATTTTTGGTCAACTGGTGGATGGTTATTTATTTATTTGTGGTTGTGAATGACAGTGAATGAAGGGAGAGCTTATCCTGTGTTCGCTCGGATGCTGCTGTATTATTAGAGGGCTTTTGAGTTTCTCTGACTTTGCATCAGCTGAATGATGTTTTTCAAGGCTGACTTCAGGCTGCTGTGGTCAAGACATAATTTAATGTACTATCAGCAAGCCTCTGCCCCCAAGCCCCAGCGGCCACAAATACTCAGCTTTAAACGAATTGGACTCCACTATCTCTGGATTCTGCTGTTATCAAGTCATTTCACAGGCCATTTCCTAATTGCCATCTGAAGCCCATTCGAGCGTGCAGGTGCTCTGAAGAACACTTTAGCATTCAGGGTTTTCGAGTCCTGCTCTCATTTTCCGAAAGCAAAACGGTGGAATGGATTTGCGCCAAATTGGAACATGTTGAATAAACACATTGGTCTGCAAAAAGGCTAAAGTAAAAGAAAATACAGACAGCTATTTAATGAAGAGCACATAATCGTTAATTCAAGCATGATTTCTGTGCATTAGGGCCTATGTATGTTATGAATGTTATGATTATAGTAAGTTGAACCATTCAAATCTTACCTTACCCTTTTTTTTTTTTTTTTACAAGTGTCATTGGGTTTTGCTATAGGTCTGGTTCTGCTAGACATCAGCAGTGACCTTTTTTCCTCTCAAAGTCAGCTGTCAACCACACAGAGGTCACAGTCTGTAATCTGAGTTGACCATCACCTCTCTGGTCCAAGGTTTTGGGTTGCATAGACATTTCCGTCTTCCACCTTCTGCTCCAAACCCCTAGAAACATTCATATGAGGTCATGAATATGGGCCCGTGACTCATGACTCTCCAAGCAACAGATGGACGCCTCCTAGAATATACATCACCAGCTTCGACTCACTCTAGTCATAACATAACATGTCTTATTCACCCTGAACCTAGAGTCAGATATGGTACAGTGTATGTCTAGCATAGAGTGACAACCACCTACAATGCAAAAAAAAAATTCTTACTCAGTATTTTTGCCTTGTTTTACAGTACAAATACCACATTTTATAATAAATGTTTTACAATTATTTTATAATAACAAAGTGTTCTAAATGCCATTTCTTGTTGTGAAAGCCATGGTAGAGCAGTGGCTTAAACATACTAAGTTGCAGACAAGGTTGCGATGGGATTATGGGTTCAAATCTGACTCTTGCATAAATTAAATTGTTTTCATTATATTCAGCAAAGTGTCCTAAATGCCATTTTTTGGCGTGAAAGCCACAATGGTACAGTGGCTGAACACACGTTAGTTGCAGACAAGGTTGCAATGGAATTATGGGTTCAAATCCCATTCTTGCATAGGTTAAATTGTTGTCATTATATCCAACAAAGTGTCCCAAATGCCATCTCACAGTATGAAAGCCATAATGGTGCAATGGATATGCACCTGTTAGCTACAGACAAGTTTATAATAGAGTCAGAGGTTCAAATCCAATTCTTCTTAACATTAAATTGATGTGATTATATCCAACAAAGTGCCCCAAATCCTACCACTCAGTGTGGAAGCTGTGATGGTGCAGTGGCAAAACACACGTTAGTTGTGGACGTGGTTGCGATGGAGTCATGGCTTCAAACCCTAGCTCAGTGTTAGCTTGTAACTTTAATTGGTTTATTGTAAAATCCCAAGTCACATACATGTAAATAGTGAAATATAAGTTCCTGCACATGTTC
This sequence comes from Cyprinus carpio, assembly GCF_018340385.1. Classification (NCBI taxonomy): domain Eukaryota; kingdom Metazoa; phylum Chordata; class Actinopteri; order Cypriniformes; family Cyprinidae; genus Cyprinus; species Cyprinus carpio. The sequence goes on from NC_056575.1 coordinate 10,123,858, forward strand.
ATATAAGAGATCTGTGGCTCAGCGGTAAGAGCACTGCCTCACGGTTCAGAGGTTGCTGGTTCGAATCCAGCCAGATCTCCGCGATATGAGTGAATGGTGTGGCGTGAGTGAGAAGGTGTGGGGGATCATGGGGTCCCCCCCGAGCTCCAGCACGATGTCCAGAAGGGGTTATGCTTCTTGCCTTAAAAAAAAAAAAAAAAAAAATTTGCTATAAAAATTTTCATTCCCCGTCCCTTCCCCACCCGCTTCGGTTACCATCATTTGCTTTCCAAAGGATAGCTCCTTCAGAAAGAAAATGATAGTAACCGACACGTTCAAAAGCCAACAACACACACTGAAACGTTATAAGCATTACCTGTGCATGTGCAGATGTCCATCATTACAGTCAATGTCTGTCCACATGTCCCAGAGCTCTGTTTCGGTTGGCTGGGTATAACGGTGCAAACACATCCCATATTCTGCAGGGGAAGACATAAACCCAGATGTTACTTCATATTGTACTTGTAGGAACTCAGGTGTCTACCACTCTCATACAGTACACTAATGTTTTTGAGGTCTGTTTGCTTGCTTTAACTCTACATTGGATCGGTCAGTATTTTGATTTGGTTTGTTTGACCAGGCTGCTACAGTGAATGTTAAGTACGATACACAATTATCTCACTTCCTCAGGCATTTGGATTCCTCCATTCCATTCTGTCTCCGAACATTCCTCCATGTGCCTAAAGGATTGTGGGAAATCTGATAAGAATACATGTCAGACTGCCTGAGGTTTTCTGCCCTGAGAAAACACCTGTTTTCTGAGACTGCAGCATCCTGTTGTGCTGCAAGGCTAGACTGAGCTGATGTGTTCATATATTGTTAGGCTTTTCATTCAAACTGTAGCTGAAAGTGATGGCTTTCCCCTCTTCTGTGCCTGTGGTAATGACAAAAGTGTTTATAGCGTTTTCAGACAGTCACGGATATGTTTAGATGTGTGATACGTTCCAATCTGCTAAGAGCTCTTTGTTTTTTCTTGCCTTTTGTGTGTGTTTTGTCAGTATGCTGGCAGACATACACATATCACTTAGTGCGCCAGTGAAAGATTAGAGAGGCAGTCTTTCAGTTTCAGTGAACTCAAAAATTTAGGGGTTGTAAGATTTTTTTTTAAAGGCTGCTTTTATTGATTAAAAAAATACATAAAATACATACATAAAAACAACAATACTGTGAAATATTATTACAATTTAAACAGCTGTTTTCTATTTTTTTTTAAATTGTAAATTTATTCCTCTGATGACAAAGCTAATTTCATGCAGCCATTCATGAAGTCTTTAGTGTCACATAATCATTCACAAATCATTCTAATATTCTGATTTCAATTACTTTTTCAAGTTAATTTAATTTAATAATTAATTTACTAATTTCTCACAGTAATTTTACCTTATGTGAATTGAATGCAGATGAAAATGGCATATATTGACTTTTTTTGTGAGAGATTCACTGAAACACTTAATCGGCCAATTAATTCAAAACACTGATTCATTTAAGGAAATAAGTGATATATTTTAGATAATGGGTTTGGGGACTGGCTAAATATTATGAACTTAAGTTCCCTTGTCATTTGAGATGTAATATAAGGCTAATAGCACATGGCAATATGTAAGTAAATGTCTATAAATTCTGCGATTCGAGGGATTCGGCTGAGAGGATCCAGCTTTGGCAGCTATGCTCTATTCTGCTATGAATTGTCTTGACTGGTTTTGTGTTCTCATTGGTTTGTTGGCATGTGTTTGATTTCATGTGCAAGAAAAGTTGTCTGTGAATTGCTCATCCAAGTGTATAAATGTGCTGTTTTTGGTGATCTCAATTATCGAAAACATTTTATTTGATGCAAAACTTACTTGACTAAATCAAATAAAAGACTAACTATTCTCAAGCAAAGCAAATTTGAAAGTCCACTGAAAACATATGATCTTACTGGTTTGTGGCTTTGACAAAGCATTTTAAAGGTACACATTATTTGACAACATAATTGAGCAAACTAATCTAAGTGAAAATTTCTGAGGATTTTTATTGTTGCATTTGTACTTGAAAAATTTTTGTGTGTGTGTGTGTGTGTGTGTGTATTTACTGTGGGAATAGAATAGAATCACCCCCTTTGAAAGTCAAATGTCTTGTCAAATGCTATTCCTGACAATCTACTTTTAAATCGAAACCTGCCATGCTGTTTCTTATTTGTGTTTATTTATCTCTGATAACATGCCCAATTAAAGAAGTGACCACTCGCCAATGATACAGCCCAAATTCTAAACTTTGGGTGAATTAAAGGCAGGTGAAAATGTCATTTTTTCCCACATTTTTAAAGACCTTATGCATCAGAGAAATGTGCGCAGCCATCTTTAGAATTTTGCCTTTAAATGTCTGTTTTTGCTGTAGCACTATAACATTGCTTTTGAACTTTAATTAGCTGGCGAAGTGAATTTACTTACTGTAGAGTTAACAAAAGAAGAAAACAAGTGCAGTGCTGAAAAGGGGTGGGGCTACATAAGGTCTATATGAAGACAAGCGACTGGCTTCGATGCCAGTGCCTGGGTTCTCAATTTTTGTGAGAGAGGAGGAGTAAGATGATCAGGAATATAAGGGAGAAGCTAAAATGAAAGGCTGCACATATTCTTTCCCCAAAAGCAGAGGATAAGTATAAAGTAGACACATCACTCACAATGCCTTTTGCTTTATCAAGACTCCCACTTTAACACACGTATAGAGCCTATAGTTCTCCTGGGTCAGAAATTGACATTTTCTGAGGAAATATAATTTTTTTTTTTGCCTATGCAAAATGTGCTGGCACAATATTAGTGTATTCTGGGTGTCATCGCTTCTGTTAAAAGATATTTGTCATGTTTGAATTAATCCCTAATCCTGAATTACAAGCAATGTTGTTTTTATTGCCTTAATAAAACTGCCCTAAAAATGACCTTTAACACTATAATCAGTAATAATTATTGACATAATTGCATTTCATATGTGTTTACATATGATATACGAGTTGTTTTTACTTATCTGAGGATCTGCATTTAATTTGTAATAATAATTAGAATTTATACATTATACATCAGTTAGTGTTTATCCTCAAATTTGATTGTCTAATGTCATTAATCACAGTCTGGGCATTAGTGGCAAGGAATGGTTCAATGACTCTTTCTACAGTTACGTTATTACACCAGTAGGTGGCATTAAAGTTACTTTATCAGTCTTCATGAGTGAATCACGACATCATTCAACCGGTCGAATCATTTACAAACATTGATTCATTCAGGAACGAATCACTGAGTCAACCGATTCATTCAAAAACACTGATTGATTTAGCAACAGCAGTGCCTTCAAATTGTGACTCACTGAATCATTTACTTACTGATTCATTCAAAAACACGGATTCATTCAGGAACATTAACTTGCTTAATTTTTAAATTATTAAAGTTTTCACTGGCATATTCTCACAGGCAGTGAGTTTCTAGAGACAACAAATTTGCTTTTTGAGGTTTTTAATTAATTGAAAACATACGGATGTCACATATCATACACCAGGCACATTTATTTATACATCTCTCATTTATTTGCACACTCATTTTTCTTATTCTTGTCTGTTACTGTTGTGGGTCTATTAGCCATTTACACTCCAACACTTTATGCACAGGTCTCTTTTGACACTGGCTTGTCAGGTGCTTTGTCCCATCCGTTGCTATAAGATCATCACTGTTAATCCTAGTAATTTCAGGAGTAACTCACACAACTATTTAGCAGATTCACTCCCATGATTAATTAATGCGTTTGTCACTTTTGAGACTTTGCATTATAGGTGGACGTTGGAGATCTCAGAAACATGACAAACGAGCTTTTCTTCAAATTGTGATTATTATTATGGGATTATTTGATTAAAGATCAAAAGAACAGCATTTATTTTACATATAAATCTTTTGTTACATCTTTACTGAAATTCTTTACTCTAAGTATTGATTTAAAAAAAATATATATATATTAAACTTGATGGGAATCTTTAACTCCGCGTTGTCATATGAACAACCAGTCATCAAATACTATAGTGTTTCATTCACTAAGAATCATTTGAATCATTCGCTCGGGAATCGGACTACATTGGTTGCGGTGTATGTTTTTGATTCATTAAAAGTGTCAGTCGTATTACTCTGGCTGCTTTAGGCCTACTGTATGTTTATCGGCTGTAACATTTGTCATTTATAATGAAACTGGCTATCGGTTCATAATTCTACCTAGGAATGTCTCGTGACCAACAAGAAGAACAACGCTTAGAACAGTCTGTCATTACCGAGTAAACAAATGACAGTCTGACCTATACACTGCGATAAAGTGCAACAGCGTCAAGCGACTCACCTGTAAGTACGTTCCCGCTTAAAGCTTGTCCAATTGCATCCATTATAGAGCAGTAAAGTTGGTTAAAATATCTATTTCTACGATAAAATGTCTTTAAAGCGACTTCGTTTTGTCCTTAGCTCTTCTTCTGAATCTGAAGCTCGATGTTTTTGCTCTATGGCAGTGTTTCCTGCGCTGCTGTCAACGCGGGCGCACCGCTGCGGCAGACGCATGCCACAACATCTTTGCAGTTCAAGTTGCATGTGATGAGACTAAAATATGGCATATATCCGCGAAATAATGTCAGGAAAACACGGCTTTCTATTGAGTTGTCATTGTTTATTTCGCTATCTGTGTTTGCGCGTTTTCAGAGACTCTTTCTGCTGTTTATATCGTTACGCCGTTAAGCGAGACATTATATGATTTATTTTTATATTTTGTTTGTATATATATTTAAAGAGGTCATATGATGTTGCTAAAAAGAACATTATTTTGTGTGTTTGGTTTAATGCAATGTGTTTATGCGATTAAAGGTTAAAAAAACACATTATTTTCCACACAATGTACATTATTGTTGCTCCTCTATGCCCTGCCTTTGTGAAACGCATCAATTTTTACAAAGCTCATCGTTTTGAAAAGTGAGGTGTATGCTGATTGGCCAGCTATCCAGTGCATTGTGATTGGTTGAATGCCTCAAGCGTGTGACGGAAATGTTACACCCCTTACCATACTGTGATGCCGTCTCCCTGCAAGACGAAACAAAACCAATAAAACCCATTACAAATGAGGCATTTGTTGCATCCAGTGGGGCCGTAATTACTGATTATAATGACTTATACTGTCTTTTACATGTTGCATTGCGTATTGCACTGCTTAAACATAAAACCATGTCTGCATTTGTGATTGGAGAAATGACAAGCAACAAGCCTACTCTACACTGCTTAAAACTTGGTTTTGAATCATCAGTGGCAAATTCTTTAAATATGTAAACATACTTACAGGCTGTGAGTCAGAAGCGCCAGACTGTCCTTTCAAAGTTGGAATTGCCCTACTTTACGGAAACAGCCTTTTTGCACAGAAGCATTGTAGGCTACTGGTTCATGACACAGTCCTTGTCCTCCGTAAAATGTGCTGCACACATCTGAATATTTGGGTTGAGCTGTTCTGGAACAGTGCTGTAAATACAACTTAACCACTGATTTCTAGTTGTGTCCTCGTATGGAAGGCCAAACAAGGTAGTTTTGCTTTCAGAACGAAACCCACAGCGTCTCCACAACATGGCAGCAGTGGCAACAGCCAGAATAAAAGTTATGCCTTCTTTCTTTGCATGAACATTTGGGCGGCGTTATGCAAATCAGCATCGTGACATAGACATGTGGGGGTGTGTTAGAACGAGCTGTTTCAGGGGGTGTGGTTGACTCTTAACTTTTATAAAGAATATTTCTTTGGATTTGAGACTTTAGTCTTTGCATCTTTACAGATCTTCTTTATTCATCAAGAGCTTGTAACACTCCAAAGAGAAAGGAAAAATTTAAATCGCATCATATGACCCCTTTAAACATTATGGGGGTTGAAACAAGATGTTTGCATTGGAAGGCAAACAATTATCTTTCATGCCACTGAATCACCAAACTGTTGTTTGTGCTTATAGAAGTAAAAATGTATGATCCTAGGCTAGGTTAAAAAAAAAAAAAGAGAGGTTTACAATAATGGGATTTGAACCCAGACTTGTGTTATGGTTTTTTTGTGTGTGTCAAAGATACCCCCATTAACCACCACACCAACAGGTCTTTCACAAAATGTGGTGACTTTTTTGGGGTCAAAATTCAAGCCTCTATGCTTTGCTTTATATAATGGAAACTTCAAATGTTATGGATTTGAACCAAGATATTCGTATTGGAAGGCAAACAATTATCTTTTGCACCACTGAATCACCAAGCTGTTGATCGTACTTGTAGTAATATATGTGTAGGAATTTAGTCTAAATGAAAAAAAGGAAAGCTTTACCACTGTGGGATTTGAAACCACACTTGTGTTGTGGTTTTGTTTGTCAGAGACCCACTGTTAACCAGCGCACCAGCTGGCCTTTCACAAGCAAAACTATATTTTTGGTGTGACAGGCCTCTGTTTTGTTTTATATAAAAGAAACTTTTGAAGTTAATGAATTTGACGCAAGCCTGTAATGTTGGAAGGCAAACGATTACCCTTTACGCCACTGAATCACTCAGTTGTTCTTGTATGTATGAAAAAATAAAAATAAAATTACTAAAGCTAATTTGTGGGATTCGAGTCTTTGCTTGTGTTGTAATTTTCTTTGTCAAAGACTTGGTGTTAACCTTCATTCCAACAGGATTTTATGAAAACAGGTACCTTTTTTGGGTGAAAACTCTATGCTTTATATAAAGAAACCTTTAAATGTTATGGGATTTGAACCAAGAGTTGTTTTTTATTTGAAACACAGTTATCCTGTGCACCACTGAATCATTGATTAATGGCTTCTACTTGTACAAATATACGTGTATGAGCTTAGGCTATACTGTAACTATAGCCTAGCTAGGTTAAAATAAAATATCACTACTTGTAGGATTTGAACCCACACTTGTGTTGTGGTTTTGTTTATCAACAACCTGCTGTTAACCACCACACTAACTGAACTTCCTTAAACAAAAAGGGGATATAAACAGAAGCCTGTATGATTTGTTTTATATAAAATTCACTTTAAAAGTTACAAAATTTGAAAGAAGTCTTTAAACCTTTGTGTCAGTGAATCATTCAGCAGTTATTCTTGTATATGTACTGTATATGAACATTGGCTATAGAAAAAAAGCTAATCTGCTAGATTTGAATCTATACTTGTGTAGATATATTGTTTGACAAAGACCTGTTGTTAACCACCACACCAACTGGTCTCTCATAAAGAGCTATGGTAGTTTCAGGGTGTAATGTTTAATAAGATGATATGAAAACATAATGAATATCTGAAGATGAGATAAACCAAACTTTGTTCTACCTGGTCCAAAGGTCATATCTTACAACAGTATATGAAATATGAGTGGCAGAACTCTGAAAACATTTAATAAAATAAAATAAAAGTCAAAAATAATAAAATAAAATAAGTCAGTGTTTGTGTCCTGATGACAAAGACAAGGATCTTCTAACTGACCCTCACTTCACAGCACCATATTTTGAATTTTAAAAGATTAAACTGAACTTTCAAGAGTGCCACCTTGAGATGCAATTGTAATAATTCATTAAGCTGTTTAAATTCAGCATGATCCTTAATTTTTCTCAAACACAAAGATGGTGACACAGTATCACATTAATTAATGGTTAGCCTCAACAACTTCAGTGCAAATAATGCAGTAAAGAGCAAAAACATTGAACAATGAGGAAGTAATTTGCATGATTTATTCATACTCTAGTGCATTCTGGGAAACAGTCCAACAGGAAATTGGTGCTGTAAAAAAAAGTCTAACCTACCCTTTCACAGCAGCAAACGAGACTTGACTATTCCATAAGTCCAGCTGCAAAACAGCTATGTTCAGGTGTATTAATTGATCAAGAGCAACCAGAAACAGTGCCATCATGTGTTTGACCTGTGCATTGCCCACTGGGGGAGGTCAGATCACAGAATTTCCTGGCCAGTGTCTAAATAAATGAACCCCTCTAGCAAACACCTTGATTTTAACACCTTGTTTGCAATGGTTTTCCAAACCTTGATTCAATGAAAAGTGAATCAGTTTTTCTTTGGTTTTGAGCCAGCAAGCCCAGTGGCATGTGTGTCATAGCCAGGACTCCAACCCAAACTTTTTGTGTTTAAAGACTATAGTGCTCCATACTGAGCTACCAGCACCTTGGAGCAGTACTGCTGCAGTCTTATGGCATGAGTAAAGGCATAAATTCCAAGCCCCATGTCTGTCTGACTGAATGACAGTATGGCGTGTAAAACCTTCAAACTTCAAGCTTCTAAAATCATTTTTAACTTTCAAACCAGGCATTGTCAAACAAACTTTACCCATCTAGTTGAATGAGTGGTTTGTCTTCAAGCCTTGCTGAAGTTGATAGTTGTGGTGCTTTTTTGTTTCCCTTTTTGTATCTCCAGCCATCTAAATGACCAAGAGAGAAAGCCAACCATTTTTTTTTCTCAGTATCACACCCTATTTTACCACGAAAATCAACTGATTTTGTCCAGCTATTAATCATTTAAAGTATCATTCAGTGACAACTGGTGGAAGGTCCTTGCCTCCCCTGACAGGATTGATTGATGTGTTTTGAAGCCAATAGGAGGTACAATGTCAAACTTTTAACTTGATAGTAAATGTCAGATCAAACATTAGCCTCGTGGAAAGCTAATAGTCAGAGATGTGCATTTTTATTGTGACATTTATCCTCTCATGAAGATAAATGGAAATTTTTATCATAGCAGGCATTCTAGTTATAAGACTCATTATATCAATGGACAAACATTATGGGCAAATTGCTCTCATGAATTGTAATGTCTAGTCGTGAAAAAGGTTTTCTGCGTTTGCCTGCTTAGATCAAATGAGATTTCCAGAGGGTTACTGCTAACATCTTAATTCACATTCTGTCTGTTTTTATAGTTTTATGGTCCTCGAAACAGTGGAAGTGTATATTAGTGTATATAGACTATGTTCGGCATTCTACCATAATGCTTTTACCATTTCTGCATCATATAGTAAGTATACTGTGCACAATATGGAGCCCTCCCCCTGGACAGCACGCCAAATACGCATAAATAACATATTTCGATTTCATGTAGTTCCAAACTAGCATGACTCTTATTTTATGGAACACAAAAGTAGAACTTTATTGGGTGAACTGTTCTTTTAACTGTAACATAACATTTTCTCATTGACTTCCTGAACTTCTTACTGTGCCTTGACCTCTCACCCATCACGGCGTGACGGCACCATTAGCAGAACAGATAACATGCAGAAAACTTGCCACAATTATGTGCTTTTAACACAGTACATCAGCCATCGCCACAGAGTCTATGTGAACGATGACTTCTCCATATGAGCAGATAAACTGAAATGAGCTCCAACAAAAAATGGTGTTTTAAACTTTCATGGATGCACCTATCTGTTTCACAGCGGCCGTGTGCCGACCATCTCTGCATTTTAATCTCATTCCCAGTGGGTGGAAGGAAACTTTACAGTACTGATGAAATATGAACAGTGCAGCGTGTGCAGGGTTGTGGGAGCTACAGATGTGTAGCATATTTTATTTTAGTTAGTGGAGATGCGACAACCCCATTCACTTCTAGCTGGGTTGCTGTGACATACGGGCAATTGAATCCTCATCCATAGAAGTTTATTTGCTGGTCACAATTTATCAGACACACACTCACCTCTATATGTGTCCTCTCAAAGCTGTCCAGCACTGTCTGCAAAACTAATTGGTGAAGTATGGATTATACATATAAAATTTGAATAAATGAGTCATAGCATCTGTATTGAGCTTTTGTAGACACCCAAAGCACTTTACATGCAAATGAGACTCACCTCACCACCACTGCCCACATGTACACATCGCAAATGCATGAATATGGATGAGCAGACAATTTTAAGATACACAAAGCTCATCTCGGGTAGATGCAGAAATCCTACAGTGTTGTGCACCATACAGCTATGCTGGAGTAGTGGTCTTGTGGCAGCATGCTAACTTTTTGTTGGTTGCACGGTGAAATCTCGCTAGAAGGTGTATAAGAGGTTGTGAACCTTTGTAACCACCTGAAATATGCCTGCATTGATATTTAAATGGATATTGTTGTTGCTTTCCATTATAAAATATTGCTCGTTCTTCCCAGTGCACATCTAATATTCCCATAGGACTGCAACAAAGATGTGACGTTCATGTCTATCGGCTTTTCTGATATTAATCAATAGCATGAAAATTAATGCACAATCAGTCATTGATGTTTGAGATGGGTTTATTCAGGTAGGGACGGCAGTGCCGGGAAAAGGTGGCCAGACACAGGTGATCTTTCCACTGTTTGACTGAAGCGATGGGGAAGGAATTTTTCCATATGATAGATGCACTCTTTGTGAGAATACTTATGTTAGATCTCACCACACAACAAAGTAATTAGATTATTAAACAGCCAATTCTGTCGGAGACATGCAAACATCATAATGCAATCAGAACTTGAACACGGTCTGTGCCACAATCAATTTTTCCTCATATGAAACATGCATTTGCCGGAGCGTCACGCATTTATTAGAAAATTAAGCATCGCTGCACACACGATGAAATCAATTTTGAAAATGAACCTGGGCTGGTAACTGATTCCAAAGCACACACTGAAGGGCTAATACTTGTGAGTCAAACCCATGTTTTGGCATTGGAAAGGGACGGATCAATAGTTTTAGAGGGGTTGTGGTTGGTGTAGAGAGAGAAGCAGTGGAGGGCAGTGCTGCTCTATCACTGATACAAAAATTTACAGTGAATGGGTAAAAGCTGTTTTTCCCTTTCTTCATCTGTGCCTTGTGAAATGCTGCTTTTTGAAAATGAGTAGCACCACAAGAGATTCAGCATGACTTTAGACATTCTAAGTCTAAGTGTTTTTATTCAGCTGTCTATTTCTTAGCTCTACCTTTTGGACCATTTCTGTTGAATTTGATAATGATCGCATCTCTGTTCCTCCAGATGGGCGCAGACAGCACATTGATATTTTTTATCATATGTATTCCTAAGCTGTTCAGTTTTCTGTGTGGGCCGTGGATGGCAGATCTCATTGCTGTCTGCAGAATCTCCGTTCAGTTGAGCTGCTTGGTTTTCTCCGTTTACTCGATGAGAGCCTTTGCCGGATCTGTTGTCTTTTCACAGATGTTTACTTAGACAGATAGGACAAAGCACAACCAACTAATAATGCTAATTGCTTCCATCTGCTCCCTTGCAGCCGTCAATAGCCATTTTAGTGAATCCCAGGAATTAGTCCACCATCGTTTACCCTGCATTCTTATTAGCCGGCCCGCACTGCATCTGCAGCTGGAGAAAATTCTGTTGGAACATTCCGGAATGAATAGATTCAGAGAAAAACGAGTTGGTAGATTGGAACAGAGGAACTAGATTTAACATTCTATGCATTTTGAAAAGAACCAGTCAGAGCACTATGCAGTAAATCCTTGATGTAACAATGACCTTGCGCTCAAGGCTAAAAAGCAACCTCTCAACAAGGGCAGACACTTTTAGCACCTGTTGTGAGGTGGCATTTTTGTGAAGATGTTTTAAAAATGGCCATCTCGCTCTAACCTTCCTCCATGAGAGCCCAGAGACAAATGCTGAAAGGTCAGGGGAACGTACTGGAGTTGTGGAGGGGAACGGTTTCTCGTTAACTGAGAGAAGTGATACAGTGCAATGAGATGAAATGTAATAAAGGTGGCAATTGAGCCCTCTGGCACTGTGAGACAGGAGGTGGATAAAGCCTTAGTCTTTGTTTTTCTGCAAGATGACGGTTGTTAAAATGCTCTAGTGTTATTGAAGTAGGAAAAAAAAATAGTAAAGGTCTGGTTTAGAGGGGTGGAAGTGAAGATTGAGGCCATATGCAATCAGATTAGAGATTGATGCATATAACTCTCTTCAGTGTTTGTCATAGTATGCAAGTGAGATTATATTCTTTCATAGACAGCTACGTTGAAAATTGTTTATTTGGAATAGTTTCAAAAGTTGTGTGAATGGGCTTTGTTGGAGCAGGCGCCGCTGAGCTCTAGTGCTGCAATTTCTGTTTCCATGGAAACCACAACTTCTCTGACTTTCACCATTAAGCTAATTCCAAGCAAGGTACAGACACAATAAAAGAACACAGAAAATGCCATCTGTTTCATAATAAAGTTTATTCTATATTACAAATAGTATTTTGTTCTTGACTGCAAAATAGGAATGCATTATATTTACATACACAGGTATACAATGAATTATAACAAAGTTAGAGAAGCTTGCCTTTCCGCTGGTCTTTCTCTTCCTCTCCTCCCATCAGGATAAATCTATCTTGCATCAAATCTGGAAATATTAAAAAGTCTTTTCGAACAGGTCTCTGCAATGCCTGTTGTAACACTGAGCTAAAAGGACTTTTTAGTTCTTACAAAATGTTTAAGGTGGAAACTTTATCAGGTCTTTTGGGCATGGGGGGTGGGGGGGGGGGGGGGGTCGTCCTTATAAACGCACATGAGAGATGAAACGTGAAACATAACACAGGATCAGAGTCATGAGGGAATCCAGGAACATATCAGCTTTTCAATCAAATCATCATCAGCTCATTTAAGACCTCTGTGGACTTTATAAACGAGTTCCCAGAAACATGAATCATGAAACACTTTCCACTGTCAGTTCTGAACTCATTTACAAGATTCCTTATTCATTACCAAAGATCAGTTTTGAAAGATTTACTAAAATAATAAAAATAAAAATACCTAACCTAACATGGTGACAGTGGTATTTTATAATTTTATCTCATTAGAATCATTAGTTGGGGCAGCTGTGTACCTGAAATCCTGCAATACCTCAACACAATCCTCTGTTACTAAGCACAAGGGAGCCCAAAGCAATCACACATACAGAGACAATATCCAAAACAACATTAAAAAATAATTTGGTGCAATGCTAATGGAATGTTGTAAACATTAGTTTGCATTAAAATGATTCAAATGTATAGGAAAAAAGCAGCAATATGATATACAGTACAGACAGATAAAAAGAACAAAAAATGAAAACAAACACTTAATAAACCCACAATAAATACACACAAAAAAAATACAGTAAAAAAACAAATGTCATGTGTTGTGATTAGGTGTGACTGGACTGGCATGTGATGTGGTGGTCACATTTGCTCAGCGTGAATGTGATCGATGAACGAGAACTCTCAGATAGATAGCCTTCGAGAAAGGCAATCCACCTGACAGGAAGAGAACAAAGGTGTCTGATGAAAGTCTAAAAAGAGTTTGATTCGGTTTAGAAATCCCTAGTAGTATTAGATAAATTGATAGCAAGGCAGTTCATTTCATATCATCCAAATAGGTCAGCATGCAAGGGTATATACTATATCTGCTTAAGGTTTCACCTTAGTCTTATTAGCATCTAACACATTCACAAAACATGGTCATGGCAGTTGAAAGGAAGGGCAGGATAAAGGTTCCACCTTAACAAGAGGTTGCAATTTTGAAGATGACAGCCACTTTTTTCCATCTAGTTCTTCCAAGCAAAAGAAAGAAAAGAACACATCCACATCATCAATTGCAAGGCTTATTTTTTTCTGTTTTCCTTTTTCTCTCTTTTTTTTTTGAAGTTTAAATTGAAATACATGCGCTGAAAAAGCCAATAAAGCACCCAAGGTGGACCTGGGCAGATTCTCCACACTTTCACATCACCACATAGGGTACGCTGTCAAGGGGAAAGAGGTGGTCAGAGGACAGAGGAAAGGTGGGCAGCTAAATTGTCTCTTTCCCATTGTAAAAGTTACATCCAATACTAATTACGTCCTCATCACGCCATCTGGTTGCTTTTGGAGTTGTTAAGCCCAGGTAAGATTCATCTCTCAAGGCCGCCAGCAACATTTAAACTACAGCAAGCCCTTAAACTTCAGATCGGGATTTCTTTCCGCCTTCCCAGTTGTGCAATAACCAAATAATGGACTACTGTCCATTATTCAGTGCACAGAATAATGGACAGTTACAGATATGAGGCTGCAGACGGAGTTTCCTTCTGTAGGTCATAAAACAAACAGTGCCTTGTGTTTGCTTTCTCAGGGGTAATTTATTCGCTTTGCCATTTTTTAAAATTGGGCTCCTTTGGTTTTCTGCTGACCAACTGTGTCCACATTTGGGTTTTTCTAGAGGCTTCCAGTGTGTTCGTTACAGGTGGGACCCTGTGGCAGTGAACAGTGCAGGCTGCACGTGTGCACTTTCAACAACGCGCCATTTCCCCCTTTAACGGCTAATTCTGAGTAGGATATTTTGTAATTAAAGTCCCCCTACTGGATGTGTGAACTGAGACACCTATTGAATGTGCTTTTTTGTTGTTAAGATTACTTTGTCCTCTTGCAGCACAGCGTAGGTCCTGGCAACCTCGCTGGAGTACAGAGAGAAGGCGTCGCTCTCTGGAAGAGGGGTGTGTGTGCTTGATTCTAAGGGGAACGAACCTTGGCTTCTCCTCCACTCATCTAGATAAGAGAGGATCAATTCAGATGTGCACAAGCCGGATAAATGCCGAAATGAAGACTGGTGGTGAAGTGGTGAAGATGTGGGTATCCCACAAGATGATAGGTCTCGTCTTTAAGTTTCACTGTCACGTAAGGTCCCGGAAGAGACAAAAGAGTTGAAGCACTTAACTTGCTGTGTCCTGCTAAACGCAGAGGGTTTTACATACACCTCACTGTCTTCAAAGTGAGAATAAGCAGTTGGGATTCTCAAGGCTTGATTGTTGTCTTATCAAGGTGTATAAATGATCTTTCACGTCCCATAAATCAAGTGTCATCGAGGTGTTTTGTGTCTTTTGAAATGGCCCGAATGGACTGCATTCTTCAGATTCTTGCAGTACCATTTTTTCGTCTTGCGTGTTTAACAAAGGTACTACAATGAACCGTACGAATTACTGTCATACACTACCCTAGTCATAAAAGTCAGAACAAATTGACACCAAACATTGTGGTTTCTGCTTATCAGCTAAACTTTGAAGGCAACAGAAATTTTTTTTTTTTTTTTTCAGTCAGGGAGAAGGATGGAGGATGCAGTGCCGTGGAACTCAACGGCAGCCACCCTTCCTCTACACAGCAGAGCCGGATGGCCACCCACTCTACTGCATCATGGGTAATGTAGTCCTTGGCTCCTCCGCCCACCCTCCAGTTCCCATCTCTTCTCTTCTAGGAAGCAGAGCTAATATGATGCAAACGCTTGTTTTTGTGGGAAGATTGCAAACAGAAGAGATGAGATAGATGGACAGGTCTTCACTCAGGCACGGCTCGGTTTCTGATGGATCTCCCAGTGCACTCTGGGAAATGTGGTCCTCAGCTTTCCAGGCTCATGAAAGCGACCACCTGCTCCAGCTTATAGGCCAGTCTCTGTTTTCTGGCACCATCATCCTGCTCCAGCGCAGACACAATCTGCCAGAGGGAGATGGATGACACATCAGTTACACATGCCTCCAAATAAGCGCATATCCCTCTCATCTGCACTTTTCACTTTTATTTACTTTTTTATCTTTATTTTAGGAAAAATATATCTTGAACATGTTCTTAGCCATTATTGTGAGATCCAGCTAAACAAATGTGTGTGCTACACTTAAAATGTGGCAATTTAACATGCTAATAGTTTTCTGTACCTCTTCTGTATATTTGCCCACATAAGAGTAGATCTCGCTGAGGGAGCTCATGGTGTTGAACTCGTTCATGTGCCTACGGGACTGTTCTGCTAGATATGCATTCATATCCTGATCACTGATCACAGGCATCTTACTAATGTCGGAGTAATATCTGTAAGAAACGCAGAGAAACAGAAATAGCACAGATTATTAAACAAACATTTAGAAATTGGACAGGTGACAGGGCTTAAGAAGCCTTTTTATAACTCATGTAGAATAAGAATAATATGTTTCAGGGTCATTTCTGGCACTGAGTGAGAGCTGTCACACCCCTTCCACTCAGTTCGGCATTTACTTTCTGTGGCAGTACAGCTGCAGCTTACATCAGCGAGTGACTGAGTCTTAATGAGCCGCTGTCCTTGAAAGTTTTCCAGAGATCAGCAGAAACTATATAGGATGCTGGAAAGATTCAATAAATGTGCCCCACACATATGCTGACAATAAACACACACTAGCACATCCAAAACAAAATGTGCACATAAAAGCACACAATTATTGTAGATACAAGCACTCTTCCAGAACCACTGCCTAGGTAAACAGCATTGCAACCATCATGGAACCTCATATGTGATTTGGAACACTCTAGCTAGGCAGAAACTTCTTGTATTAAAACTTGCAATTGTGTTTGATGTTACCATATTGATTAGCTAATGGTGTGATACACTAATAAGCTTAAAAACACACAAACACAAACATTTTTATCCATAATTTTAATTTTGAATGAAACGCAGTTACTATATCCATAATCAATAATATCCAATATCCTTATTTCTCTCGCTTCATTCAACAACTTTTTTCCACTCAATTCATAAATGCATTCTGGGAATGCCTTTCCATGGAGGAAACGTGATGCTACAAGTTATCTTATGAGGCAGTATAATTAACATGCCTATCTTTTGGAACAGACTTTGTGCCTGGTGAGCGCCCACGATGCCTTAAAATGCTGTCTCTGTAGGCAGCTCAATAGGTTTTGGAACGGAGCGACACTATCTATTGTCTTTGGGGGGCTGGTGTGTGTGAGAGAGTGAAAGAGTGTTGGTGGAGGAAAAGCAATCAGTCACTGTCACCTGCAGCTGCAGAGGCTCTGTCGACTCTTTAATTAAGGCAGGTCATTTACATTTTTAATTCCTGCACCATGCCAACTCCTGGACTCAACACACTGAATGACGAACCGGTGGCATGCGTGTCTGTTTCAGGCTCCCGTGAGCACCTTGAGTGGCAAGTGTATGCTGCAATGCTCCATGGGGCATCAGTGGAGGACAATGGCACGGTGTTAAACGAGAGAGATGAGGAGTTGTAATCTCTAGGTATGGCCTTCCCAAAGGAATCAGGTACACTTCCTAGACGAGTTCACACATCTGAGTTTAGCTTCTCTCTCTGCGCCCTCTGCTTCCCAAGGCTAATGACTGGCAGCTCGTCTGGCACTAATTAATACCACATTTAAATGTCAGCTGTTCGTCAGCCAGTCCATGTCCATGCTGGTTATTCCCTCGTATCGTGCATGTATTGCAAATGACTAAATAGTTACTACACTTTCTGACCAATGAATAAACTGGAAATGCCATTTATAAATACATTTCATAGAGATTGTTCACAGCAAACAACAAAAAATTACATTTTTATATATTAAAAAAAATATGTTTTTTTTTATTATGTGTGAATAAAGGCTAATTTAGTTGTTTCAGTTTGTAATTTGCCTAATAAATGATAATACAATTTTAGTTTTAAACAGGTTTTTAACAGATTCCTAAAATATTAATGTTTTCTCTTTATTATGACAGGTGGTGTGCTTAACATATTTATTAGACTGTATTTATTGACTGTAATTGGGCATTTGAATAAAAAAAGTGCTTTACTGTTACTTTCTTGTAAAACAGTACATTTGACAATTCATGGATAACATGGAAAACAACAATTATATTTTAGCATTACAAATACTACGGTGACTAAAGAAAAAACAAACATTTAAAAATTAAAAAAAACAAAAACATAAAAAATTATTTTGGTAATCACCAATATTGTTAGTTTAGGGCAGCTGTGGCACAAGCCTTACATTGGGTGGTCTAACAAGTCTGTGTGTGTGTGTGTGTGTGTGTGTATATTGATGTATATATATATATATATATATATATATATATATATATATATATATA
This sequence comes from Cyprinus carpio, assembly GCF_018340385.1. Lineage (NCBI taxonomy): Eukaryota > Metazoa > Chordata > Actinopteri > Cypriniformes > Cyprinidae > Cyprinus > Cyprinus carpio. The sequence continues at coordinate 10,141,749 of NC_056575.1, forward strand.
TATATAAATGTAAATATATATAATTTTGAATGAACACATTCATTTTTATGAAGACATGAAAGGATGCTCTCAAATCGTCTGACAAAAAGGATTGTCTCAAATCACACAGATTTATCACCTATCAGGCTATTACCGAAAAACTACCAATTAAGGAGTTACGTGAGAGCTGTAACTCAGAACAATGAGAACATATTTTACCTGGTTTAAACACATAGATGTCAGCACCTATAATTAAAGCAGGCCTCAGTAGGCACGTTTTAGTATGATCTCAGTCCTTAAAGATGTGTAACACATTAGCTAATGCATGAAAATGAGCTTTCTCTGCATCTTTCGTAGTGAATGTGAGCTGGCGACATGATTACGGTCTTATCATTTTCCCCATCACACTCGTCTGCCAGCTACCCATCTCCTCCTGCAGCCTCTAATACCTCACGGCAAATAAACACGTTAGTCAGAGGCTGAGGGTCAGAGAGCGTGAGCAGAGACACACGGTGCTGATGAGTTTTATCAGTGCTGTTTACTGTAGCGTGGTGGGTTGAAATGAGCAGAAAACAAAAGAATTATTCAAAGCTCTTTGGCTGTGTCTGAATATGCCTAATTCCATACTATATAGTATGCGAAAAACACCAGTATGCAAAAAAAGTGGTATGTTCAAATCATATCATTCGAAAAACAGTAGGCAAGAAGTACCATGAAGCCACTGGCGAGGAGTTATAAGTCACGTGACTACCTGACTATGCATACTACATAAATGTTCACGAACGAAATACCCAAATGCAGTACCTACTAGACAGCATGCAACTTCAGACACAGCTTTTTACAGTCACTGCTTCTCCTTGCTTGGCATTCTTAAACGTAGAGTTTCTGACCCAGAGGATTGTGGGAAAAGAAGAAAAGTTTGTCTCTCTCACTAAACAGTGACTAATTGCTTTGGTGCAGTGTTGGGTAGACCCAGAAGATCTACTGAACTACAATAGAGCTGCAATTCATCATCCTGGAGCTCTACAACACATTTCAAACTGATTACCACCAGCTATACACACACACACACACACACACACACACACACACACACACACACACACAAACACACACACACACACACACACACACACACCAGTCATACAGTCTCTCATTCTCCCTCACACAACCATACACATTAAAACAAACACCCAATAAACCCACAAACCTAACCAATAGCCTACACAATACAACACTTCAGAAACTTCCAAACCATTCTAAAACATGGAAATCTACTTTTTCTGATATGGATTTCTAAGGCTGGAGTGGTCCACCAGATACTGTGATTGACAGTCTTTGTTTGTATTTTCAATCAGTTTAAAAGATCTGGAAGGGAATTGTGTAAACAGAACTGTTCTTGCTCACCTCTCCACCCAGTTCTTGTAGCTGGGAATGTCCTTGGCATACAGCAGCTTGTTAGAGGGGGAGTCTTTGCCCAGGCGGTGCTCTGACGTCGAGCAAGAATCCATGAAGGTTTGTGCCACCACAGACAGACAGGCGTCCGTGATGCTGCTCTTATGGATGTCGAACACAAACTGTGGGTTCTTGATCACATTCACCCAGAACCGTAGAGGTAGGCTGTGGAGAGCAGAGAATGTATTAATGACATTTTAATTTCAAAAGCTCTTTAATGCATAAAAAGGCAGTTTTGGAACAGGAAGCAGTGGCTTTATGAAACCTCGGACTGCTTTTAATGCTTAGATGTTTGTTAAATATATATTGAATAGATACTGGGATGATATTGATAAATGAAATCATTTTAATTATGTGCAGAACCAATTTTTTTCGGTCTGAAATGGCAGCACGAGTATTTGAGCCGTACTCAGAGTGCTTTACTAATACATCTCATAATGGTTTGTTTGTATCTGAGCGCTGCCCTGCAATTGTGCACCTGTCCAAAACAATAAGGGTATACAAGGCTACTTTATACCCCAGCCCATTTGTGCTAAACTGAAATCAACTTAGGAGTGTGTGCGTGCACGTCTCAAGGGTCACAGATGTTGTTTGGTCTGGGACTTAGTGCGCTTTTGTCTGAGACTGCAGAGTTCTCATTAGTTTTCAAGACAGCTTTGGTTTTGTCTTAGATAACAAAAACTGAAGAGAGGAGATGAGGGAATAAGAAAGGACACTGCAGTGAAATAGATGCAGAGTTTCGCAAAGAAAAGAAAAAGAGAGAAAACAGTCAACAAAAGCTTTTCCATTGCAGCCCCCTCTCCGTTGCCCTCTGAATTCATTTAAAAATAACAACTGCACCAAAGAGGATTTAGAGAGCAAACCACGTATTGTTATCACTCCCAAATTAATCAGAGAGAATCAACTGGGATTATCTGCACTCTATCAAAAGGATATCAATGCTTTAACAACGAGTCAACACCCTCGTAAACCTGCCACAGCTGGCCTATGTGAAAATCATATTCTCCGGACAGAACAAAAAGCAGGACGTGTCTAAAGTGGCATACTTTAGAGAGCTCTCAGTGGATAGAGTGAGTGGATCAGGAGATGGGAATGATATCTGGATGGACTAGATCCCAGCTAAATATAGCACTCAGCTCAGCACAGCCCTCTCTGGGAAAAGCCTCACATTCTTCTGTCAGTCTTTTGGGTTTCTTCTGCCTGTTTTTTTTTTTTTTTTTTTTTTAATAAAGGTAGAAATATTTGTAACGTGCAAAATGGTTCTGATGTACTATGGAACCATAGTTTTATGCCCAAAATAGTGCCTAAAATAATGTCTTATGTATCTCAGTGTTCGGACTAGTGGATTAGTGAGGTTTATCTAGAAATGCATTTGATCAAGGTCAGGTGAACTTGAAACCAGCCTAACTCTACAGGACTTTAAATGTGCGGTCACATCTGCAAAACCAACAACGGTGATTGTACCTGCAACGTGGAAAGAAAGCTCCACCGTGTAGACCAACTTGAACCCGTTGTGAAATCCACATCAGGAAATCTTCCTGATTGTGTGGAATCTTAATGAAAAAAAAAAAAATTAAATATAGAGCATTGCGTTACAAAGCGCAAGGTTGGGGGTTCGATTCCCCGGGAACACATGATAGGTAAAAATTGATAGCCTGAATGCACTGTAAGTCGCTTTGGATAAAAGCGTCTGCTAAATGCATAAATTTAATTTTAATTTTAATTTATATATATATATATATATATATATATATATATATATATATATATATATATATATATCATTCCCAACAACGGTGATTGTACCTGCAACTTGGACCAAAAACCTAGTCTATTTTGAAAATATGTACTTTTCTTACTTGACATTTGCCATATAAAAGCACATTAATCACTGTATAAATAATATCCATCTTCAACATTGCCAAAAATCATTGCAACGTCACAACATCCAAAAAAAAACTAAATTGTGGACATCAATGGCATGATGGATGATTCACAAGAGTCTCGACCATCAGCAATCCATCTCTGCCTGGCTTTGGTTAAAGATCTGATGCTTAAGGCTTCCTTTGATGCATTTAAAGAAGAGATTTGTAACAAAACTGGGGAATCCATCATTTAGGTTGTGATTTGTTTGAATGAATCCTTTTGGGTTTGATAAAAGTCAATCTAGATGTCCATGGGGTTCACACAGAATTCACTGATAGCATTGTTCATTTGCATTTGCTTTATGCATTGTTTTAGCACCAGAGTCACCTAATCTATGTGAATCAGATGACTGCACAAATGGCCAAAAATCTGCTTTAAAAAAATTTCAGCTCTTTAAGAAGGTTAAATTGTTCTTCATAACAGGTGAAAAAGATGCATGTTTTCATGCTGAGATACTAGATTTGGTTGGTCTAGACTGTTATTCTCACTACTAATATTAAAGAAGTGTTTGTAGGACACACTCAAATAAGAGGATAAGCAAGAGACTTAGACATCTTAAATTGCCATCTGGATTGTCTGGAAATCTCTCATTTGCAAAATCAATCAAAATGAGAAACCCCTCAGTGCACCCTGCACAAATAATTTAACTTTCCCATTAAGAACAATAATAATTGGTGAAGAGAATTGATGAGCAAACACTAACAGGCTGTAAACAAAATAGTGATTATGCCAGTGCTTTCATGGCCAAAAGCATTTAGCTTTAGAGTGTTAAAATCCTCTACAGACAGCAAATATGCCCCACCCACGGCTCTGGTTCAATTAACGGCCTGTTTGGTGGCAGCAGCACATCTAGCCACACAGATAAAGCTGAGCCTGTTGTTTTGTGCACAATATCTGAAAATGGAGCCATTTCATTTTCTGTGAGAAGCATTAGTTGTCAGCAAAAAGCTGGGTAGCAGTGCATTAGTCCTGTAGAAGACCCTCACACACGCATTAAAAAATATCACAGATGCCACAGTGGCATAGGCCTGTAATGCCCAGCGATGAGCATGAGATGATAAATCGCTATTTAACGTTCCATTCTTTGCGAGAACGATTCCATTAATGTGCAATGCAAGAGTGACCCTCTGTGCTCTCCAAAATCACTTAATGCTCTCAAATGGCCCCGAAACACACTGCGGGAGGAGACGGGGAGAAATTAGGTCTATAAAACAAAGTAAATAGGGACTCTACCCACTGCCCCCACCCCCACTGCCGTGCCCTCACATCAATATCATCACTTCATCCCCCATAGCCCTTTGGGGTGGTGCGTGATGGGACGTTGGCAGAGGCTAATGATAGATTACCACTCATTAAATGCAATGCCAAGCTTTCCTTTCCCCTGTCATCCACTCCACCCCCTCACCTCATCCCCTCTTCCTTTCTCACTCGATCTGCTGGTTGTTTATTTAACTCCCACAACCCCCATCCACCATGGCGATGTGCCTCTAAATTGGTTGGGTGAAATTAATTTGGAAATGAGCGTTATTAATTTCTCTCATACTCATTGCTATGGTAATGTCCATGGTTACAGCTACATTAGGGGCAGTGTCAAGTTATCTGCTTTTATGGGTCTGTTATTATAATTGCATTTCATTTTAATTTAGGTCATATTATATATGGACCTATTTTGGACCTGTTATTCATATATATATTATTCAAAATGATATAATAAATATGAATTTATATTATATTATTTATGTGTGCAAGGCATCTTACCAGTTGCTCTTCCATGTGTGTCTGACGTGCGGGTCGTGTATGCTGTGCTTGTCGGCCTGCTCATCCAGGAAGTCAAACATGTACTTGATAGCAAGAGGAAGGGCACTTCCTCTGTGTGCTGTGCTGAAGATGGTCTCAAACAGGTCATCCACAAACTTCTGTAGAGTGCCCTGAGGAACCAGAAAGAAATGGAGAACAGGGTTATTTTTCATCCATCCATCCCATTCACTCTGTCCTACGCTTTATTTAAATGACACACTGGTGTTACCAGCATTACAGAGGCAGGCCATATATGAGTCTCCACGAAGACCCTGCATGGAGCTGATATTTAGCAATGACATGAGCTGCTGTGTTCCTCAGAACAGCTATCTGTGTTTATGAAAGTATTTGTGGGCCACATGTCAGTAATCCCACAAATGAAACCAACGTTCCTGAATCAAGCTCTTTGATAGTGAAAGTGTTACTTTGAAGTTCACCTTTAATATAACATAACGGAAGCAATTCTGCCTAAGCTGCTTTGTGCGGATGGATTAACGTCCACCCCGCACCATTGACCCTAATTTGATTTAATGGTGGTGAGTCTAAGAAGGAGAGAAGATGACAGAATCTAATCCACTTGTAATGAAAGAACTGATAGGAAGCACGGAAGAGAGAGAGAGAGAGAGAGAGAGAGAGAGAGAGAGAGAGAGAGAGAGAGAAAGAGAGAGAGAGAGAGGAAAGTATCAAAAAGCGCCGGCTGTATCTCGCAGCCAGCACCGTCTTCGCATCCGGATGAGGTGTACACAAGGCACAGCACACAAAATCCTATTTCCGTTTGAGCAGACGGCAAGAGTCGATGGGGAAGAAGAAAAAAATCCTGTTAACTGACAATCACAACAATAATTCTACTGTGTCCCAGATCCCTGACAGCTTATCTTTTCCCTATGAAGATGAAAATACATATTTCTCACTCGCGCCCTGTATCAACGCAGCGACAGCTGCAGGAGGCTGGCAACATGGATGACTGCGAGGGTTCTGACAGGTGTCATCCGGTGTGACGACTGACATCATCATTAGTCGCCCAGGAACCAGAGTGGCTATTTGCAGCCATTTGAAATGTACCTGGTCATTATAGCGCACTTAAAAGCAGACTATCAGACACAGGCAGGCAGTCAGAGAAGCATTAAAATTCAAGTGATCTCATTCCGGACAGGTGAGGAAAGGAACATTTGTGTAATTGCAAACAGAAAGAGGATGGAAAAGTGCTGAAGACAGTATGGTAGAGGAAGACAGATTAAATAAAGCTTGGCTTTATGGAGGGAGATGGAAAAAGGTAAGGCTCACCCATCCTCAGAGACACTGATGGACCGAATGCGGAATGCGTCAGCACCCCAGGCAGATCACTGGTATTTATTGCAGGGGTGAAAGCCAAACAGTCAATTACCATGCTGTCACACCAATCATTTTTCACCAAGAGAGATGGTGTCTGCGATAAACTGGTTATTTCACAGAAATAATCCATCTAAAAATATGACACACAGTCTGCAAGCAGAGTAGGGTAATCACCAGGGCATTTGTGCATGTGTGTGTGCACTCCTGCTTGGTTACATCAGGAACGTCAGAATCACAGACTCATGCAAAAAGCAGATTTCTGTGCCAGTACTTCAGTTTCCCAGCATCAGCCTTTAAGAAAACATGGACGGGCCTTCACATCCAAGATTACCCAAACACTAAATTACAACTATGGTTTCTTTGTGAATCTTCCCTTTGTGGATCATCCAATCATTTATTTAAGTAATAGCACAACTGTCATCAATAAATCGCTATACTAAGGGTTTTGGATTTCAACTGAGCAGTAGCAATAGTGATACCTGCCTAATCAAACAAAGCCTTCTATTCAATTTCTTCAACTTCCTGATGTCCTTAAACCACTATGCTTTTCTGGTAGTGAGGGATCTGTATTCAACCCAAAACAAGTGCCTGTTTACGTCAAGTCAGTCAGCGTGATACTAATGGAGAAAGCAGACAAACCGGAGTTCGGAGCAAATAGCATAAACATGAACTGTTTGACACTAATTCCACAATCTAGCCATTTGATCTCATTCTAGAAAGATCACATGTTTTGGGAAGGATCAGATCAGTTGACAACTCTTTTTAGGGCCTTTCAACAAATTCTGACATTCAGAGAATATTAGACATGGTGGCAAAGCCTACCTTGGTGGCCAACAGCCTGGTCAAGTAGATCTCCGAGACCATCTTGCTGCCACGGTCTCCCTCCTTCTGGTCTCCATGCTCATGGTTCTTCACCAGATGCCACACCTTGACGCCGCTCTCCAGGTCAGGTGTGATCATTGGTGTGCGTGAACGCAGGCTGTCCGGACTGCCCGTGTACTTGATCATGTTTTCTGTTGGAGTGAAAAGACAAAGACCCATCAGATGGTGGTTCCTCATCAATCTTCCTTTGCTGACAAATGTCCCATGCAGCTGTTCAAATCTGTTCCTATCTGTACAAAACACATTGCCTTTTGTTGTGCAGTACTCGAGACTGGATATGAATCATTTAGAACGTATGGATGCTTAATTTTTCATCCCTTGCTCGCTTTCTCTCTGGCGAATGTGCGTTCGCTCACTTTGGCGGACACAAAATCGAACAGGTGTCAGGCCAGATGAAATATTCATGCTTTAGCCAATAGGGAGAGATCAGTCATGACATTTAAAAAAAAAAAACAGAGCTCGATGAATGTTTACACAGTGTGAAAAAAAATTGATTGGCAAAGGCCTGATTTGGTAAGATAAAAAAGCAGTTCACAGTGGCAGATGCAACAGAAATCAATCTCTCCAGGGGAAAGAGAGAGAAGAGTAGGAGGAACTTGATAAAGAAAGACAATAACACCTTCAGAAAAAGAAGAACAGAGAGGATGACTAACAAAAAAAGGAATGAAATTGAGCGTGTATATTTGCACTCACATCATTGCTGCTGATCTCAGTGTGGCTACACTGCCTCAGTCTGGAGTGCCAAATAATAATTGTTCAAATATTCAAGACTTGACCAAATTTTGAGAGTGAGTTGATATATGCTGTATGAACCAAACTAGTTTTCTGTTCATTATAGAGCACTGACTGTGTGAACGTAGCCTATGTTTGGTGAACATCTGATTAATAAAATTGTTGCAGCCTCACAAAGGTCTCACAAAATGTCTTTCAAGGTGTTTCAAAACGTGTCTCTTGCTGAACCTGTTACAAGAACCTAAATGTCGTTTGAAGCTAATTCTGAAAGAGTGAAGTGATATATGGCATTTTCTTTCTGTCTTTCCATCCGTCACACTCCCTCTCTCTCTTCTTTAGGCTCATTTAGAGTGCAGGAAAGTATATGGAGATGAGAAGATTTTAATGGTCTATTTGATGTGTAGGGGGAGTGCTCGGAAGGCCCTGAGCTTTGATCTTGCGCTTTATCAGACCCAATCGTACGAGGGACTGATGGCGGGCGAATGACAGGGACGGATTCAGAGTCTCAGGAGGGAAGTCAAGTGCAAAGAGACTCATTTTCCCTGCTTTTACCTTTGTATGCTGCCCGACTATCTCGGCTCTCTCCACGTAATTCCGTTTGAGCTTCATTCCTGCTCCCTTTTGTGAGTGGCTGAGATGCTACACATTTAACTTCTCTTACCTCCCTGTGAGATGACAAGACTATTTTTTTTAAAACTCCTTTTCTGTTCTCAGTGCAGCTCAGGTGGATTGTTACCATACCCTGCTGTAGAAACGTTAGTCAGCTGATTATTAATGTTTTATATAGTGTGCCGTACGTTTTGTTTTGGAGATGATGGATGCATTTTAGAATTACAAAAGGAATAACAAACACAAACCATATTTGCTAGCAGAGGTTCTGGAGACAGTGGAGTTGTTCACAGAGTTGTATGCAGTGACCTGCTTTGGTACGAGAGCTACCACAGCATTATCAGTCACCTGTGGGCAAAGAAACAGATTATTATGGACAACTTACAAAAAACAAATAAAATATCTACATTTCAGACTTTAAAAACAGTTGTAAACACATATGATGTCTTCAGCTTTATGGTTACATAAAGTTAGGGTTATTGGTCTTTTATTTTTCATCCAGGTAAATGTTAAACTGCATGAGTGAGGGACAAGATGGGGTAATCTGCTTCCATTTCAATAAGTTTCTTCTGGTGGGATGAACTGCGCTATTGAACTATATGCCTCAGCAATTGCTAACCACAGTAAGCCTTAGCAAGCCAAATTCAATTAACATGTGGGGGCCTCTACTCCCCAACCACACATCCCTCCATCCACATAATTTGCCATTGGACGCCTGCGGCACATACAGGGTTAATTGAGGTGATGGAGTAGAACTAGATGATTTGGGTTCAGGACTGCATTGGAACCCAAACCACAGCAGGAGGGAGAATAAGGGCTTCACAGATCATTAGGACATTATTCTTACACTCTTAAACTCTTTTCTCCCCGGACAAACTCAATGTGAAGCCACCCTCGTTTACTGCCACGGCCTATGAGGACAGCTGTCCAAACTTCAACAAAATTGAACGAATATTTCTTACACCTCAGTATAGATGAATGACTGTGTGAAAGGAGACTTCAGACAAGGGCTATATTTCCCTGAAAAGGGGCTTTTTAGAAAACAGCAGAGATTTTCTCTTTTATCTTTCCTCTGCGGGCAAGTTTACACTTTAAGAGAGTCTCTGTGTTCCTGATAGCATTCAGACACGTCAGATATCCGAGATGGGGCTTATACAACCCCAATGTGAAGCTTCCTAAGAAGACATCAAAGAATTATCGTCAGAGCCAGATGCATTTGTAGCACCTCGATTTGGAGGAGAGTATCAAAGATGACTTGAGATATACATTAGAAATGCACAGAGGATCTTTTATGACAGACTTATCAGACTTTAGTGCGACATTCTGTGACTTTTCATGTTGTATACTAGACTAGACTAGACTAAACAAGGGAATTGGGTGCTATTAGAGAGGAAGAAATGAAAGGAAGTCAGTCATGAACACGCATGTGGTGCAAGGAGAGAAATGAAGAAATAGAAGATGGTGCAAGGTGCACGGACAGCCTCTTCCCCCTCTTAAGCAACTCTAACAGGCTTAGGGTGTCTGATAGCTTTTATTGTCAAGGATAGTATGCCCTCCCTGACTGAAAATGAATTAACTTCTGTCTTCATTATCTCATCTCCGATTCCAATCAACAGCTAATCCATTATGCCGCTTGCAGCCCTGCACCCATGCGCCACCCCGTGACATTTAATTTAAGTACTGTGCAGACTCTTCTCTCTCAAAAAGCTCATATGGAGGGAGGCTTATGGAGGAAATTATTTACACTGTAATGAAGCGCCGCCTGTCTCCTCTCCACCCTAAACTGCCCCTCCCAGCCAGACAGATATGTCTGGGGTTCTCACACATAGAGTGTCTATATAATTGCACACAGACAGATTTTATCAGTCCCCTGCTAAGACAGCATTTGCCATACCTGATCATTGAAACTCAATGGTCCCTGTCTACAATGTTGGAGATCCGTCAGTCAGAGTAGATTTTCTAAGTGACCTGGAAGTGCCTTGAATGCACCCTATTATAGAGGTCAACGGGGGCATAAGAGTGTTCGATATGGCTGAGATGCAATGAATGTTAACAGTGTTTGTTTCCCTAAACTAGATCAACTAAGACACACCAACCAAAAGCAATTACCATCATAGAGTATCTTTTCTCTGCTCATCCTTTTTTGTGCTAATCACCTCATAAAGGTTCCTTGTTACATCTGAGACAAACATAAATAGAGCATTACACTTCTGAGCTTCACAAAAGACATTCATCTTGCATTCAAATCTCTTTGTTCCAGTATTAGTTACTCTGTCAGAATCTGCGCTATCATTGAAAGCCCACGCCAAAACTCACATCACACAGAGAGCCGTTTATCAAAAGTCATTAGCTAGATCATCTAACCCAGGTGTCAAGCTACAGATCCACCTGCACCTGCTTCCCACTGCTGTCAGATGAAATGTACTGGGACATCTGGAGATGCTGCTTTAAATAGAAACCAGCAGGTACAATGCTCGTCCTCCTTCTGATTTAAGATAGATTTCAAAGGCTCAAAGCCATCTTTGTGATGGCAGATATCTTTCTGTACAGAAATTTCAGTCTGAAACAGCAAACAAATGACCTCTTTATCAATTTTTCTCACAAGAAGCCTTGAAGTAGATGGTAGGGATGATAGAAAGAAGAAAGAATGCACCCCTTCTGAAGCATTAATATCTTGGACCTCTGACTGTATAAAAAAATAAAACTGAACACCTTATAACAAGAATGAGTTTACCTGGAAACATGTCTGGTAGTGAATAGTACATACACAGGATCTTACCTGGTAGTGGGACAGCATGTTAAGTCTTTTCCAGTCACCCTCAATCTTTGTCGTAACATCTTCATCCTGAAGGATGACTCGTACTACTCTGCCTTGACGCCACTCTGCAACGAGAACACAAAGTTATTGCATCCAATGTTTAATACTCAGAGTAATTTTGAAAGTGCAGGAATTCCATTCACATTTATTTGTGAATAACTTTTTATAATATTGGTTGTTTCAAAGCAGCTTTACAGAATACACAAGTTTTAATTAAATATCATCTGGCCCCAATGAACAAGGCATCTTGCATTAAATCACTAAATTTCTTTTAATCTCTAATTAAAGATATGAACTGTTTACAGAGTGTAATAACTTGTATACTGTAGTTGTCTCTGAATATTAATTTGGGATAGGAAGTATTTCAACACAAAAAATACATCAACTTCAGCAAACCACAGCAACTCTTTTTCTTTCATTTTTGAAAGAAATATAGAAATATATATTTTTTTAAAATATTAATCCACTTTAAGCTTCCGCATTCAAGCAAACACAAGGTAATTTTTTGCACATCTTAGTGTTGTACAAAAACCTATTGTGGTGATAAATTTGCTGGTATTTATAGTATATAGTGATTTTAAAAATGGGTCTCTTTTTTCAGCTTTGAAAGAAAAAGTGGAGCTGAAAAAATTACTTTTTAAAACTTAAAAATGAAGACAGGAACAATAGAAGAAAAGAGGTAAGGGACAAAGTCTATACTGAGAGAGAAGGAGAAAGAAATGAAAACGAGAGAGAAAATAAGGGTAGGTGAAGGAGCATTTGAGAAAGGGAGGAAGGAGAGGAAAGGTAAATTAATCTCTTCTGCCCTTTGTTAGAGAGCCGTGCCTTCGTGGCCACTGGATCGATTGGCGTGATTACAGCCACTGCTGAAAGCCACCTCCTTTTTCATCTGTAGTGGGTCGAGCATCCTGAGCCCAAACGGCCCTGATCGACCACGTTAAGCCTCCTGCTGAGTTTGCTCTTATTGTAGTTATAAGAGATGCTAGAGATGCACAACAAAATGCGAAGATAATCTCCCACCCTCCCCTCAGCGCCCACCAGCCGTTGTCTGCAGCCTCAGCAAAAACAGCAACATGAAACGGCAATGAGATGGGAATCAGCGCTGAATGAAATAAACATATCCCTTTGCAATGTGATGTACGGATAACATGGCCAGAAACAAGAGAGACATCTCTCTCATTCTTTTTTTGGACTCCCCTCTGTTGCAAATGAATGTATGATTGGAACGCTAGAGGAGTGAGGCCTCTTTAAGCCACCTGCTGCTACCTTTCGCTCTGATCCCAACCAGAAAAGCGAAACAGCAATCACAGGCGAGATGATGAAATATGTCTCTGGGTGATGAGAATAACTTCAAATCTCCAGGAGAGCCCCGACCATTGTTTTATATCTCACTACAGTACTGTCTATAAACATGCAAATGAGCCTTGACTCAAAGTGCAAACAGAGAGAAGAATAGAAACTAAAAGAAAAAATAAACTGAAAGAAAAGAAAACTAGAAGAGAAAAACATATGACAAGAAAAAAGTCTAAAAGAAGCAGTGAGAAAACCTAAAAACACAAAAAGGAAAAATTACTAAAAACAACAAAAAAAACTTCTTTATAATACTTTATAATGCACTTTATTAATACTTAATAAAAGACTAAAGATGAAATGAAAAGGACAGAAAAGAATTGAAAATAAAATAAGACAGAAGCAATCTCTGCTGAAAACAGGAGCAGCAGGATGTAGCTGGATAGAGAATAAAGCCAAAGAGAGTTAAAATAGAGACTGAGATGTGCTGAAGTGCATTGATTTGTCTGCATCACTCTCTCATTCTTTCCCTCTATCTTCCCTCCCTCCATCCCTGCCCTCAGGGGACTGTGAAAGAGAGAATTAAAAACAAAGGCAAGGGACAGAAAAACTCCGGTCCAATCATTCTCAGAGGGATCGAGGAGATGGAGGCTACCACGTTCCCATTACCCATTATCTTTATCTGGCCCCCATATCAGGGCCAGAGAGTGTGCCGGGGCTCAGGAGACCCTGAGATCCGTTTACGGAATATCGAGATGCCTCCTCTCATCCGGGGATGCCCACTGCGTTATCATACAACACACTCCCACAGACATGGTCCAATTCTCCCCCCCTAATAAAACAATAATAAAACAACATGCTTGCCCTCCGGGGCCCATAAAAGCATTTTACACAGGAGAGTCTGTCAAAGAGGGTAAAATTATTTCTTCACTTCTCATGGTTCCAATCCCTTATGGATAGACTAGTGTTAGGCTATAACTTGAGAAATACACTACCGTACAAAAGTTTGGGATCAGAACAATTTTTAATGTTTTTTAAAGGAGTTTCTTATGCTCATGAAGGCTGCATTTATTTGATCAAAAATACAGGAAAAAAAGTAATATTGTAAAATATTATTATGATGTAAAATAATATTTTTCTATTTTAATATACATTAAAATCTAATTTATTCCTGTGATGCAAAGCTGAATTTTCAGCATCATTACTCCAGTGTTCAGTGTCACATGATACTTCAGAAATCATCAGCTGTGCTGCTTAATATTTTTTTGGAACCTGTGATACTTTTTTTCAGGATTCTTTGATGAATAAAAAATGTTCTGTTTAACTTTTTATTCAACAAAGAATCCTGAAAAAAATATTTGGCAGCACAACTGTTGCCAACATTGATAATTCTAATAATAAATAATTATAATGACTTCTGAAGGATCATTTGACACTTTATACTGGAGTAATGGCTGATGGAAATTCAGCTTTGCATCACAGAAATAAATAATATTTTAAAGGATATTAAAATAGAAACCAGTATTTTATATTGTAATAACATTTTGCAAGATTACTGTTTTTTCTATATTTTTGATCAAATAAATGCAGCCTTTATGAGCATAAGAGACTTTTTTAAAAAACATCACAAGTCTTACTGATCCCAATTTTTTGAACGGTAGTGTGTTATTTTTGCCAAAAAAATCAAACAAAACAGATCAGTCCAGTCAGTGTGGAAGGACTAGTGTACAGAATAAACAATCAGATTCTCATTTGGAATTTGCAGAAAAATAGATCTGCACAGATTAGCCTGGCTATTTTTTCCAAGTAACTGTGAGATGCTCCCACCTGTCAGTTAGGTGTGTATAAATAAACTCACATACTGTCACAGCTGATATTTGTTTATCAGCATATATGTTTAACACATGCATGGAGGCACAAATAGCTTAGTGGTTAAGATGCTGAGATTGTAAAGAGCTGGCTGCCAGTTCAAACGACACAAACCAGGACTGATTAACTTTAAAGTTATTGGCATCTTCAATGAACTTCATCCTCTTCAAGGGATAGTTTGACTAAAAATTATCATCACTTATTAACCCTCATGCCATTCCAAACCTGCATGATATTTTTCTATCAAACACAAAGGGGTTGGGGGTATGAAAAAAGAAGATATTTTTCAAAACATCTTCTTTTAATGACAGATTTTTCAATTTTGGAATTCTTTAGGCAAGAAGCTTACTGTTGTCTGTTGGAATTGGGTTGGAGAATGTAAAACCTGGCTTACAATCCAAAAGTTACTGGTTCAAACACCAGAAAAGCATGTTCGTGTAATCAATAGTAACTGGCATGTTCCAAAGGTATGGAGTTAAAATTCCAGAAGAGACATGGATTCTCAATGGGCATTATGTGATTGTATAAGTCACTTAGCTTTAGGTGCATTGACCCTGTTTTATCTCATGTCTCTTTGAATAAAAAGTGTATTTTTTTTCTTAAGAATTGGGCTAATAATCCGAAGGTCAGTGGTTCGAATACCATAAGGGGCAATTTATGGACTTATTGGAACCTCGATCACAATTATGCCCTAGGACATTATGCACTAAATAAAAGATTTTAATTTAGGCCGATATTGATATAATGAGTACCCATCACCTTCATTTGACCCATCATTCCACAGAAGTCAATGTCATTGATTCACACATTGAATCTCCTGACCAGGGCAAATGAAGGGCTGATGAGGAAAACAGTTCTTAAAGGGTAAAGGCAGCCAATGTTAGCATAATGTTAGTCATACCTAGGTCCATGTCAGAGGCTTTCGATCGGTGCGAGTAGGGGATGTTCTTATAGATGGCATCCAAGATCTTCTCCTTCACCTGGCTGATGGTGTCACAGTTCAGCACCTTCACCTGCACCTCTGGGCTCTTCTCATTGTCTGGATGCAAGCAGTTCACCACCTACATGACAGACCAAAATTACACTAATTACCACACGTGTCGGAGACACATGAATATTTTTGTGGCTGTAAAATAATCTTTCTGCATGATTTAAAATTTATTGAGAGTTTAAAGTCTGCTAAAATGCATCCGTGTATGTGAGCTGAATAACCAACAGAAGAGATTTTATGTTAAAAGGTTTAATCAAGCCATACAGAGAGCTTGTAACATGTACAGTTTATCTACTGAGGCCTGTGTTCACAACATATCTCAGAGTAGCTGTTCTAGGATCTATGCTTAAACACCTAAAAGATTGTCCTCTGATGGATGACACTCGTCCAGTCAAACCTTTAAGGTGTGCTGTTGAATTAGTGAACGTTGTCAGCAGGTGTAACGGTGCAAACGTAAAAGCCCATTGGCCACCCTGAGGGAGCCATCACTTTACTTACCTCAGCCTGCAAATGTATGCAATTAACACACTAATAAACTTTGTTCCTGTTAGATTCTCTGTCTTTAATCCAGATCTAAGATCTGTATCTATGTGCCCTGAAGTTATAAGTGGGTAATATGTGAATAAGAATAAATAGTATGAAGTATTTCAATACAGTGATAAAATGTTGTGGATGCTGATTGGCCAATCTCATGCATTATTGTGTAAAAAATAACTGATAATGTAACCGGGAAATGCCCTCCATATCTTGCCAGGGAAGGCAGAATGTGCTATTGGTAGTGGCTTGTATTGTGGTGAGTCTGCAGCCATTTAAATGTTTTGGAAGTGAGGACAGAATGATGAAGCTGAAACGGCTCCTACAATCATCAAATCAGTGCGGCGTTCAAAGGAATGGGTCGGATGCCAAGAGATGACACTAGTCGCCACATTCCTCCTCTTACTTTTTCTTTTCTTAGTCTCGCACAGAATACAGATTACCCTCCTGACGTGCTGTACCAGTAAACAGCCTGTCCTGGCATACGTGCGGTCCTGACAACACAGGCTTAGCTCATGCCTGTCACAGTGACCAGCCAAACACAACACTGCCAGTCACCTCAGGACAGCAGACAGGTCAAAGGTCACACAAACCTGTGTGTTCCCTGTCAGGTGTGAAGACTGTGGGCACTGCATGCTGCGTCAACCCAAACAAATGACCTTACTCTTCTCTTTACCTCCTCACCTGTCTGCTTCTGAATGCTTTCACGCTCCTTAGCCTCTTTTTCACCCATTTATCCTCGTCTTTCTTTCATTCCTGATTTAGTTTACTCCTCTCCTTCTCTATCCTTCCAAAACTATTCCTCTTTCCTTTCTTCATCCACACTGTGGTTCAAAAGGCTTACCAGAGTCTTGTAATCAATTTGCTGTCTGATGAGCTTGTCTTCACTGAGTGAGTAGCGGGCTTCTCCGGTGATAGAGTCGATGGGGCCTTTTTCCATTTGTTGCTTTATGGCACAGAATAGAGAGAAGAGGGGCTCCCCGGCACACTCCTACACAAGGAAAAAAAAGCCACTGTCACTTTCACTCTCTTAAATTTCACACCAACCACCTACAGAGAACGTGGGCTGTCATTCCCTCATTCAGTAACAATAATAGAGACTTTGAAAGGACCTTAACAGTTGTGGTGCTAGTGTGTCAATTTCAAGTGATGCAACAATTTCACTTATATGGATTCCGGTAATAGTTAAGCTCGATCCCTGGTGGACAGATAGAGACAGAGCAAGGATCCAATGTTAAATATTCCATAAAGTGATCAATTTTTAGCCTGGCTTAAAATTATATACCATAATAATGTATTTACATACTTTGTATGATTACATTTACATCACAAAGCCATTAAAATAACCTTTACATATAAAGATCAAACAACAATTGGTAGACCACCTGCTGAAGATCGCTGAGCTAGAAATTAAACTGAAGTGCTGTGTCTCTAGCTGAATTTGGGCAAGATATGCTTGTTGAAATGAGAAATGGACATTAAAACCAACTAGTGGTCTGGGCAGCTGGTCAAGCACTGTTCAATAATACTCAAATCAATGTGCTGTGACTACAATAATAATGTTATGGTTTCACATGGATGAGGTCACAATAAAGTCCTTACAGTAGAGTCGAATTTGAGCTTAAATGAATCCTGAAGCTCTCGAGTGATGTTTCGGCTTCATTCACTCAGGTCTAATCCATTAAACCAGACTGGACAAAACAGTCTTAACTGCCAGAGTTTATTGCCTTTATACATTTCAGAATTCAGGAAATTTCTGTACAGTTGTGAAATTGCACATACCATGTTCTGATTGCAGCATATGTGTTTATTGAGAGATTAATGACAAGTACTAGAGAGGACTGCAGTGGTGCTGACGGTCACAGTGCTATATGTAGAATTGAGCAGCACCTGCTAAGCCGGTTGTCTCATAGGAACAGAAAAACTGTTGCAGTCAGCAAGACTTGGCCAACTTTAAACCCTCTTTGATTAAAAGTGCATGTAGGCACACTCACATTCAGGTGTACACACACTCCTCTACATATAGTCATACACAAGACACACACACTCTCTCTTTTTCAAACACCTGCAGTGCATCACTGCCAATGCTCCTGCAGGATTTCACTTGACTCCTCTGTGCTTAACAGTGCATGTGCCAAATGACCTTGAAGGTGGCTGATCTCTTTTCTTTGCATATCAGCCAACCACTAATCTGAATATTCTTCAGCAATTTTAATGGTTGATTCTTAATTATTACATTTTGCCCTCCCAGACCAGAATATGTGTTAACTCACACACAACTTATCAACACACAGAACATGGACTTACCTTGAGGAATTTGTATAATAGAAAAGTGAACCAGTTTGTGAGCATTTTCTCAGCCACAGACTCCGTTCTGAAAAACAAACAAATAAACAGAGTAAATAAATAGATAAATAAAAGCAGCACAAAGCCACGATTATCACTGTGAGTGTCATGCACAAATGCGATTACCATGACCATGAAAAATTCACTTCACAAAGGACGGTGTCTCCTAATGAATAGGACTTTGTTAAACAAACGCATTAGCTGGAACATGAATTGTGCTCTGCAATCTATAGCCCAAATCTGCAGGCTGTCTTTATTACCACAATAATCCACAAGACCCTAATACAAGAAACCCAATTAAAAGCCTTTATATGATCTGGCTGGATTGATGCCAAGTGTACCTACTCTGGCCTGGAATAAGACTAGACTCATCCCCCCCCACACAGTCTGACCATTGAGCTTGAAATGGATCACGTTACAATAGAATGAGGCTGAATGGAGAGCTGGGGTGTGTCGGAGTACATCATGATTGGCTAGCACCTTCGCTTGGACCACAGGCTCTGATCTGGCATGAGAGATGTTCATACATAATAACTATAACAAAGTGAAACTCAATATACATAGATCCGGTGTCTCCAGCCTATGTGTGCCGCAGGGAGCTGGTGAATTGCCAAGGCGCCCTGCAATGAGCCAGGGCACAGAGCATCAATATTTCAGGATTACAGCATTGTGATGTGTGTGTATCTACTCCTCCTCTGCCTCCCTGTATCCCAGCTGCCACCTGCATTCCCTCTGTCCTGCTGCCGTATTGAGACTTGCCGCTGCACAGTATCGTGTGTACATGTGCATGTACGCGTGCCTGCGTGTGCCCGCTAAGCTGGCGCAACACCTGGAAAGGATTAGTGTCCCCTTGTTTTGTAGCCACTGCCTTGAGTGAGCCAAAGGAGGACAGGTCCAGGGGTCAACAGGGTCACGTTTCATCTTTCCTTTCATCTCCATCCTAACACTGCCCTGTAATCATCCTCACTCCAACTGTTCTCAATGCCTGGACCAATTACAAGAGAAACTGTAGGCGGGGGTAAACCTGGAGATGGACCGCAGTACAAAAAAAAAAAAAAAAAAAAAACAGATAAAGGGAGAAAAAGGCTTTTCGCCACCTTTTCGCCTTGGTGTACTGTTATTCCCATTAGCTTTCTCTTTCTTGTGCTATCGGCTGGTTTAATGGTAATTATTGTTGGCAAGACCCTATAAACTCACTTACCCATATACTGTGTTACCTCTCGGCTCACCGGAGGGGGATTAAGTAGCCTCATTGCCAGACAATTCTGGCACAATCTCTCCATAACTTTGCCACAGCGCCAAGAGCAACCGACTATCACTGTCCCCCAAATCCTTATGTCACATATCACTGGCACACAGAGCGAGTGCTTGTTTGGCTTTGGTTTAGGGAGGCAGGAAAAGTGATGCCCATCCAGCAGTGAGGAATGGGATATAGGCAGCACCTGGTGCTTAGTTCCCCCTGATTAAACAGCCATTTCAAAGTGGAACAAAGTAAAATCTGCTGGAGGATTCCTCCACGCCGAATGTGCTATGAGGCTCATTGGAGCTACACTTCATAAACCAGAGGAAGAGGGAGAGGAAAGAGCTCCATATATCTTCCTCATCATCTCTCGCATTCAGCAAAGGCCATTTACATTCGATGCTGATTTCTGCCACTGCAAATGGATGTGAACAGCCAGCTCTGCCAACATCGAGGACCTGAGAGTGGTTTATGATTCCAGAGACCCTGCAAAAATGAGAACTGTCACTCTATGACAGCACTGCAAATGTGTGTTATATGCAGAAAATGCATCTCGTAAACAAGTTCATAGAATTAACTGTGTTGCTAAGCATGTGGTGTTGACTGAGTAAAGGTTTTACTAAGAGTTAGTCTCAGCCTGCTATGAAACTGAAACTATGCTTAAGCTAAAAGCTGGCAATGGGCTGACGTTATTTACCTTGCAGCATCATAGGCTTTATTTTCTTAAGCAAACAATCATCTGCTGAAACAAACTCCCGGTATGCCCCCCTCCATAATGCACATGTGGTAAAGAACGCAGCTTGAAGCCAGGAATAATTTCAATTTTGCACTCCGCCTCACGTGGAGAACATTGTCCGCTCAGCGCACTGTCGGGTCCTGCTGCGTAACCATGGTCCCCCTTCACTAAGGATTATCCCCAGAGAATAATCACAGGACTTCTTTTAAGCCTCTGCCTGACTGTGTGTGTGTTTGTGTGTTTATGAAAGTGTGTACGAACGTCTTGGTCAGTAAATGTCTGAGTAATAATATGTGCACGAGCATATGCAGGAACAGGAGAATTCACTGATGCCATACATATACAGAAAACAGGCTACATGATGAGAGAGGTTATTTTTATTTGTAGATGTGGGCTGCAAGGAGCGAGGGAGAAGGAGAAATACGACAGATGGTTCTCGAAGCTGCCTGTTAGTTAGTTAGCCTGTGTGTGCTTGTGAACTCAGGTTGAGGCTGGACAGATGGGGCGGCCGTCACAAGCGCTTTCTTGGAAATGGGGAAACGAAAGCTGGTTGGAGGCTTCTGCCAAAGATGTCCTGCATCTCTGCATTTTAAACAGAGATTTTGAAATCATGCAGTGAAAGAGAGACAGGGATAAGAAAATTATTCTCAGACAACAGATTAAGCTTCTCTCTTCTGGTCCTGTGCTCTCTATTGTGCTTTGCTAAGCAGGTGCTGGAGGTTAGACAGCTTCCATGTGGTAAAGATCACTCTATATACCCATAAGTGTCTAATCCATTGAAAGATATGGACTAAAACAGTGCTTCTCTGATCTGGAGGATCACAACCCAAAATTAACAAATACAAATAACCCAAAATTAACAAATACTATTTTTGTGTATCGTTGGGTCTAAGCAGTCCATGGTGATTTTAATAAATGTCAGTGTTTAATTTTTATGATAATTTGTATATAATTTTTTTTTTTTTGTATTATGTTGAATCTGGAACCTGAAGCAAAACCCTTTGAGAGCCACTGGACTACAGGTCATGATAAGACATTGTGGTTGCACTTTATTTTACAGTACGTGTACTTACATGTACTTATAGTGTACTTAGTGTACTTACAGTGTATTTATCTAAGAAAGTTCTGGTAATACAAGGTAACTGTTAGGGTTAGGTTTAGGGGTAGGTTCAGGGTAGGTACCTAGTTATTACATAGTTATTGTAATTACTATAATAAGTACATAATATGTACATGAGAAACAGGACTGTAAAATAAAGTGCTACCGACATTGTAGCAGACATCCATCTCAAAGTGCAGATGTTTCAGGTGCATACAAAAAGGTGACATGGTTGATTTTGTTTCTGACAGAAGCCTGACTGAAACAGAAAAATCTGTTTTATTTTCCACCGTTAATATGTACAGCAGCTCTTTATGCTATTAATCTTCCCTTCACTTATTTCAATTAATCACGCCTGGCATGTCATTATTTTGCTCTGAAAGCACTCTATTTTTTTTTCAGAACAGTAGTTTCAGTTAGCAAAAATATCAGAAGTGTAAGTCAACAAACTTTACATATCAATTGCTAGAACATTAAGAAAAATTAAAGAGACTTTAGAAGTTTTCTATGAGCAGACAGTGGAGAAAAATCAATATGGTATAGTAATAATATTGTCCTCTATGCTGTTAGAATACAGAGATACAAAGGAGCTGATTGCATGGGGAATTGAAGTTCACATGTCTCCCTACATTCAGTATTTTTTTTTAGTGCACTGTTAATTGGATCTCAAACTAATTAATCCTAATTACCATTTAATGATGAGCATGTCAGTGGATTATATATTTGGGGGAGAAAGTGTGCATTTTGATGTCCCCAAATGCAATTAATCCCATTCAGCGTACTGTCCACGTATGAAAGACAATTCACAGAGGTCATCTGTTCTCGTCTATGAAGTTGACTATAATTAGAATCAGGCAGATTGAAATGATCCCAAAATTTAGAACATGTGCTCTGTTGATTACACTCACTTGAGAAGCATTTATAATCAGTAAAATCCAATAGACTGCAGGACTAGATTTTTGAGATAGCTCTTTATGTGCAATGTGTCTAGTACCTTCTGAGTAAGAGTTTGGGATGGTTCTTGCTTTCCAGGTTCTTGTCAATGAGGTCAGACAGCAGGTGTTTGAGCACGTCCGTTGCATACTCTAGTTTACTTTGCAAAACGGTCATGATCAAGGAGGCGACGTTGCCGCGGTCTCGCATGGAGAAGCCTCTCTGAGACTCAAGAGTTCGGATGAAGGACAGCAGGAAAACCTTGTTGTTGATAAGCTGTCCAAACAGTTTTAGGCCCTTCTCCACCTGTTCCTGTCTATAACCTGGCACCTGGAGAAAAAAATGAATAAATAAAAACACAAAACAGGAAGACAGTGGTTACAAACAGATGACATTTCACAACCTGAATGTAATAATTCATCAGCATATTTATTAAATAAATAATCAAAACTGACACCATTTGTTTTAAAACGAGAGATTCTTGGTCTTATTTTGCACAATTTATTAGTGCAAGTTATTTTATTTCAGTTGTTACATTTATTATTATTGTTTGATGAATTAAAATTAAGTCCTACTCTCACTGAATGTCCTGTTTCAATTAG
The DNA here is from genome assembly GCF_018340385.1 of Cyprinus carpio. Taxonomy (NCBI): domain Eukaryota; kingdom Metazoa; phylum Chordata; class Actinopteri; order Cypriniformes; family Cyprinidae; genus Cyprinus; species Cyprinus carpio. The sequence goes on from NC_056575.1 coordinate 10,164,919, forward strand.
AAATGCATCCAATTAGAGCATATTCCATGTTGACTTTAAGTAGCCTTCCCTTCAGAGCTAACCAACTCATGACAACTATTTCAAATGTTATTTTTGTCATGTTTAAGATGGGTCACTTAAACTTCAGCTTGGTTTTGACTGAAAAGCTTTTTCAACTCTCTAATATGCCCTAATACATCCTCTGCTAGTGTCCAATGAAACACCCACAAGCATTTAAACTAAAGAGAACCAAACACATTAAACAAATAAAAAACAAACATAAAGCCAAACAAACCAGTATACAAGTTAACAGTTTACATCTAATAAAAGCTGCTCACTGGGTTAAGAAGCATTCATTGTGCACTTAGAATACCTGATGAAAAACACTTAACCATGCAGAGACCTCATGACATCATTTGATGTCATTTGCCTCATCAATAATCATTAAACACCTGTCAGAATCTCGAGACGGCTCCTGTCATTAGCTGTGATTTTACAATAAACTTTTCCAGAGAGAGGGGACGTTTATTCCAATTAAGTCTTAACTGATAAAGTTGATTTGGACCAGAGCTCAGCTGGCATAAGCAGGTAAGGTATGGCTCGTATGTTGGCTGAAAAAATGTGTGTGATACAATTAAAACTGTCCATCACAGTCATAGCAGGGCGTAAATAACCCATAGCTCGGTGTACTCTACGTTAGATTTTAATTGTGTTCTCCTCACTCAAGTCAAGTCGCATGTCATTACTGTTATTAACAAAAGACTGATTGTGAATCAGAGAGCAGCTCATTACTTTAAGAAAAAAATGAGCGAGAGAGAAAGAGTATGCATGTAGATTATAATGAGAGGTGCTGCCTTTTGTTTACTGAGAGTGAATACAAACAGCACAGTGACAGCTTTAATTCCCAACAACCCCACTGTGCTGTTAGTCCTTCAGAATCGAAAAACAGAAAGAAAAAAATATCCTTAGCAGCCATTATTGTGACTGCTCCTCACACAGGTACAATGCACAGTAATTACATGCATACATGAATATGCAAATATATGCATGTACATCTCAGAAACTCAGTAAAGGGCCCTTTGGATGCAATTTTGTTATTTCACAAAACATTTTTGCATCAATAAAATTGTCCGGTTACCTCCAGGTCTCTAAGGACAGGGTGCTCTTCGATGCCAGGGAATAAAACTCGCATGGTGTATGTGCGGTAGTCCAAGAATGGAATACCAGCTCCGTCCAGGTCGCTGGTCAACTCATGAATGTCTGTCTGCAGCTCTGCAAATGCTGCGGAAGATGCAAAACATGAAGAACAAATAGGTTGAGATCAATAAACTACATACTATGTGTATGTCTTACAAATGTTGCAGAGTCGGTTTATGAAGTATTCTGAATATTGTTTACTCGATTGTAAAAATTCGGACTAATAATCTGGAGTGACATCACTTTTTTAATCCACCTCCCGACTACTTACCCTCTTTACACTCCAAGGCTACTCTGGACTCCAGGTTGTCCATCTGCATCTGCAGGCGCTTGAGAGTGAGGTCACTCTCACGGGATTTGCGCTTGTAGGCAATGAGGACAATGACGATGAAGAAGATGAGAAGGCCTCCTGCCCCAGCAATGCTAATGACGGCGGTGCTGCTGAGGGGGCTGTCAGAGGTGATGTGGACCACTCCTGGCGAAAACTCGATGCCACCTACACGGGCCTAAAATGGAGCACGTTTTGTGAAGATTTAAATGAAACCAATACTTTGTAGTAGGTAAAATTTGAAGTCTGGCACCTTGTTCAATAACTTGAGCTACCATTCGAAGCAGATCAGAATACATCAAAAGAAAATTATATTTTATTTGATGTCATTGTGTCATAGTAAGGCCAATGAAAATGAAACAGACAGCCACCCGGAGTACCCATTGAAATAAAAAAGTTTTTGTTAGGGTTTTCAGCTCTAATAAGTCTTATTGGGGAGGTATTTTTTATTTCTCTTTCAGCCTCTCAGAAAGTTCAATAACCACAAAGTCCCCAAACCATTAGTTCATGGTGAAAAGTGGATATGAGCCCCAGTATTCATCAACTTACCAGAACCTTATGGCGTCCAGTCAGATTGGGCGATTCGCAGAGCAGTTGAGTTTCTGATACAGTTAAGGTGCAAGGTTTGTCTCCAATCAGAACAGTGTAGTTCAGCTTCCCGTTGCCACCCGGGGCTGGAGGGAGGAAGTTTCTACCCTGCAATTCACATTCATAAAATATAGCAACTGCAATAGACAATCAAATAGACCGACAATGCTGAGATTTAGGTTAATGTTTGATTTACTTTGAGAATGATGGGGGACCCTGGCTTGAGTTCCTGGACCCCAGACACAGTGAGCGGTTCAAACACTGGATTCGGGTAGTACATGAAGTTGGTGTTGTTGAGGGCCAGCACAGACTGCACGTTGTCCAGGATAAAGCCAAACTCATCAGGTCTCTCTGGCACTTCCTTTTGCCTGTTTAGACTGTAGGGAAGCTCTGGGGCCATGCACTGCATAATGGTGGGACTCAGAACCTGACATATCTGGTAGAAGAAAATAAATAATACTGAACGTTCAATAAGTCATTTGCAGTCCATTTGCGATTCAGAATAAAACAGAAACATTTAGATTCAGATTTACAACTATACTGCATTTACATTACAAACAATAATTCAGATTAAGACTGCTTAAATCAGTTATGCCCAGATTAAAAGACCTGGATTTAACTCATTCATATATACATAATTTGTCTCAACAAAGCAGCACTAAATTATTACCACTTTTAAAATGGCCACACTCTGATTGTGCCTGCAGTGCTGGTGACTCACCAACGGATAACTAACTGTGCTTATCTTTGCTTCCCTGAGAGAGATTTGACATTGTCATCTCTCCTTGACTCTCTGTCTGTCTTCATCTCTCTTCCTTCTCTCACATAGGTCACATATACATACTGCAGCTCAATGCGGTTGTCAGGCCATTGAGTACTTAATCTCATTCTGTACACATCATTATTTACAGGAAGTCAGTGTTTCTCAGCCCACTTCTTTACATTTCCTCCTTTTTTCTTCTTAGCAGGTCAGGTTTATTAAATGTAAAGTCATGGCATAGGTTTATTCAAGCCTATATGGTTTCCCAATATGAAATGTATAAATAAAAACCGGACAAGACCCTTGAGTTTTGTGAACCCACACTGCTTTGCAGTTGGCTGTTACAATACCCAGACAGCAGACTCGCCATCAAAAACATCCCTACAGATATCTCCAGTCATTTTAATTGGATTCTTCACAAAGCTGTAGCAGCCAGGCAGTTGAACCTTCACTTCCTCTAACACAAAGACTTCAATAGAAGGTCGTAACAGGTGGAACTGTTCAAGATAAAATAGATTTCAGGTCACCATATTTTTCAGAGCACAAAGTCTGGTCAAACTCTTTTCAGACTAGTTATGAGCGATCGCATTACAAACAAGGGTATGAGAGGTCTTGTGCCCAACAAACAACTTCATTCAAAGACTGCGAAGTAGGGTATGACTTTTTTTCTGCTGTGCTTTGAGGAGCAGTGTGCCAAAGCCTAATCATATCGCAGCCCAGATGCTAAACGCGGCCATGTGTGAGATACGAGCATGAGATAACATTACGCTCTTTTGTCTCTGTTGCCTTTTAATCAGATCTCACTGAGTGCAGCCTCCCATGGCTCTTTGGGTTCATTCTGAAGACGGGGAACATGATACCCTTGTCTATGCATCCACCCTGTGTTACGGCATTCTCCTCTTTCCCGTACAAAGGGAACATTGCTGCTACTGCTGCTGAGACCTGGCACTTTTTCTGTTCTCTGTCTGTTTCTTTGTCTCTCTCTCTTTCCTTATTTCCCTCTTTTATGCAGCTACTCTCCTGGATCCAATGGTGCGCAGCCGACACAGGTGATTGGAGCGGGGGAACGGTCTGCTAATGGTCATTCCAGTTCACTAGCCTCAGGTTAGGTGAAGGCCGAGTGATCGTTTACTGTGGAAAATGTTTGCACTTACGTTGACCGTCTCCAAGTTCTTATACTTGGCTCTGATGAGAGGAGTCTGGATGATGTCCAGGTTTGTCCCGGTCACAGTCACTGGTGTGTTGCCACTTTGAAAACAAGACCATGTTTGTTAACTTTCTTTTTGTGTAGTTCCTTACAATAATCTTTAGATAATATTTTTTAGTCTAAAATCAACAACACACTGACTTTTAACCAATGATATTTAATTTGAACAAATTAAAAATCACATATAGAAATAATATTCTTGATCCTCCTCCCTCATCACAGGTTCTGCGGCAACATTATGGGTGGTTTCCCCAACAGCCCCGTCTTAACTGGCTTTGTAGTACACACACCTGAAAATGCTCCACTCAGGTTCAAGTTTGGTGATAGTGGGGTCCTCCACATACTCAAACTTGAGATCTTTGTGAATGTGGGCTTTATCCACAAACACTGATAAAGACACATTTCCGTAGCCTTGCATGGAGGCGTGAGAACGACATGTTATCCACTGTCCTCCTCTCCTGTTTAATCAAAAAGAAAAAAAAATAGTGTATGAATAGATGTATTTTTGCATTATGCATTTTAAAAAAAATATTTGAAAGCTTAAAACTAAATTAAACTTTCAGTTAAAAAAAAAATTGAAAGAAAAAAATAATTGTCTCTCCTCCTTTGTCATCATTATACTGTAAGTATATTGATACCTGCTTTAGAAATTGGTTAAGTTAATTGATTTTGTATTATTAAAGATTTGGTTTTGTTGATTTTATGTGGCTGTATAGAGTATTCGGCATACTAGACCTAAATTAATCTTCTGCTCGTATAATCAGACACTTTGGTTGTACCTGATGCAAGACTAGAGTGATGGCTATTGATGTTATTGATTAAAGTTCAGAAACTCTCAAGCTCTTAAGATCAGTATTGAATTTCTTTGGGGGCTTGAATCCACCAGAGGCTTTGAATTACCGGCAAACCAACCAAAAAGGATGATGACATCTCAAAGGGCAATGCTCTGTACCTTTCCATTCAACCCTACCTTTGATAGGTGCACTTCTGGTCTTTGAGCATGACTGACACATTGCTGCCCGCGTCCAGGTTGCTGCCAGTGATGTTGACTATGGTGCCCCCAGATACTGGCCCTCGGTTCGGCTTTAAACTCAACAATCTAGGGATCTGTAGAGATCAATGTCAAAAAACCAATGGGAATTATTTACAAGCACACACATCACATGACAGAGGTGAGGCAGCAATCCCTCATGTTTTTCTTTCCTTTGTATCTTTTTCCCAATCTGATTATCACCTCTTTTTCTCAGAACACCAATTGCCCTCTTCACCCAAGAATCACATAATCCAATTACTACATCTGAATGAGACATAAAAGCCATTAATGTTTGCATAAAACTGCTAAACGCTATAAAATGTCTCTATATCGGGAAAAATTACATTGCAGCTCAATTCATTTAGATGGCTGGATCACAATCTGATTTTGGGTGTTGTATCAGCATGTGCGCTGGGAGTAATAGAAGCAAGAGAAAAGTGTAGGATGGATATAAAAATGAGTGTGGCCAGTGTCATGCAAGATTCTATCAAACACAGAATCCTATTGGCTGAAAGACCTTTTTTAAGCCGAAAAATCCTACAAAATTGTTTTAAGTATGTGGTCTCAACCATATAAATATGCTGATGAATATCTTGTATTATATAAATGAAACAATAAATGCTAAACTAACGATTCTTCTCAGTTCTTCTCAGTTGGTAAGCATATTGGCTTAGAATACCCTTATAAACTTCAAGCACACATTTGTTTTATTCAAATAGTAAATCAAGATCCCTATCAAGGGAAATATTAAGTAAATTACATTCTGAAAAATAAGCGCAATAATGCCTGTGCAAAGGGGGAAAAGATTCTGTGGGAGGAAACAATCTTACACAACAGCAGCAGTAAAATACAAGTTTTATGGTTAGCCTCTCTGGGTGCTGACCGAACACTTGGTGGGGTCAAGTGCCCACTGATATGACTAAGTACATCAGCAGGACTACATGGCCAAAGTGTTCACTCTTTATTAGAGAAACAACAGTAAATCCAAGCACTTTAAACCCTGAAGTGGCAAAGACTTGTTATTATACAGATATGATTCAGAACATAGTAGACAGACCAGCAGTTCATTGGGGGTTATTTTACAGCCAGTGATTTGATGAGGTACTCACCACAAAGTAGTAGTACTTAGATGACTTGGCCATGAACTCGGGACGACACTCTCCAATGCACACTTGGATGTTTCCAGCAAACTGGCTTCTTTCCGCTTTTCCCATTTCACACACAATCCTGTAAAACACACACATACGCACTCAGTCGACCAGAACAGTTCCACAATAACAAGCAAACCAATTATGGAACTTTACACAAGAGACTTTAATGTCTGTCTCTGCCATAATAATATAGGCATGAGATAATACACTTTAGGTTAATATAGAGTTAATCTGCCTCCTCGTTCCATGACAGGTATCAAACTTTCTCATGCACCACAATAAGAAGCTCATCACTGCGTCCAAATAATAATAATAAACTTGTGCTGCTGCAATCTGCAGCAGAGAAATTCAGAATAAAAAAAGAGGGTTTTTCAGGTCAGGACAATAATACGAGAGAATTTTTCAAGCTGTCAGCAGGGCTTTCTCAAATGCTTGCCAAATAACACATAATTATCTTTTGCTGTCCTGACCTCAGATTAAAAGTTTCTTTAATGCTTTCTCTGTGTTTACTGCCAATTCATATCAGGCACTTTTAAAAGACACAGGGTTCTTGGCAACATTTATTAGGCCTGTATTATGCTAACTCAGGCTGCATCTGTAAAGAACACATGTTTAGAGACTAAAACAAATCTATTAAGGCAATTCAAGGGAGGTGACATCATTTAGCACAGATAGTCATTAAATCCAGGTTAAAAATGTGCCATTATGAAATGTCAAATCTGGCCTGGTACTATAATAAACTCTGAAAGTGCTATAAATAAAAAGTGTTTTGTAAAGTGTTCCTAAATTTAGACACTTACTGTTCTGCTGGTATATATCCCTCGGGTACTGGTGTACATTCCACATCTGCAACCTTCACATGGTCCTTAATCTCACTGAACTCCAGTCCCAGGTTCTCGCCACGGATAGTCACCAGTGTTCCACCTTCACGCGGCCCTCGAAGTGGGGTGATCTGTAGACAAGTCACCATACAGACATAAGGAAGTGTGATTATTCCCATGAAATAAGAAACAACATGGAGAACTCTCACACCCCCTGGCATCTTCATCATTGGTACGAACCAGTAGGAAGTGGAGAATGACTTAGCGATTCCTTCATGCACCTGCAGGAGTCAGTGATTGTGAGATAGTGTGAGGGGAGGGCGACAGCGAGAAAAGCTGTGAGTGATTTGGTTCAGTGGGATAATTGGGCCGCTCTCTGTCAGAGCAGCAAAGCCTGCGTGCTTATGGTGAATAATGATCAGCCGCACAGCCAGCTGAGCCAGCCGAGTCCTGACTATAGCAAAAACAAAGCCATGCTAATTTATGAACACAGAGTTGGCGTCTGGGAGAAAATATGCCGACACCAGCATGTAAAATCATATGCTGCTAAGATTGGAATATAAACACAGGCGTGCACAAGGATGCTTATTTTCATCTGTGCATGTCAGGCGATCAAACACCTTTTATTCTTTGCTCCTAGGGATGCTAAGCATTACTGATTAGAGCTAACATATCTGTAATGCACTTGCATGGTGCTATCACTTGCATCTTCATGCTTTTGCTGGTGTTATACAATTAACACAAGAAACACTTGGCTGCCGAACCATTAAACCCTTAAAGAAAGGCATTTATGGTGCATTAAAATTTAGCGACTAAAAAGAAATCACACTTAATTTAATTGGCAATTCATGTGCCATAAAACATCTCTTGTGATGTCAAATGTAGACAGAGTTATGTCTGCTCGGTGAAGTTATTATTAAATGCCATAAGCAAGATCCATATAGTCATAACAGACCCAGCTATCCAATCAGAATAAACAATTCTTCTAACTCTGATTCTGATCAGTAGGTTTATAACAGTTTAGATAATAAATAAAATAAAAACCGGTGTACGATTCCTCTGGAAACACTAACTTACTGAAATGTGGCGGAAGGAAAGAAAGAGGAGTAAAGCCTGCATGCAATTCATTCCCACAATGCATTTGTGAATAAATGCACTTGTAAATAACAAAGGTAAGTGTTTAGCTGAAACCACACAAGATGAACAGCTCTTTTATTGATTGACTATCCATCAACACTACAAAAAGAGCCTATCAAACATATTCTGACAGTCTGGACGCACGTGTCTGAGGTCAGGCCTCATAAGTGTATCGACAGCTGGGCTATTAGGCCAAATGTAGGACACTCATTCCTCATCTTAGCAAAACGAGGGACCGTTGGATCCCAAAGGGGAATATAGACATGTTAACATCCCGGCTCTGTCATTATTTTCTACCAGATAATGATCCAACTTTAGGTCCGAGATCTCATTAGCAGCCTGGTGAGAGGTAATTTCCCTTTAACCCATCACATCCACTGATCGTAGCAGAGAGCTTCAAGATTTTCACAGGTTCTTTTTTTTGCTACGGAGTACTGTGGGAATATTGATATCGCAAAGGCTCTAACTGTCTATTTAAATTTGAAACATGCCAGTGTACAATGAACACACCCTGTCTGGACAAAGCATTTTATGGAACATTATAGCATCATAATTTATCTCTCCAGTAATCCAGTTTAATCATAGTCTTCCTCTTCTAAGATACTATCAATGTCTTTACTATGCCCTTAGGGACTTATATCTTTTCGGGACTACTTTGAGTTTTAAGATATTTAAGATTTAAGATTATTTAAAATGAAATAACAGACCCACTTTCATACTTTACTGGAAAGTCATTGTAAAATTGCAACCTTCCGCTGAGAGAACGAAGCAGGGGTGTAAATGAGTATGAACGGAAGAGAGAAACAGAGTCTCTTTTCATTAGGAGCTGGGGAGTTGATTAGATTTGTGACTTTGACAAGCTAATTGATGGTTGTTGCAGAAAAAACACTTAATCACTATCCACTTCAATATCAGCGAAAGATTCTTCATCTACAATGTCACAGTAGTAGTGCATTAGAATACATTAAGACCTGTGAGCCGATCAATTGAAAGAAAGACGATGAGAGTGATAATCAGAGACAGTGAGAGTATTTATGAGGCATGAGGAGAGCTCGGATCTGGAGATGGAATAAAAATAGAGAGCTCAGTCCAAGACTTCCCTTCACAATACCCACAGCTCCGCTTGGCTTACTTCCATTTCAGTCTTTCAGTGTGTTAATTGCCAATTAGAACCTCAGCTATTATCAAACAAAGCACTGAAGTGATTGTTTAACATGGTGGTGACTGTAAGTTTGTAAAAATCTAGGTGCATTTGCAGAATGAACTGGATTTTAGGATATAATTAGTGCTCTAAGTATTAAACTTTACTGCATAAATCACAGTTTATACTACAGACATCAATAATTGTGCAGCTTAGGATAGGCATGCTTTTACTTTTCTAATAGATTTTTACACATGCAATTTTCAAATATATTCAGATGCGACCAAAGTTTTTGAGCAGTGATCTCATTGGCTTACTACAGCTTTTCTACTTCATTCCATACTTTCATTCCAGTAGTTTTTATAATTTTTCTGTGAATGAGCTGTTCCTCGTGCCAACAAATTTCTGAGATTCTTTGATTAACAAGCTTCAGACACAACAACTGTTCGTCATTCAGAGCCTGTGGCATTCAAACAGGTAGTCTTCCCTTTCTGCTATGTTCATCAATCAATTTGATGGGGCACTACAGATGGAGTTGGTGGTGCAGAAGCTTTAATGTTCCTCCTCGTCTCCATCCTTCCACTCTCTTGCTATTCTTCTTCCCTCAGTATTCTGCCCAATATCACACTTCCATCTTATCTCAATGCATCCATCTGTTCCTCCTTTGCCTTTTTTCAGTTTATATCAACTGTTCATCTACACAATGATGGTTATCCATAAAACATGCATGTCAGTGAGTACAACTGAGCTATTTAGTAATATTGTACTTGCGTAACATAATATTTTACTAAGAATGACATAAAGCCAGAAATTTAAGATTTAAATGATAGTATAAACTTAACTCTAAATAAAAGAAATATATCAGCAATTATAGTTCATCTTTTATAAACTTTGCACCTCTAAACCAGTCGTAAATGTACAAGACTCCCAGTGTCATGGGTAGTGACCTATATATACTGTATACAGTGAGACCACATTGAAAATCTTTGATACAAAAAAAAAGTACATAGTGAAGTAAAATCATTTAGATTAAAAAACATTAAATCAGAAAAGAAGTGTTTCCAAAAGTGACTTTTTGACTCTGTGTTACGGTCTATTTTTGTGTGTGGACTGGTGCACAGTGTTACCTTTGTGATTTTGGGGTGCGTGCACTTGCTATTGATGCCATTGTGCTCGAGCCACATGCTCTGCGGGTGAGGACAGTGCTGTTTCAGAGAGCAACGGTTCTCTCCCTTACACCACACACAGCCGAACAGAGGGTCTGCCTTCAGACAGAGTCCACAGCTCTCCCGCCGTGCGTCACACTTGTACAGGTGCACTGGGGATACAGGAAGTGCAAAGGGCAAGTTAGGTAGGGAAACCCATGGGCCATCAATCAAAGCAAAAAACTGATGGAAACTGATGTAATTTGCAGCAATGGCTTGAAGTACTATAGAAATCATATAATCCCTATTCACTTGCTTCATCTCGGCTGTAAAGATAACAGCTCATCTCCTCCTCTCCCTAGTACAGCAATATTATATTTCATCTCCATGGCAACCAAAAAGGCATTTTTAATTGCTATTAGATGCTTGTATGATCTGTCCATCAACTGCTGCCCCCTGAGTGTTTCCCCCTTAGCAGGAGGGAGAAATCTCACACACTTTACTTCCCCTCTTAAATTAGTCTAACCTTCACACAGACACACACACAGCGCTTTAAAAACACTCACACAAATTCAAACTGCTCACTGATTTGGATTAAAGCAATGGCATGTCCAAATCCCATTTCATATAAATGAAAATGTTCTTCTAGTCTTGACATTGAGCATACATGTTTAAAAATCTCTGAAGGCTCAAACTGCCTCTGCAATTAGTCTGAATATTCTTTTAATGGCCAGAGGATCTCTTTGAAGTGAAAAAAAAAAAAAAAATGTCTTAGTATTTTTGTCTTGCTTTCCAATTCAACTATCTAAACATCCAGTTGATGAAAATCACCTAAGATGCAAAACTGCATAACATATTAAGATGTGATACCATGGATTAATTACTGTACATTTTTATTACCCCACTGGAAAATTGGTTTAAGCAAAAATCTAACCAAAAAAATATTATATAATAGTACTAAATATATTGTTTACATAAATTTGAATATTACAATATAGAGTATAATATCAAATTATGATGAGATAAAATATTGATTAGTGTTAAAATAATCTTAAAAGTTCTAGACTCTTTAACTGGCCAATGAATCAGCTTTAATTTGCCAAGGACTGTCCAAGACGCCTCCTCACTGACAGGTAAAGCAACCGATCACAGTTAGTTTTGTTTAGCTTCATGTTTAGGGGTGTGAAAATGTAAAGCTGAGATAACAGATCGGCGTGCAACAAATAAATCATTCATTCGAGAACGTTGTCTTCAGTGGTCAAGAATCTATGCCATGAACTTCACATACATTTGAAAAACTAGCGTTCAGTTAAACCAATCAGTGGTTTGACCAATGAAGACTTTGAAACTCCCAAAGGATTTCCCATTTTGTGTGATTTATGCATCAGACATTCAACCAACAGTCCGTGGGTGTGATGTCTGAGACTGATACTAGGGTGAAAATTATTCAGGGTTTCATACTGGATTTCAGCTTGTACTGGGTTGAGTTTAAATTCATTATATTTAGTTGTAATTATAATATATCTCTCTTCCTCTCTGTAGAAGGTGTTTGTTGGCCAAACAACAGCTGACTCTAGGTCTCTGACTGGCTGTCTAACAGGTGGGTACACACACAGGTCAATTTTAAAGACTATGGTAGATCTAATTGCTACAAAATGTCTCTGACCTTCTATGTGGTGCAAAGATATACACACAGGAAGAAGATGAGAGGTGTGAACACGAGATATTGTGATATATTTAGATAAATAGAAGGTAGGTAGGATGAGGAAGAAGTTAAGTAAAAACAGAGGCTATCAGCAGTCAACTCCACCAGGATGTCAGGGGATAGATGCTGCAAGTCTGTTGCTATGGAGACTGAATCCAGGGGTACTAGCAGGGCTGCTGGATCAGAGGCCTCACCTTTGTTTTGGGCCGGGTTGTCAATGCTGAAGTCTCCGTTCCAGATGACCGTCAGATCCACAGGGAGGCTACTCATCTCCATCCCATCATACGAGTACTGTAGCCATGGGAACAGAGTCAGACAGAGAGAGAGAGAGAGAGGTAGAGAGAGAGAGACATTTTTAAGAGCAATTTTATCATTCCTGGCAGGTTCATCCTTGGGTAAGTCATCACACCACACAATGGAGAGGACTCCAAAATCCCTACACTACTGATGTTGGGAGAACAAGCAAACATGCACTAAATATTCAGGACAGAACGCACTTGTGACTAAAATAACTGCTCTCACACAACTGCTCTCTCCAAACAACTGCTCACTTTTATCACGTCTAAGGCTTTGTGTGTTGCTTAAAATTCTGCACCTTGTTTCTGAGAGCACCCTTGTGTCCACAGACAAATTTGCTGAAACGTTTACTGAACACAATCACACACATACACAAACACAGTCTTACCGATGTGTTCTGGCACTGTACACTGGAGCTGTTGAAGCGGAGGGCGGGAACTCTCTGCTCCACGCCCTGTATAGTGAGTAAACACTCGTACCCACGCTGGCCCGACTGTGGCTGGGGCAGGTTCTTGGCCCGAAGGGTGATGGGTTTCACTATGTTCACTGGAACCAGGATACGATCCGCTGGAAGAAGCTGAGGACATTCCTGCAGGACAACAAACAACAAACTGCAAAGTCAAAAACAAAAACTCCCAGTCAGAAACTCCCTGGTGTTTCTCCTCAGAGTGTTTCCTTCAGGTTAGGCCTTAGTTGAGACCAACAAAACCTCAAAATGGGCATGGACCTGTTCTTAGCATCAAAATCCATCTCGACAGCTCCTTATATTGAAAGGATGGCTGGGCTGATAACGATGGTCTGAAGCTCATTAGCATGGCTGAATTGCTCTGGGGCAGAGTTTTAAAAAAGCCATTATAGATAATTTGAGAAGCTATCTACAAAAAGAATAAAAGTGAGTACCGTTAATTCAAGCAGACAAAAAGATGTAATTTTACAGGGAGAAAGAGAATAAAGAACTTTACAGTGTATTTTTTCTCCATGTCCCTGACTACAATCTATAAGACAGATGTAACATTGTCTTTTGGATACTACGAAAGAAACCAGTGAGGTGGCGCAAAGTGGTATTTATGCAGTGCAGGGCATTCAAAGTGCTCAGGCGGCTATTGTAATATGAATACAAACTGAGGTGCTATCTGGACCAAAGCGGCTATGGAATGCAGACTGAATACTGAGTGTGAATTTAAAGATGTGCTGCTGTAATATTTTGTATGGGCATGAGGTTGAGCCATAAACCGGATCCTACCGGATATTTACAGTACAGGAGATACTTAGTGTCTCACTTCAAAACACATGAATGCACACCATTCGCAAGCACACCAATGCTGGTAAGCATAAACACTTATCTTAACATGCCAAATAAACAAATACACCACCCACATGCATAATTGCAGCCTTAAATAAAGCAGCATAGACAGTAAAACACACACCCCACTCACACTCTGACCCTCATATCTCCACCCACACAGGTCCAGATATTAAAGTCATCAGTAAATGCAGGGCGTAAAACGCAGGCTAATTCCGCTGAGGATAGCCCTACACTGACCTGAATTTCAGCCAACATTCAAGTCGCTAAATCCCCATTTAGAGCCCCCTCACCTTCATAATACCTACCCAGCCCTGTGGTCTACAAGCGCCTCTCTAAGTCCTTCCACAGACCACCCTCCTAGGATTTATCTCCCCATTATCCTGATATAATGTGGACATGTTTATTGGCAGTGGTCTAAGTCATAAATAAGGCACGACAAGGGAAAACCACACTCTAAAACACCAATATCTCCGTCCATTCACGCCCAAGTCTCTCCGGCATGCACTTTCTTCTTTGAGGAAGGTGTCTGGTCGGTCACCCCCCACCCACCTCTCCACGCCTCTTATTGACGGATGAGCAGGGCTCCACTGGCAGGTTTATGTGGTGGGAGATTGACTCTAAGCATAACAACAGTATAATTGAAGGCTGGGAGGCTCTAATATGGAGTCTTCAGAGACACTGAAGACTTTGGCCAGGTTTACAAGAAGGCAGAGAAGAAAGGACAGAGATAGACACAATGAGAGAGAGAGAAAGTGGGACGGGAACAAACAAAACAGTCTATTAATCATTTCGAAACCTATGGCAGTTCCCATTTCAGCCTCAGTATATGATTTCGCATAAGAATGTCACCAAAAACTTTGAAGGACACAATGGCAGACAAATCACCCTGTCAGCATCAAACTAGCTCTTGTGGTCTTGCTGCTTTAAACATAATTGAAGCAGATCAAAAAAGTGGCAACACTTCCTGTCTTGAGCTCAGAAAGAGAGTCAATGTCCGTTAAGTCCAGAAAGAGAATGATTCTTGTAGCCTCAAGCCAGATACAACTGAAGAGTCTTACTGGAAGAGACGTTAATAAAAAAATGCAGAGACGGTAATTCAACATGCATTCATGAGACAAATGACTCCATACTGCGGTTTCCATCCTTGTCTGTGACGTGTGTCAAATCTGACAAGACATGCCCGAGGCGGCTCATTTGAGGTGGGAAAACAAAGCAGGGTTTGATTAAAAAAAAAGGGAAATTATTTTTAAGAATAGGCATTTTACAGATAAAAGAGGCTCTTGAGAGTGTGTTTACAGTCTTGGTCTGAGCAAGAGAGGCCTGAGGGTGAGCTGAAGTATAATGATGTGTTTGTCAAAGGAATGTGGAGTGAGGCAGAGAGCAATTGGTCTCCCGATTGTTTACTACTGGAGTGGGGGGTGCATTCAATTCACTGCAGCTGAATCTCCAACATCTCAGAACAGGACTTATATAATTAGACACTGCAGAAAGAGATACTGTAGGTGGGGGAAAAGAATGAAGTTCAGTGCGTGCGCTTCTGTTAGAGATGCACTGAGACAAAGATAATCATTGAGTGCGAGCAGGGAGGAAGACGCCCTGGCACAGAGAACAGAGGATAGCGAGCTGGCACGGAGTGATAGATCCATAATTAGAACTGTTTGAGTATGTATGCATAATGGCAGCGTTCAGTCGGGTAGAAGATGAAACGCCTAATTCTCTCCACAGCTCTTGCGGTGTTAGCTGCATGATTACCGAGGTTTCCCTTCACTCCTTTCCGCTTTAGCGTGCCTCCCTACCGCCACGGGCAAAAACTCTCCCCTCCCAATCCTTGCCACATTTTACTTCCTGCAGCTTCACACATGCTCTTATGTTCTCTCACCTCTGACACTTCCCCTCCTTTTCATCTGTTTGTTTTCACTCTCGCTCCCCTCCCGAGCTGATCTTTTCTTGTCCTCCACCTTGATCTAAATGATTTTTACCTCAAAGTTTCTCCCTGAGGGCCACAGGCCATCTCATGGTTCTGAATTCAGACCCAAATCCTCCTACTCACAATCTGCAGCTCAGCTGCACAAAGCTGCCAATTTTGCCTGTCAATTAACATCTTAAGATGGTTGAGAGTTCACTGGATCGATCAGTTCCTGTTTCCCACAACTCTTTTCTTTCTTTCTCTCATCCACCTCCATATTGTTCCAAAATTGAGTCAGCTGCCTTGCTTTCTACTGTCTACACAGGCAGCTTGTAACAGTCATGGAACCTCAAGTGACTGACTTGGAATGCTTTACATGGGTGGCAAGTCATGTGTCACACAAATAGTTCTCACACCAAGCGCATTGAAGACACCTCTTACAATAGATTACACTATATGCAGTGTAAAAAGAAAAAATGTGGTATTGTAAGAGGCAATAATATTTTGGATATTTTTGCATAAAATAGTCTGTTTAAATCATTAAAAAAAAAAAAAAATTGCCTTCTACTTCAGAAAAATTAAAATTGTACTTATTACTTTAATGCTGTTTTTTCTCTCTCTATCTCTCTTTTTTTCCAAAACAAAATTCAGCATATTAAATCATAAGCCTTCAGATCAAAAGGTTAATAAGTTCATATAAATTGGTTAAGCTTTGGACTGTTAGTGTTTCTATTATTCAAAATCACACCACAATTTCACATTACCCATCGGTAAGGCATGCTGTAAACAGGCACTTTGCAATTCCTAAAAGGATGTACAAAGCCAAGCCATAACAGAAGTTGTTTGATAAAATGCAGTGGATGTTTGGGTCAGACCGGTGTGCGTTTAGTCATGCAGCATTACGCCAGTGGCCACGAGTGAGACATATGGGACCATCACAGTCAGCAACTGACACGATTCAGCACTATCCTTAGTATACACACTCTAGCCAGTGAGGAAATCAAAACCTGTACAGGAAAGTTAGATTAGCTGTGCTATGATGGAAAAACAATTTTTACTAAAAATCTCGGGACTGAACAAACAGAACCAATCATTACAACTTCTCTTGCTGTTGTTGTTAAACAAAAAACAAGTGTCACACAAACTGAAATATGATAATGAAAGCTTAAGAAGACCCATCGTATATTTAAATGTGAGAAACTGTGAATGGCATACAAACTGTTGTTAAATCTGGCCAGAGTCGACATTCTGATGCTGTAGCAAGTTTTGTTTGTGAATGTGGACTGTTTTCCTGTGCTCATGGGTGCATACTGAAACAAGCTCTGACTACAGGGGGGCTTCTCTTTTCCTAAAACCATTGAAAGACAAATCTGGATTATTCAGATCACTCTCAGCAATCCCTTAATTGGTATAAAACACAGAAATTCATCTGTGGAAGGTCAATGTAAAAGGTCATCTCATTTCTCCATGTTGAAAGTTGACTCGTCAGCATGTGCTCGGAGGATTTGCACAGTAAACATCACCGTCATTAATTCTAAGCCACCCGGAGTTTGGAAGGGGATCTGAGACCTCCAGTATGAGGGGTTAATGAAATCCAAATTAAACTCATTAACCGGACAAAACACCTGCCTTAAAACTGAAATCAAACAAAAACATCCAGTGGAAATGTCATTAAAATTTGCTAATATTCAGTCGCTGCTTTGTGTACAAGTCGCTCGACACACAATAGGGAATCCTAATATTAAACTGGTCAATATTGACAGCGTGTCCATTTGATAATTGGAACGTTAAATGCTGGCAGCCTAAGAAACGCTCTGTTAACAGATGTTAATGAATGCTAAATGATGAGGCTACACATTTGTGTGGCTAAAATACATAGCCTCGGGGGCCAGGTGTCCTCATAATTCATTATGCATTTCAAAGCTAAGCACACAAGCATGATGTACATGATCGTGTCTTCATGGGAGCTGCCGATTTCTCTTCAGTTGCATGATGCAAATGAAATAAAACATAGTGATCCGAACCTTGTAGACCATCAGGGAGGGATTAAAGGGCGTTTCAGTGATACAAACTCAACGGCAACCCTCCTTGGCATCTCAGAGAGTGAGCTAGGAAAGTGTTTGGCTCTGGCAAAGAGCACAGAGCCCCAACAGCAGCTTTTAATTTATCTGATGGGCCTGCGGTGGCCTCGAGGCATGCAAGTAGTGCCAATATTATTGATCATTTACATGGAATAAGATGTTAATGGGAATCCAGACAGACATTTTTTAAAGACTTAATGAGAATTAAGTTAAATTCAAAGCCATCAGATGTGTATGAAGCGGCTCAATGTGAGGGGGTGATCCTGGGTAACTTCTCACAATCAGGACGTGACCTGAACTGTAACCCTGCACCAATCAAATCACTTAAGTTCAATTGAGAATGATGAGGGCCAATTAAAAAAACAGATCTGTGGCCAATCACAAGCAACTCACCTCTGGCTGTTTGACACGACCCTCCTGGAAAGAGCAGCTGCTTGGATCATGGGTGCACGTGTGACGATATTTGCACCAGTGGCACTGGTATGGGCTTCCAACACAGGATAGACACCTGGGACAGGGAAAGGGTGTGGATTAATGCAGTTAGTTTAAGTGTTTGTAAAAAATAGATAGAATGTTACACAACTGCACTATGTCACTGTAAATACAAAAGATACGTACGACTTGTGAACACTGCAGTTGTAGAAGACAAAACTAGTGTTGGCAAAAGCTAGTCCCGTCTCCTTTGATTTGAGGTAGAGCTGGACAATCTGATGGTCACCTACGAGGCAGGGGGGAAACATTAAGAGTGTAACAGTTGCTAGTGTGCTCCTAACAGAAGTATCAGTCTAAGGCCCAATGAGCTGCCTACAGAAACCACAGGTTGTTCCAAAATGAGGGCGACAATGAACTTCAACAAGGTCACACGGTTTACTCAATTTTTGTCTCAAAGAAAAAACAAAGTCTCAAAGTTTACAGTATATTTCAAGGCAGTTAACTTATATTATGATGAATGGGAGAAAGTGCACCGAGCACCATGGCAGAATATGTCCTGTCTATCAAATAAAATAGGCAATTACCAATTGGTAAAGTCATTGCAACACTCCAGCAGCTTAGAAGCTCTGGTTCCCATAGAAACAGTGCTGAGATGCGCACTTGGTACTGTACATGCGCATTGACTGGACAAACCTAATATATACTTTTTTTTTTACTTCTTGAGCAAAACATGTCAGATATTGTTGCTGATCTGAAATATTTAAATGTGAGTTTGGCAAGCAGTTTTTGAGATTTTGATATTTCACCATTCACTGACTTTCCTTTAAAGGGACTTTGAGTCTACTGTGTATTTTAGTGCTTAGAGTTACATACTGTTAGCATACCAAACACACTCTATCAAACTGTATATAGCAAATTGGCAGTTGCCTTTTATACATCAATGACACCAAGCTAAGTGTCTTAATAGCAAGCAGGTTATATAGTGTGTGGATTAAGGTGACGGCTCCCCTCTGCCAAAAATGATCCAAAACCCTTCCCATAAATACATTCTTGAAGAAGAGGAGGAGAGAGACAGAGAGCGAAATAAAGAAACCTGTATGAGTAAATGGAAATGTGGCACAAAAGTGCCCATCTTCAGCGTGTTTTTGTCTGAGCTAATGAAGAACCTCATGTTTAATTCAACATGCTGGACACGATATCTCCCCTCTCAAAGGAAGATCATAATTTTTCACCCTATCTTTTCCTGTCTCTTTTTCTCACTTACTTTTCTTCAGCCTCTTGTTCTCCTAACACACTCCCCTTCCCTGTCATGCCGTGTTTCTTCAACAAAGATCGAATCATTCATCAATCACTGGAAAGTGTGCCTGACAATGAATCTGTCCCAATTAGTTCACCTAAATGATACCTTGATGGCTGTTATCACCAGTTTGTGTGTGTGTGTGTGTGTGCGCGCAAGCCCCCCGCCACCCGCTGAAGAGTGTGTCTGCCTTTAATGAGTCACTCAGGACACACACTGTTACCATGACAGTAAGAAACAGAAGGAAAGTGAGGAATAAGGGAGACAGAGCAAATAAATGACCTATAACTACAGGGGTATGTGTATGTGTCCATACAGAATCCATTAAAAACACATCTTGATTCACAACTTTAACATTTTTTAGGATGTATCCTACTATTTGGGGTTAAACACACTGTATGTGTATGAGAGTGATGGTGTATGTATCCAGTAATGTGTGAGTGTATAAGTGTGCACCCTCAGGTGTGTAATAGTGTACTTATCCAGTGGCGTAGGAGTGTGTGTTTGCACTGCGGCATTTCAGAGCTCCAGGCCCTTGCAGATTGGGCCGACCTGTAATTTCATGGTGGCCTGACTAGCCTCACATCTCCAATGAGACTTGCATGCATCATTATTCACACACATCACACCCCTGCGCGCCACTCTTTCTACCTCACATCCAGTCTGCTGTGCCACTTACTAAGGTAATTTGCGAGTGTTTCTAAACCAGGCGCTCTGAAAGAACATTGTTGCTTCTATTCCGCCAAGTATTTTGTTGTGTTTTACAATCTTTTTTTCTTCTCTTTTCTACATGCAGAGGAGTATTCCCCCATTTCTGCTGGAGTGCACGTCTTCATTATCTTTACGTTGAGACGTTTTCATATTATGAAAAATTACCAGCCACTAGACAGCTGCCCAGATGTGTGCTTGCTTTAATTACGTCGGGGTAACCAAGCACGTCGTCGAGAAAACAGAGGCGTAAGAACGTCAGCAATGAGAGTGCGGAAGAGGATGGCGAAATGTTCTCTCTTGAAAAATCTTTTCTCTCTTATCTGCTGGAGTGAATGCTGTCAAAACCATTTTCATCCGAGCAGATGGATTGAAGAGTGTCATCAGTTCAGGAGATCCAATCCAATCCCTTTACTTGAAAAATCTCTCAAACCTCAGTGCCAATGGAGCCTCAGAATGAAAGAGTGAAATGGAGAGAGACAGACGAGCACTCAGGAGACAGAATGCCAAAACTGCCTCCCTCTTGACGACCTTTATTCACTCAATTACAAAACACGTCCTGCGGCAAAAGTCAACAGCTGCAGGCAAGATAATGAGGATGTAAACTTCCATCTCTGCTCAGGTGTTTATTCCTATCACACTCTTTTCTCTTTCTTAGACTGTCTTCCCTCCTTCTCTCTGATTTAAATCCAGCTTCTCTGGAGTCTGGAGCAGATCTCTTGATCCAGCATCTCATATTATAAAGCTATCATATTCTCAATTTTAGTCTCAGTCTGGTTCATATTGCCTCAACAAATGCCAATATTCAGTAATTTTGCCCAATTTCCCCTTGTATTTGATTGGTAAGTGACAGCACAACTTCACACCTTGTTCAACGATGATGCGTGGGACTTCCTTCTCCGCAGGAGAGCTGCAGGTAATGCGGTTCCCCTCGACCAGACCGTCCATCTCTGCCAGGTCCTCAAAGGTGCAGTTGACCCCTGCAGAAAGTTCTGGCACATTATGTGCCTCCAGCACTAGCTGTCAATTAAAAAGAAAAGACAAGTTGAAGTTATTCAGGGAGAAAATAGAAGGCAATAATGGACAGGACAAACTTTGGTGTGTGTCACAAACTGACACACCATCTTTGTGCACAGAATAAACGAATTTTTGCTGCCGCTGCCCTTAAAACTGCCATAATGTGGATATTTTCTCATGTCCGTGATTTGAAATGCTCTTGAGAGAGAAGGAAATCTGCAGACTCCACACATGGGAAATCTCAATCCAGCTGCAGATATCAAGACATCCCAGAAAACACACGCAGCTGTTTCATAAATATCCCAGATGACACGTGGCCAACCACACAGCGAAATCAGGCCATTGAACCAGTGGCCACATATCTCCTAAATTTCCTGGAGGAAAATGTCCAGAGACATCAAGACACTTCAGTCAGCCATCAGTCAGCCTGTACTGACTCTAATGTGTTCCACTGAACACAAGTGGGTGGGAAATTGAGAGAGAGAAGGAGAGAATGAGAAAGAGAGAGGGCTATGGGGTGAGAGTTTTCATTCTCTTTTTTCTTTATGACTCTCATCTGGAGAGCTGCTGTTTGCTCTCTCTCTCCTTGTGTCCTCACCATCTCTGTTACCCACAATGCCCTCTGGCTCCCAGCCTTTGAATGAATTTCAAGCCCTGCTCTGAAGCACATGTGTTGTCTGACACCAGAGTCAGATGAAGTGAGAAACAGAAGGGGAAGATGGCAAAGAGAAGAATGAGAAAGAGCAACTGTCATGAGACTGAAAGAAATGCACCCTTTAAAACCTCCCATTACATTAGCATTGTTTATTATCCACAGACAACTATGCATTTAGTATATAATACAAAAGTTGCACCACCAGTAGTCATTATCATCTTCCAGTTTCTATTTTTATTGTCAGTAAAACATGAATGCAGTAAAATATACTTTTAAATACACAATCATTTATATTAATACTTTTTGTAACTTCTAAATTACAACATCTTTTGCTCTCATAATGACACTTTGCACATTGCATTTTTGTGATCTGATCTCTCAATATAATGAGCAGCAAATCAATCCACCACATTTCTTTTTGAATCTTTTATTTTTCTCCCCAATGCTTACATCTCTCTCCATGTGTATTGTCTTTAAGATACTATTTTCTCCAATTCTAAACCTTCTTAATATCATCTACCCTGGGTAGGTTTCTAAAGCAGGGAAACAATCTGAATGATGTCAAACAGAGCACACAAATAAGGAGATCTCAGGAAGAGAGAATACTGAAGTCTTTTATAGTAAGAAAGACAACAAATATGCCCCGTTTTAAAATGCCCACAGTGGCTCTCCCTGTCAGTTTGACTCTGTTGGGTGTCCATTTGGGAAATCATGCAGTAATGTTCTGTGAGGGCATCATGGGAAGCGAAGTGGATGAAATCGGAATATCCACACTAATAGGAAGCCACAGCCTTGCATGAAGTGGCCCTGCAACTAGCATTACATCAGTGATACGGCCTGAAACACCCTCAACAGAACGGCTGACCGGGGCTGTTTTTAGATTGCAGTATAATCAAAAGGCCGGGACATGTAGCAGACACTTTTTTCCCATCTCGCCCCCTCCCTCGCTGTTTTTTTGCTTTCCCATTAAAGTTCAGGATGCACCGGTGGATGGTGGCGCCACTCTGGGATTTAATTTATTTTTCCTTTTAGAGAGGGATGCAGAGAGAATTTCTTCAATTACATTTCAAGCTGTGGCGAACAAACCCTTGCTGGCCACGATAAATATGAAAATCATCCCACTCGGGAAACAAACATAAAAAGGCCTCTTGCAGCAGAGGGTACGACATGAGGAATATGGTGTCTTTGATTACCTCCTGCCTGAACAGAAGAATGCATCAAGAGGGCAGACTCTCATAGACTTTAGATGCTGATGCAGATTTCTAATTACGCTTCAGGATTTGTGAGTGGAGGGAAACAGAGATGTCGATGTACCCCCAGAGACCCCGAGATCTATGAGACTCTACCTATTGTACCCCTTGTTGTACTTTAAAAATCACATGGATAAAATCAATCTACATATAAATGAATTCTGAGAGCACCTATAGTGTCAAATCCAGTCATGATTGATGTTTTCCGTAAACAACTAGTTTAAAAGTGTAATCCTTCTTCAGAATAATGCTAAAGCTGTGCTAAACTCTGCTTATCAGAGCCTCTGTATTATCTAAAAAGAAACTATTAAAAGAAACTTCTTTGGTAAATGCACTTAGTAATTTGAACAACAGCAGTTTAAAAGAGGCAAATTCCTCTTAAGATGGGCTTTACTGTGGTTTGCTGCTGGGTGGAGGTCCGGGAAGGCTTATGGATAAAATGTGAAATAACATGAAAATATGAAATAGTCAAAAAATGTTTTCTTTTAGATGAGAAACTTACTTCAATCCCTGTATTCTCCCTGTAGACTGAACAAAGGAGCTTTGTCCTTATCTCCTCAAACAAATATTTAATAATGAAAAAGGTCAAGAAACAGCATGAATGCCTATAGTGTATTTCTGTGCACAGTTTGCAATTTATTGCATTGCAGATGTGTTGTTTTCCTTTCAGTAATTTCAGTTTAAAGGAAAAGGTCAATGTTTCTCTGACACTGTGTTTGTAAATTGCTTATTCTTTTCAAAACAAACACACACACATGTATAAAAATACTGTTAAAACAGTAACATTGAGCACAATTTAAAATAATTTTTCTATTTTAATATTGCAAAGATAAATTTTTAGCAGCCATTACTCTAGTCTTGTTGACATGATGCTTCATAAATCATTCATAATATGCCGATTTGTTTAAGAAACATGTCTTATTATCAATATCATCAATGTTGAAAACAGCTGTGCTTCGAAATATTTTTTGTGGAAACCTTTTTCAGGATTCTTCCATAAACGGAACGATGGAATGTTCAAAAGAACAAAATTTTTTGTAACAAATGTAAAAGTTTTTACTGTCACTTCTAATCAGTTTAATGCATTGCCAAATATAAGTTTTTACTTTTAATAAAAGTAAAAATAAATCTTAAAAAAGTACTATTATTATTATTATTTACATCATATTATATTACATCAAACCAACACAAGTCTACTGGTCTACGCTGGTCTCTTCAGCAGGGATGTACTCATATTAATATTAAGAAAATTGAGAGTATTGAGCTCATTATTTAAAGCTTAAAGCCTTACCACTCTCAGAACACATCTGGAGAGTTTATACAAGGACTTCTTGTGATATGATCACATCAACTCTTCAATGACTGTGAACAGCTACTACTGAATCTCCTGACATCTGCTTTGACTTGTTGCCCAGATACAGTCGACAAGAACGCCCTGATCGAAAGAAATACAGTACTTACATATGGAGAAACACTGCTGTGTAAATGATTTAGTTTTATCTAAACATATCTAGGTCCTGGTTAAACATCACTCCGCAGATCTTAGGTTATATGGTGATGTAATGGGTTTATTAGCTCTCAAACAGCTTAGTAGTTGAGGTTTTGATTTTAGGCCTAGAATACAGATCCTGAATCAGCTGAAATGCCAGCTCCTCTAGTGGAGACATTAATCTGATATAAAGGCTCAGAGGAGGTGCTGGATTACATGAGGATAAGGTCTGAAACCATGGCCTGCTTTGATGGATTTTACACGCACACACACAGACACAGACACAGACACACACACACACACACACACAACAGGGATATGGGCACAGACACAGACACAGACACACACACACACACACAACAAGCGAGTGGCAGAGTCAGCACTGGGATTAGCCAACAGAAAAAGTAACTGTCCTGACAAGGGATATGGGCACAGTGACTGGCATGAGGAAACAGAGTTGATATGACTGTGTTTACTGTACATGCACAACAATATTACGATATTAATCAGAATTTGGTCACATTCAGGTTATCTTGTAAATGCATTAACCTAATTAGATTATCAAATTAAGCCAATTTTCTAGTTTCCAGAAATCTGAATAATATAGATTGTTATATTAATCTGAACTTTGGGTTATGTAAGTATCTTATTCACAAACCCATAACATTCATTCATATTCATTCAAGTCCAAACAGGTAATTTTGGGTCATATTTGGTACAGATAGTCGTAAAATACTGAGCTTCAAAGAAAAAATGATGGAACTAGGAGGAGATTAACATTAAAAGAAACATCATGGACTACGTTTATAGGAGTCTTTTGTCCTACATTTTGCAATTAATCAAGCTCTTGCATGAAATTGTTAAAGACATGACTAAAAATTAATGAACAAAATGAATGTTAAATTACTGTCGAAAATCACCAAACATATAGCATAATAAATGGAAAGAGCAAACATCTCCAGTATTTCCTAAAGAGAACAGCAGCTGTGGAGCATGTAAACATCTTTTTTGCATAGTGGCTTAACCATATATGTATTTTAATCAGAAAATGACACGCTGGATATCATGAAGTATACCCCCCAGAAACACCACTGATCAGCTTTGTGTCATGTATGTGACTCGTTCCAAACGTCACTGAATTAACATGGCATGTGTGGTACGGTCAGGCTGCATGACGCATCTTCATAAACCCATCAGCACAACAGGCAGATCCATAAAGGCTGAACTTAAGACCATGATCACATTAATGATGGAGCCAGAAGAGTAATGGGCTCCATAACTGAATTAGTAAAGGCTAATGTCAATATGTCCAGTGTTTGGCTTTATCCTCAGAAACACTTAAAGGGGTTCTGTAATACCTCAGTATTCCTTAAGGATGTTTTATGGTGTGATTACACAGACGGAAGTGAGGTGAGAATTGAAAATTAGTGCTCACCATGACACTGTACTGAGACACAGAGATGTTGTTGGGGTGAACGCTGAGTCTCACACACTGCTTTATATTCGAGGCAAAACGACGAGGCTCGGATGATCGTTCGCACTTCTCCTTCCTGGTGCACCTAGAAAACAAAGATGAAAAGAAATATGTGAGCAACTGAGAAAGGGAGAAAGACAGCATGTAAAAGGAACACAAAGCTTTTAATAGAATGTGGGGGGGGGGGGTAGAAACCGCTGTACAATTGTGTTCAACCATCTTCCATCTGTGACCAGCACAGCATGAAGGAAATAGAACACAAGCTTAGTTACTAGTCCAAATCCATGCATTATATTTCAGTTTTAATATTTCAGGATAGAGGAAGTTGGGACAGAGAGAGAGAGAAAGACCAGTTGGTTGCGATGACTCTATCCTGTTTCTGTTCTCTCTGCAGTGCTAAAACAACAGCGACTCTATTTTTGTACGCAGAGCAGGCCCAAAGGGCTAAGGGACAGGCCAGCTTTGTGTTCTACCCTTAATGAAGCGTATTCATGGCTCCCGAGTTCTGCAGGTGGGGAAAATCAGAGCTCAGAGACCCTCCCTTTAGACACAAACACCCTCCACTCTGATCCGTTCACAACACTGGGTCACAGAACTGATGAGGAGACCACCCTAACACGCCGACATCTAATCCAGACACATCAGATTACAGGTCCAAGGTCAAGCACGTTTAAGACTATTTTACACTAGTTCATTTAGACATATGGATTGCATTTGCACCGGTGCATTTCTAGGATTTCACATGACCACACTAACAAAAATATTTACTGTAGAAAAGTAAAAAAAATGTCATTTTAATTAAATATTACAATGAAGATAATACATAAAATTAATTATAATGTATTAATACATTTTATATACTTGTATATTATTATTATTTATCAATAATTTTCGGTGACACTTTAGTATAGGGACCAAATCTCACTATGAAATAGTTCCTTATTAGCATGCATATTATTCACATATTGGCTGTTTATTAGTACATACAATATGTAGCACATTATTCTGCATGACCATATTCTACATCCCTAATCCTACCCAATACTTAAACTTAACAACTACATATTAATAAGCAGTAAATTAGGAAAATTAGTGAGAATTGGACCTTAAAATAAAGTGTGACCTATTTTTTTTTTCAAATCTTAAAGAATTAAAAAAATGTAATTGATTAAAAATACATATTATACAGCAAGTATTTATAAGTACCAAGATACAACATGACAATATACAATTGTTGGGGGTAAAAGACCCCAAACACATATTGTAATCATTCATAAAAGATACCTGCATATGAAAGCATGAAACTGAGTCTTACATTTAAACATTTCAAAGTTTTACTTGCTTGAATAGTACAACACTGGCTAAAATAGTCTGCTCTGACTGAGTTTTTCAGCCTGTCATTCCCCGGACTAATCCAGATTGGCTTTATTCAAATCTGTGAAGCAATTAACTACAAATCAGCACAGAGTCCTTACGAGAGGGAGAGAAGTTTATAACGGATGACAGTTGTGACAGGGTTTTCTTCCACTGCAGAAAAGGGGGAAGAGAGAGGTAGGACAGTGAATGAATTGAAAAGTTAAGAAGCCTAACGTGGAGAACTCTGAGAACAGAATGGAAATAATCTGCTGGTGAATGAAAGAGGAAACGAAAGAGATTTAAATGGCAACAATCATCCTCTTTCTCTGTGGTTCTGTGCTAAGCAGGTCTAAGATGCGTTTAATCAGAATGCCCTCCTTTGTAGCTCCAATCACACAGGCTGAATCCCTTTTCTGCAGCTGATTTAATAAGCATGCTGTGTATTACGTGTTCAAATGCACACACACACACACTTACGCTAGGTGGAAGCTATGGGTGGTGTAACATTGAACTCTAAAACGAGAGAGAGAGAGAGAGTGTGTAGCATTCTCAGAGCACTGTGGGAGAGACAAACTGTGCAAGTCTCCGGATGATTTGGTGGGGCTGTGCATCCTGCAGTTAGATGCACTTGTCAAAGGTCTTTAACAAAACATCCCATCTAACAAGTCCCTCTCTGTCTGCACCCATTACATAATACTACAGGAAAGTGTGTAGGCAGTGAAGCCTGTTTAAAGCCTGTTTCTCACCTATAGGGGGCATATGAGGGTTGTCTGTTTATAATTTCGAGATTACAGGGGCTTTGACATGTTGTGGCTGAAACAAGTCAGTGCTGTTTGTAAGAACAGGAATATTTCATATTTAAAAGGGTTATAAAGGAGATGCCTGCTTATGGCGTGAGAGCACTGTAAAAACATTTATGAGCCTTCATTTATGAGCTTGTGTAAAAGGCCCAGAGACAAATATCTGCAGGATGAATAGCAGTATGTTTGTGTATCTCATTCCTTTAATAAATTAAACATTTATTGGATAAATAAAATGAGTATGAGACTGACCCTATTTACTTTATTTACACTTTCAGTCTTATTGTGAACAATATATATATTCATTTGTTCATTTTATTTTAACATTAATACATTGAATTTTATAATTTACTTCTTAAAGTTAATTATATTATATTATATTTCCAGTTTCAAGACTTTTCTGGTGTGTATGTGTGTCTACTTCATTAATATTTCTACATGTGTGTATGTGCATGAGTGTGTGTATCAGTTTATTAAAACTATCTCAGCCCTCTGCAAATGCTTTTCCATCTGATGAATTGGTGAGCTCCTTGATAAGTCATCCAGCATGCACCTGTCAACACGCGGGAGGTTTGTTTTAATACCTTATCATTAGTAAAGTAAACTGTTCTATTAGAAGACCAAGGAGTAATTTGTTTCCCTCGTCATGTAAATACTGCTCGAACATGGCTAAATGCGGTACTTTGATGAATAATGAACAGGAAATGAAATCGCATCAAAGAGATCAAGCAGACGAGAGTGCAGGAGTGGGCACACACAGAACACTAAGGACGTCCTCCTGGCATCTCGCCTGCCCTCTCTCTTCCTGTTCCCCTCGTGACCCTGCGTTCACTCTGCTCTCTGCCACACTGACCTAAATACCATTGCATCACCCATGCTAGTAGAGGAGAAAATACACAAATAAATAACTACACACATCAATAAATGAATAAAAACATGTAATTAGTGCATTCAAATTCATTTTACTTGCCAGCTTTGTTTTGATCGGGGGAATGACTTGTAATGAGTTTGCAATGCCACCCTTCACATCAAACCCACAGATACAGAGAGAGAGAGAGAGAGAGAGAGAGAGACAGACTGCAGATGTCTTTAGAAGAAAGCAGCTAACAGAGTCAGCCAGAAGCAGCTAAATGAATAAGTTCTGTTAAAATAATAAATCCCTAAAGGAGTTTTATTCAACAGAGTTTCACTTGCTGTGCAAGTAAAACTGTTAATTTACCGTGAGAATGAGTTCGGGCTCATACTGGAAAATAGCACCAACCTTGCTTTGCCGAGACTAATTTATAATAAACACGATGAAGTACATTTCTTATGTTTGACTGATGACACTGGCCTAGTGGAGTTTAAAGTGTGTGAACTCCCAAGGTCTGACCAGTAGCATGAAGCAAAGACAGCTCTAATGGGACAAACACTGGAGAAGAACTATACAGAAGCAGGTTTCTTAAGAAAGAGACTGGCTACGCTTAGAAAAGCAAACTAACAAATCAACCCCCTTGAACATCACAACCCATTGAAACATATGCAAATGCAATGAATGAGGTAATCTAGAAGACCTAATAAAATAAATCTCTAAAATAGAGCACACTGCATGGAATACAGTATCCCATAATGTAACATGCTTAATTTCCAATGTGAAAAATGAACAGAAAAATAATTTCAGCAAGTTCAAGACATTTAAAAAAATATAAATCAAAAATATACATAAAATTTTTTCATACTGCACAATATATAGTGTGTGCTTCACTTGAGGCATATATATATATATATATATATATATATATATATATATATCTATAATAAAACTAAATTGGACTAAGCTACTTCAAGAAAGAGACAGCAAGAGGAAGAGAAATCAAGAAAGGAAGAAAGAGAAATGTTAAAGTATGTCATCTCAGTTGATTTCAACATGGTTTGTCATTGGCACGTGGCTAAGCTAACAACACAATACTCTAAATAAGCATAAGATACACATTTTTTTTGTATTAAATAGAAGCTGAGTTATAATTGGCATTTCTCTCATCTTGCCAAACGCCTCGGTTTTTCTTTCACTAAGCTTGTTGCAGTGCATTCTGTAATTGCCGCTTTAGAATTTGGCCAAAATTACTGTAGATATCTTAGGAAGCAGAGTAATTAAGATCCTACCTTTTACAATAATCTGCGAATTGGAAGTGTTTTAAAATGCTACCACAGTAATCATAGTTTTGATAGCAGAGAAAAAAACCTTTTACATTGAAACGCCTACCGTTCCGAAGCCAATTCTACTCCAAACATCTCACTGAAATTCCATTATGCGTAAAATAAAAAGCAAAGCCACCGTACTGTATTACTACTGAGTTCAGCTGCTAGCAGACAGACTTTTGAACTCTAGCCAGTTTACTCTCTACATATACTGTAGTACAGTATCATATTAAGATTTCTTAAGGATGAGTCAATGCATATTTGAATATACACTTTAATAGACATTCATCCCAATGGTTATCCAGCCTGCCTTTGGAATAGTTTCCCAATGGATGAGAGCAAAACGGATGAGGAGCAAGGAGGAGAAATTGAGCTGAACTATTGTCCAGTGGCCAGACAGACAAACCCCGTCCAAGTTGTACGAAAAGAAAATTTGACACTTTTAAAATGCAGTGATACCCATAGAGAAAGGGAGCGAAGGAGAGCATTGACAAAAGAAGGTGCAGCCACACTGACAAATGGCAGGTTTAAATTTAGAGGCAGCGCTTTGAGCCAGACCCTCAGAGCCCCCTGCGAGGTCACCATCATTATGGAGTGAGCAAAGAAGAGGGATGCAAGGAAAGAGGAAGACATGAAGCAGAGAGAAGGAAAGAGGGGAGAAGAGAGACAGAGGAAGATACTCGTGGAGAGTCATTATGCAGTCCAGTGGCTCTGACCCGATTATTCCCAGCAGAGACCTCGTGGCCACTGTCCCCCACTGGGCCACAAACCTCAGCTGAGTGGAAAATTAGTGTGGAGCACCCTGGGAATGACCCCAACACACTGAAACATGAGACACCAAACACACGCTTGCAAAAAAAAAAAAAAACACCCAGGCTGCAGCACTCACTTAACACCATGCACAAAAAATATAATCCAATATTCATTCAGTCCTATGGTGCCTCAAGTTGCTACTACAGTTAACTGTTGCTACGTTCAAACATGTGGTTGTGCATGCAGTAAAGAGAGCGGCCTTTCGGTTACACCTGACTTCCACTGTGTGGTCAAAAAATATCATGGAAATCAATAGAAAACCTGAAAATGTTGTAAGTTGATGATTTTTGGGTAGACTATACCTTTAATGGTTATTTGGAAATATAGTCTACAAAGACTGCCATTCTTGTACTTTTGCTCAACCATATTTACTTCAACACTGCCTAAAAGCAGTATGACCTCAGAATCTGAGCTGCATTTCTAAACACTTTCATGTGACTTGAATCCATCCGACTCCAGACTACGGCGCAGCTGGAGAGATACATTACCTATCAAAGTTGCACACACCCACACAAATACCCACAATTCATCTCAATACCATAAAAGCGCCAAGTTTTCCGTGACGCAGCAGCACTCGCCTCCAAACTCGCATGCAATTTCAGGAGCTGTCAAAAACACCTCAGACCGGCTCCTTCATCTCATCTCCCCGCTGTCCCTGTTCCTCCTGGGCCAGGGGACCCATCTTACCCTGCTAATATTAAACAGATTATCTGTCTCCTCCAACACCACGTCCCCTACAGATCTTATCAAACATTGCACGTATTAACACCCAATCTGTCTCCTGTGACTGCCTTCCGGCTGTCAGGATTCAGCTCAGAGGAACGTTTACAACTCTTTTTTTATCTCTTGCTGTTTAGATCGAGCAGACAGATCTTTTACCTTTCAGCTGCAGGGGTCAACTGAGTTTTCAGCAGAAAGAAATACAGAACACAGAAGACCACTAAGAATGACCGAAAGACAGAGGATGTTAAGACATTTAGAGTCTTTGTCTTCAAAGTTATACAAAGCATTTTAAAGAGGTCACACTCAATAAGACTCCACCTAAGAAAGGATAGTAACTTGAGTGTGTGTGCTATAGTTAGAGCATCTGTCCTCTATCACAAAGGGCAAACAAACCTAAAAGAATGATCCAACATGTCCCACATGCCCAGAGGAAAAATCAATGTGCCGCTCAAATTAGAGAGAACAATCTGATCTGGTCAAACATTTATGAAAACATTTCACTTCTGTGCCAAAGCAAGGTGAATGGCAATTACAAAGAGTCTGTGAACTGGCATATCACATTTCTAGAGCTGTTTGGAATAGAGAAACACGCATTACATTTTAAACCTGTGTAAAATTAGGCAACGATGAACACAGGACTGTGTCTCTTTCCTTATCCTAACTGTGCTGGTTTTTCTTTCCATAATGCACAGAGGTGTTTTATCCCACATCTTTATAGACCATTCAAAGACTTGGAAAATCATGAAAAGCAAATTTTTAACATGATAAATTTAGAAGCACATTCTAACAGCACTTTTTTAGTTGCTATATCACTGTGACAAGAAGTTTTTTGCTGTTAAAGGAGCTCAGAAAGGTTATTGTAAACCTCAAATATAATTTATGTAGCATAAAACTTGTGCTGAGAAGTTTGATTTGATTTGAAATCGTTCATTTAAGTCAATGGAAAAATAAAATCTAATTCATTGAGTCTTTTGTGCAATACAGGTAACACTTAAAGGGTTACTCCATCCCAAAATGAAAATTTTGTCATTAATCACTTACCCCCATGTCAAAGCTTTGTTCGTCTTCGGAACACAATTTAAGATATTTTGGATGAAAACAGGGAGGGTATGACATGGGGGTAAGTGAATAATGACAAAAAGTCCCTTTAATGTTCCATTTGTTAATTACATTAGTTAATGAACTAACAAATTAATAATAAAAAATAAAACAACATCTGAAGCAATTATAATCTTAATGTTAATTTGAACTTTACGAATACATTGTTAAAATCAGAAGTTGCACCTGATAATATTAAACAGATCAGAGCTTACATGAACAGTTATATTTTTATTAATGAATGTTAACAAAGATAAATACATACTGTGACACATGCTCATTGTTTGTTGATGTTAGTTAATTTATAGATAAAACTATTATTATAATTTAATAACTGGCCGGTGGTATATACTGTATATTACCATTAGTATAATATAATAATAAATTAATAAAATTAAATTCTGTAATTCTTATGTTGTTGTCATTCCAAAATGTATGACTTTCCTCATTAAACACAAAAGATGAAATCTGAATTTCCGAATTTATTTTGGTTTCCATGGAAGGTGGATATTATTGTGGTTTGGAATGACATGATGGTGAATACATAATGACAGAATTTTCATTTTTGCTTGAACTATTCCTTTAACTTCCTCCACATCTATTTCCTGTCTTTTCAATCAATGCCTGTGCACTCTCTCTTTCTCTCTCAGGTGTGTCTATCTCCATGTCTAGTTCACGCTCTGTCACACCAGGACAGGCCACCCCGCTTGCTGTCTTCTACCCCCTCTCCCCTTTGCATTCTCTCTCTGTGTCTCCTGCTCTTTCTCTGGTGACAGCATGGTGACAGTGAGGGATAGGTTGAGTCGTGTAGGACTGCCTGCACTCTGAGAAATCTGGCTGACAGTCGTGAGTGTGGCTGTAGTTCTGTCCTGATGCTTCCGTCACTTTTGGAGCATGTTCCTTTCTCTCAGCCAGCTGCAAACTCCTCCTCCCAGGCTCTTCAGGAGTTCAGCACCAGGGGTGACTGAGCCGGTCCTGCTCCCCCGGGGAGACGCCACTCTCTGCTGGGCACAGTGGGTGTCGTGCATGTTTTGGGTCCAAAACAACTCGGGACTGACTTGACAGGCCCAGGTGGAATGCACTAAGAATAAATTGCCCCTGCTGATAGTACAGTTTATTTGCATGTGCAGTCTACATCATTTTAGAAATGCCGTAACTACTTAGTGTGTCATTGTTAAAAAAACAACAACAACCAAAAAACATCACTGATAAAATTTCTTGTTCCTGGTTAATTTAACCCACAACACACTGGACCAATACTGGTAAACCAGAATGTTTTTCTTGAAATTGTGTGATTACATCTCATTTAAGGTAATGAACATGCCTGGAAAGTGTAGACACTCTGAATCAAACATGTAATCTTGAAATTGTTAGAGCCATGCTCTACTTTTTGAGTTTAAAAATGCAATTTCAAAATGTAATCAATTTAAAATTGAGAAAAATATTTAACAATGTATAATATTTACATTTTGTGACCCCCCCCCCACATTTTTAAAAATGCAATTTTAAAAATCATTACTCTCATTTTAACTTTTTTGTAATGTGTAACAAGTATTAATTATTTGATTTATTTATTTTTGTTGTTGTTTTTGTTCTTACTGCACCATCCTGGGACATTCGTACAGACAATAACACTGATTGCAGCTTCTCTCATCATACATTTGAAAAGAATGCTGGGAAGGCCATGCCAGAGAGAGGATCTTCTAGTGGCAATTAACAAAGCCCTAGAATACAACCACACACACACACGCGCACACACACACACACACACACACACACACACACACACACACACACACACACACACACACACACACACACACACACACACACACACACACACACACACACACAGTACAGTGGATCAAAGAGAGCTGCATTAAAACCTCTCCCGGTCCAGCCACACAAACATAAGTTCTGGACGACAAGGTAAAACATTTCAGAATGGACCCAAACTTGCTGTAGAACAGAATTTATTAATGATGTCCGTAACTGAGGTCATAGCAGCATTTTCGGAATATAGGACATAACGTACATAAAAATACCAAAATTGATAGGACTTTAAGCTTCAGATGAAAAATAAAAACTAAAGCAAAATACATTAAATAAATAAAGAAATCCCTAGTTACTTGTGGATGCCATCTGTAAAGTTTGTTCATGAAGGACACCATGGCCATTACAGTTTTAAACAATGATCTCATCTCTCATAAAGCCTCAGTAACAAGCTGTCAAAGATACTGATGGATAGAGACATATTGATATTCTTGATATGCCCCAAAATAATATCCATCTCATATCCATACTAATAAAGATACATAAAGATATTACAATGGAGTGTGAATTTGTATCGTTGTCAATCTGCTCCAGTCTCAGCCTGTCAGCCTTCTTTGGAAGGAGAGACTGAAATCTGACAGCATTATTTTCCCTGTCTTAATTATGATTTACAGCCTATCTGTCTCCACGCCATTCCAAAGCATCACAATCACTGCTCATTTACCCCCTATGCAAAATGACTGCCTGCGAAACATTCTGGCAATGTTTCCACCACATTTGTAAAGCAGTCAGGGGAGTTATTCATTGCAGCCCTCGGGAACTACTGTGATTGTCAAGGATGGATGTAATGTTGTTAAACTGTGGTGAATACGTTTTCCACTCAATCTGGGATTATAAAATTAAATGAATCCTATAGACTCCACAGATTGACAGAATGCAAACATCCTTCATTTACAAAATAGTATACTGATTACAACGGCACTTTCACACTTTCTAATTTTTTTAAGCAATAAATAGTGTACAAATTTGCTATTTTTGTGAAAAAATCCACTCTCTTCTCTCATAAACAAGAACAAAACATCCTTTCCAAGTCAAAGGGGCAGAAAGAGTTCAGATGGGTAAAAATGAAAGCCTTAACAAGTAAATAAACCGCTTCATAAATTACACATCTGAACATTTAAACCTGAGGAATGCCCTCCCCCTCTCCTAGAGTTATTGATTTTTGCCTCTCTGGTCCTGTTTTCCAAGACTAACAGACTCTTCTGGAGATCTTCTGAGTAAACAGAAGTCTGGAGCAGGCGGCTTTGCTCCTGTGTTGACAGAGAGAGGGAAGGTTATCTGAAGGTTGATTGGGAACAACAAACTTGCAGAGAGGCTCTTAAACTAAGCAGCAACTCACAGATATTTGTCTTTACTCCCTTGCTATCAAATCAGACACTCTCATAGCTGTAAAATATATTTTCAAGGTATTGTTGTTCTCTCAGGTTTGTCTTATAACTCACATTTAGATGAAAGATGCATTGAGACCATTTTGGCACTGGCCATTTTGTATTCAAGACTTCAGATTTCTTTCTTTCTCGCCTCCTCAGCACAACTGAATCCAGCCTTGTAAGCATATTTTAATGCTCTTTTGCATTTAAATTTTTATGGAATCAAGAATTATAATTCGTTTACACTGTTCGCCATGACCAGAGGCAAAAGAGGAAAAAACCCAAGGGTCTGAGGGTTTGTGTGGTGGTCCAGTCAACAAACTGAAGGTCAGGGTCAAATATCCTGAGACTGAGTTAATGCATTGTTAATTTAGCGACACACAATCTTCCCAAGTGGATTACATACACTCACACTCAAATGGACCCCCTGACCCTTAACCCCTCTGCTCCATTTTCCCCATGATCAATAGAAGTGCAAGTTGAGCAAATAAGCCCAGCCATCCATCCATCCCTCCAGTGTGTTGTTTTCCTTCTCTCTCTGGCGATTGTGTGGAACTCTTTTGACTTTTGTATTCCTCTTGAGGACTGGAGTGATCCGTTTCATCACAGACTCCTGCTCTCTGGCAGTCTAGATTACTATATTTATGCTCTGCTGGCCAACATGTTGACGTCACTTAACACAAAACTGTCTTCTGAAACTCTGTTCCTTTGTGCCATTAGCCTGTTTCATACTATTTGATGTGTCTGAAAATTCATGAGAAAGACAGAGACAGGAAAAAGAGATAATGATTTCCTTGAGGGATCTGAACAAACCTCTAACCCCAGTGTTAAACTGGTGCCTCAGTGGCTGTGCCACAGGTATGAATATTACCTAAAATCTCCTGTTTCTAAGCCAACATACTCATAATTTGGTGCTAGTCACTTTTCATGTTGGATTTGATTTACTTCATTTGATACACGTAAAACACACAAAAACTTAAGATTGTTAATTCTTTCCATAAATAGCCAGATACTCCTCTTCATTTTACTCAAAAATCCATGGGTAACTATTAGGGGTGCTCCAGTTGATCGGCTACCGATCACAATCAGCCGATAATCACTTTGGGATGATTGCTCGGTGATCTCTAAAAAGGCCGATCTCATAAAACTGATCTCAAGTTGATGACACGCCTGCAGTGAGAGGTTTGGCATGACATACAGCGGCACCATCTCAGTCTCTGTCTGGCGCGGGTGAAATAATTATAATGTTATATTTCTTCATTAAATAACTTGATGACCAGCCAGGACAAAAAATGACGAGCTCGTTCCTAAAGAGGGACTGCTGTACATCTGTAGCATGGACACGCGTTTTTAAACACTGCAGTTTAATAACAACCGATTTTAATAATTTGAAAACCTTGTGTGAGAAGTAACTTCACAAACAGCGGGAGTGAATCACCACGCGCTCTTTCTTTCTCTCTCAAAATATACAAATGGCTTCAAATCACCACACATCTCAAGCTGCACAGGTGACACAGGAATTGTCACTTGCACAATCGAGGCAGTGTCACATCATCACTAAAGTTTATAAATTGCATTACTTCTTAATTCTTGCCCGTGTTTAACCATTCAATGGAAAGCGTTCACACTGCACACATGGTCGCGGTCCGGCAGTGCGTCTGCAATAGTGTAGAGATCGTTTCCGAGTCTATTGCTGCACTGCAAGTGCTGAATTAAAGTAACATCACATTGTTTTCAGTAAATATGAACATGAATTGACACGTAAATGTAGTAATTACACCATACATGCATATTATTAAAGTCTACTGTGTTTCACAGTCAACACATATGGCTTTTTGGCTAGGTTTAAAGGGAAAGATAACTTTTAGATAAACAAGGCAAAATGATGGCACTCGTGGACGAATGGCAGGATTGCTTGTAATAAATATTTAAAAAAGAAAAGGCAGTAGAGCTTTCTGTCAATGGTAAGTTTGTGATAACGTAAGAAAAATAGTTTAAATGTTTTGCCACTTGCTTGAGCAAATTAATATATAAATCTAGAAGTAAATGCAAAAGTAAAAACATTGAATAATGTGTTGCTTATATTTATTGTTTAAACGTGTCTGTTAAAGATTGTATTACTTTACTGTGTAAAAAAAAATTATTGCAATGCTGAAAAAGCATTTTCAGTGACAATGTTAGGATTTGAAATCAAAATAATGGATAAATGTTGTGTTTGTGCCTTCGTGGTAAACAGACAAACGAAACAAACGAAATAATGAAAGAATCCGCGACAGACAGACAGACATAGATATAGATCTCTCAAACTGAAATGATCAGGGTAAGAAGTACAGTCCATCTGATCTCTGCACATCTCTATTGATCTGTTTATGGCATCTTTCATCTCTTATTAAAAAGACATCCATACAGTAGCAGTACGACAGAGAAACTCTTTGTGGCATATCAGTGTTAAGATATGCTGCTTTAAGCATGATTACCCATGAAAGACAGGTAGATTACAGGAGACAAATAGGGGGAGCACTGGCAGGAGTCATGCCTGGCGTGAGAGAGCCCTCTCTGGGCAGGACTCGAGTTACAGGGACCCTGGTTAAGTATGCAAGGGGAGGAGAGGATGGGAAAGGTAAACTCCAGGGCAATCAATCAGCCGGGGACCCAGGGAGGCCAGGTCAGATTGCCTGACTCCATCAGAAAGTGGTCCTGTTCACTTTCTCTGGGCATGAGGCCATGGGAGAGGAGAGAGAGAATGAGAGAGTGCTATGAGAAAGTAATGAAAAACAAAGAAAGGACAAATAGAATGGTGATATGAAAAATGCAGAGACAAAAGAGTCCATAATAAGAAGCGACACAGGGACTGAATGGAAGCGAGGGTTGGCCTTTGCAAATGCAGCCGTACTCGTTGTGTTGCCAACCATCATAAAGACCTCCTGTGAGTTCTGGTCCTTCTACCACCTGAGGCTAAACAACAAACTGCTGCTGTTTTTATTAGCATTGTGTCCTGTGTAAACTTGACACTGTTTCTGCTGCCAGAGGACAGAGAGAAATGACAGAGTGAAGGAGAGAAAGAGGCAGCTCTCTCTTGCTGCACAGTTTTCAGTCACAAATGACCTCCTTCCTTCATGGATGATCATGACAAGTTGATCAGCCTATTCCTGCAGTGCGAATGCAGGACTCAATCCAAAACTAATAACACCATTCCAAGTCAAACTTAAAATGGCTAATAAATAATACAATAATACAAAATACATTACGTCTTACGTCTTCACAGCATGTGAAGTCAAATGTGTTTATGTATTTTTCTATGTATTTATTTTTTAAATATTCAAAATAATTGTAGGCCAATTACTATATATGTATGAAATAAAAACTCTATCATTTCATATTATGCTCTATCGTTTATATCGTGGTGTCGCAAAATACATTGTATAATATTGTATAATAATGATATATTTACATATATGTATAGAATCTATACATAATACACGTTAATTATATGTATCTATCTATAGATAGATAGATACATATAATTAACACAGTGAAGACTAATTCATTTACAAAATGTAGCGTTTCTTATTTATTGTAGTTTTTTGTCCTATTGCTTGCAATTAGTTTCTTATCCTTATTTCATCACTGACTGAGCTTGAGGTTTTTATTTGGTCTCTTTTTAGGCTTGTATTACTTTGATATTGACATTGGTGATAAGGATTATGAAAATTCTATGGTATCAAAGGTTTTAATATCATAAAAACCTTTATATAAAAAAAAAAAGCTACATTGTGATATATTGTTATCATGAAATTAAATCATATCGTGATATAAGATTTTGGTCATAGCGCCCACCCCTAATACTGCTAAATAAATCACTAAATGGCTAAAATTGTTAAAAAGCTAATATATAAAATCAATAAATTTACAAATTATGTTAAATATTAAATAAAACAGACAACATAAATGACTTAAATAGCTAACTTTGCTAAAAAGGAAAATAAACAAACAGCTATTTAGCTAAGTAAATGGCTAAAAAGAATGAACAAATATTGAATGATTCAAATATAATGATATAATGAAAACAAATAAACTGTCAAATAATTTGTTAAAATTTCTAAATGGCTAAGTATGCTCATTTTTACTACAAGAAGTACAAAGTGGCTCAATTCACCTGTGCTTATTCTTTGAACATCGACTGGATCAGGAAGCACTGTAGAGCTGACGTTAAGCAACAAGGCTCAAGACCAAAACTATCAAACATCTCGATACATGCACAGGCCATTTGAGCACATGTCTCCCTGTCCAGCACTAATGCAGCTCTCACTTTTACAAAAGCAAGAGTGAGCGAGAGAGAATTAGAGACCGAGAGGTTGAGAGACAGATGAGTGTGGGATTTTCAGCATGCCTGACCTTGGGCAGCCATGTGGCAAATGCCATGCCCATGGCCCCTGTCGCATCTAGAGTACTCAAAAGCCCTGAGAGAGACAGAGAGAGATAGGCTCTGAATCTACATCTCTTTACCTCCCCCTCACTCTCCCTCTCTTTCTCCTGCACTTAAGAAGGTAACGATGCTTTTGGTCTGAAACACTGCCAACGTCTACTAGACATGCTCTTGCCCTGTTGCTCCTTAGTGGCACAGGTGATGTGTGCATGTGTGTGAAGAGTGTTTTAAGACCTAGATGTCACTGAATATGGAGCTATGAAGATATGAGAAAGCTTGAGATCACAATGCCACACACAGACACACACACCTCTGGGGTCCTCAAATCCAATTTTCAATTTACAGTGGAGTAGGAAATGTGGCCATCCCTTGAGGCCCTGAAGCATCCATCACCATCACTTTCTAGACAGTGGGTGGAAAAGTGGCCGTGTATAAGTATTTGTGTTTATGTGTTTCTATGTGTGTGCACGTGTCTGAGATCCATTAGTAGAAAAAATAAGAGAACTGTTTCCAATCTTTAGGGCCACACACTTACTTAAATGTGACTTATTTGAATTACTCTAAATGAGAACATATCATGCCTCTTAAATGGATAGTCCACCCAAAAATGAAAATGTGTCATAATTTACCCTCATGTCATTCCAAATCTGTATACATTACTTTCATCTGCAGAACACACACAAAGAAAGATATTTTGAAAGATGCTGATTACTAGTTTCAGCCGCCATTAGCTTCCACTCTATAATGGAAATAATGGAAGTCAATGGGAATGGAAACTGTTTGGTTACCAACATTCTTCAAAATATCTTGCGTTCCACAGTCCAAAGAAAGTCATACATGTTTGGAACAACATCAGGTTGAGTACATAATGACAGGATTTTCATTTTTTAGGTGGACTATTCCTTTAACCAACATCTAGTACACATATTGTACTTCCTTTAGATGATCTTTAGGAGTTTGTCTACATACAGGTGTACAGGACACTGCACAGCCATGCAAAGTGCAGGAGGGTTGTACTCACATGCTGTGAAGCACACACCAGCCACAGTGAGGATCTCCAGATCCCAAACACTCTTTACAGGACGAATACTGCTCGCAGGCCTCCACTGGGACACGGGTTAGCTGCAAACAGAAAAACAGATAGAGAGTAAGTTATGTGTGTTCAGGTGTGTTCACACTGACTACAACATTGGAGGCGGACAAGTTGAACTCATCTCAACTTTGCCTCATCATAAAGGCTCATACTGTCAAATCTCATTGAAAATTAACACCTTCCTGTAGTTTTAATTAATCTGTATTAGAGAAATGTCATCTGCTGAGATTTAAATAGATGACTTTATTTATTTATCTCTCTTAAAACCATTGTGAAACTGATAATAGCTTGTACTTTAGTTAAAGCAAAAAGACTTCCAGAAAGGCAAAGAACATATGGTTCATGAGATCACTGCTAAATGTGGCATTTCGTCACACACAGCGGGATAAGGATCTGCTGAGAGAGCTCATCCTGGGTCATCAACTCCAGCTAGTGCATCTTACTGTTTACAGCCAATTAACACTTGAGAGAAAAATAGGCGCTGTGGAGCTGTCGGGAAACATACAGGGCCAAACAGAGCCGAACCAAAGAAGAGATCTGCACTAAAATACACATGTAATAGCTATTCCTGTCTCCATGGCTATGGCCCGGTGCCCTCAGTTTTCTTGTGCTTTGATTGATTACTTGTCACTGGTGGATGACTGCTGTCAATCACAACTCAGATGACAGGCGATAGGTCCAGAGCGGTCAGGCAGGACGAATGACAGACGACATCATTACTGGCCTCACCACAGTGGCATTTTTATTTTTTATGAAAGAAATGGGCCTTTTTTTCATTTCAGTCAGGCTTGAAAGTGAGACAGCATTTTAAGATTGAGAAGATTTGACTATAACATTTATATACTGTAAGAGCAGCGCGACCGGTCGCAGTGAATCACGGCTCATATTTAAGCACTTCTTGTTCTGTTGTCAGAGCTCATCCATCAGCGTGTTTACTTCTTGCTGTGCCTTGAAGTTCTGTCAAACTATTTCTCTTTCTAGAACTTTCTTACACATATCTCAACGACATTTACGTGAAATAATTTGGACACATGACACAAATATTACAGAGTTCAAAACAATGCAGGAAAACTAAATCAAAAATGTCATGATTCCTATTCAGGTGGTAAACGTTCTGCGATGGGATGTGAGGTCATTTCAGCATTCACGGAGTGATTTTAGTCAGTGCTTTCTCAAATCACCCAAGATAATTTTTTTTTTTTACAGAGGCACCTAATCTGATTAAATACTCCCACTCACATTGACATCTCAGAGTTTACAAGGAGAACACATCATTCTGAAAATCTATTTTGAACATTGCTAAATGCCGTTGAACTACTATTGGCCACTAATGACAATTTAGGCATTTGGCACAATAGAAATGAATTACATGAATAAAATTACATGCCCGGCCCATCACAGAGACTGTGAACTCATAAGAATATAGGGAGGAATTTTTTTAAAAACCCATTGGGTTCATAGTCAAACTGCACAATTTGTCATATGACTGTGCAAGTACAGGGCAAACTTTTGTGTTTGATGAACAACAGAATTAATTGAAGGCCAAATTTAGTTGAATATAAATGTTTCTTCTAGAGAAACATTGACTGAATTACGTCACATTATGTTTTTTTTACAATAAGAGTTTGAACACATTAAGAGTTAAATTACTCATCATAGCTCTGCAAATAAACTTAAATTGGCCATTTGACACAAAGACAAGATGAGCAATTCCTTTCACTATGCTCCGCTGTTTAAAAGCACATCCATTTAAACCGTATCTAATGTTGCCCTCTGATTTCTGACTGGGATTTACAGCAAATATCTGAGACTTTTCTTAAAAAATGAGAGAAAGAAAGAAAAAAGCAGTCATCTGAATGGCTTTAAAGAGATAGTTACATTTACAGCTATTAGAGAAAGATAAAGCGCAACAGATGAAAAAGAGAGACCAGGAGGTTGGGACTGAAAGAGGGCATCCTTTGGAAGAGTGCTCCAGATGACACGATCTCACTGCCATGTACAAGAGTGAGGTTCTAAATCCAAGAGAAAAGTCATTTCTCTCTTGTCACGCACACATGATGCCTGTCAGCTGGTCTTGTTGCCACCACAAAGCCCTCCGTTTCACCCCGGCTGCACACCTGAATTCCCTTCCTCCATTTCACAGCTATGAAGAGCTAAATTATCAGGCATTGTGACAGAGCGCTTCCCATTAAGGAAATAGAGGCCTTGGTGAGCAGAGCCGGAGATTGACTCTCATTACCTTTAGAAAATGATAAGGGTTTAGGAGCCGCCCGTGAAATTCTCCCCTCTGATTCAACAGGTTTTCTTCCTATTTAGGAAAGAGATTGTTGCACTTGTGTGTGTGTGTGTGTGCGCACAATCGCTTTCAGAAAGCATCAGATCAGTATGCAACAGGCAAAGATGAATGATTAAAAAAATGCATGAAATTAATAAGAGCAACCAACAGATGC
Source organism: Cyprinus carpio (assembly GCF_018340385.1). NCBI lineage: Eukaryota > Metazoa > Chordata > Actinopteri > Cypriniformes > Cyprinidae > Cyprinus > Cyprinus carpio. Next base: position 10,209,163 of record NC_056575.1, read on the forward strand.
TGTCTCGTGTGTACGGATGTGCGTGCATGTTCATACTTCCTCCATTCAGCTAGGCATATAAACCCTATCATCACATGATGTGAAAAGCAGGATATTTTTAGGGCAGAAGCAAAGCCATCTGTCTGAACACTTCTCTTTTAATAACAATACTGATAATATGAGATTTTCACATTTTCTGTAGATTATGAGAGTGGTGGCTGCCCATGCAAAAACCCACTGCCACAATGCTAGCATTTTTGATAGATTATAGCAATGCTGTTGCTAAGGTGTTTTGAGTGGTTTGTACACAGTAAAAAAAGGTTGGGATACACATATTGGGTCACTGTGTTGGGTTATCTTAAAATTTGTTAGGTCATTTATTTTCGGCGTTGGGTTATTTTTAGTTATAATCCAACTGTTGGGTTAAATATGGTTCCCGCTTCACTCTGGTTCAAATTTTAATGGTCCAGTCAGCGACTCAGTGGACATCAGCGGCAGCCTGCCTGATTATTAAAGGTAAGTAACTGTTAATATAATTTTATGATGTATATAACCATTTTAACATTAAGTAATGTGTACTGAAACATTAATTAAATCCTAAAACTATTTAAAACACAAAGTTTTAATTCCCTTTAGTCAGTTTTTTTTATTCCCGAGAGAATCAAATCGATTGTAAATGAATATGCTATTCCCATTTGCCTGCTAGCATTAACAAATAAAACATTAGCTGAAAGACTAGCAAAACTGTTTAGAGAAGTATTATTTAACATTAATAAAAATGTCTGGTAATAAAAAATAAAATAAACACTTACATACATAGGCTACAGTTGTTTTAATATAGCCATGTATTTTGTATTAAAACCATTACAGGAATTATGGATTAGCATGTAATTATAGTCATTTTTTCTTATGAAGCTATAACAATTTTGCATTTATATTAAATATGTTATACTAAACATGCTTATACTTATGTTTTAGATAAATGGATTCATTAGTAAAGGAAAGATTACAACAGCGGAACCTCTGCAATTTAATAGAAACATTTCAAGGTAAGTAATTATTTAATTTATTGATGTATAAGAGGTTTTTTTTTTTTTTTTTAAGACTTTTGTTTGTTAATGGTAATGAACTGCCTCCTCTGATGTAGCCTGGTTTCTTCCAAGACTTTTTTCTCCCTCTACCACCAAAAAGGAGTTCTTTGCCACAGTTGCCTGTGACTTGCTCATCAAAGGATCAAAGCATTAAAGGGTTTGTCCACCCAAAAGTGAAATTTCTGTCATTAAGTACTCACCACCATGTCGTCCCAAACCCGTAAAATAGTCAACATGACAACAGTGGTTCAAACTTAATGTTATGAAATGACAAGAATACTTTTTGTGCGCCAATAATGAGTTGGCGTTTGGATGTAAGTACACGAAAGCTCTGAACTGCATTCACTACGTCAACTGTGTATGTCAACAGTTCAAACTGTTAAATAAAGTTGCTATTTTTGTTTTGTTTTTGCACACAAAAAGTATTCTCGTCGCTTCATAATATTAAGGTTGAACCATTGTACTCACATTGACTATTTTATCTAAGTCTTCAATACCTTTCTGGACCTTGAAAGGTGGAATGACATTGCTGCCTATGTGTGGTTCAGAAACCTCTCGGATTTCATAAAAAAATTTTAAATATTTAAAATGCATTTGTGTTCCGAAGATGACAAATGGTCATTCATCACTTTTAGAGTTAATTTACTTTAATTCACCACAACACTGCTTAAGTTTTACTTTTTTTTCTTTTATTTTTTCTGTGATTTATTTGTAAACATATATTGAATCCCTGGAATGTTTGTCATATATGCCAACTAAAGTTTATTTATTCTTTCAAGGTTGGTACTAATATGGTGCACTACCTCAACAATGAGACAAGCCAGGATCCACATGCCTTGGTGCTTGGAGACAAAGAAAATTGTGCACATCTGTATTTTAAAAGCGTATATGTGCACCTGTGTAGGTTATGAATTTGTATACTGTATGTGCACAACTGATTAGGTTGTATATTTCTGTACTGTATGTGCACATCTGTTTTAAATGTGTATTATATGTGCACCTGTGTAGGTTTTGAATTGGAAAACCATATGTGCACATTTGTTTTGAATATTTGTTCTGTATGTGCATATTTGTGTTTTGAATTTAACGTGTATTTGAATTTATGTATATTGTTTGTGTATATTTGTTTTGAATTTAATGTGTATTTTGAATATTTCTACTTCAACATTTATTTGCCATGTGTTCTACATGTTCACTCGTGTATTTTGAATTCAATAATGTGCATATTTGCATATTTATATTAAATACTAGGCTCACCAATATTGAGAACATTTGTCATTTAAAACTTAAAAGCTGTTTTTAAAACAGATTTATTGTTTTTCTACTTAAACAATCTGTATTTAAAAACTGTGTATTTTATTCATTAAAATAATCTTATGAATAAAAGTAAATAGTTAACCAAACTGTTGGGTTATTTTTAACCCATCTGGCTGTTAACCCAATGATTGGGTTAAAAATAACCCACAGTTGGGAAGGTGCTATGTTAACCCAAAGTTGGGTTACTTGTTGGGTTATTTTTAACCTAGCAGTAGTACTGCAAAAAAAAAAAAAAAAAAAAAAAAAAAATTACACTGAATTTGTTCCTCAAGCTGTTTTAATCATTTCAAACAAATCAAACAAATCAGTCCAATCATGCACTGTGACAGTCGTAAAATGCAGTGTACCGTGGGACATGGTTTATTTTAAAAAAGGAGCTAAACACGAACAAGCAAAGTATTGTTCCAGGCATTACACGCATAAATGGTCAAATACGGTATACACACAAATATAACATGCCAAAATGTCTGTCTTGGCGAGTATTTTCATAAAGACAGTCAGTTATGTCTTAAGTGAATATAAACAATTGGGAAAGAAATCGAATGTGTGTCAGTATATTAGATCCCTGCGTTTGGTCTTAGAGAGACAGCAGCCATATAAACCTACTGCTGTCTGTGTCATTTATGTAAAGGGATACTCCTCCCCAAAATGAAAATGTTGTCATTAATCACTTACACCCATGTTGTTCCAAACCTGTAAAAGCTTTGTTTAAATTAAAAACAAAAATCAAGATATATAGAATGAAAAACAGGAGGCTTGTGACTGTCCCATAGACTGCCAAGTAAAATACACTGTCAAGGTCCAGTAAAGTATGAAAATAACTAACGTAACTTTATAAATCCAATAAAAAAGTGATTAATGGGGGTAAGTGATTAATGACAAAATTTTCATTTTGGGGTGGAGTATACCTTTAATCAAACAACAGACTAAAGAGACAATCACTCACTACTCTTGATTTAATCACTTTATAACTTTAATAAGAATCAGTGTATATTTGATTCATACATTGATGCAGTGTTTTAAAGTTTAACTCAGGCTTTAATAATGTACATTTTGGTTGTTTAATGCAATACTGTGCTTTAAATTGTTCAAATAAGTCATAGGCTTGTTCCACTCTGGATATTCTAAATAGTACATCTCTAAATTGGGAAGATCGTGATTCAGATCGTGGATCGTGATGTTGTATGATAAGATCGTGATATGATATTTTGGGAAGATTGCCCACCCCTGAAATGATCACCCCTCATTTCTGTTCCAAAAGGGTCAACAAACAGAAAGGCAAAAATAATGACTACTTTCAAACAGGTTTTCCAAACACCTAACAATCTTCACAATAACTACTCTTATTAAACTCATTTTTAGCAGAACCAGTATTAACTGATTCACAAACAAGTGATTCATTTGAGACGGTCCTTTTAAAGAACCATTATAAAAAGTTGTGTTAAATAGCAATTGAACTGTAAAGTTGGGTCCTACTCTTTATTTATTTTTTTATTATCTTTTGTTAAGTTTTTTTAAAGGTAGATGGTTCCCTATATAATTTATTAGATGAGAGTGTAACTAGAATAGACAATATAACTATAAGAGATATATCCAAACGAATCAAATCAATTCGACTCAAAAATCAAAACAGATTTAAAAAAAGTATCAGGAATCAAATCAGGAATTGCATCACCCTAGGTAGCACACGCTGTAATATGCCTCGGTATAGAGAGAATGTGCGCTCTCTGCCGTCTGCACCCTGTCTCAGTGGCCCAGAATAGAGCGTGTTTTAACACACTCCCCATGGCGATAGGAGGAGGAAGAAGACAAATGTGTCCAGAAAGAGGACTTCCCGCTGCCCTCCCGAGCTGGAAAAGGAGCGGCGCCGACACAGGAATCTCATTATGTCATAAATCCATTGGATTATTAGTCATTTATCCGAGAGCTCTGTAAGAGGATTGAGACCAGCAGATAATGAGGCAAACTGACAAATGACACTGCCCAACAGATTAATGCAGCCGTTAACTCAGAGAGGGGCATCTCTCGTTCTCTTTCAAAAACTAACTGCCTACAAAGACAGCATTTTAAGACATCATAGGTTCATTCTTGATGATAGTAATGTTGTTGAACAGAGTGCATGCCTGTGTGAGTGTACATGTAAATAAAACAATATAAGAACTTCCACAATAATGGCTAAGATGACACACTGCGTGTCAATTTAAAAGTGGGATTCTCATCACCTGTTTTGTAATACCTGGTCATTAATGTCCATTTTAATCACCCTACTAACCTAATCAAACAAAGTCCTCTTCCATTTTCTCTCCTCATGAAATCCGTCAGTAAATCCCACAGACCTGACTGACTAGCAGGGTTTCTCAGTCATCTTGGAGCTGAGCTGTGGTTTATTATGGAGTCTAATCCACTGGGCTCATCTGTAGCTCAACGCTCCTCTGCTGGCATTAACAAACTTCCTCTGACTCACTCAAAGCCAAGGCAAAAGTTCAAGGCATACTGATGCTGAACTAGCTTGAAAGGTGACAATACATGGCTGTGGTTTAAAACCTTGTAAGCTGCCTATCTGGACAGCATTTTTGGGCATCATATATATGTTTAAACAATCAAGCCAAACATTTGAACTCACCTAAGATGTCTAAGTTGGACAATTACTCAGATTTGTGAAACAGCCTATATACAAGACTATGTACATGTCTGACTGGGTGAGGTTTTATTAATTAATGTCTAAATGAAACATTTCTGGCAAGGTTTCTGTAAATGTTAGGTTTATGGGTAGGGGACAACAATATATACATATTATCTCAGTATAAAAACATAAGAATTATCCAACATAAAAAAAAAAAAAATTATGCATTAGACAGTTGCCCTTATCAGTGGCATAATGTCATGTTTGCAAGAAATAATGTGTCACAGAATCAACAGGCTTCAGGGAAGAAGCGACATTGTTGTTTTGTGACAGAACAATATCTGCCATACAACACATTAAGATCGATCCAGCCGATCATCTGCTGAACAAACATTAGCTGAACTTCAGCCAATCATGGATTTATCAATAAATAAATAAATGAACTACAATAAAATGTTTAAGCGACAAACACAAAAACTGTAGCTAACACCAATAAAAGCACACACTCAAATTTAAATGAAATCTTCCCTCAGACACACACTTTTCACACCCAATTTTGGATGTTTAACCACCAGTGAAGCAGAAGACAGATGACAACATCCCATCATAACTGATTTATAGAATTAATCCATCAATGTCCATCTTAAATGAATCTCACTGCTAACGCACACATACACAGAGCCTGGCCGATGAGAAATATCATTGTAATTTTGGTATCAGAGGGGGTGATGAAAAGTGCATTTATATGCGTTTCAGTGGAAGATGAACACTGGTAATATGAACTGTGATTTTCTTGTCTCTTATGGTAACAAACACAGCAGCACTGAGCTCTTGCGACCTTAATAACCAAGTCTCATTAACATACATATCATGCAATATATTTACACACAATGACATACATCACTCATTAAAGCATCTACAGTTAACATACATTCACACTAACACATTTATATTTACCATTGTGAGATCCTCCTATTGACATATATTGCTTAAAGCAATTCAGCTGATGTTGGGCTGCTTTGTGTTTATATTTTTTGAGAATCAAGAATGGCCTACTTATAATCATCTCTATATTGGAACTGAAATATAAAGTAAATTGGAAATATTTTTTTTTAATGAAGCTAGAATAACTGTATTCCTACAATATCCAGTACTATCAGGTGAGTCCCCAGATAGCTTGGTTTCTTTCTATCTTTCTGTAGACATTTGGTCAAAATCTGACACACATCTTTCCCTAAAATCGCAGCGGGCGCTTAGGTCTGGTAGCTGGTCATAGTCATGGTTAAACAGGCTGTGCCCTGCGAGGCCCTAGGGGCTTCACAGACGGAAAATGCAATTACGTGTGCTGTGAACCCAGCCACTCGCTAACTGGATTTACATTCAGGCCTTGATACTCCACTTTCAACCATCACAAACATATCAGAGCTGATTCTGTCCAGACAACAACATTAGGCCTACAGGCACCAAACCCAGGAACCACATCACTATAGAAAACAGATCTGGGCAGGCACACGCACACATGCTAAACTAACAACACTCTCCCTATCACCTTTTATTGCTTTTCTCTTAACAGGGACATATTATAGACTTTTATTGTTATTAAATGTGAAGTTTTTTTTTTTTTTTTTTGCTACTACTGGCACAAACGGATTTGCTAAAAAAAGATTTACACTCCATGTCTTCCATTGGTTAGTCAAACTCACGCCATTGGTTGAGCCAGTGTTGGGTTACTCAAAAGAGTTATGAGAACAACACAGCTTTGTTTATATGCTTTGGGGAAATCAACCAAGCAAAATCCTACTACTGCTGCGTTTATGTTGTGTCAGAATTACTGTAATTATGAGATAGTAACTAGGAAATTCTACTTGGAGTCGTTCAAGTCATCGGATTCAGAAGTGTTTAGTTTCTATGGTAACTCTAATAATGGGTCCACATGCAGCTTTGCTGTTCATGACAGGACAATACTTAAATGATTATAAGTCCTCTTATATGTGCTCCTAAAGTTTTAAAAAATGAAAACACAGCATGTAGCATAAGCTAATAAAATTGCATATAAAACATGTAGAATCAAACAACATTTTAGACTTACTAACATCTAGCAAAAAAAATAAAAATAAATAAATAATTTTAATGCCATTTAAAAAAAAATAATAAAAAAGTAAATACACCCAGAAAAACTACAAAAAACTTTTTCCAATTAAAAAAATAAAATTAAAATTGTACTCACTCAAAACACAACTACAGTATAACTACACACACTTGTTGCAAGTGTTCTTCTATATGTGTGCTCACAAACTGATATTTGTGTTCACTCAAAACTTCTTTTATTTAAAATCACCATTTCAGGAGAGGTTCCTTTGCTCACATTGATAAAAATTCCCCCGAAAGTGTGCCAAACGGATCCAGACATCCTGAGTACTTCTATTCACTCAAACACAATGGGCTGCGGTCTAAGTAGGCCACTCCAATACCACAACGAAATGTTCTCAAGATCCCGATGTCACACTGGGGGATTGGCGGCGAATGCCGCATATGGGTCAGTCATTAAATGGCAGCTCGTAATTGAAATCAAAGGTCGTCTTTATTAAACTTGTTCTGATGAGGTGGCAGATGCCTTATCCCACCGATGAATGCCCAGAGCTGATCTGCAACGAAAGATTTTGACTTTAAGCTGTTTGGCTGGTGTGAAACACGCTTTAAATTATTAACACTTATACTACCTGCAGCTTCAACTTGCTCTACATGAATTATGAATATGCTGCAAGCATGAGAGTGTAGCAAAGCCACCATCTCCAGCCTGCTTTGTGACATAGCTGTTATGAGACACACAGACAAAGAAAATCAATTTAATTTCCCTGAAAATAAGGAAAACGAGAATTGATTCTTTAGATTCAAATGAAGCTATCGAAGCAGCACTTGTCTTAAATTGCGGACAGAACGTTCTAAGACAGGAAAAAGCCCAGGCATACAAACTCACCCTGGCGCGTTTCACACAAAAGACTGATCCGAAGATCCAGTGTAAAATGACAGTAAACTGCAGGAGAGAAGAACACAACATCCATTTGGATGGACAGAACAAAAGGCTTTAATGTGCCAAGACCAGCAATTTGTGTAACTCCTTTGAGCTCTGAACCTCCCTGTCATTCATTTAATGCAGGAGGAACTATAGCTGAGGCCTCTGTCATTAGCACTCACAGCTGTCCCTCTGACCACACACACGCGCCTGATGCTGACATTGTCTAAAGTTACAATAAAAAACACTTAGCCCTAGAAGAAAGGATGACAAACATGGACAAAAAGCCAAGCGCAATAATTAGCTGCAAGCTCTGATAACTGTAATCTGCATCACTCTCAACAGACAGTCTGGCCCCTTTCCTTAAAAAGACACATTTATCTTGCTGTTTAAAATGATACAGGAAAGTAGCCAGATTTAATTAGAGGGATAATCAGGGGATTAATTAGAAAGAGAGAGTAAGAGAGGCAGAGAGAAAGAGACAGACTTAGAAGAAGAAAATAAGTGATCAGTAAAGGTAAAAGTGAAAACACCCCCCAACAAATTAAGTCAAATAAGTCAACTTAAAATTAATAATAAAAAGTAACAGAATATCCCCAACTATTCTAATTCATTAGAAATAATTAAATTATCTATATTAATAATATTAAAAATATTATTAATTATCCAAGTGTACCACCTTTATAATGCAGGAATTATCATATGAAAACAAACTAAAATGTATCTTTTTAGTTCAAAGTTACCCATAGGGATTTTTTCTTAGTTTAAGAGTTATAAGCCATTAACCGAACCTAAACCCAATATAACCAATTAACCCAATATAAACTAAAATACTGTATAAACTATACTGTATACTATTGGTTTTGGTGAGATTTGTTATTTATTATTTTTCTTTTTTTAAATCAGTATTGAAGTTTTTCACAAAGTATTCCACGGTTAAAATTTCTTCTTTTTTTCTTCTTTTTTTATAATTATAATTATTGAACCATCATCCTCATAATTCACAGTGGATCTTTAAAGTTTTATGTTCTCTTTAAATAGAAATTCCCCTATGAAGAAAATTAATAGGATTTTTACACCCCATCTGTTATGCAATATAAAGAGTACAGCCATATGGAATTATGGATAAAAGTGACACTTGGTAATTAAAAATAAAAATGACTTAAAGTAAGGTCAGTCCACTGTAGTGGATGTCATGTATCAGATGGCTCATACAGTATAACCTTGATATCAACAGGCCTGGTATAATGGGAAGTGTGATCAGTGCTGTACTTACAGCTGACCTCAGCAATGATTCAATGTGGAGGACTACGGGATCTCGAACCCCAACACAACCTGAGCTCTGTTCAACCTGCCATAATCACACACATAACCCAGACCTCCTCTGTTCCCAAACACTATCATTCCCTGCCTCCAAACCCATCTCACTCCCTCCCTCCATCTCTTTTTCTCTCTGCCTTTAAGGCTGAACCAGCAGAAGATTATCAACCTACTGCTCTTGTTTTTCTGCTCCTCACTCCCGCAGGAAATTTGTATGACTGTGTGTGCTCATGATTGTTCTAACATACACTAAACTTGGGATGTTGCAAGTTAATCAAAAAAAAAAAAAAAAAAAAAGCCAACTACTAAACCTTAATTACTAATTTTCCTTGTGTGTACAGTTAATTCAGTCACAGGTGTATCATGTTGAATTTCCAAGCAGCCCCCAAGCTTTATCATAACAGAGACCACAGTAACACCTCATAAAGGTGACACAAACAAAGAAAAGATAAGTGTGTGAGAGAGGGACTTTAAGGTACATGAAAGAGAAAGTGGTAAATGTTTTAAGTGATACAGGTTTGGTGTGTGTGTGGTGTGTGTGTGTGTGTGTGTGCACAAGCATGGAGAAGCACAAACAGTAATGAGAATTTCTGCATTTTGATATCAGTCATAAATATTAATGCAGACATCTCAACCACGGAGCTAGAGACAAACTGTGAGAGTGGGAGAGACTGAGACTGAAAGAAACAAGCCAAAAAAAAGGCACATCTCTCTGTTATTCATAGCAAAACAAACAAAAGTGTAAACACAGAGAATAAAACCAAGTCTGAGTAAGATCTGAATTTGTACACATATATTAAAACCATTAGAGCATTAAAACAGTTCACTGAGTCAATGATTTGGGGTTATTCTATGAAAGATTAATCAGAATTATTCAAACGGACAACCTGCGAACCATTCTGTGATTCATAAAAAAAATGGACAAAAAATGTATTAGTGAATCAGACTACACTAGTCGCACTTACACCCAGGCATGAGGACGACACAATCTTGCCATTATTTTACATCACAATTATTCAAGATCACAACACTTGAAACATCACAGAGACTCAGGGAGGGACTTTTTGTAGTGGTGGCACACAATGGTAAAATATAATTTGGTTTGCAGTGGTTCTGTAGAATCAGCAGCGGTGCTAGAGATGCAAGAAGCACTGTGTTACATCACAGATAATTAAATTTTAAAGCAAACTGGAATAAACCTTTCAGAGTGCACGTGTGTGCTGTAGTGGGGGCAGAATTACAGGTGGGACGAGAGAATGCATGTTCACTAAATAGCTTCTAAATATATGCATGATTCCCCAGTAGATGTGATGCCCTGATGTTTGGGACTAAACAGAAACCAGACGACAACCCTCTAACTGGGCTAATAGGCTAATTGCAACCGGGTGAGATTATTCACTGGCAGAGCACCACAGGTCCAGCTCTAGTATTTATTCACGTCAAAGAAAACATCTTTCCTTTCCCATAAGACTTGAGTCGATGATCATGGCCTAGTTTTAAACCACACTTTCAATTGGTCTTAAATTATGTTTACAGCATAGCTAAAGTTGGTGAGAGTGACCTAAAACAGTCCAGATTATAGTTTAACATCTGTATTGATGTCAACACAGTAAATTTGAATTGTCGCAAAATTTGCATGGCGAAATCTTTTGACCTCACGTGAAATTCCTAGATTTTGTCTGAGAAAATACACCTAACTTTAAATGCGTACCTTTTTTAGCTTATTAACAGACAAGGTGTCCAAACACAACTGTCCATTGGTAACTTTTGCAGACTAGGCAATTTACAAGCTGTGTCCAGCCAATGTGATCGTCTAGCTCCACCTAAGCTAAGCTTCAAATCCCAGGATGCCATTCACTGTGCTAGTGAAGTGAATTTTACTGAATGAGATTTCAGATTTATAGCCATTGCTATAAATGTTGATATTGGTATCCGCTGTCAGGTCTGAGTGTGGCATTACAGCAGCTTTGTATTGAAGTAAAAGGCTTTGTGGGTAAAAACGTCATCTTGAATTTACCATAATATTCAAACAAAGTGTAGGGATACTATAAAGTGTTTGTAAATATGTGTGTGTGAGAGAGCTAGAAGCCCTAAATCCTGCTAAGTGCAGTTAGGAGTGTTCAAGGTTATATAAGAGTGTGGAGAACCTCATCTAGGGGTCAGAGGTCAAAGGTCAAAACACCTAATAGTCACATAACCTTTTAACTGTTATTTTGATTTAATGCAGCAGACATAATATTTTCACCGAATGATGAACAAAAGAGTGTATACCACAACACAGAAGGCATAAAACACTGTGATGGGTAATATGAAAACCGGTTCAAGGAACGAACGAAATTTTGAAAGAAACAGAACCAGAAACAGAAACTAAATCAAATTTTATAGTTCCGAACAGAATCAAAAATTTTAAATGGCCATTAACCGGTTAATAATGTTATTTTATTGTTTCATTTAATATTTGAAATTTGCTGTCAACCAATCACGAATTCCAGTAGTACGGCATATGCAAATGTGACGCTGAAGCCAGCGAGTGAAATGTCCGCTCAGCTGTGAACTCATCATAGGTAAGTCACAATGGCAATGCACCGCCTTTAGAGTTTATCTGAGGATAGTGTAAGATGAATTCAACACACCTGCAGTACTTCTGTGAATGAAGACAACAGAAATACTATAGGCTTACATAGGAGGAATATAGGCATATACACTAAATATATTTCACTTAAATCATATTGACAGATTAACGAAACGAAAGACAAAATTACGGTTCATTGTGACACATTCCAAAGTTTTCGGAAAGGAAAACGAAACAGCAGAGAGTAGTTTTCTATACTTCTCAAAATCAACACATCTAATAATAATTTCTTTCTTCTGTATAACCAAACACCTTTTAAAATACAATAAATACTACAAAATACGCGCACACACAATATAATTTTGCTATATTGAACCCTGTTCATTATCAAAATAAAATACAGTTAAAGAAACAAATAAAAAGTTACACTGATCCGTTTGACAAAATTTGAATTGCGTTCAGCGTGACCGTGCCTCAATGTGCTGATATAGCCAATGTGAAGGACGATGTTTTATGTCGATGAAAGTACAAACACTATATAATAAATAATATTTTAGCATCATGGAATGGAAAGCACAATGGAAACATTTGGATTCGTGCCGAATAAGAGAGGTAGGCATCAGCTTCACCTTAAATGAATTTGTTTTTGTATTGACGTTTTTATAGCCTAAACTTTAGAGGATTTGTTTTGGAGAGAAATAATTTTTATAATGTTTTGCTTTAGACTACAGGCATTTTAGCCTTCATTATTTTGGAAAGTAATAGGGCTAATAAAATGCGACGTGAGCCGCGTTTTTTTCACTCTCAAAACGCAATCTTATTTAAGGTTTTTTTTTTAACAATGCAGCAAACATATTTAAATATCTTAAAAAATACTTTGATGTCTGTAAAGTGTTGATAGATTTTTTGTTGTTGTTGTTGTTGTTTTTGTTTTTTGTTTTTGTTTAGTAGCCTACATTTGGGTAAAATCTAGAAAAGATGATGCTGTACTGGCTGTGACTAAGCGCAGCGGGTTATTGGCCAACGTTACCAGATCTATCTTTTTTCCTTTTCTTTTTGAGTAAAGAAAACGCTGTACTTTATTATTATTAATATTATTATTATTAGGCAAATTATAGGCAAAGAAAATTGCTTATAAAAAATAACGTTATTAACCAGTATTTCTTCCACCCGAACCGGTTTCGGAACGGTAATAATATCAGAGGAATGCAGAAACAGAAACGTTAAAATATCGATTCTGCTCGGAGTGAACCGATTGAAATTTTTTTTTTCGTTTTCAAGAACCTGATGAAAAGCATTATTTATGTCACAAAAATAAAAGCCAGAGCTGCAAACCTGATGACAGGTTATCTGCGTGAGGGTGTTTTTACAGCACTAAGTGCATGCAGTGTTTTTCTGATTTTGAGATTTACAAGCTTCAGTAGTGCTAAAGATATCCGGGACAGAGCCAGATCTACTCCATTTCACCGATTGGGCCATTCTGAGCCAGCATATCCTGATGTGTAAATTGTGTGTGTATTTTTGAAAACACACAGTGTGTGAAAGTCGAATCCACCAATCCATCATGTGTCATTTTTTTACAATGTAAAAAGGCCCTCCCTCTCTTTGGCTGTCCAAGCACACCTCTCAGGCTGTTATTACAGTAAGTGAAACCCCTAAATTCTGGTATAATTTCATCTCTCCTTCATTCCCAGCTTCCATATGCTGCGTAAATCATGATGCATTTTGGGCAAATGATAACAGTGACTCACCTGTGACGCTGACATCACATACAGGAAGTGCTGATCTGAAGAGAAGGCCATGTCTCGCAGGATCTGCCCGTTGTCGACAACTTGGATGGTTTCATACTGTAAAGCGCCATAGGTAGGGCCATCTACCCGAATCTGAAAAGAGAGAATATATTGTATTACTCCACCATTAATAAGCCAATAAAATGAAAAGAGACAGAACTAAAGAGTCAGAGTAAAGCAAAGGGAAAAGGGGGAAAGAGTTGTTAAGTTGTTAGACAGCTGTAGGGGACGTTACGTGCCATAAATTGCAGGTGCAGCAGAGAGCTGTAACATCCTAACACAGTTGGACTGCAGTGATGGAGGTCTCATGACTATATCTGAACATCTGTTGTTGTTGACGCAAAAGTGCAAACTCACACTCTGTTCCAGTCTTGATATAACCCTAACCTCCCTCCAGACTACATCTTCCAACCAAACACTCACTAAAGGGCCCTGTGAGAACTTAAGTCTTTATACCAGCCATTAAACATTACAATGCACCTGATAACCCATTACGACAGAATGAATCAGCAATTTCCTTTCCCTTTTTGACACTAAACAGTTTAGGATGTATCAAGTCCATTCCCATCGGAATCAACCACTTTATCTCTGCGTTTATGGCCTGGAGTCCCATCAGACCACAAGTCCTGTCAACCTAAGATCATCTTACCACAAGAGATGACTAAAATAATTGTGTGCCACCACTTCAAAAAGTCCCTCCCTGAGTCTCTGTGATGTTTCAAGTGTTTTGGCTTTGCGCTCACGTTCTCTGGGGCTTTTTGTTTTGTATGCTGAGGGTCACAAACAAAAACCAAAAAAGAGGTTGAACAAAAGAAGAGAACAGAAGGAAAGGGATGGAAGAAAGCAAAAACCCTTCACACGAGCCAAAGCCTTATTCAGCAAGAGGGTTATCTAATCTCCCCGATCAAGGGCTGGTTAATTTGGCTGGGATTGGGTTTTGGCCAGGAAGAGCTGCAGTTTTTGGGATGGCAGCGTGTGGGCAGTGAAAGAATAAACTGCAGGTTTTGCGAAGCCCTGGTCGAGTCCTGAGAGAGATTACTGTACATGGAGTGGTCCGACAGATCACTGGAGGGACCGGGTGAAGTGAATTTTCACAACTGTAGCTAAACAAATTAGCCACAAGGGATGGCTGTTAGCATTAGCATGGAGATGCTATAGGGTTGAGGGAGAAATAAAAGGAGAGTATCTGATCACAGATAAAGGAAAATAAAAACATTGCTAAATCAACACGCTATTAAACACGACAAAATACACTATCAGACACCAGAGAGATACAGGACTGTAGACGTAAGAGCATACCTTAAATATAACCTTAAACTCAAGCAGCAAGTACATCGGGTTTTATTAATGTATGAACAATATTGGTTTTATTAAAGTTTTTTCCCTCATGATTATAAACTGGTGAATTCCTATGCAATATAATTTTCTCACTTTCATTTCAATTTCTATGAAGTGGATTGTATTCTTTTCTTTAAAACCAGATTAGATTACAATGCTAATCTGTGTATCATACAATCATTTGGATTTAATTCCAATTAAAAGCCACGACTGACACCATTTCAACAGTTCAGAATCTCACCTTCAATGTCACACTTTCTGTTTGTGTTTGCAATATATATCAACATAAATGAAAACAACAGGAGAGCGCTAATAGAGAGAAATAGGAGAGCTCTTTATTTTCAGAGTAGAAGTAAGCCAAGAACTGTGTTCTGTGGGAACTCAGGTGTAGAGTACAGCCAATCCACAGTCTCAAAACATCCCCCTAGTGGTCATGGACTGTAACAACAGTGGCCATTCATGTGAGACACACTATGTGAGGTTACACAGTAAATGGCTAGTGATTAAGTGTGGTCAAGGCTAAATTACAAACATTGAGGTTTAATATCTCTTATTCATCCTTTTTTAAATTCAGTATAAAAATAAAAGGATAATTAAATGAATGTCATAGCATTGCTCATTTGTGATATAGAGCAGAGGTTAAAGCATCACACTGTCAAAGGGCAGTATAGTAGAGAACAGCAGGCTAAATCTAGTTAAGATCAGCTAAGCGAAGAGCAAACAGACGGAGAAGTGATGAGAGAAGCCGTAACCACAGGAGGTCTGCAGCTTCATAATGTGGGCAGGACTCTACCCAGCATCCATGGAAACTGCAATTTCCTCTGGCTCAAAACAACTTGATCTTAAGCCCTGCTATCAGGCCAGTAGTATGACTGTAGATTAAGACTAATGCTGTAGAGTAGTTTCTCAAAAACTGTGGGCTGAATTCACTAAACAGTTAGAAGCCATTATGTATGGTATCTCAAACTTTTCTCTTATTTTCTAACCACCTGCAGTTCAGTTTAACCAGGCACTGAAGAGCCGATTTAGGTGCCTGACTCACAGTCAAAACAGAAAATTTATCCTCAAATACAACACATATAAACTTCCTACCAATCCATTTGTTAATCCTGTTTTTAGCTCCATTTTTTAGCTCCATTACAAAGTATTAATCTTTTTGTTAATCCTGTTTTTAGCTCCATTTTTTAGCTCCATTACAAAGTCCTCTTTAAATTAAAATAAAACATGTAAAATCCATGTAATCCTATATATGAAACGCTGGAGGACATATTACATATATTTATTTTATATATTCTTTTCAATCTATACAGCAGGCTGCCTTCAAACATTCAGGTGCATTTATTTATTGATTTAAACATAACAGCCAGAAAAAAAATTCCATTGTGGTACATTTCACAGCAAAGTACAAATAACTCACAAGAAAATATTCAGCCGTCTTGAAATTCCCACACAATAAAACCCTCCACACTGCAATCCAGTTGTATTTAACTAGTTTAACTAATGATGGTTTCCCTTTCAAGGTTTTTTTTTTTTAAATTCTCTATCTAGCTATTGCCACTGACTTCAAACAATCTGCATAAGGAGGATGCTTTACTTTTGGCACAAGGCAGTCCTTGCTAAAGCCGTCTGTTAACTAAAGCATTTCGAAAAGGAAAAAGAGTGGTAGAACTTTTTACAAACCCTAAATTTAACCCCAGCAAAAGCAGTTTTGTGATCTTGTAGTGAGCTTTTCTTCCACAAGCTGCAGTCACTTGGGAGGTGTTCCTTCTGTTACCTTCAAAATGAGCGAGAGATAGCCCACACTTCTCCATTTGTGAGGGCAACAGCAGTGCCACGAATACACCGTTCACACAGAGCAGAAGTCTGTTTGCTGCAGCACATGGGATGCTTCTGGTTGCCTGTTACATTACAGCTTAGAACAAGCTGACACTGATATAGAACAAAGCTGAGAAGAGGCACTGAGTCACTGAAGAGCTGTGACAAAAGAAAACTACAAATAACTTCAACACAGCTGCTCTTGAAGCGGCATTGGCTGCAGAGGTGCACATCTGACAGTACAAACACTTCCCGTCTCAAAGCTCATGGGACACCAGACACCAGGCAGTGTTTGGGTGAAGGCCACTACGATTAAGGCAATGTGCTGACGTTCCCTTGAGAGTTTCTTTAGAAGCAAGAGCTACTCTGATGCACAGATATTGATCTGTGACATTTAAACCCCGACTATAACAAAAACAGAGCCACACGTGTCAACAACTGTAAGCAGATCATCCTCGCTACCATGAGTGACTCTGTGTCAAGGCGTTGAATGACTGTTTTCTTTTTTTTTGAGCCAAATCCCCTGGGAGAGTTTGAGATAGTACCTGCGCATCAGCACTTTTAAAGCACCAGGAGATCTTGACGTGTTCCAGCCTGCTATAGTCAAGGAAAGTGGAATGAAAGGTTTGCTTTGTTTTCGATGCCTCCACTGGCTAAGCTGGAGAGTGCTGTAGTAAACAGCAGGAGTGGGTGGACTGGGAAGTCTCTTAATGTCATTCAATGCTGAAAGAAAACTGCAAATTCCCATTTTTCAACATCGATACTTAGCTGAAGGTGACTGGTTTTGCAAAGGAAATTGAATGGGCTGACACTAAGCTGGGGAATTAAAGATGATCATGTCCTGAAAGCCATTGTCTGTCGTCACAGTGAGTACTATTAGGCAATAAAAAAATGATGATTTCAGTGGGGAATAAAGATTTTCATGGTCAGTGTCTCTAGACTGCAGATAACAAATTCAAGGCCAAATTCACTAAATATCTGAAAAGCTCCAGTGTCTAGGAAAACACTGCAATCAACATTTCTTTTTCTTACATGTACATTTATTCATTTAGCCTGCAATCGAGAATTTATATATATATATATATATATATATGTATATATATATATATAATATATATATATATATATATATAATGTATATTAAAAGCTGTAGAAGTTAAGAAAGTTAAAATTACACTTTTTTTATATATACATATTCTTTAAACCTTCATATTTTCAATTAGTTTGCAAGTGTGGTTCTTTATTTGTTTTATAGCTTTGATAAAATTTAATATCCAGTGCATTGAACCTTGGTTTACTTGCTTCTAAAGAGCATAAAATATTACTTTACTGTCAATCGAAGCCTGAAATTTTCTTGCGTGACAGTATGTTCATTCGCAATTATTACTACAAGTCACCAGATCTCATTTAACAAAATTTCCTTCAAGGAAAAAAAATCCTGTTAGTGGAGATTTTTCAATGCTAGAACAGCCACCTGCTAATTTTGAGGGTCTGTTTGCATCATTACCTAATTTGCATAATTCCTTTAGTGCATCCGGTCCTAAAATGACAAACTGTAGTTTGACGTGCAAATAATGGCAAAAGTGCCAGTGATGAACAATAACAACTTTTTAAGCAAGCATGAATGCCAAGACTAAAAATATTGTGTTGGCCAGAAAGCACACCAAACCATCAGACGGCTACATAATCAGGTAGCTCTGCAGCCAGGCAACTGGCCCTTTTAATATGGCATTTCCATCACTAACGAGTAAACTAGACATGGACCTGTTACGCTCTACACACGTTGCGCCCAGCAAGCCGCCATGTTCACAAGAGAGAAAGGCTTTGTTTTGGTTGCCGGGTTATGAGATTGAGGTTGTTGAAAAGCTCTGATCCACAAAACACGTGTGCGTGCATGCGTGTACAAAGCCAGGCCCCAGTGTCTCAGGGAGCTCACAGGCAGAACCCTGCAGAGGAGAGACCTAATCAGATTTCCTGATCCGTTCGTCCCTCCGGTTTCTTCTTTGCAATCAGCGGATCGGTACCGCGGCAGGATTTTAATTACTAGGGCTCTAACAGCGTGGCACAAACCTGCTCTGACACACTGATTGCGGCAATGTCATCGCCAGCCAAATTAACTTTACTCATCAACAACAGGCCCCCAAATAAGCTTAAAGCTTTTAAATACACCAGCTCAAGACCAACATAGTCTGAACCTAAATTGGCTTAAAAACTTTTACATTCATTTTCTCATTTAACGCTCTGTATCACACTGTAGTACATGAATACACAGTTTAGGGACATAATTTAAGCCATTGTTTCCTTGTTCGTAATGTAGTTAACCTTTATGTAATTGCGTTGAACTCTTGGGTGGTTTGCATGAACTTCGAAATCTTGGCATATTTTCTCCTCCTTTAGCAAAGTCAAAAATGTAAAACTATCCCCTTTCTGCTTGAGAAAGGTGTGTTTTATATGCAGGGCTTGTGCTGACTGTAGGGTGGATGGAAAGGATATTAGCAGGCCAAAAGTTTCTCTGTCACCTCTATTACTCTGCAGTCCCACAGAGAGGAGAGTTGAGATCACACTGCTCTAACTGTTAAAAAACCTCTCACAGTGGGAGAGCGAGAGAGAGAGAGAGAGAGAGAAAGAGGGAGATATTACCCATGAGAGTCTGGTTGGGGAATGTTGTGAGCACGTCCATCAAATTTCTCCTCTTTTCAAAAGCTCTACTAGAGGAGATGTTGCCATGCACACTCAAGTGAGGGCCTAAAATTGGACATCCAATCTGTGATGTTTCATGTACACTACCAGTCACTTGATGACATCTGTATTATACTTTTTGACTTTAACATGTTTACTAACTTTTTGATTTAAAGCCTTAAACATTGGGTCAATGACCTGATGCCCATTTCTCATTTTATACTGTATAAATATATATTACTGCCAAATAATGATATTCAAGAATTCAAGATATTCATAAAACACTATTCACCCAGATTTTATTTAATCAAAAATTATTATATAAATTGTCCTATAAGACTATTATATATATGAACACTATCAACTATGAACACTGAATGTATATTAATATGAAAATTAAAAACATGATTGATATGCCTCAGGGTGCAAAAAAAAGTTTATTAAAAACTTTATGTCACATGACATAACCCATGTGATTTTTAAAAGATTTTTTCTTTTCTATATTATGAACACTTGAATGTTATTGATCCATATACAAATTGTGGCTACATACTATATGAAACTGAAAAACAAAATGTCAAATTTTCATATTGGGGAATAAGTATTTCATGCACAAAATATTTCCCTGCAGAGGTTATTTTGGCCGTGTGTTTGGGGAGACAAGTAAAGGGGACGTGTGTCTGCAGGGCGGCCCGTCTCTCCTCCTGTGTGACAGACAGGACTCCCCTCTCACTCTCTCTCCAGGGTGTCTGTGAGTCTGACCTTTCATCAGTCTATCGTTCTCCTCTTCCTCTCTTACTTTTATCACCCATGCTTCTTCCTTTTACCCGCTCTTCTTCAGCTCTCTCCATTCCATTTCTATTTCTTGCTTGGCCCATGTCACTGATGATTTCGCAGTCTTTTTGCTCATTCCCATCAACCCTTTAAAACCTGCCTTGTGCATCAATTTCCACCATATTCCTCTGTCTGTCTCTCCATACACATCTCTCTCATCCTCTCCCACTGGGTGTTCCTGGTTTAATCTGTGACCTCTGGGCCACATGCTGTTTCTTCTCCATTTTCTACTCTATAACTCTTTTGGTCTTTCTCTTTCTCTGTTCAGAGAGGATTCATTCTCTGTGTATTCAGTTTGAGAGGAGGCCTCATGGCCTGTGGCTGCTCTGAGTAGCACTAGATCTTTTTTTCTCTTCACCCTTATTTTGAGAGGCAGACATCTCACTGTGGCTCTTAGGGCTGATGCTTGACCAGCAAACAGTCTCAGACTCCTCCACATCCATCAGAGAGAAAAACACAGCACACACACATTATTTCTTCAGCAATACTTTATGTTTATGTTTTCAGGTCACATCAACAAGGCCGCTAAAAGGGATATTACATGCAAAAATAAAAGTGCTCATCTTTTACTCACCTTTAAGTCAGCCCAAACTAGTTTGACTGTGCAACACAAAAGATGATATTTTAAAGAATGTTTCAAAATTTCAAAGTGTGACGATTCTCAAAAAAAAAAAAAAAAAAAAAAAAAAAAAAAAAAAAAAAATCATAGTTTTGGAACAACAGGCAGTGAGTAATTGGCAGAATTTTTAATCAACAGGTGTGTTTTAGTAGTGTTTTGGAAGGCAAACAGTTGCACTATGTGATATGCAACAGCCACTTTTCACAATTCAATCAAATCAAGGGTCACTCTGACATTTTCCTGTTCATCATTTCAATCAGAAATGCAGCACACTATAGAATTAAAATGGGTTGTGAATGCCATTTCATGACTTTAATCCGTTTGGTTTTTTGCAGTCCCTAACATGGAAAACTCAGTTTTTCATTCCATATACATCTTTAAAAACCCTCCACTATTATTGCTTTCACCGTGTATTACTTTCAGCCTTCAATACGGCCATTCATTATTTAATATAGCTCTTTCTCTCACTCCAGCTCCTTATTATACTCACTGCAGGGTGGAGAGACAGAGTTGCTGGAATTTTCAGATGAAGTAATTTATCTGCGATAAATACCTGCAGAAGGGAGACAAACCTATTTTCCATCACCCCCATTTTTCCAGCTGGGAAATAAAAACAAATATTTTGCACACTTCCTACTTTATCTCATTCAACCCCCCCGGTGGCCACACACTTGTAAACATAGGGCTCTATGTGTGGTATGGGTCAAGGCCATTAACAATGACAGCGACCCTTGCCGATGTGATGTAGGCATGTCCATTGACTTGACATAGTTGAGAAAAGTTTAACTCTATGCAAATGAGATGCAACATGATGCAGTAACTCCCAAAGAGAGCTTATGTGTGTCCATGAGATGATTTATTAGAAACCTCTGCACACATTCACCCATCCCTGTCAGTGTGAATGGAGCCTGATACTGGCTACATATGGTGAATTAGCCGACATTAACTGTGTTTATTGCACAAATGTTTTTTATGTTCCATATATAAGCTACATTCACCATGAATGATGAGCCCTATGAGATGATGCACATTAAAACAGAAAGCAAGTGTGAGGAAAAGAGGGGAAGGTGTGTGCTCGAGCACCTGTGAGAGTTTTTGGAACAGGCTGTGAGACATATGGTGGATGAGAATTTTGATAGCTTTGAAGTGAGAGAAAAACATGGAAAGGAAAGAAGAAAGAGCAGATCATCCCTCAAAAAGGAAATAGTATATCTGACAAAAAGAAAAAAAAAATGTGTACACTTATTTCAAAAGTTTGGAGCCAGTAGTTTTTTTTTTTTTTATAGTCTCTAATGCTCAGCAAGGCTACATTTATTTGATCAAAAATACAGTAACAACAGTAATATTGTGTAATATTTTAGCAACATTTTATATATAAAATATATATATTTCAGTAATATTGTATTACAATTTAAAATAACAATCGTCTGTTTTAATATTTAAAAACAACTGATTCCTGTGTAGTGATGGGTATCGTTAAAGAAAAACTTCAGTTTTCAATGTCACATGATCTTTCAAAAATGATTCTAATATGCTGATTTGCTGCTTAAGAAACATTTCATATTATCTAAGTCATATCATATTATCTATTAGCAGTAGTTCAAAAAGATTTGTTTTAGATTAGAGAAGATTTCATTTATTTGAAATGATTATTGAAATATTTATTTACTGTCCCCTTTGATAAATTTAATGCATCCTTGCTGAATAAAGATATTAATTTCTTAAATAAATAAATAAATAAATACTAACCCCCAACTTTTGCCGTAATGGATGACTTGCATGAGCAACAGCTCACAAAATGCAATCTGAAATGCACCCAAACGATAGAGTGACAAACAAAGCTATCCTGTAACAATAATTCCCTTTTTCTTGGTCTGTAGTGTCTGGCAGACTGAGGCTGTGGTAGACCAGATGCTGATAGAGTTACATAGACACATTTCTTTCTCAGGGATCTGTGGTCTTTGGCAGTAAAAAGAGGCCACTGTTTGAGCTGCTACGGGTTTGGGGCTGTTCAGAATGCTACTATACAGCAGGTAAACAGCATTCAGATCTGTCTGTATGACTGAGGAACAGTCTGTTTATAATAAGAGGAATTGCTCTTTTTAAAATTTGATCATAATTAACTCTGTTTACTTCATTAATAGTTATCCTTTGATCAGAAAAAAAGTTATTTTTCTACAAAATGTAATACCTTTCACTTGCTAATGTATGGTTTTAAATATCTAAATTTCTGTCCTTTCAATTGTTATATACACTTCATTTAGAAAACAATGCTTGAGGGTATCTATTTTACTTGCTACCAAGTTGTACTTTGTACTTATGGAAGTTTGTAATGTGTTACCAATGTCATATACTCGCTAGAACTGTTTCGAAAAGCTCAGGAATAATTCAAGGATGCATTCGCACACAGTTGATACCTGTGGGCTGATTAACTGAAATAGCGATGCTGATAGACTCCTGCAGAGTGTGTCAGTCTCTGCCATACCACATACACACACCAGACACTTTCCCCTGTCTGAGCTTCATGTGGCACTTCAGCAAATGATAGATGCTCCGACAGCTAAAACAACAGGTCTGATTCCCCTCTCACATGCAGACCCCTCAATTAGCTTCACGAAGGCAGACCTGAAACAGACATAATGTCACTCCATTCACAGCAGCTAACATGCCAATGGGACAGAAGAGCTGAGAGACGGGACAGGTAAAGAGTGTGTGTCTCTTCATGTGAAAGTCTGATAAATGCAGGCACCAATAACAGCGTCTCTTCAAACGGTCAGGCTTGCCTAATACATGAGGATCTAGACTACAAACAAAAAGTTTGCAGGTTCACACAGGGGTCACCCAGAAGTTGGACAGGAAATGACATCACAGTTTTTGTGCAACGATCAGGGGACTGAACTCCATGTTCCCTCACTGATTCGCCTGAATGAGTGTATTTAAAGTAGTGGTGTTTCTGTAATGAGTGAATCAAGGATTTTTAATGGATCTTTTAAGATAATGAATCATTAATTGCTCTTCCTTGAGAAGTGCATTACAATTCTTCTGCTCTAGAAAATTAATAGAGCCATAAATGTAGTAATTATAAAGTACACTAAGACTTGTTTCAATGTTGTTGTTATTGTTTCAAATTAATTCAGTAAATGATTTCATGATTTATTCATACAGAAAAATACACTGGTCACCATTCTACTGATGCAATAATTTAACCTAAAAGATTCATTGAACAAATCAGAATGAATTTGGTGAACTGAATCAAAAGAATTAAAAACATCTGGCTGTTTATCAGTAAGAATGAAACAGACTTTGAAATAGAAAATGTCAGACAAAGTCAGGAGTGTGACAGCACTCTTTATCCTTTCAGGGAGCAGAGAGAGGGGTGAAAGGGAGGATGAAAGAGGGATGAGTGAAAAAAGTCCTTAAAGGTGTGAATAATGCATGAGCTGAGGCCAGACGAGAAACAGTCATCAGACCAGAACCCGATCGCTGATCCAGTTACCAGTGAGCCATCCCTAAAGCCCTGAAGTCTGCCTCTCTCTCTCCTTTCTGTCTTGCTAAAACACACACACACTGAGCTTCCATTTTCATACTTATTCACAAGAAGACTACTTGTGACTACCACAATACAAACTACACAGACAAAGTGAAGTAAATTGATTCTATATTAGTGTGTAACTGTTCACAAAAATGAGAATTATTTAAAATGTAGGTTGATTAGTCAGCACCATCCAATCATATTCTCTGTGGTACTCAGAGAAAATTCTCTGATAGGAGCAGTTCACACAGGGTTTGTTCTTGCATTCAAAAACAGCTATACACAGTACAAAAAAAATAAATAACACTTTTTAAACATTAACTTCTTTTAACTTCAGATGGTTTAAAAAAAGACATAACATTGGTAAAATGTGTTATTTTGAATCCTGTTTACATAGAAAATGTAGCTCACCTAATAAGGATCTACTGACACAGGATTTGTTCTTGTATTCATCCACTTTTTTTCTCTCCATTTTTTTTTCTTTCCATTGATGTGCTGTACTCTACATCATTTTAAGGAAAGTGTAGGGCTGAAACTGTGAGAAAATAAGCAATAAGCCTCATTTCTCACCTTACTATATTTTCACATCTCGAAATATGTTTTTCGCCTCACAACAAAGACCATCGACCACACATAAAACCAATCTGTCATTCCAGCCCTTGTGCAATAAATCAAATAACCACAATTCATATTTCATGTGCTGCATTTGTGAGAATGCTCTCTGGTGAATAATAGATAATAGAAAGATGACATGTTTCTTATAATATATCTACTTGTCATCAACAATCTGTTGCTATTAAAACAAATATATACAAACTTGAAAGTAAAATGGCCTGCATTGTATATTATTTATTATATTGTATCAGTATTGTATAGCTTAATGTCTCTAAATGACTACTGAAGATTGATAGATTGATTGATCTTTAGGTGTGCAATATGCAAGCTGCATGAAAAGCACAACCTTCGCTACAAAATGAATATGAAAGCATTCATTAAACATTTATTTTGTCCATGTATTGTACAAAGTCTTACATGGCTGCATAGATGGTCATGTGATCACTTTGCCTATGGCTTCAGCCACTGAATCTCTACTATAGCTTAGGCTATATGTAGCCTTTATTAACTCTATTCTAAAATCATCAACTCCTGGACATCCACGTCCGCTGAGAGTTGTGAGGCCATCCCTCTTTCTCTCTGTCTGTAGGTGTGAAGGTTGTATTACGCCTTGTTAGCTCTGAAACACGGATTCTCAGTTGCCTGAGAGCCTCTGGAGTCGATTAACAGCAGTGCTCTGTCACTAGCTATCTGCACTCACTATGTGCCCAGAGAGAGATCTATCTCTCTCAGTCACACACACAATGTAAACCACACACCACAACAAGCCACTAAAACACTAGCATGTATATGAAACTAACAGAAGTTATAAAAAACATGCTTTCTGACTTCTATTCCTGTTTGCGACTCGGGTGTAATATCATCCAGGTGGCATTAACCTCTGTTTTTCAAGTGGTGACAGTGACAGTAGCTGGGTGAGTGAGTTTATCTGTGAGTGTACATGTGTGTGCTCTCATCATTTTCTGCATGGTGACACATCAAAGAGCAAAGAGCGAGA
This sequence comes from Cyprinus carpio, assembly GCF_018340385.1. Classification (NCBI taxonomy): domain Eukaryota; kingdom Metazoa; phylum Chordata; class Actinopteri; order Cypriniformes; family Cyprinidae; genus Cyprinus; species Cyprinus carpio. Next base: position 10,235,297 of record NC_056575.1, read on the forward strand.
CCTGGCAGGCGTTGTCTTTGTATAACAGTAAGTCTGAGTGACAAGGCAAACTACGCTGCAATAAATACGGAGAGAAAAAGGTGTGTCTGTGTGTGTGTGTGTATAATCTGAAAGACAGCTCTTATAAGCGTAAACCTTTAATTTAGGAGAGATGGGAATGGGTTGTTCCCCACAGAGACTGAAGTCTAAAGAGGATCAGAGATAGTGTCTGTCAAAAGCCATAAGAAATCCTTTCATGCCATTTCAATTAGAAAACGGAACAGGAACTGTAGGGAGTCCATTTCCTGTCCTCCCTCCCCTGTTCCTTTTGTTCTTTTTTTATCAATCTTTCCAGAAATTTGTGTTTTACTTAGATTTCATGTCATTAAGCTCCAGGGATGCAGCTAGGGACTGCGTGGCACTTGGGTTCAGATCCAATAAAAACATTAATAATACAATATATTTTACTGCTGGATCCAGAAGAGAATGTTGCAAAGGTTCATTTCTAATAATTTGAGTGAGTTCTGAATGTCTTTTTACTCCACTCATATCATCACAGGTATTTGAGTGAGTGTATGTGTGTGTTAAAGGGAGAGAGAGACGCTGCTCTCTGGCTCTGTGCTTCCCTGCAGGCTTTCATCTTTCTCAGGTTAGATTACTGTAAAGCACTCTTGTCTGCCAGCATTCCTGGAAGCTTTTTACCCGTGCATTTGTTTGTTTAAAAAAAAAGGAAAGTGGAAAAATCGACAGATATAAAGGAGCTGGGAATAAGAGGAGCTAACGGTCCTTCCCTCAACTGTGTCTAAACATATTTCAAAGCACTGTTAGCAAACTGACTTAACTCTAGACCTGCTTGCTGACACAGTTCTACTTCTCAGGCTTTTATTCAGGGTCATTTACATCAGTGCATAAAAGCTTATATAACATAAGATTAACAATAATAAGATTTACTCTGAGCTTACACCAGCAAGGAAAAGAATAGAATATATAATAAATAGAATAGAACAGAATAAAACAAAAAAGTAAAACAAGTACAAAATCTATATATATACACACAGCACACACACACACACACACACACGGTGTATATATACTCACACAAGTTCCTAAAGTGTTAATTGAGGTTTTACCTATCAAATAATGCATTTTTACACAACTATATGCGTTTAAGAAATTAAAAACATGATCAAAATGGAAAACATGAACACAGACCAATTCACGCTGCATGTTTTAGCAGATGCTGACAACTCACAAACAGCTGCACAAATTTAATTAGAGCTGCCCTGGAGCTGTTTGTAACTATTAGTGCTGGCAAGTTGGACAACTAGAGGACTGTGTGTTTCTATCTGCGTTCGATGGCACTGTGTGTTTAATAAAGGGCAGTGTTACCATCCCACCTTGGAATGCCTGAAGGCAACATCAATAATCACAGGACTCATCCCACACTCGCTTACGTCTCATATGTTTATGCATAGCATGTGTGTGCATGCTTGCATGTGTGGGACAGAGTCTTGACTCTCTGCTTCGGCTCCAAATGGCTGGTAGGGCCTAAAGCCAAAATGGAGTTCCCGCACAAAGCTGTTTAAGCATGACAAGCCCAGGCAGTGTTAACCCTGCAGGGCTTGGGCAGACCGGGCCACCCCTGTACCCACAGACAGAAGCTGTGGAGAGAGCGCAGAAATTGTGAGTCGGATGGGCAGGTGTTGCCAAAGCTTGTGTGTCCTCTAGGACCTCCGTGTACACTCAGCCACCCACCCACATTACTCATGAACACACACACTCTCCAGTCAATTCATTATATGGGTTTGCAACATGGGAAGATCTCTATGAAAATGTTGGGAATATTAGCCTATTTCCTGGTGAGATTTAGCTCGTACTGAAGACAATTTTGTCTTCAAACTATAGCCAAGTAATTGCAAACTTCCTACTTAAAAAATTTATGCTTAATTCAATGTGTTACTTGCCATTTCTTTGCAGTTAATGATGAAATTTACTAGTAATTTCTGAGAGAAAATTGTTTTTACAACTTTTTTTTTCAGTGCACACATGGACAAACAGAAAAACCGTACTAGACTGAATTTTAGGTCCAACATCTCATCTGCATCATGGGCTTTACATGTAGAGTTCATATTGAAATGTATGCAATGCTGGTTTGAAAAATGCTGACATATTTCTTCTGAGGTTAGAGGTCAGGTCTTGTGGGCAAATTGTGGACACATTCAACATCTTTAATCTCAATGTAGAGGAAAAAATTATATTTAGAACAAGCTTCAAATCAAGCACTACACATTAAACAAACTAAAAGCATTAGCACTTGCTGAAAATTATTTACAACATATTTAAACAACCTACAGTAAAAGCATTAGCACTCGCTGACAATTATTTAAAACTATTATTTAATTAATTCCTATTATTTTTCTATAAACTTAGTGGAGTAGGGCTGAACTGATAGTTTAATAAATGAATAAATTAATGTGGTGTCATCATTAACAGCATCAGAATGAACAGAGCGAGCATAGCTTAGTGTTTAATTATCTCACAAATTTACAAAAGGGCTAATTGGAGAGATTTTGACTTTCACTGTTTGTACAGAATAATAATTTGCGTAAGACCAAAAAAAAAAAAAAAAAAAAATCTGCAGCATAGCACTGGGAAGAAAACAGGGATGAACAAAACATTTTAATTTTACTGGACATATTTTTTGAAACAAATTCAAAAGCTGTGCCAAAAGGCACACAACATACAGTGCACAGCATAAATGAGTACACCCCCTCTGAATAAATATAAAATATGTATTTTCTTAATGATCACTAATATAATTCACGGAAAGATGGCAAAATTGAAACTGAAAAAATTGGCAATATTGAGTGAAATACATGTCCACTGAAGGATTTTCACCTTGGGAGAATGAATATCTTCATTGTCATGCTGAAAAAATGCCCAGTAATGCAGGGAATGAGGGGAGGGTAGCATCTTCTGTTTCAGGTTTTTGCATTACATCACACAGTAGTGTGAATTCATGCCAGCATTGATAAAGCACAACTCCCTCACACCTGCAGCACTCATTCATCCCTATATAAAAGCTTTACTACCACAGAATGTCACTGTGGGTACCAAGCACTTCTCACTGTAATCCTTCTCTAGCAACACCAGAACATTTTGGATGCTTTTGGATCCGAAATTATTGACTTGGTCTCTTGAGACCAGAGAATGGATTCCCAGAAGTCTCTATTTTGTAAATATGGGCCTTGGAAGAGGTTAAATGAGTTTATTTTGATTTGCTACAGTAGGTAATTCTAGTGGTGACAACAAGCATGCATGTCACTTCTGCAGGCTGCGTCATACTTTGTGAGATAAAGTGTCACTCTTTTCATAGCTTTTGCCAGCTCTGAGACACTTGCATTTATCCTGCTCTTTTTCAAGCAAAAATTCACTCATCACTAAATGAAAGACAAAGTGAAGACCTGATTAGACAAGTCCATTGTTTTTGAATGTCGGTGCTACTTCTGCTATATTTTCATACTTAAAACAATAATTTGGTATTCCTCTTGTATCATTGTGCTCTTTTATGCTAAGAAATAAGTCACCTGGCAGTTCTCTCTCAAGTGGTTCCACTGCTGCCAGCATGCTATAAACACCATATCGAAAAAAAAAAATAAAATCATTATTACTTGTCTTTAAAAGTTTTGGTTCAATATACTTAAAGGGTTATTCCACCGCAAAATCAAAATTTTGTCATTAATCACTTACCCCCATGTCGTTCCAAACCTGTAAAAGCTTTGTTCATCTTCGGAACACAATTTAAGATATTTTGGATGAAAACCAGTAGGCTTGAGACTGTCCCATTGACTACCAAATAAATAACAGTGTCAAGATCCAGGAAAGTATGAAAAGCTTGGTCAGAATAGTCCATCTGCCATCAGTGATTCAACTGTAATGTTATGAAGTGACAAGAATAATTTTTGTACACAAAGAAAAAAAAATAACGACTTTATTCAACAATTCCTCTCCTCTGTGTCTCTCCAAATCAGCGTAGCACCATTTTGGCAATTCTGAGCAGTACGCAGACAGCGTATCCCTTTAACTGTTGATCAAAAATAGCCTTAAATATATACACTTTTTTTTTTTTTTTTAGTAACTTTCAGGAGGGTGTACTCATATTTGCAACACAAAATTTTAACACTTTGATAAGAAAACCTTATTTTGCTGAATAATTTTTTATAATTTGCTGGCATTCTTCTTTGGTAATTGATCAAGCAGGCTTGTTGGAACAAAACTTAAAAGTACCCTAAGTAAAGAGTAATTGCTGAATTTGTTAAGTTTTAGAGGGGGTGTACTCATTTATGCTGTGCACTGTATGTAAGCCAATGCTAAATGTAGAATTACAAATTTAGAATTACAGGCAGTCCTACAAAAAGGCAAGCTTTGAATTGCATAAGTTGCAGTGCTAACTCACATTAAAGCTATTAGACATGGAGCTCAGAAAGAAGAAGCCAGCAGAGAGAGCTAGGCTCTGAATGAGCGACTATATGAGTGTTATAGGTAGACAGATGGTCGGCTCTCACTCATGTCTCCTCTTGGCTATGTCAGCATGACCTCGGTCCCTCCCCAACTGCTCTACACGAAGGTCACCTGCGCTCAGAACACCTGAACCGGACCTATGCCACGTCATCTGCTCAGGCTGTTTATGCACCTTGAATGCACTCTCAATGCTTATGTAGTTTTAAAGACATCATGGAATCAAAATGAGTGTTTTAATCTAGCTTTTAACCCAGATCATTTACTGTATATACTAACAGATCCCTAAACATTGACAAAATTCACTTGCGTGTTTAAAATGTACAGACTTTCCCTTCAGGGAAAAGAGACCATAAATATTGATGACTCATGGGTTGAGCCCTTCAACACGTCCCAACCCAAACTTCCTGTTTCAATAGAAAATACATAAGCACATGACAGAAAATGAAGCTTGTTGAGCAATTTCATGCAGTCTTTAAACTTCATTAGCAATAACCGTATGTTCCCTCTACCGACATATGAACAACCCATGCTGTTTTACCTTCAGGGGGAATCAACTCCACACACACACACACACACACACACACACACACAAAAAACACACACACAAACACAAACAAAAACAAACACAAACAAAAAAACACACAAACAAATCAATAAAACATATGAGAAGATCTATGTTTATAGGCAGCATTATGCTCTAATCACCAGCAAAATGTAATGCACTCTTTAAACTCTCCCAGGTACTGTATATAAACAAACATAAGGGAATTTAAAACTGATTTCAGACCAGCCAACAATCCCCAACCTACTATTTTCATTTTGAGCGTCATACGCACAAGGCCTGCTCCATGACAAACCCCAGAAACTCTTTAGCATTTTAATGAGGCGCTTTATCCCGTGTCAGTCGACTGTGTAACTGCGGGTAAGGAGAGGAATGGCAGGGTAAATTATTAAGCAGAGTTGCCCTGTGCTTTCCAGCTGATACGTTCTGAACCAGAAGACACCATGAGTGGAGGGGACGCATGGCCCTGCAGTGCAACACAATTTATGCCCTCTGATGGAAAACACCTTTAACCATTATAGATGAGCTGTGTGGTATATGCAGATAGAGCAGCACATTTAAATTTTATTGATAATTATTACAGTAGGAAAGTGATTACAGGAACATAAATTTACTGACAATTTAAAATAGCATATATTAAAAGATCATTTTAAAAAGCAGACAAAGATTAAAATGACAAAATTATATATTATAATGTATACATTATGCAGTTTTATTTGAATATTCTTGCCATTTCAGTTTTGAAAGATAAAAACAATAATATAAAACCATGAGAAACACCCACTACTCATTCACATAAAAAACACTACTACAACAAAGGCTGTTCATGTGAATATAAATTACCACAGTCACAGTCTGAGTAGTGTGATCTAATATTTGAGTCACACTGAAAGAGAGCAGTGAAATCAAAGCTTGTTCACTTTACCATAAACGTAACTAAAACTGATTCACAGATGTCCACATGCTTTTATTCCAAGACAAGGCAGGAAAATACTCCTAGTAAACTAAATGGAACAAAGGAGGACTAGATGAGGATGGAGAGATTTTTTTGACATTTTGCATCCATCTAATGGTTTAAGGCAATCCTGATGCCGAAGGACGTTCCCCCCAAAAAAAGAAATATCTTGAAAAGTCAAAATATAACAGACAGACAAATTCCATCCTTAAATAAGGGCCGGAAAGAGGCTTTCCCTTTGCACATTCAGAGGTACCACTCATCGGGGGCATTTGAGAGGCTTGTTTAGTGTTCCGCAAATAATGGAGAATCAGAATTCCAAAGATTCCATCTTGTCTTGGAGCCTTTGATTGCTGAGAAAAGAATGCATGGATAATCTCATTCAAAAGCCTCTAATAACCTTGTCTGACCTCAATCGCCACGCATCAGAATGGGACTGAAATTAGACTTTTTTTGTGATAAAAACGAGCCCTTCACAAAGAGACACTTGGCTGTGGCCTTTTCTTTGTGGTATGAGAGCAATATGAATGCACAGGGGCCTTTAACAGGCAGTAGTCAGTGTTCACGTCATGTTTGGTGATGGAGACTGGCTGGGAGATGGCGGCAAACCCTGAGACAGAGAGAACCCCAGTGTGACTTGTTTTCTGCGGCATTCACTACAGAGCCCCAGGGCAGAGGCCTGACTTCAGAAGATGGACAGGTCAGTGACAACTGAACTTGAGAAGACGCAGAATGCATGAATGAATGAATAAATAGACACATTTGCACCTCTATAAATCTGCATATTGCCAGTCCATTAACAGATGATAAGTCAAAGATTTTCCATGGTTGAACTTTAAACTAGAGCAGCTTTAAACTAGAACAGACTACACCAGAAGAACAATCAGTGAGCATATGCACCAACTCCAACAACTTCCAGTCGGATACCATCATTGTGAATTTCATTAGTGCATGCACCGTCCCAGATAAGGAATGAGCAAGTTTGTGTTTGAAAAACAAAAGACCTGGGCAGTGGGAGAGCTCAGCACTGATTTACACACTTTAATAAAATCCAAAGACAATTGGTGGGCTGTAGATAACAAGCGGATGAATGAAAAAAAACGCAAGCCACTGATTTAGGGTTTAATTAATTCATGAGATAACTGCAAACTGTCCCACCAGAGAGACAGACAGATGAACAGACAGCATGGCTGAGATGGGATAAAGCAGAGGGAAAAAGACAGACAGACATAAAGACCAAGTCAATTTGAAAAGAGGAGAGGAGGAAAACTGAGAAAGGGAGAATCAAAGAGATTCAGGGATCAGGGTGCAAATTACTAGGGGTTTTGTGCAAGATGTAACCACATGTTTTCTTATAATTTACACGTCAATGACCAAAAAAAAAAAAAAAAAAAACCATATTGGTTAAACATTAATTTGAATATTGGTGGATGCATCCCCCTCAAATGGCTGTGATGGTTACCCACTTAATTATGTTATGAACCCCACCATATAAAGTCAAACTGAAAAGACAGGGGTTTTAAATGTATGTTTCTAATTACATATGAATTAAATGCTTTGACAGGATTTTCAAAAAAAGTATAATTATCCATATAAAGTTAGATTACAAACCAGAATGCTTATTTTACCTTGTCGAATGCCTGAGGTGGTAACCATGGCAACAGTATCCTATTAGGATCCTTTCTATTTGGATCAGTATTGGACAGAACATTGAGAAATTAATGCTATCATTACTTACCACTTTATTACAGGTTTACATATCATGCCATTTTAAAAAACAAAAGACCTTAAGATGGTTGGCTGTTACCTAACTGAGCTAGGGGGCAGCAGAAGACATCAACAGATCACAAACTGAAATTTGCCTACAGAAAATAAAAGGTAGGCTATTCTTTAAAAAAAAATGTTGATGAAAAAGCGCACATGAATTAGAGTGAGAAAGAGAAAAGAAAGTGTGTGTGGCGAGTGTAGTCTCAGGGATGCAGGGGTATTTGTTACATAATTTCTGCAAGCAGTGTAACATCATGGCTGAGTGCTTGTGCAGGGTGAGTTTACACAGTGCTGGGCCTGTCGGAGCGGTTCGGCACACATGGCACATATGTGGCGAAAGCTCTTCATGCAGTTCCCGCATGACCCCGGCAGGCCATGCCCCAGCCAGCTGCAGCATGAGACGGATGGCCAGATCCTGCTGGGATGTACAGCCACTGGGGTTCAGGGGTCTCTAGAGGGTATTATCCACACAGGACATCATGTTTAATTTACTCAAATATGTGGTAATTATCAGACGCATGGGGGAATTGAGGACACACTGGAAAATAATTACAGTATGGTTCAGGTGCAGAGAAACTAGTGTGTTAACATAGCAAGCTGCATCTAAAAAAATCTATTTTTCATGTTGTTGGTACTTTTACTTACTGATTAAAAAAAAAGAGGACAGGAAATAATGGAAAGTTAGCAGGTTTGGGAAATAAACCAAGCCTGAATTCAAATTTACCACACAAGCGTGTTAAACTGCTAAGCCACAGTTCCATGTGATCTGATCCTATCTTTGAAAGAATCATAAAGATCATGAAGGTGTGGCACAGTCTGTGTACACGTATGTATTTCTGTGTGTTCAGCAGGAGGGAGGACAGAAACGCAGCAGGTACTAGGAGAACATCTAAAGTACATGAGTGATCTGTCAGTGTGTGTGTGGTGCATGCCTGTTTTTCTATGAGATTCAGCAGAGATCTGTGGGCTTGTGGCTTGACCCACATCAAGCATACATGCATGTACTTTTAATCAAGACATATCTGCTTATTTGTATTTATCAGCCCCATAACAGAAGGACTGTGTGTCTTCCTGTCTGTCTGTACATGTGCCTATCCCTCTGTCTGTCTAGTCAGATGAGAGATAGTGTTTGTGTAATTAATTGGATATGTTTGTAATTAGGAGTGAGTGAGCAACATGTTTGGCTTTGTTTGGCTGCCTCAGCACAGCAAAAAGGAGTGTAGAAATAAACTGATTACACGGAATTGTAATTACACTGAAATTATCTATTCCACTCAGGGGGTTAATTACTGTCCACACAGTAAACATGCACTGTTATTACTCATGGGCCTACATGCAGGGTCTCCCTATCAATTCTGATGACAACACTGCAAAAATGGACAATAAATATAGCAGAAATGTGGTCTGGTGTTGACCGATCAACATCATGATGGCAGGTCATCTCACCTCCTATTGTTACTAAAGGTCAGTGTGTGATTATTCCTCTGAAAATGTGATGTATTTTTTTAGTTCATATTTTGTAATGTAATCAATATTTTCACAATATTGCTGTTTTACTGTATGTTTGTTCAAATAAATGAATCCTATGAGAAATAAAGAGACTTTTTAAAATCATGTGTCTTGCAGCAGGGCTAATGTATGTGTATTTATCAGGCGTAATGTGTGCATTTAACCTTAAAATTCTTTTTTTTTTTTCACATTCACAAAACTGAAAGATCAAGACATAGCAGAGTCGACCAATCAGTGTCAGTGTAACTCCGCCTAATTAACAAGTTTTACATTTCCCTTCTCTACTCCCCTCAATTTCCTTTTTTGCCTTTGGATGGTGATCTTTTTTTCCTAGCAGGCTGATGGAGGCAGGGAGTAATGAACCGTCTCCGTTTAAAGAGTAGAGAGGGCAGTGAAGAGATGAACGCTCACACTGAGATGTGTTATCTTTTATAACTGTGACTAAAACACTGTTTAATGGGTGACTACTCACTCATCAGGGCTCTTGGATTGACTGTGTTAATAAGCTCTTCTCCTAGCCACTTATAAAGACCCGTCTAAGCTCATGACACAGACACACCAATGCTGCCATAGAGTTAGTCATAGGCACAATTATAAGATATAAACATATGAACTGACATTATACTTCACTACACGGGGAAAAAAGAACTGAAGACTTTAGGTTTGCAATGGAAAGGTTCAAGACCAAAGTTCCTTTAAGGTAAATTGGTGCACTTGGTGGCCATCTTGCTGTTCCAAAAAGGTGACTGGCTCTTTTTTTTTTAGGCACGGCGATCTTTTGTACAGCTGCCAGTGTAATGGTATAGTCTATTCTTTTTTCTACCTTTTATGCAGTGTCTGTTGAGACTCAACTCAAGCTAACACACACACTTGTGCTCCCATCAAAAGAATGTGAGTGCAAACTAACTATCAGAGAGATGGAGAGCACCCTGAGAGTTTGAATGTTCACAGCAACAGAGAGAAAGAAGGAAACATTTAGTTTTTAAAGCAGACAGCACACAGCTCTTCACCATAAACTCAGAGACAGAAGGTAAAAGATGGACAGAGTGAGAGTTTGGCGTGTTTGATGTCAGACCACATTCCAGAGGCTGTCTGAATCCCTCCGACAGCTCTCCTTCCATCACTGTGGCTCTCGCTCCACCAGTTACCATGGCAACAAGGGCCTGCATGGTGGACCGGTGTTGGAGGGTGTGGATGGAGAGAGAGGGGAGGAAGAGAGTCTTAAACTGCAGCCAGGTATCCAGAGGCCTATAGAGACCCAAAATCTTGGCACAGTGTGACAAGCACTTTTCAACTCCCTTTTTCCATCTACCTCTTCCCTTTTCTTCTCTAGAGGAACAATACGGTCTCCTCTGAATACTAAGAGCTCTCGTGCAAATTCCTCGCAACTGCTTCCTGACTGAAACGTCCTTCAACATCAATGCAGAGATGTATGAGAACTCTCACTCCTGTGTGCAAGGGCAAGACGCATGAATAAGTCATTTGTCAACGTTCCTGTTGGGACGTCATAAGACTGAATCGTAATTATCAAAGTGTCACTCTTGGTTATGAAAAAAAGCCATTCCCTGGCACTTAAGACTCAAGTCTACATGGACACTTTTAGGACTGATCGGTTCATTATTGTGTGCACTTCCAACCCAAAATTCGTAAAAAAAGAAAGTCTTAAGCCAATCGATGCAGAACGGGTTTATATTAAAGACTGACGACTTGTGCATGATAATGAAGGTTTATGAGAAGGCCTACATGGAATCTGTGGCCACAAAATGCTGATAAGGAATTTGAAGGCCAATTTTATCTTCTCATGTTTATGTTATTCACCTATAATTAAAGTCTTGAACTCAAATTTCCCTCACTGGTTCAAAATCAAGGTGCACAGAACTACATTAAACATCATCTGATTAGCTGAGACTGTGACAACAGAAAATTTGCATTCAGTATGGACAGACAAATTGCTTGTCAATGGTAACTTGTTGAATTTATGCATTTGGCAAATATTTTTATCCCAATAGACTTAATTGACCACAGCATTTGTGTTACCTGGGAGTCAATCAACATGAGACCATGTAGAATGTGTATTGAGGGTCATTACTGGTGACTATGCATCCATTCATCACATGTGCAGACCAGTCACTCGGCACTGATGTGTGTAAATTTTTTTGCTTGATATCTTTTATGACACAAATCAACAGCTAATGCCACTGGGGCTTTAAATGTAGAAACATAATCAGCAATAGCTGATAATTATTATGATTAGCTCTGTAGGACAGATCGTTAATGTCCGCGGTGGTAAATGGAGAGAGTCTTGGAGCATCACTACAACCCTCAGCACCTTTCAGATCCAATCAGGACAGCCATTCCTCACCTCTTCACTCCATTAGAATATCCTTCAACAAAAAGCTAATTAATTACAACTCATGGTAAACGCAACATGATTGTGTGCGTGGGTTGGGGGAGGGGGGACTATCTGTGTGATTTTGGTAAAACCTAATGAAAATTGCAAAAAGCTACACATGCCAGCTTTACAAATGAAATGTTCAATCCATTCATTAGCAAGCACCATTAAGCAAAACCTCACAGCAAAACAAACAAACATTAGAGCCTACTTGGAACAATGACGAATTGACTCGGAAGAGATTTTTAGTAATTTCTCTTAGTAGAACGTGACCTCTGGCCAAGAGAAAAAGACAGACCTCTAAAACACTAGATATCTTTACTGTTAGAAAACATTGATCTCTAAACCTGAGAGTGTTTCCAAAGTAAAACATGGTTGTTATGATTTATATTTTATACATCAGGAGACCTAAATGGGTTCCACATTGTGTTTTACGTAAGCATCAAGGTTGTCTCAGATGTTTCTCCTTAAATTTCTCCTTGAAGAAAAAATGGAAACAAATGAGACATAACAGTAAAAAGCTATCAAATGAATGTGGATAGAATTTTATGAGCAATGTCTGATTCTTATTAAAAATTAAAATAAGAATAAAATTTGAAATTAATTGTAGGCTTTAATTTCTTGGCAAATCTGAGATACTAAAACTGGAGTGACAATCTTTTTACAATTACTTTCTCTCAAGAGAAAAATCTGAACAGCAGGAAACTTGAGTAAAAATTTCCTCCATTTGTTGTCTATGAGAATGAAATGAGATAAAGATGTCCTTTGTGATTTTTCTTTCATATGGGTTTGTGCATGATTGTGTACGCCTTATGGGAAGGGGGGGGGGATCATATCACTGATTTATAACCAAGAAACTAACTGAGAGCCATGGCATATATGTGTGTGAGAGAGACACTGTTAGAGAGCGCGAGATGGAGAGAGAAAGAGATCCCAAATTCTGCTCCGAGTACTTTTTATATCTGACTCACAGTGCAAAGTCCCTCTGCAATTAATCTCTCCTTTAAAGTTTCTTTCTGACCCTCCCAAAGGCTTTCCTCTCATTCTCCTCTCTCACTGTCTGTGTGTTTGTGTTCGGTGAGGAGTCATTGTGGATTGGGGCCTATTTGATACAGAATCACAACAGGAGTGGAAATGAGGACGAGGAAGAGGAAAATAAGAGTGCAGGGCCAGTAATGTTCAAAGACATTTGCTTCGTTTCAAAACCCAGTGAGCACACAGAGAGAGCATTTTAAGGCACCAGGCACACATCAGCAAAAGGTACTGTAGGCAATTTAATGAGGTTACCTCGGAAGATAACTTGTTTCATCCAAATTCTAAGGCCACATCGTCTGTATCCTTTGTGGAGAAGACAAGAATGAATTTCATGGTATTTAGATGGTGGACGATGTAAATAATAAAATAAACCGTTTATAAATTAAAAATTATCAAAAAAAGTATTGATAAAATTAACTGGGTGTCACTAAAATCGATTACTGTCCCTAATAATTGGGTGTTCTATGTCGTTTATGCTTAGTAGAGTATTACGATGTTAGCTTGAGTGTGAGTTGCTATGTAGAATGTTCCGAATTGGGTCACTTACAAGATTCAAGATGGTTAAAATGCTGTCTATGTAGGCAGCTTCCTGCAAGGCTGCTCACTAGGTTTTGGGACAGAGCTTTTATCTCTCGTGACAGCTCTCGCTCTGTCAAAAAAAAAAAAGAAAAAAAAAGAGAGACCATGCTGGTGGGGAAGGTGGAGGTCATTTTGAGAGGCCAGACTTTTATTCTCCTGGATTCCTCCAGGAAGAACAAGAAAAAGTGAGGAGAGGATGAAGAGATATCGAGAGACAGGAGAGGACATACAGGAAATATCAGGAAATATTAGCTCTCTCCCATTTCCCATTACTCCACTGGGTGCCTCTGTGATTTCTGTTCTGGACAGCTATCAACAAAAGAACAGAATCAAGTACAAAACTGACCCCAAATTAGCCCTTTGAAGAATATGTGACCCATGCTGGCAAAATGAGACGGAATGTGCATGTGCTAATTTTGAGCTAGAGGCAAAAAAAGTGAAAAATTTCCATTTCAGTCAATTTTGAGGTTTTCACAAATAGTAGTTCTTTAAAGGGTTAGTTCACCCAAATATGAAAATTATGTCATTAATTACTCACCCTCGTTTAGTTTCAAACCTGTAAGACCTTCGTTTATCTTCGAAACACAAATTAAGATTTTTTTCGATAGAATCTGAGAGCTGTTTGACGCTGCATAAAATGTTCCCAAGTCCAGAAACATAGCAAGGAGATCTGTGAATAATCCATGTGACATCAGTGGTTCATCCGCAATTATATGAAGCTACGAGAATACTTTTTGTGCCCAAAAGAAAAAGAAATAAAAACTTTATTCAACAATTTATCTCCTCAGAGATATTCTCCAAAATGGCACCAGGGTGATGCAGAGTAGACAAATTGTTATCCAAAATGTTTTATAAAAACAAAGATAAAATAAAAATAGCTATATTGTGACTATTAATAAAATAATTATTAAGAAAAGAAGTGGAGGAAAAATGCAACATTGCAGGTGACGTTGCTTTGAAACCTTTAGAAAACTCGATTGTTCTCAAAATTGACTTTGCTGACTCTATCAACATGATGTCATTTTTCGTCTGATTCCAACTAATCATACATCATTCTGAAAGGCTTTTAATGGAAAATGTGAACATAAAAATAACTCATTTTTGAAAATGTGCTCATTGTGACTCATTTTGCCAGCACAGGTCACATATGAACTTTGTTTCAGACTTTCTCTGCCGTGTGAAGTCAGTGCCAACTTCATGCTTTACACAAACACCCTGGTGGGAAACAGCAGGCTGGATAGGTTTGATTAATGGGTTTGATGGCTTCAGAAGGTGGTTTATATTTAGCACGCTAATATAGGCTCTGCAGAAGCAGTGGAGCTCTCTGATATATTGTGTTGAGTGCTCTCTTAATAGACCTCTCTATTAAAAACTTCTGTACTATGCTCTGAAACTTTTCATTTTGCTTTACTTATAAAATACAGTGGGCAGGATCATATTTGTGAAGATTTTCACACCAGAGATGGCCTACATCTTTGTAGTTTTGGCTCTAAATTGCTGAAAGAAACCAGTTACACTTATATTTTTACATACTGTAAACATACTTAAAAAAATGGCACAAAGGATGCAGACAACCTCATTCTTATTAATGTTTTTATGGAATCACAGCTTGGAAAAGAAGTGTGACGGAAAATGCTTATGAACCTAGAAAACTTTCTCATCATCTCTTTGTCTGTAATTCTGCTCCCCATTCTTCTCTCAATGTTTCTATTTTCTTATTTTCCATGCCTCCCGTCAGCCAGAAATCATGCTGTATAAAGAGAGTCTGGAACAAAATACAACCTGTGGCCTTGGCAAGCTTTTCTATCAGGCTGCCATTGTGGCACAATGACACATTACCCATGGTTTACAATCATACACACACAGCTGAAATGTGGTGTCTTGATGATGTCTCAATGAGTAAGAATGTAATGAATGCTGACTTCAGACCAATCAAAACAGACGAGCATTAGCCCAATCCAAGCATGACAGACAGTCAATAAATACTAATCAGACCTTGCTCACCTTTCCCCAGCCTGTCTGCATGACACAATGCCCGTGCTTGACATGAGCGCCCAGATAAACCCCGCCAATGAAAAATGTGGAGATAGAAGTGAGTGTGCTGTTATCTAGATGTTGTGCTTTTATGGTCTTTAGCACCTAAGCAATTCACAATGTATGATTTTGACCCATCATTTTCCCCTTTGATTGCCCTTGCGATTATATATTTTTTCTTCTTGGTAAGCATCATACACCTGCACAAGAATAATTTTTTTCTTTATTCTCCTGCTCTGTCAGCTGCCTTACTGTTCATCATGAGAATTGCTACTTATTCTCTTTTCTTGTTGACAGTTCATCTAAAGAGCACTCTTTAAGAGCCATGCCACGTTCCTTTACTTCCTACTCCACACATCCATCCAATTTTATGAGCTGGAGAACGAAAACAAGTGGGCTAATTATCAGCCGGATACTCTTGCAGGAGGTAACCCCCTCCTGCCTTTCTTTCTTAGACTGAATTTTCAAAAGTCTAATCACTGCACTGTTCTGTGGACTCAGTGGTCTTTATTATTTTAGGCAAAGAGGTTGACCTGTTGTGCCCAAGAGCTGGGAATTCCCAGAGGAGCACCATGATGGTGGAGAACTGGCACTTTAGCAGCAGCCACAAACTGACTCATGCCTCCCGCGGTTTACACAGCGTTTCATCACCTGCCTGCAGCCTGAGCCAAAGAGTTTCCACAGAGACGTTATGATAACCGGGATTTAATGTCTTTGTAAAAGTTGTAGTAAATCACATTTTAAGCTATTTAGGGAGAATTTAACTGTCTAAATAGTTTTAACAGACAATTTTTTTTAAAAGTTTTGTGCTGAAATATTGTGCATGCCAACTGTTTAGCAAATGTGCCCTTTACTGTAGTTAATGTGTGCATCATTATCTAATGACTGTGCTAATTTCTGAGTGTGTTCATTTATGTGAGTGTGTGTGTATGTTACACTTTGATGGAGTTTTGTCTGTGCCTTGGGGCAGAGCTTATTAACGGAGTCAAACCAAGAAACCTGATTAGAGAATGGTCACCCATTAAACAGTGTTTTAGTCACAGTTATGAAAGATGACATCTCACAGTACCTTTCTTTCTTCTCTATTATTTGCACAATTAAAACAACTGTTTCCCAACGGAAGAGCCCCAACCAAACAACTTGCCTTCCTCTTTCAGTTCTCTCTCCTTCCCCTTCATTCCGATCCAACGTTCTGTCTCTGCACTGGATGTCTGAACCTGAGTTCCACTGTGGGCAGGTGTTAATGCATATTCATGAACAACACTGATTCTCATCCAGGCTGCCATTGTGAAGCCACTACCGTAGGTGGTAACTAGCCTTCACTCAAAGTTAAACAAACAATACGGTTGTGAAAAAGCTTCCTGGACAGCAAATACATGCATATTCATGAGTGAGTCACAAAGGTGGACGGCAGCCTCAGCAACAAAT
Organism: Cyprinus carpio; assembly: GCF_018340385.1. Taxonomy (NCBI): domain Eukaryota; kingdom Metazoa; phylum Chordata; class Actinopteri; order Cypriniformes; family Cyprinidae; genus Cyprinus; species Cyprinus carpio. The sequence continues at coordinate 10,252,058 of NC_056575.1, forward strand.
TACTGCAGTTCAGGGAGATTTTGGGGAACAAATTTGTGTTTTTATATAAGAACTGTTAAACCAAAATATCAATTCGAAAATGTGTTTGCTGGGAGATTGAACAAATATGGACTATAACATTCCTAGAGCTCTCAGTTAAGCTGACCCATATCACATTTCCCACCCAAACGTCCTGCTTTGAAAGGAAATACAACAACACAGGGCATAAAAATATAATTTCAAAGTCACTGCATTGATCTTTAAGACCTATTAAGCCACCACACAACAGCAGTCATACTAACACAAATTAAATCTTGATGAACTGATAGCAGTCTATGTTTTTAGTCTCAGCACTTTGCATAATGTGCTGTAACAAATTCTGCTCCTTAACCTATTTGAATTCAAAATTTTCAGGGCATCAAACGAGTTTTTTTTCTTCTTTCTTTTCTTTCAGGTGAGCATGAGGAAGATAAACTGAATGGCTTGTTGCAGAAATCAGGGTCGCCACCAGTTTTAGTAGCTACCCACAAAACACAGCTGTGGGCAAAATTGTCTCTGCAAAAGGATTGCTTTCATGGTTCAAACAGAAGAATCAATGTTTTTTAAAAAAAAAAAAAAACGGTTATTTCAAAAGTGAAGGACACACCGCCATAGAAAAAGACATGCCCACACACAGACATAAATTTAATTAAATAAAATCTTTTATACCTCTCACATGCACACAAAAAGGTGCATTTTTGAGATCATGTAATTTCCATGGAAACCACATTACAGATGTTGCAGTGCCATGCCACTTCAGGCCAGTAAGTTTATGGTTTTTCTCTCAACTGATTCTAGAACTGATGGTCACACATAATTGAGAGAGACTAAAGACACAGGAGACTAGATTTTCATAGGGTTTTAAAAGACAGGCTTGGAAAAGACCACCTATATACCATAAAGGACCTGGATTTAAGTGTCACCTCTTGCTTAAGACTGAACATTTATTTAAAAGAAAAGCTCCTATGAGAGAGACATCAATAAATTATTTGTGGTCTCTTTATTTCATCGCCTGACAGATTAATCCGATATTCACTCCTGGGAGTTATGATATTATGATAGCAGTATGATGTGCCCAAGAAGTCAATCATACTGCATATTAATGAAGAAGGAAGACCACATGGTCATCACATGTGCAATGATAATAAGGCAGGTCCAATGGTGAGTTTATATCAAGCATAGTTATATTCAGTGTTGAAGTTGTTGTAAAATTACATTTAATATTTCTCATCATCCTGTGCAGGATAGCTTCAGGATGCTGTGTTAGCAAAGTTGCAGCTGCTCAACATAGTTGGGTTAGTCTGAAAGAGTGATTAATGTAAATCAGCACAAGTAAGCTAAAATATGGTAAAACTCTCTCAATGTCATGATGTTGTGATGTTATAATCCCTTGTAAGGGCGTTATGATGCGTTTTGGCACTCCTGATGGGTGTTAGTGTGACCTGTAAAGTCTCACTCTGTCACTCTCGGGGTGTAATGACACTGAGAAATAATGACTCAGCATTTCAGTGGGGTGGAAACATTCTCTGTGAATTTCAATATAGCAGATGGCGGCGATGCCATCAAATATGCAGCTCACAGTTTCACTTTCCCTCCGCTGGGAGGACAGTTGGGTCTTTATTTAGCAGCTTTAGCAAAACAAGTCTGGCCGTAACTGGTAGACGAGAGCGTGAATCATGAATGGCAAGTGATCTGAACTATGACGGGTCTGGAGAGGACACTGAAAACCAGGTGGTGTCATCTTGAGTGTGCCATCTATTTTCAACCTACCATTAAAAATCCCATTCAGCATGAAAGTTCATCTCCACTCAACATGTCAAATCAAAACCCACCAAAAAAAAAGATTAACTCCTTTGGAAATGAACCCCCCTTGACTTGTCCCCCCACTGCAGCAGCCAATCACACTGTGAGACAGCTGCATCTCTTCTCTTCTCAGCGCTCGTCCTACAGATGCTTGTCTGGCTGCTCCTGTGGGTGCTCTGAGGGGGGCAAGAGCTCTGAGGGGCTGGAAAACAACTCAGTGGGTTATTAAGCACAAGGGTGAAAGTATTTTAAGGGATTGGAGAAACAGCTTACTAATGCCACCTCATAAAACATCTCATTTTATCCAAATTCTAAGTTGCCACTGGATCTATCCTTTGCAGAGAAAACAAACCCAGAATGCACTTCAATAAGCTTATTTTACTGAATATTTAGAATATCATGCTTAACTTAGCAGCATGCTAATAACGATGATTTGGATGCTGTCATATGAGGCCCATGTAAGAAGTAGGTTGCTCACTAGGTTTTGGAACAGCATTCACAGGTTTCAAGGTTGAATTAAGCCACCATGGGAGTTGGAGGTGACGGAGCAGTGAGACGGAGGAAAGAGGAGACGAAAGGAAGAACATGTTTAAACGTCTCAGTGCACACGCTCAGACAAACCCCTCTGACACATCACAACTCCTCCAGTCTCCTGACAAATCCTGACAGATTAAGTGCTTTCATCTATTCACCATTTGCCACGAGAAAGCATTTATGAGAGCCGGGACAGTGTACATTAGTGATATTCCCTTAAGCGCTCAATCCCGTCAACTACAATTTGAATAAGAAAAAAAAAGTCTTTTCTTTTTTTTTCATCTGACTTCTAGATTATCATGATAGCAGGAGGATGGTATTTGTGTGAGAATAATTCTCTGTAACAGATCAGTTCCTGATCCCTGTTTCCCTCTACTGAGCAGCAGAAACAGAAGGTTATGTGTCTTCTCAAAACAACAAATAAGGAAACATGCAGCAGAGCAGAACAGGTACACAATCCATGTCTTGAGAAAAAAGAAGTAGCATTAACGGTAATACTGCAGTTTTACCAGGAACACAGGAGCTAATGCTTAAATTGACAAAATAATGTCAATAATTAGATTAAACTAAAAGCAGTAGTGATGTTATCCTAATGTTTAGTCTAGTGTTTTAACCATCAGGGTCAAAATTACAAATACGATTTATTTATTTTATTATTTATTTATATTTTATTTTTTGTAGTAGTAGTAGTAGTAGCAGAAGTAAGCAAATGTCCCCAGATCTCATTACTGTAAAGTTATTTAAGAGTAATATTTCATGTACTGCTTATAATAAGGTTTTTTTTTTTTTTTTTTTAAATAACATTGGGTCCAGAAAAAAAGTTAATATAAAGAAATCACCAATGAGAATAACAAGAAAAAAAATGAAATAAAATCAATGGAAAAACATCTCTGCACATTACAATATAAATTCCATCAAAATAATGTCACAAATTCTAAAATATTATTCATTTTTTTTTAAAACATAATTTCTTATTTTCACTTTAGGTTTTGTAGAATGTATTTTCACCCTTAAATGGTTTCATGTATGACTTCATGTAAATGCACTTTTGTGGCTTATTTTTCCAATTTTTTGTAGAGAGGTTCTTAAAAAGTGAGCTATGCTCTTCTGACGCCAAGTAAAATGAAGAAGACAAGAAGTGAACCAGCATGTTTTCAAAGGCTTAGATGGAAAAAAACATCACGACCAGCGAATCTTAATTTAAACATCACTTTCATTACAGGCCTGATCGGGTTATCTGTCCTTGTTGTAAACAGCAGGGATATTAGCTTTATTCAAACTGCTCAAAATAGCCTGAGAAAATTGAGTGAAAATGCCAGTAATTAAGTTATGCAGCTATGTTCAAGGCACCACGGTGACACTGAACTCAGTGTCCATGATGGTGATGAAAGCCAATCATGACAGAGGGCAGACACGATGTGGTCTGATCTCCTGAAATTATATCTGATATAGATCATGCATGTGGATAAATGGATAACTGAAGAGAAATTGTATTTATGGGAGCACATTTCTACAGCGAGAGAAGGCTAACTGTGGTCTGTACTCCTTTAAGAAGCTTATATAAAAGTAATGTCCAATGTATACATCTGCTCAGCCCCTTTATTGACTGCTTGGATCGAGTCAGAGCTGTATAACAAGCTCTAAATAATGTTTATCAGTGTGCTTGTGCGTGAGAGTTGGGTGTATTTGGATTTCATATACAGAAACAAACAATGAAAGGACATGTCCATCCAGTACATATTGCAGACACAGGCATTCATTTACACTGTAAACACTTTATATCACTGACCAAAGGCTGAGTTCATGCCAGAGAGGACACGAGGGACTGAGAGACTGTGCCAGACACAAACATATCTGTCATTTCCTTCAAACAGAGACGAGACAGAGCCATATCAACACAGAGCAGCTCATTCAGATCAATACACACAAACACAACTCTGCAACCCTTTCTACACACCAGCACACCTGGATCTGTTGCATTCTGTCTCCTTAAATCAAATCTCAACCTTTAAATCAATATCAAAAGTGTCAGGCTGGCACAAGGAGACAGACAGAAACAGCTCAGGAGTCACTTTTAATGACTAAGAGGCCAGAAAATCTGAGTGTCTGGGAAAGATAGCCTCACCAAATAGTCAAGACGCAACATTTTTTCTGAAGAATTGTGCTTAATAGCACCAGGGATTTCTGTTAAGAAAGTACATAGGGGTTGATTTTGACTTCATATTTTCTTTGGAGTTAATATCACCACAGACAAGAGCTGCAATAAAAACTGCTTTCGATATAGACCCCAAATTCAAACCCCTATGGTTTGAGTCATGTAGTCGCTGAAGCGTTGCTCTGCTAAGTGCAGGATATGATGCGTTGAATCATTGCTTTGGCGTGTGACTGCAGAGCCAGTTGCAATATGGCCTAAAGCAGGGCTCGACATTAACGCTTGTCCGCGACAAGTGGATTTTGTGAAGGGGCAAGTGAAAGAGAATTTTACTTGCCCGACCGGACAAGTAACCTGATTAAAATTTTAATAACAAACAATAACTAGGGCAGCATGGAAACTTTGGCGAGAATGATTCTGATTTTATTACTTTAAGTGTAAACGGTGACTAATAAAGGATAATGTATTGAAAGTATCAAGGTTGCGTCAGTTGAGGCTCATGCAGCTGACTTGCGGAGAAATCAAACTTATAAGCACAACAGACACACACAAAGAAACAAACGTGAACAAACATACTGCAGTAGAAAAAAAGATAAATATTATATTCTACATGTAACATCATACGACCAAGAGTCATGTTTTCCTGACTTTCAGCATGATTGCAAATGTGATATTGATTTTATACAACTTTAAACAAAGAATATTAACTGACTTACATTTTAGAAACATTATTGATTGTTTTTGCTCCATTTCACTTACGAAAATAGTTCTAAGCAAAGCCACAGCAGAACAGTCGCCATCTCCGAGCAACATATAACAGTCTTTCATTACTGAATGATTCAGCATTTTTGAACGAGTCAATGATTCAGTGAGCCATTCATAAAGACAGTTACTTGCTTAATTTATTGAATGAAATAGCCGTTTGAACTAATTGGTTGAATCAATGATTCACTCATTAAGTGGTGGTTTCATATTTAAAAGTATTATTGCATTTTTCCAACATTTCATATTTCTATGTCAAAAAAAGTAAACCATTAATCTAATAACATTATTTATGCATTTGCAATTTTGAGTAAATTAATTTATGGAACCTCAAATCTTCATTAAACAGTCTGAGTAAATACATCTAAATGGCACTTTCCATGCAGCTTCTGTGTTTCCTCTGCAGTGGAAACATGGGGTATGTTGATACTGATTTCATTTGAATAGTAACAATCATATACTGTCTTATTATTCTAACTTAATGTATTGATCAAATTCAAGAATTTGACGTAAATAGTGACATGTACATTTAATCAGGTTAGGGAAATATTGTGCTTCATATAGTTAAAAAGTGTAACAGCAATCAATTTAAAGCAAATATGACAAATATGCTGATTAAAGTAATAACTGATAAGAGTACTGATGAGACTATATTGCTTCAGAATAAATTCAATTTGCGGCAAAAAAAAACCAAAAAAAAAAACAAGTAACTTTTTTTACTTGGACAAGTGAATGACTGATTTACTTGTCCGAAGCACATGTCAAAGCTTAATGTCGAGCCCTGCCTAAAGGTGTGGGGTTTGGTCACAGGTGGTCAGATGAAGAGACAGTGGAAGAAACTCAGATGAGGGGTCAGTGTGCTTCATTAATCTCTCAGTGGCCATCCCATCTGGAGATGGAAGAGTCAGTGGCCACATGCAGGTAGACAGGAGTGAGAAAGGACAGAAGAGATGTATAGATGGTCAATAAGGAAAAGAAAAAAATGGCAGAATGTGAAGTAGAGAGGATACATAAAGGTACAAACAAAAGAGATATGTACTTTTTCAAAAAATAGAGAGCTATTTCTTAAGGGTGCATTCAGTGGTTCTTTAGCTGGCAGTAGCAATGCTCTTCTTTGCGTAGTTTAAAAAAAAAAAACAATACTACAATGGTGTAAGATTGTTGGACTTTAAATGTAAATTTTTCTTTCTTGCTTCAGACCTTTTCTTCTTCTTTGGCCGTAAAGCATTATAATATCATAATAAATGTTCATTCCATTGTCTAATTTCTGATTTTTACATCAACAATCTTGCTATGAGGTTCTGTGATGTTATAATGCTGTTTTAGAAGGCAGCTACCTACAGTATGTAGGCAGTGAGGCAGCTCACTAGGGTTTGAAATGGAACTATAGCAAGAACATAAAAGAGACAGAGAGAAACGGTAATTACCAGGTGGTCTGGGTGCACGTTTTACCGCTCTTGACCCCGAGATGGCTCTGTGTGAGTGGAGTGGACCGGCTGGCAGAGTGGGCAGTTCAGAGCAGACAGCAGATGCTGCCTGAGCCCGGCACACAGATGCAATCTGATCAACGCTCAACACTGCCAGGGGCCAGAAAGAGACAGACCAGACATACGGCACTCTGGCAGGTAAATCAGCACCGCCTCGTCTTTGCTGTGACTCCACAACTTAAAGTCCTCTGTTGCCTCTTAGCAGAGGGAAGCACATTTCTTCCTTCTCGTTGTCTGTAACGTGACTGCGCCAAAGGTACTTCCTCTCTGCACTGCTTTAGAAAAAAAGCCCATAGCACTTAAGGTTGAGATTCATTAATCAGTTTTAGACCCAAGAGAAACCTTATTCTGTTCACCCTGATGCCCCTCAGTTCTCAATGCTCACCGCAAATCCCCTTCCTTCTCTATCATTGTCCTCCTGAAGTATAGATATGACAATGTGTTTATAAGGCAAATCCTCAGGGGAGCCGCCTCTGAAGAAATCTGGCTCTTTGGAGGGAAACAAGGATTCCGCAGATAATTAGCTAAAGGCAAGGTTGCTTTTTATCAGAAAGCTGCACATTTCTGTTGCCTTTCTTTCCTCTCACCCAATCATGTGTCTTTTCTGCATGTAGCAGGGCATTATTAATCAATGTCCAGAATAATAAGCTACTACGTGGCCAGAAATTGTGGATTGGGGCAATTGCATGACAATTTTAAAGGTCCACTGTGCAACCATCCAAAATTGGGAACCTCTAAGGGCTAACGCATTCTTTATTGTCCTGCAAAATGGAAGGATATTTGGATTTAGAAGAATGTGGATATGGATTTGGCCCAAAAACTAGGTCTGCAATAAAGCCATTAATCAAAAAATAGCAAGATTTCACTGTTACACATGCTTGGACAGAGATAAAAGTCTAACTATAATGTTTGTGTTCTCTTTGATCCTGCAGAACATAATGAATTCATTTTCAGGCTGCTAGAGCAGCACACATCTATAGAAAACCTGAAGGATGAGAATTGTCTGAATACAGCTGAAATCAATGTCAAAAACCTTTTAGCTCAACACCTCCACAGTACGGATCAAATCTAAACTCCTGGCAAGAACTCCTGTGGTTTTCACTATCCTGATTTATTTTCCCTAAATGTTGAACTGAGTCATTGCTAAATTTGCTGAGTGTGGCAGCTGGCTTTAGTTGCAGAGTGATTCTCCATCTCCTAATGACTCTGATCTCCATGCCAGCTTCACTGGCATCCACTCCAGCCACCCTGACAACGACGTTGCACGTCCTGAAGCATTGAACGTTCCTTGCGGCCCACATAGGCATTTTCTCAAATAGCCACAGAAGGGTTTGGATGTTCAAAAGGGTAACCTGGGGCTGTGCCACTGTGCCACTCGGGCAACCCAGAGTTCACATTTCTAATGGATGAGCTTTGGGAGAGCTGCTAAAACTGTCCCCGGTTATCAGAGCAGACCCATTCAAGTCATGTAAGGAGGATGCATGCAAAGTTTGACAATAAAGCAGACTTGACTTGACTTGACTTGACACAACCCGCAAGGAGATGGGATATGAAGTATTAATCAACGGTTGTTCCTGAAAGAACCATCTGGATTTTGAAAGGTTTACATCTGGAGTTTAACAGAGGTTCATTTAATCTAAATATCCTATGTGTTGAAGGAGGAGGAAGTTTTATTTCTTCAGTGTTTATGCCATGGCGGAGACACCAGATTCAACCCTTTTTTAATAATCTATGCATCGAACCCAAAGACATCCAGTAACATCAAAGGAATACAAAAATGTGCTTTTCCAAAGCAGCTGAAAAAACTGTCATAACTGAAACAACCTTCCTTTCCTCATGTGCTGTCAATGAGACTGCTATGTTCTCCTGACAATAATGTATGGATTGTATTGGGTCAAAGGGGACAGCCATATTGATATGTGTGGTCGGCACTGGCAAAACACAGAGGCCAAGTCAACTGTAAAGCAACAACATATCATTCGGCTCAGACGCTGACCTGGGAGCAGTTCATTGATCTGAGACTCTTTCCTCACCCTGAGAATACCCACATCAAAGAACTGCAATATAATACAATAATGCTACAATAACACAAGCTTTAAATAAACATTATAGCAATCTGGAGTGACTATGACTTATATATTTATTTCTTTACATTTACAGGAGATTCGAGGCAAAACCTAGATACAAAACCTAGACACAAAACCTAGACAAAAAGGAATACATATGTTTCTTTAAACTCTTTTATATGCAAGGCTACATTACAATATCAATGGTTTGAATATGGAAGCTCATTTAAGTAGGATCATAATTTCACTGACACAGATTTATATGTGTGATTAATAAAAGCAAATGAAGGTTAAAATGTGGCACAAGAAAGACACATTATCGCATAATGAAAATATTCAGTGTCATGATGTAATCAAATATGGCTGATGTGCTTCTCGCTTTGAGTCGCTACACTACTGCAAAAGCAATTTCTGTTTAGATAAACACCCATAAAAACAGAAGGAGAAAATGTGAGGGGGGAGAATCATGGGAACACTGATGAGGTTTGAGCAGATGGGAGTCATAAAGCAAAGCTTTGCATGACATTTTACCACTAGGAGATGTCTATGATACAAATCGTGCCAGGATATTTAAAAAAAAACAAAAAACACAAGACAAAGTAAAAATCATTGCAGCATAAGTGAGAGAATAAGTACGAGATGTTTTTACAACGCTGATTTAGAATGAGACCTATAGCAATGCTGTGGTTCACTGACAATTAAATGTGAGCATCAGCCTTTCTAATTACCAGTAGAATTCACATTGTTACTTCATGCTGAATGATGATGATGCTTAAAATGATGGTAATTACTTGTCAATTGGACGTAATTGACAATAACAACAGTAGCGAGTGTGTAGATGAGGTGGCGACAGACATGTCAAGGGTTCTCCAGACGGGGCTGATGGGTAGACATACTGACAGCTCTGATTTAATGGACCAGAGACTTCCTTCCAGGTGTTTATTCTCTCTTTCCACATCACTCTTCCTCCTTATACATTCCTTACGTCCTCTTCCGTCTGTTTTTCATTCTTCGTTTTAGTCTCCTTTTGCAGTTGGCAGTACAACAGGACATTCCGCTCTCACTTCCCTATTGAATTGGAGCATTAATCTTATTAATTTTTCCCTCTCTTTCGCTGACAGAGAGGCAGGTCAGTGACAGCTCCCACTGTGTCAGTGCACTGGACTGTCTGCGCCCCTCCCTTTCCTTTCACACAATCTGTTAGCTCCACACTAGGGCCATTCATTATTGATCAGAGCCGGGGCCGCTGCATGTCCACGAGGCCGGCAGCACCATTTCCATCAGGAATATTTGAGGCCATAAAGTCATTCAGTGAGAGATTCCTGGAGAGACGCACGTCTTGTGTTGTATGGCTGTGGGCGCTGAGGGGCTCATGCTGCTTGTGTGAAAAATGAACATCTTGCCCACAGTATGTCACAGTAAGAGCCTGGGGCTAGAATACCAGAGAATGAAGCAGGATGACACTTCTAGTTAAACACTCAGCTCTGGCTGTACTTTGAGTCTGTTTTTAGTGTAATCTCTGAATTATACTAGCAACAAGGATTTTGGTAGTACTTCACTGCATTTACACGTGGGAAACTGACCAAATGTGTCAACGGTGGTTTCTCTATTACAGAGCTGCTTAAAATGTCCCATATGGTCAGCTCCCTACACCCTTTAAAATAAAGGTTCCAAAAGAGGGTGTTCACAGCAATGCCCTAGAAGAACCATTTTGGGTTCCAATGGGTTCAAAATTCCAAAGTTATCCAGAATAATATTCAAAAAGCCCCATGGCTTTTCCAGTTGTTTCTGCCCCAATTTCAATTTCTACCCCACAAAATATTTTAGAGCTTGGAATAACTAGAGAAAGAATGATTAAGTGATTAGTGCTGCATCACATTGCCCATAGGAGCACCACTGCACAATGTAGGATTCCTTTCCCACCTCTTCTAGCCATAATTTCCTGACTATTCCTGTCATAAAAACTCTCCAGGCACATTGAGTTATGATGCTCATGCAGGTGATTCAGGTTTGAGTAGAGCTTACAAAGTTCCCTGACACCATTTATCCTCTCTTACTCCAATTATTTTATGTCTCCTCACCATTTATTAAATAGTGTTAAAGGCCAAAAAGGGGATTCCATGTGGGGTAACTAGAAGAACAAGACTCAAGTTATTGATCATGACTATGGTTAGTGATGCAATAAACCAAGTGTTTCTTCCCTTTTTAATGTCATTTTACTGTTGGGAGGTGTAACATTTAAGTCACATCTGAAATAGCTTTGACATCCCTGTGCAGTGGACGCTGTTCTAGGAAAAGTCGTGATTATCCAGCACCGTGTAGGCCGGAGGCAAGTCACGACAGGGAAAATCTTCCCTTTTGAAAAGGTCACAGGACTCTCCTTTTGTCTCATGTCAGGATTTATCCACACGCAAATGGTCAGCGAGCAGCCCACTATATTTTCATTTGCTTTCAGATAGGGACGGATGAGTAAAAGAGACCTCCACGGACTGCGACACACTAAACCGCACAACACTGTTCATGTGGACCACAACATCCCGTGTCATTAAAGAGTGAGAGTGGCTTCCTGAGCTAGGTTATAAATGATAAATTGGAGGTCCTTATGCATCTAACGTTAATCAGTCATGTGGCAGTACAAGAGGAAGTGGGGCTGCTTTATAGCTGTGTTGAGACTCCCTGTGAATCTGAGCTCTACATCCTGTTCTATAGCTATACATTAACCTGCAGTTCATTAATCACACGGCTCTAATTATCTCAGCAGCAACAGCACGAGCGCAGATAACCACACCAGGTATGTCAGCACGCGCAAGGGATGTTTCCAAAACCTAGCTGGCTCCCTTGTCTTCTACGGTAGCATCCTAATTAAAACATTTCTCAAACTGCAAGTGGCAGATTTGAAATCCTCTACATAAGCAAAAACAAAAATAGCACTACTCAAAAATAGCATGTAAAAATGTGTGTACAGATATTTCATGCACAAATTTGTGCATACACATGGTTAGTGAATGAGGCCCACTGTCTATTTAGGCAGCTTACTAGGCTTTGGAACAGCTTATGTTTTTACATGCATACACTGGTGTTGCAGTCAGGGTGTGTATACACTCTAAAAAATGCTGGGTTGTTTCAACCCAACTTTGGGTCAAATATGGACTAACCCAGCCTAACCCAGTTGGGTCGAAACAGCCCAGCATTTTTTAGAGTGTATGTGAAATCCAATATGGATGTTCACACACTTTTAGTATGGTGTATGCTGACAGCAGAGACAGCCGTACATGACACAAATACTCCCATCAACTCAAACTGTCAGCAAATAAACACGCAAAAAGAAATAGGCTCTATATGGCTATGGGCGAAAGAAGAGGAGCTGCAGAACTGCAGAAGCCCATCTGTTATCTCACATGAAGTCACCCTCTCATTTGGATTTGGAAATATCTGGACTTGTGTTCTCAAGCCCAAAGCTCTCTTCTGGGAAATGAATTTGAATATTGGTATAAACAGGCACACTTGTGTCTGCTGCCACGTTGTAGAGAAAGAGAGAAAGAGACACATACTGTCTGATATCCCCAGGGAGGGCTCATCCTACACATGGTCATATGCCAGAGTTATAAAGATGCTTCCAGAAGTTTATCAACAACCTATGCATAATTACAGCAAACAGCTGCGGTCATTGCTAATCGCATACCTGTACATCTGCTTGGGTCTTCAGTGCACACTTTGTTTTCTTAACATTTTAGTGATTTAGTTTATGAAAAAAGGCGACACTGAGATACCGCAAATTTTACTGGCTTTTCATATTTTTCAAAAAAATATGTTTATTAAGCTGTACTTAAAAAAAATAAGCCAATAATAATAATAAATTAACCCTGACTTAAGTCCATGAAGAATGAAACATCTCCCAGTAGACAGTATCTTTTTTGCCAGGAATTAATTTTGCACTGAACAAGGCAAAAAATGAGATTAAATCTTATTTAAAAAGACTCACTGATAGACAACTAGATAAGGGGACAGACGGGGCAAATTTCAAAAACACACAAAACCAGCATGAGGTTTCAATCAGTGTTTGACCATAAAGAGATAATATGCAAATTGGGAGCAGATAGGAAGAACGGAGTGGGGCTGAAGGGAGTAGGGGGGAGGTAAAGCACTTGACCCTTTTAAATATTAAGTATTAGGGCCACTATCTACAGCCATCAGCTCTTATTGATTGAGCATGAATGTGGACTATATACACACGCATACACACAAAATCAGTCACACATTCACAGTGCCCTGTATCCCACTTATTCTGACCTCTCTCCCTCCACTGTGCTGCATGGCAGTTTTAATTGCTGCGGTCAGTGCTACAACCCCAAGGGGTCATTTCAATTAAACAGAGTATCTAGAGAAGAGCGAGAGACAGGGAAGTCTCTACCTGTGTCTCAGCCTGAGCCCATTATTTGACTCCACACACACATACACACATTAGCTATAACAAATTAACACATATCCAGCAACCCTTCCTTAAATCAGAGGAAACCCCTCTCCGATTGAATGCTCATTCAGTGCTCATCACTTAATAACACTCATCAGGCTTTATTTGGGAATATAATGGGACAATGTATTTGTTATTTCATTATATCTAGACTATATTTCAAGCTTTATTTGCATTCCTATTACAGAAACTGTTGTAATATTAAAGCTTGCCTTTGCATCTATAAATCAAAATCGTCATTCATATGCAACATTCTTCAATATTAGTTCACGCTAGCGGTCACACATAGGGGACGATTAATGACTCATTCTCCATAATCAGCGCCCATGCACAGAAAGGCGGGAAATGAGAGCGACCTCATGCATGTATAACCTTATCACATGCTTGCATGATGTGCTCGACACACCCTGAGGTGACATCAACACAATCATTCCTCTTTCCATTGAGCCTGACCTTCAACCTTTGACCTGTGGGGTTGAACTTGCGGCACAGGGGTTGAATATCTAGACCGGTCATGGCTTTAGGCAGAAGGCCTGACTCTGTGTGTGATTAAATAAACAAGGAAGATTTCTGCTCAGCTTTTGAAAAGAGTCACTAGACCCCACTGGGCCTTTGAGTGGGATCAGGCTCCACTGCACTCTGTGATCATCTGACTGTTGCAGGGCAGTAGTCAGACTCTGTGATCGGCTAGAGAGGTCTGAGAGCTCTGGCCCACAGGGCTGAAACACAAATCAGAGACTCAATCATACACTAGAGGAGTCTGAATAAGACATGGCCTGCATCTATATGAACTTGTCCAGTCCTGAACACCGAATCTTACCTGTTTGAACTGAAGGGAACTGTAAACCAGAAACATAGCTACACATATTCACTTCAAAGATGCAATGTAAAAATAACATAATATAATATATAATCTTTACAAACAGTTTCTTCTCCTTTTGGCTGTTGTTGATGGCATTGTATCTTAGTTTTCACTCCTGAAAAGCCAACTCAACAGAAATATGAAAAGTATGCCCTGTTCTACAAGACATTGGAGGGAGGGGATTATGGGGAGGAGGAAAAGGAAAGACTAATACATGTCTACATCTATCTTGTTAAGCCATAATCTGTTTTTGCTTGTATGAGACGCCGTCGTCTTTACCCATTTTTCTTTCTTCGGCACACAAAAATGTCCATAATAGGATTTCCCAAATATTAATAATCCCAAAGATTATTATAGGCTTCCAGAAGGCTTCTTTGCCTCCACTTTCAGAGCATCCGAAGGACTAGCATGCTTCATCATTCGTAATGCAGCTGAGACACAACGGAAAAGCAATCAGCTCAGAGTTCACATTTCCCGAATCTGTCACTGTAATCTAAGTCATCTGTTGTGCCAACAAAATGGGGAAATGCATGCATAATCCATGCCTTAATCGATAGGGGAGGCCAGACGTGTGCTATTAAAGCTACCTCATCAATCATAACATATTTAACCTCTGTAGGCTCAGATTGTGCACCCCTCTTCCCCTCTATCCCATGCATTCCCCGTGATAATCGCTATTCCCACAAACACCACAGCGACTGGCACAGAGTGCAATGACTGGGAAGCAGAATGGACGTCCTAATGGAGATACTTATGGCTATACGGTGGAACCACAAAAGCCCATTTGCGGTGTCCAAAGCCTCGCTCAATCTGGACAGGTCAGTGAGGTAAAGAGACCCCTTCTCATGCTTTTTTGCCTGGGAGAGGCACTCAAGAGCTTTAACCCCCTCCCCAAGGAAAGAAGCTCATCAAGCAAGTCAATACCCTTTCATCCCTAGATATGAGCCGTCTTAAAACATACATGAGCCCAGGAGCCATTGAGCCTGCAGGAGGCCAAGCGAATGACCCAGGACTAAGTGGAAAAAGGTTTTACTGGATTAGGGTTAAACATTTCCCTCATGGACCAACATTCCCAATCCCGGCTCAATCATTCATCTACTTCCCACAACACCACTATTTACTTCAGCCTAACCTTACCTCCAAACATGCACCCATTAATATTTAAACTTGAAGTGTGGAATTGTTGCTCCACTAGCGTCACCAAAATTGAATCCTAATTAGGAAAAAAATGTGCTTGCAGTGAAATGACCCTGACACTGTCCTCAACAGCGTTGGCCTTTCTTTACAGTATCTTAGCAAGCATTTAAAGCTTTTGCAGGTTTGTTTTAAAACATATACCAGCCATTTCCGTAGTATGTACTTTAGGGCAATGAATCTTTGATGAACTGAAATGGCTTTATCCCTCAAACAGCTACCAGGGCACGAAGGGCTTTTTAGTGTTTTTAGAAGTGCAACTAAATGAGCTTCTGGAAATGGACAGATGACGGGAGAGCAATGTGCACATGGCAAAAAATAAAATAAAAAAACTTGTCTGACCCTATGAGGAAAATACACAGGACTGACACAGTATACATTACATGAAAATAAATAAAACAAATTTCACACCACACCTTAGCTTTCGAAAATAAAATTTATCAAACAAAAAAAAAAAAGAAAGAAAGGTTCTCTGTGGAACAGACTATGTGACGTTAATGTAGTTGCACCAAAACTACAGAGTTAAAAAGGATCAGAATAAAATTCTGGTTCTAATCAAGCATCTGAGACAAGTGTGTCAAACTCTAAATCTTTAGGAAGAAACATCTCAGGATGATCCATTGTCTGCAATATGATGGACAGCAAGCTAATAATGCAGATGCAGACAAAAACCCTCACATATTCGCTCATTGTCTGAATAATGAAATATGGGTGGAAACAAATGAGGGACAAAAGACAGAGGGATGTGGAGAAGGAATAATGGACCAGGCCTAGAGTAATGATGAAACAGACCCCCTACTTAGCTACGCATTAATCATTAAAATACAAAAGAAGCACTGAGACAGACAGGCATCAGACGCAGCCTTAACTCCACTTTACACACTCTTCTGAGCACTCATTTCATTTCTCGCTTTCTGGAACCTCTTTCCGTCTCTCTTTGTATCTCCTTGAGAACGATCAGTGTTCTGACTTCTCTACTTAAGTGCCACCATTACAGCATGCCTTTATAGCTTTTACTGCATTGATTGATCAAATCAATATGTCATTCCTCAGCACTGCTTTGGAGATAATACAATAAGAGCTGCATACAGAAGCGTTTCAAATGTACTACACCCATTTTCAGGGCATACAAATTGGTTGTCTCCTGATTGTCTCCATTTTGATTGTTGTTGTGGTTGAACAATCTCTTTGTCTGTATTATGTGAGTATTTGTGTTTATAATATAGTGCATAGAATCTGCCTGAGATTTGCATTATCACCACTTCTTACCTTTCCAAGCTTGTCTTTCCCATGAGCCCCACTAAAGACTGATTGCAATCGTAACAGGTGTTATATAAATTTATTAATTTCACACAAAATCCCTCCCTTTGTTATTATCAATTATTTTATATTTATATAATTATTTTTATATTCTGGGAATTTTTCTTTCATCTGGAATGTTATTTGAGCTGTTTCTATCCTTGTATGTAAATTTTTCAGTGTTATTTTGTAATTGTTAAAATATAGTACGTGGCCCCTTTAAGAGTTAGGTTCCGGTTGTTTTCCTTCAGTTCGCGGTAAGCGCAGCTGGGGAAAGGTGAGTTCTGCTGAGCTCTCACTAAAAAGTTTTAAATTAGTTTTGTTTCTTGTGACTAATATGTATTTTTTTTGTTAAAAAATACAATTTAATCTTATTGTAACACTAATAGAGGTTGGGTAACATGAAGTATGTATTTTCTTTTGGTGTTTAATTAACCGTGTAAGTTCCGTGGCTAAAATTATCTGTTTTGACTGGCAGATCAATGTTGAAATTGTGGAGAAAGGCCACGGATTGACACTTTTTTCATAAATTTTCCCTTTTTATTCATTCAGGTATGTTTCTCTATCCATGTTTCTGTTAATATTGTTGTTTTGAATTCATGTGAAATGTTTTACATTGAGAAAAATGTTAAATATTGTTGATTTAATCATATGCAGTTCATTTAATAATTGTAATATGATGGCAGTTCGCGGTAAGCGCAGCTGGGGAAAGATCAATGTTGAAATTGTGGAGAAAGGCCACGGATTGACACTTTTTTCATAAATTTTCCTTTTTATTCATTCAGAATAAAAAAAGTGGTCCAAAGAATCTCTTGTTGTCCAGTCTGGTTAAAATATCAACACAACGCAGAGAGAAGATAAAGACCGGTCACAATGGTGCCGTGACTTTTCCTTGATGCAAGTCATCGTGGATCCTCTTTGATCAACGTCAGCTTGGTCGCCGGGGTTTGCTGCATTCTGGAGCGCCCAAATTATGACTGTACCTGTGTCAAAGAAAAAAGGTTGGACATTAGACTGTACATAATTCAGAAAAAGATTGATAGTTCATATTCTCGGAAGAGAGGAAAAAAGTAGTAGTGAAGTTTGAATTTGTGATACAAATTTTGTTTGATTATTTGATTGTGTATTATTTCTGAGCTATCTACACAGTTTTTTTTCTGTGGTCATCATCTGTTCTAATTTACTTTTGTTGATTTGTAATATTCAAGATGTCACAAAATAGTGAGAAGACAAGTTACTCCTCTAGTGATGGCTTTGAATTGGGTTTTGCCAGGGGACGTATCTTTGGTGAACTTGAACAGACACCACTAAGAAGGACAGTTAATATTGGTTCTCCTGATTTCTGTTCTACCCGTAATCCTGTTAGAGTACATACAACTGAATCAGAAAAGTGTTAAGGTGTTTGCATCAGGCAGTACTAGTAATGCTGATTTGAGTAGTTTAATCACACAGCTTGCACAACAAATAGGGCAGTCAATATCTGATCAGCTGAAAAAAGACAATGGAAAAAAAACGAGTGTCCTGATAAAAACACAGAGCCTAGGGACGAATCAGGTTCTTATGGAGTCACCTTCTCTAAATTTGACTGGTATGAAGTTAGTGATGAAGCCTGATGTCAAGGTACCTCCCTGTTTCAGAGGGGATGGATCTGACAAATTATCAGTACATGAATGGGAAGAACTCATGGATGTTTATTTGAGGAAGAAAGGTGTTCCTTTAGTTGAACAAGCGGACGAGATCATGTCAAACTTAATGGGGAGAGCTAAAGATGTAATCAAGATAGCACTACGCAGCAATCCATCACTGAAGCCTAAAACAAACCCAAGGATTGTCATAGACATACTCAAACAGCACTTCAGCGAATTGACATATTCATCTATGCCGCTTGCTGACTTTTATGGCACTTTACCTGTAGCAGGAGAGAATGCAATGGAGTATTGGATTCGGCTTAATAAAGCTGTTGATGTTGCTGACGAGGGTTTGAGAAGACAGGGCAGAAGTATTGAAGATCCTACCCGTGAGGTGACACAAATGTTTGTTAAACATTGCCCTGACCAATCTCTTTCTGCTATTTTGAAATTCAAGTCTGCTGATAGGTGGACGGCAGCTGAAATACAAGAACGTATTGACGAATACCAAGCTGAGAAAAAGAGCACAAATGAAGGCACAGTCTAACCGTCCTGCCTTTGTGAAAAACTGTAGCTGCCAATGCCCAAATGTCGAATTTAGATGATGGAACATCTGGGAATGAGCTGAAAGTGTCAGCGGATCAAGGTGGGTTTTACCAGTTACACCGTCAGTTCAGGCAAGTGACAGCTGCACTCAGTCCCTTATCAATTTACTTGATCGTGTGCTGAAACAAAACATGCAGAGCCCTTCTTCACCTGTAAATTCGTTTAGACATGGGAATGTGAGCAGGACGTTTTGCAAAGTTTGCAGAGGCACAGACCATTCTACAGTTGCACATTG
Source organism: Cyprinus carpio (assembly GCF_018340385.1). Lineage (NCBI taxonomy): Eukaryota > Metazoa > Chordata > Actinopteri > Cypriniformes > Cyprinidae > Cyprinus > Cyprinus carpio. The sequence goes on from NC_056575.1 coordinate 10,271,175, forward strand.
TAGAAGAGATGGTTTATGCTTGTTTTGTTTTGAACATGGACATAGAAAAAGGGAGTGCCCAAAGTGGAGTAGTCACAACAGTCTGGAGGTGAACTACTCACCACAAGGAGCTGGTCCTTTAAAAACCATTAGACCCACATTTGGAGAGGGGATGTGTGGGTGATGATCAAACCCTCATAAGTGATCTGGAACAGCAGTATGAGAATGCATGCCATACAGCATCTGATGGTACTTGCGTGATATACGCACAAAAATATGCAGAAAGTAAAGGCTTTTGATGATCTTTTCTATACTTCTGTGATTGTAAATGACCAATTTCACATGAGAGGAATGCTTGACACTGGATCCATGTCATGTACCCTCAGTGAGACAGCTGAACAAAAGTTGTTGGCTGAAAATGTAGTTCTGGACAAAAAATCACTACCTGAGAATATCATTCTTGTCGGTGTTGGGGGTAGGACCGCACAGCCAAAATGTTTGTACGAAGTTAACATGAAAGTGTATGGCATCAACTGTCGAGTTCCAGTTCTCGTTGTTCCAGGTCAACATGATGATTTAGTTCTTGGCACCAACTTGATCAAGCACATTGTGAATCAAATGAGGAACACAGATGAGTATTGGGAATTTATATCACAAAGTGCTACACATTTATCACAAGACGGTGAACACTTTTTGGATGTGATGTCAAAATCTCACACGCTGGCGACATGATGAGATCCCTAGCAAAATTGGAACCGTAAAGCTCCATCATGCTGTAACTCTTGCTGCTAGACAAGAACATTTAGTGTGGGGAAGACTGCCCAGCAACACTCCATTGTCCCTTGGGAGCACCATTCTTGTTGAACCAACTTCTTCCAAGACTATGCCGAGAAACATCATGGTAGCACGTGTGATAACATCTATGTGGGGTAATAGGTGGGTACCCATGAAAATAACCAATTTGTCAGACCAACCCGTCACACTAAGAAAGAATCGGAAATTGGCAGATGTTTCACCTTGTCTGGCTGCAGAAGATTTTCCAGTCTTGCAGGGCATTGGACAGGTAAAGGAGGTTAGCCCAGAGATGCAAGCTACTACAAATTGTGCTTTACATTTGAGACTGCAAGATGTTGGGTTGAGTGAAATTGACATTGATCACTGCAAAGTCACTGATGCATCCAAAGAGAAACTTGTACAGTTATTGATGAATTACAATGATGTGTTTTCCAAGCATCCCTTAGATTGTGGAGAAGCTAAGGAGTTTGAACACCGTATCCGACTTACAGATGAGAGGCCTTTCCGTTTACCATATCGGAGGATCCCTCCTGCTCATTACCAGAAGTTGCGTCAGGCGTTAACGGAAATGGAGGAGCAAGGGATAATTAGAAAATCAGTAAGCGAATATGCATCACCCTTGGTGCTTGTGTGGAAAAAAGATGGAAGCCTCCGCATCTGTACAGACTTCAGGTGGCTTAATGCGAGAACACTCAAAGATGCTCACCCGCTCCCTCATCAGTCCGACTGCCTTGCTGCTTTAGGAGGTAACAATTACTTCAGTACCCTGGACTTAACCTCCGGATTCTACAATTTACCCATGCATGAACAAGACAAAAAATACACTGCTATCATCACTCCTATGGGACTACATGATTATAACCGCATGCCACAAGGCCTGTGCAACAGTCCAGCTTCGTTCATGCGGATGATGCTTAGCATTTTTGGGGATATGAACTTCAGTAGCTTGCTCTGCTATTTGGATGATTAACTTGTGTTTGCACCCACGGAGCAAGAGGCTTTGAGCAGGCTTGAAATGGTTTTTCAGCGGCTTAGGTTATATCACCTCAAACTGAGTCCCAAAAAGTGTCATTTTATGTGTGATTCAGTGAAGTTCTTGGGTCATGTTATTTCTGGCCATGGTGTCTCTGTGGACTTCACAAAGGTGGATGTTATATCCAAAATGTCCAAGTTGCAACTTATGGAGGAAGATGGTTGCACTCCATCAGCACGAAGAATCAAGTCATTTTTAGGAATGATTTTCTACTATCAACACTTTATTCCTAATTGTTCTTCGATCGCCAAGCCTCTCTTTGCTTTAAACTGCGGGTCAGAAGAGAAGAGGTAAAGAGAAAGTTAGGAAGCCTGTTGGCTCGTTTAGAAAGCTGAATCCAAGTGATTGGACGGAGGAATGTGATATTGCTTTCAATACACTTAAGCAGAAGTTGCTGAACTGTGCTGTGCTTGCACACCCTGATTTCTCTAGGCCTTTGATTCTTTCAATTGACGCATCTCTGGATGGGTTAGGTGCTGTGCTATCCCAAGTTCCAGCTGGGGAAGAAATAGCTCGGCCAATTGCCTTTGCCAGCAAAACCCTGACTGCATCACAGAAGAAGTACCCTGCGCACAGGCTCGAGTTTTTGGCTTTGAAGTGGAGTGTTTGCGAAAAGTTCAGCCACTGGCTTAAGGGGCACAGCTTCACAGTTTGGACTGACAACAATCCACTTACACACATTATGACTAAGCCAAAACTCGATGCCTGTGAACAAAGGTGGGTTTCAAAATTAGCCCCTTATTTTTTCGACATAAAACATATTGCAGGAGTTAAGAACATTGTTGCTGATACCTTAAGCAGAGATCCATTTGCAAGGTCAATTAGTCATAGGCTCATGAATGAGAGTTACAATCGCTTACTTACCGAAGCTGATGTTGTAGAAAAAGAAGGAATACAGGATGTGTTTCGTCTGAAGGTTGAGTGCCACAAGATAAGTGATCAGACTGGATGTCAATCAAGCTGTCACGTGCAGTCGTGTGATCCAGCAGCAGTTAAGACACTTTGCCAAGCACAAGATGACTGGGAAACAGCGGCAGTGACGCGAGCAGTTCAGTTGGTGCAGTTAGTTCAACAGGTTGCTGCCACTAACCAAAGTGAACAACCTCTGCCTGTGTTCTCTCATGATGAGTTGGGGAGAAGTCAAGAGCTTGACCTTACCATTTCCAAGGTTCTCCCTTTTGTACTTCGTAAAAGACGCCCTTCAAGACGAGAGAGAGAGAGAAGCTCGACTGCAGAGCGCTGGCTCTTGTCAAGCAATGGGATCATCTATATATGTGTGATGGGATTCTGTACAGGGTAACTAAGGACCCAATAAGCAGACAGAGAAGACATCAGTATGTTCTGCCTCAGAACATGGTAGAAAAAGCCTTACATGGTCTTCACGATCTTGCTGGTCACCAAGGACAGGCTAGAAACAGTTCACTTGGCAGACACAGCGCTTCTTCTGGCCCAAGATGGAGCATGAGATCAGAGAATATGTGAAGTGTTGCAAGAGGTGTATTTTGGCCAAAACACCTGAGCCAGCTCCTCGTGCTCCACTGGAAAGCATTCAAACATCTGCACCTATGGAGTTGGTTTGTCTTGACTTTTGGAGTGCAGAAGATAGCAAACAGCATTCAGTGGATGTGTTGGTCCTGACAGATCATTTCACTAAACTTGCACACGCCTTTCCTTGCATCAACCAGACGGCTAAGCAAGTTGCTCGGAAGTTATGGGACCATGTGTTCTGTGTATATGGTTTCCCTGAGCGGATCCACACGGATCAAGGTACAAACTTCGAGAGTGAGCTCATTGCTGAATTGTTAACACTTTCTGGGGTCTCCACCTCTCGCACGACTGCCTATCATCCTATGGGAAATGGCATCACGGAGCGCTTCAAACCGAACCTTAGGAAATATGCTTCGCTCCTTGCCCTTGAGATCTAAGGATAAGTGGCCACAACAGATTCAGACTCTGACCTTCGCGTACAACTCGACAATACATGAGACGACGGGTTACGCACCTTTCCAACTCAACTTTAAACTCTCACCACCACTACCTGTGGACGTAATGTTCAAGCAAGTATCAAAGGATCCAGTGATTGTTGACTACAGCAGCTATGTTGCAACTTTAATGTCTCATCTTCACAAAGCAGCTGAAATTGCCCAAAAACATGCTGTACAGGAGCAGAGGAAACAGACAAAGATTTATAACCGCAAGATGAAGGGAGTACATTTGAACAATGGGGATAGAGTGCTCATTGCCAATAAAGGAGAAAGAGGGAAAAGAAAGTTGGCAGATATAGATGGGAATCTACTGTGTACACCATTGTGGATAATGACCCTCGGACACACATATACAAAGTGAAGGATGACAAAGGACACACCAAAGTGGTACATCGGAATATGCTCTTAGACATCAGTTTTCTTACCAGTGACATGTCCTGAGGATGAAACATGTGGATCTACAGTTGCTGATTGCTCAAACGATTCTGACTGTGAGAGCCGATCAACAAATTCCACTGATTCCTGTGGAGGACGAAGATCCTGAAAACAGAACACATTCATTAGTGCTAAATGAGGATGTCTCAAGGAGTTCAAAATCTCTTGATGTACAAATGGAAACGGAAGAAGATGAGAGTGATGGCACTTACTGTGTTAATTCCATTCCAGACAGTCAACACCAGATGCTCTCTGATAAAACACTGAGAGCAGGAACTTCAGATTGTGACATTGTATCGGCAACAGTTGACTTTACCAATTCAGGTATTACTGACTCCGATTTGCCGGTCCGTGATGATGTGTCAATGTCAGGTCCTGAACAAGCGCAAGGCACAATTACTACACGGGCTGGTAGAGTTGTAAAAAAAGTCAACCGTCTGATTGAGACCATGGCCCAAAAACCATTTAAAATGGCAAACTTGTCAGACAGGTTCCAGAAAAAGTCTCAGTCACTTTTAAGCTTATTCTAATTTTTGTGATTGAGAAAGAAGTTTACTCTCTCTATTTTTTTCTTTTTGGGGTAAATTTTCATTAAGTGTGATTAATATATGAATAATGTGAATGAGGATTTTTTTTTTCAAAGATTAAGTGTGGTATGGTGTACTTGGCAACATACTTAACTAAGAGGTTTTGGGGCCTGATCACCCTCAAATTTCTCTGTATCTGTCGAGACAGATGGCTTTCATTGCTGTAACTATTGAGTTTTTGCATTGTGATTCTTTAGGAAATCCTCTTTGTGCACATGCAGAATTTTGGTGAAATTAGGGGAACAAAATGTAACAGGTGTTATATAAATTTATTAATTTCACACAAAATCCCTCCCTTTGTTATTATCAATTATTTTATATTTATATAATTATTTTTATATTCTGGGAATTTTTCTTTCATCTGGAATGTTATTTGAGCTGTTTCTATCCTTGTATGTAAATTTTTCAGTGTTATTTTGTAATTGTTAAAATATAGTACGTGGCCCCTTTAAGAGTTAGGTTCCGGTTGTTTTCCTTCAGTTCGCGGTAAGCGCAGCTGGGGAAAGGTGAGTTCTGCTGAGCTCTCACTAAAAAGTTTTAAATTAGTTTGTTTCTTGTGACTAATATGTATTTTTTTTTGTTAAAAAATACAATTTAATCTTATTGTAACACTAATAGAGGTTGGGTAACATGAAGTATGTATTTTCTTTTGGTGTTTATTAACCGTGTAAGTTTCCGTGGCTAAAATTATCTGTTTTGACTGGCAGGTCAATGTTGAAATTGTGGAGAAAGTCCACGGATTTACTTTTTTTTTCATAAATTTTCCTTTTTATTCATTCAGGTATGTTTTCTATCCATGTTTCTGGTAATATTGTTGTTTTGAATTCATGTGAAATGTTTTACATTGAGAAAAAATTTAAATATTGTTGATTTAATCATATGCAGTTCATTTAATAATTGTAATATGATGGCAGTTCGCGGTAAGCGCAGCTGGGGAAAGATCAATGTTGAAATTGTGGAGAAAGGCCACGGATTGACACTTTTTTCATAAATTTTCCTTTTTATTCATTCAGAATAAAAAAAGTGGTCCAAAGAATCTCTTGTTGTCCAGTCTGGTTAAAATATCAACACAACGCAGAGAGAAGATAAAGACCGGTCACACAATCTACTAGTTGCAAAAACATCATGTAATATATCATGCAGTACTGCAGCATTCTGCAACCACATGTACTGGGATCATAATCTCTGATAAGAAAATAAATATCGATTTCACTTTTATACACCGTTTACAACCAGACAGGGAAATGCAGGAGAGAATTGGTTCTCTATTCATTTTGAGATCACTAACCACAAGTGTGTTAGGGAGTTATATGGTGCTGAAGTACTGCAGTATATTGCAAACTAGGACTGGATATCCTACATAAACTGCATCATGACACTACATATTGCAATGCGCCACAATTTAAAAAATGTCTTTAGAATGATCAATTTGATTCCAATTTGAAAAGAAAGCACTTTTACTTGTGGTCTCAGCATATATATATATATATATATATATATATATATATCTATATATATATATATATATATATATATATATATATAATTAAAATAATGTCTTTAGAATGATCAATTTGATTCCAATTTGAAAAGAAAGCACTTTTACTTGTGGTCTCAGACTTTTAGCTTATGATTCTATGGGCACATTTCTATATCAAACACAAATGCAGTCGGTTTGATTCAGACATTGTCTTGTTCTCTCTCTCTCTTTTCTGTCTTTCTCTCCATCTCACACAAACATGTTGTACAAGTTCAAAGCATAGCTTCTACACTTACAATTCAGTGCAGACTTTGCACTTTCAGCAGATCAATGATCCCTCGTGGCTCATTTAATACCTCTCCCACAATCAGTGTTTTTTAGCCTCTCTTGCTTCTGAACTTCTCCCCTATTCTAACATATTCTTTCCCACTGCAGCATTTTTACCTTTCCCCCCCACCTTCTCTCTGTCTGTGTGCTGACTCAGGTCTGTGAGGGGTCAGATGCTGATGTTGGCCATCAGTAGCGTGGTACCCCTGAAACGGCTGCACCCCCAGACATCTGAAAAGGCCAGAGGTCACTTATCTATCAAAACAAAAAACTTAATTTGATGAACTTGTGAAAAGGCCAGAGGTCACTGATGTATGAAATCTCATCACTTATTCATACAAAAGAGAGCAAAACAAGACGGGATGAGAAGGCTTTGTCTTGCGCAATAAGAACCTGAAGAGTGAGGCAGCAGGACTTTGAGGACCTTGAGCATTTTTCTTAAACAAGCCCCTGCATCAGAGCCCTCTTCAGATCCATTAAAACCCATTAAAACTGAATTGCATGCACAAACGTTTAGACAAACCATTTACGCAAGGAAAGAATAGCACAAGCAATTGACAAGCTTGTCATGTCATTGAAACGACTGCACTTTGGAGTAATCTGGGAGACCCATTCAAGGGTTTTAGCGAGAATTCGCACACACACTCGAGAACTCTTTGCTCGTTGAATTGCAACAAAAGAGTGGCCTCTGTTTTTTTCTTCACTATTTATGGGGTAAATTAGGATTCAGAGAGAGGCTGTTCGACCCGGCTGCAGGTGCTGAGTGGGGCACTATTACATTGATGCAGGCATGGTTGCGATATTAGCATGTGTGTTTTGTAGCTCACAGCGGAGATGGGATGTCTCTGAACCTGAAGGAAACACATCCAGTACATCCTAACAAAAGCAGACAAATTCATCACACCCACTTCACGTCACACATATTTAAAAAGAAAAAGAGAAAAATTGGGGATGGAAAGACTGAGCTGGCAGGAGATAACGAGCAGTGTATATTCAAAGACAGATTAAACAAATGGTGGCTGCTTAGTTGTAATTAAACATTGTGGATAGTGGCGTTCAAGCAAATAAAACACTGGCTCGGGCTCCGCTCTTCCTTTCAGTAGGGCCGCAGGTGGTGAAATTGGCAGTAATTGTTCTAATTGTTGGAAGTGCTTCCAGCTTAAGATATGTAGCTCTGTTCAATCAGCTGGGCAACTGGGAAAGAAATGGGATGGAGAGACTGAGAGGAGGTGGGCATGTGTGGAATGGAGGTATGAAAAGTTACGGAAGGGAGGAAAGAAGCAAAAATTCTGTCCAAGTTTTTATTGGTAGCCAAAAAATTTCACTGGCTAACCACTAAGCCATAACAGAGAGACTGTCTAGAGATTGAGTTTTACTGCGCTATTTTTGAATAGTTGGTACAATTGCATCAGGTGGATGTTTTTGGTGAACAAATTAGACTTTTTTTTCCCTAGAGGAATTATTTTTGACAATTAAGCACATCTCACCCACAATTTCCCATTTCGAGGGTGAACATTCTAGACATTCTAAATTAGATTTTTTTTTTTTTTTTGGAACTTCCATTTTAAAGGAGGTTTTTTGGTGAAATTTTGCTGGAAAAAATATACATTTTCTATTGTCAGTATTGTAGGTATTGTACAGGTTACACCAAAGTCACTTTTAAATCAAGCAGCTTTTCAATGTGACGAATCCATGCCAACCAAATTGAACCCGCTGCAAAATATGCACATGCAAATCTTTTGTCAAAACATGAAATTCATGATCACAATCACACAATTTCAGCCTGAAACTTTGCAGAACAACTTAATTATACATGCACACACACACACACACACACACACACTTCTTAAGCATAAATATGCTTACTATCATAGATAAATAAATAATGCAAAAATCTTAATGTTTTATTGTGTCGGTAAAATAGTGTATTTTCTTTTAATTTTGGGGTGAAATATGAACACTTCTTAAGTTCTGAGAGTTTCACCCACCCATGTTCATCTCTGGGTCTACCATGTCTGTGATGGTAAAGAGGGAGAGGAAAGATAGATAAAAAGAAAGAGAGTGAAAGCTAGAAGCTCTGATTGCATCAGACACAGCTTGAGTCTGTTCTGTTAAATTCCCCAGCCTGATGCAGCAGCCATTAGAGACTAACACATCATGTTGCCCATGGCAGACAGTGGATGCCAAGCAAGCTTTGTTCCATGTGTCAGTGTGTGAGGGGTAATACCTAGTGTTTTTTCTTTCCCCCAAGAGTTAGAATGAGTCTGGTATGATGCAGCACCTGCCAGGTTTGAACAGATGACATATACTGTGATGTCATCAACAAGGGACCCCACAGACCTGAATCGAAACAAATTGTCCAACAATAGTTATTTACTGAGAAACTTCTCCACCGCGTAATTGTGAAGACAGGAGGAGAGGCTCTAGGCTAGAGTTTGTCAGGAGTCTGTCACGACTATCTCCTCTAGCCTGCTACACCTGTACACGGCATGTTTCTGTCCGTCCCTGCATGCCAGTCTCCACAGAGACAAGCATGAAGTGTGTAGAATGGCAAGCTGGGATTTGTGTGCTGCTGTGAATTCCTGACAGCTGTGTGTGTGTGCATTTGCGTGTTTGTGCGTGAAGTGCCATGTTATCCTCCAGAACTGCTGATAAAGGGGTAGAGCAGTGTATCTGTGACTGAGCTAAAGGCAGGAGAGAGGAACTTCTCTATTCTGAACTAGCGCTATTGCCATGGAAACAGGGGCAGTAGAAAGAAAGTTCAAGGTTAAGAAACTTGTTTTCCTTCTTTCTTTACACAGATCTTGTTAGTCTGCAATGAATTCATTGGCTGGATCTGTGATATTTTTACAGGAATGGTTTATTTAAATAGCCTGATTGGAATGGACCGATCAACCTGTGTACTGTGCTGTAAGAAAGAGACAGAAAACAAGGAATGGGAAAAGACCTGCTGGTCTCAGGTGTACAGGTGACGCAGGTGAAAGTCATGCTTTATTGACCTCACTGGTGCTTTCAGCCATACAGCTGCACTATGGGAAACACCTGAGCTTACTTAAAGCACTGAAATTGCAATTTAATTGTAGAGAAAAATTCTGACTAAATATTAAAGCCTGTTTAATGACTCTTGCTTTTTTACAATTTTATTTTAAAGCTTCATGTATTTAAAGGAAGATCCATAGACTTTGCTATAACCATTCATAATCTAAATTGTATTATTAACTTGAACACTCAAATTCAACTAAGTCTATTTTAAATGTGAATCAGATGAATTGTTGTGTATGTAGAATGTTTATAAATTCAGTTTGCTTTGAAAGGTTCTGCAAAAATGACGTTTATGTACCCGCCCATTTACTGTACATCATGTTAATTTCCCCTATGTAAAATTAAATAAACAGCAGAATAGTAAAATCTCAAAGATGAGATCTGGACTTCATGTAACCTGACAGCGTTTACAGGCAAACACATGTTCATGTAAAGCACATTTGCATTCCTTTAATTTCCAGTTCTGCATGTTCCATCTCTCACTGCACAACCAAACACTCTGTCTATTCCGCCCCAGTGAGCTTGATGGTGTAATTTGTTATTTGTTGGGCTGTTTTTCTGGTTCTCTGCTGTTGACAACCCTGAATAATTTAAATCAACTGAGCAAAGTTGTTTATTTGTGGAGGTGGCTCTTTCCCCAACCCCTCCTTCTGTTCTCTATTCCCCCCTTCTCTTTTTTCCACCTACTTTCTCCATCACTCTCACAAGTGTCAAAAAAATCCCTTTCTTCTTTGATTCAGGTGCAGCGGCGGTTATAAAGAGCAACAAACACGGCCTCTCTCTCTCTCTCTCTCTCTCTCTCTCTCTCTATCATCTGCTCCAGTAAGATGGCTTCCAGCTAAGACACAACAGCTCATTTCTCACTCGTACAGTTCAGCTGAGCAGATTCGTAGCACACAGCTGCGTCTAACATAATGCATTGAGAACCATTATGACAAGCTTCCACACACGTTTTCTTTCAAATCAAAGCAAAATACACATAGAAACAGCACATCCTTGTGGCGCGGATGATACAGAAGAGCACATGCAGCATAAGGTGATATGAAGAGACACAGAGGAGACTGTTGACAAAGGAATTGTTGAATAAAGTCGTTATTTTTGTTTTCTTTGCTTACAAAAAGTGTTCCTTTCGCTTCATATAACCCAGATTGCACGTCTGATGGCAGATGGAGGCCTCCCAGTTTTCATCCAAAATATCTTAAATTATGTTCCGAAGACGAACTAAGCTTTTACGAGTTTGGAACAATATGGGGGTAAGTGATTAATGACAAAATTTTCATTTTGGGGGTGGAATATCCCTTTTAATTATCTTTCAGAAATCATTCTAACATACTGGTTTATTGCTCAAGAAACAGTTTCTATTATTATCAGTGTTAAAGAGTTGAACTGCTTAAAATTTTTGTGGAAATCATGAGACACATTAATTTAATGCAATTAATGTAATGCATTCTTATTGAATAAAAGTATAGGTTAATATAGGTTAATCTTATAAATCTAACCATTTCTTTTTTTTCTCCTTGCTTCAATGTACTGTAGTTTAACATCCACTTTTTGTGATCCAATCAATTCCTAATGGATATTTCTTCAAGTTTAATAATCAATTTTGCTTGTAAATACTGTATGTTAGATCACAAAAGTCAAATGGGTTATGAACAGCATTTCTAGTATAATTTATGGAAACATTATTTAGCTACATACTACAGTTTTCTTAAACAGCGTTCTTGTTTAACTAAATCAAGGATTGCCAACAAGAGGCTGAATGGCAAAGGTACATGAGTGATGAGGTCATCTTGGACGCTGGTGTTTAATCACCCAGACTCTTTCATCCCTTCATCTCAGGTTGGTCTCTGGGCCCTGGGGCAGATCTAATGGCCTGTGCATGGCAGGGGGCAGGAGGCCACACGTCTTGGAGGATTTACTGGGTCACTGAGCTAAAGAGACTCAGCACCGGCAACAAAAGCTCACTGCAGATTTCAGAGTCAGTCAAACTAATCAGAATGCATGAAAACAGATGGATGAGATAGAGATAAACAGCTAGTGGTTAACTGATATGGGATTTTCATTAGCTGATGCTGATATCTTGAGAGCATGTGGCCAATAAATTCTATAATGCTTATTGTAATGAAAGCAAATGATATATACACCAAAATCACTGAAATATGAACGCTTAACACAATATTTACTCAAATTAACAAAGATCTGAATACAGAAATGGTGCATTATGCATTGACAAGGTAATAAATGCATTACCAGATTAAACTTTATGTCTTTATTCTATGATCCAATCAAATGATAGAAAATCACATGCATTGTCATGGGGTTAATTGCTATTCTCACCCAAGACTAACATCTAACATCTGTCTAATATTGAATTAACACCTTTGCTTACCATTTGGCAATAAGGCAATGTTGACATGCTGGCATTCGCTCTAGGACATCAAGGGGTTAAAGAGAGGAGATGCATACACAAACACACAGCCTTCCCAATTAGCTGTAGGCATGAGCATCAGTGCAAGCAAAACATTTAATAAGGTATCAAGTTTCCATGCCGATCAGAAGCAGATTATATCAGTGTGTTTACACCAGGCTTTCACAGGGCTGCCAGAAGTGTCAAGACCCACAGGCAAATTGATTTATTACATTATGCCATTCCAACGTGCAAAGCACCGTATGAAGGCCTCTTCGATGAAACTGTTTATAGACATTTCTACCCAAATAAAATGAAAACCCACTTGTACATTAGAGCGTGAACTATTAAGACAACATGATTTTTCCAAGGCTTAATAAATGCCAAAAAGCATTTTTCCTAAAACTACTTGGACGCAGAAAACTAAAGGGCTACTGTATTAAAAAAAGAAATAATAAATAAATAAATAAATAAATAGAGTAGTGATAAAAGGGAAATGGTTTTAAATTCGACCACAGAAGCAGATCAGTTACTTCAGGTAGAGTTAGACATCTAGCTACATGACAACAAAGTCAAAATCATCCCACTTAAATCCTGTTGCATGAGCTCTGGTAAACACAGAGGTCCCCTGAGAGGCTGAATTTACTGACTACAGGTACACGCAGCACTCTTGGGGAGGGAGAGATGTCTATAGAAGAACCACACAGGACAGAACAAGTCCAATTAAAAGGCCACAGTTGTACCTGTGTAAAACAGGTCTGAAAAACAATCCACTGATAATTTCATTTAAAACAGCATTAATCCTTCATTCATATATATATTATATTATATATATATATATATATATATATATATATATATATATATATATATATATATATATATATATATGAAAGATGAACTGACTTGCATTTAAATAAAGGAATGCATCTTATTAATCTACACATTCCCTGTTAATTACAACCATGATCTATTTCTATTTACTGTGACCTATGCAGTTAAAATTACTTTTAAAATGACATTTTAAATGTAGTCTGGCTATTAATATGAGGTCAGAAATGTAATTAAATTAATACAAAACAATTACAAAAAAAGGCAGATTTATATAGTTTTACTAAGTATGCACTGCTGTCACTGCTTGAAACCAGTCATAAACTTTATGGTTACATACTGGATTTGATATTTTTGAGTCAGCGGTCCTAACGCAAATAATGGCATTAAAGCACTTGATTCTTCAAGAATGTTTCACTGTGTAAAGTCTCCAGTGGTCAAACAATATTAAGATTGCATGTAACTGAGAACCATGGTGCATGACTGCAGTGGAGCCACAGATCACAGAGCCTTTGTAGTGGAGAGACATGAGACAGCATTACAATACATCACAGAGCCTGCTCTCTATATCCATTTCTCCCTTCTCCCTCACTATTCCTTTTCTGCAGATCTTTAGGTTTAATCATTTTTCTTTCTCTAAGGATTCTTGCTTTGTATTCTCTCTTCTCTCTCTCTTTCAGAGTCTCTCTCTCTCTCCATAAATGGTCAGTTTTGGACAGTGAGCGAGTGGAGTTGAAAAGAGAGGAGATGAATGTCTGGCGGTGTTTGTCCACCCAGCCTGAGTTACAGTCTTTTAAAACCCACTGCACTGTCAGAGGAGCCACAGGATAAATCTCAAAACAGACACCAGCCCATTGATCAGAACAAGCGTGTGTGTATGTGAGTGTTTTCCTGCCTCAGGTTGATGACAATACTAGTCGAGGCAAATGCCATGTCCTCCAAAGAGACTGTGGCAGAGGAAAACCCCCTCCGGAGAACTCCCTGATCCCTCATATTCCACAACATGCAGTCCCTGCTGAGACCCTGTAACCTGGAGTCAACTCCACACACACCATCATAACTTAGTTCAGGGGTTGGTAAACGTAACTTTTAGTGGAAAGATCTCGATACATCTATTGTGCTTCCATCCGAAGTTCCCTGGTGAAAGATCAAGCCTAGACATGGTACGGAATAACACACATACATTTGCACATACACAAAAACACATTCACATTCACTCCACACGTCATCAGGGTGACTGCAGAAAGAAACTCACTGTCTCCATAGAGTGAAAGGGCTCTCCTGATCTGATATGGCTCAATCCCACACAGACTTTTCAAAGCAAACCTCCCAGAAATGAAATATAATCACTTGTCATTACAAAACAAAACATAACAAAAGTTGCAAGGGCATTGCTAAGTGGATGTTATCAAGTTTCTGCATGGTTGCTATGGTTTTTCTGGAGTTATTTTACTGGCCAATAATCAATTATGAGTAAATAATAATAGTAGTGATGCTTGCCTTAGGAAGCCCAACTAAACATGGAACAGCCTCATCTGAGTCAAACGATGGAAAATAAAGACCAAAGAGAAAGAGAAAAGGAGGTAGAGAGAGATTGGCAGGTGAGACTGAAGAAGAGACAGGTGCATAAACAAACAATAATCAACAAAGAATCATAAACATTTCCAGAAACAAAGAAAGTTGTACATGTAGAAGCCTGCAATGAAACACAGCAAACCACAGTGCTATGCAGACAGAGACGTAGCATATGCTTCCAGCGTGTGGCATCTGGAGAAGTCTGGTGCCAAACTCTACAGGTCGCACAAAACACACATGCACAGGTCACACTATGTGAGTCTCTTCTTCAGGGGACAGGATATATATATGTGTGTGTGTGTGTGTGTGTGTGTGTGTGTGTGTGTGTGCTTAAGGCATCAACAGAATGAAGGACAGTGAAAATAAAAGAGCGTGTACAATGTGATTAGACTGGCATCAGTCCAGTAAGAGGAAAAGGAAACATAGAAATGACAAGACTTTGACCTCTGATGTCTGAGATCAGGTGTGCATGTTGCTATGGCACTAAAGATGATAATTCTGGGTTCATTTAATTTCATTATTTCATTTCATAAAATAATTATTTTTTTTCTAAATACAGACATTTGTTTTCTGCTTAAAGGATTCTGCTTAAAATTTTGGTATCTGATCAGTTGATGAGCACCACTGACTTCCATAGTAGAAAAAAAAAATACTATGGAAGTCAATCGTGCTCATCAACTGTTCGGATACCAACATTTTTCAGAATGTCTTCTTTAGTGTTCATGAATGAAACTAATACATGTTTGGAACAAGTGGAAGATGAAATATAATGACACAATTTTCATTCTGGACGTGAACTAATCCTATAAGAAATGCACAGCTCACCCAAAAATTAATGTCATCATTTACTCATCATAATGTAGCTCCAGCATGTGAAAACTGAAGCATCAGCAAGAAAATGTATAAAAAAAATTTGCTTTTTCAGGTTAGGTAGTTGCTAAGAAGTTATGAGTGCATAAGTACTATTAATAGTGATGCTTGCCTTAGTAAACATCACTAATCAGTCTATATGCTATGCGATTGATGTATCAAGACTTGACAAGCTTGAAGAGACCCAACAATTCACACTCACACACACAAAAACCCACATTCACACAGCAATTGTTTTGAGGCAAGGTGGCAGACAAACATTGGAGCTGAGATGGAAATAAGACAGAAAGGCAGACAAATTAAGAAACAGAGTGAGGGCGAGTGAAGTGGGAACACAGGGCAGAATCAAGCATGATGAAGAACTTTTTACATAAATTATTTGAACCTGAAAGAATGGCTGTCTCTATTCCGTTCTCTTTCTCATCGTTCTATCAGCAGGATGGGTACAGTTTGTTTATCTCCCTTCATTAATAAGCACAGGCTGGAATCTTTCCAACAGAGCAGATTTATTCATTTTGGATGATACAAAGGGTGTATGTGTGTGCAGGAAGTGTAAGTGTGGATATACTCTCATTTAGCGGCCAACATGAGTTCAAAGCCATAAAGCGATGCTTGTGTCCTGCACTCTGCTCTCGGGTTGAGATGTCATGCAGCTGCTGTGTTATTGAACCAACTCAGTCATATGGTCACTGACCTGCACTTTAGAGGCAGATGCATAAGTGTGTAAGTGTCTGATGTATGGATGGACCATCGTGAGCATGTGCATCTTTATCAGTTTATCTATGACAACATAAGCATATGTGTGTGTGTGTGTGTGTGTGTGTGTGTTGAAGAGGTGTGCTAATGCACACATGGGGCTTAGAGCAAGTGGCCTGGTGTCATTCTTGGGTAACGTAATGTCATAAATCTATGACAACATAAGCAGACACAAGGCCCAAACAGACTGTCAGCAACACTAGAGGCTGTTTTTAAACACACAGACAACTAGCATATGTGAGAACCCATAAACACCTGGCCATACGTCAACTGGCACCTATTTAAAATTGATTCCCATTAGTGTTGAAAGGAACAAAGGAGTTGACGTGCACACACAAAAAATACACCCATACGGCTGCATATAAACTTTTTATTTCTCTCCTTCTTAGGAAATAAAGCCTGAGACAATCTTTTTACAGCTGCTTTAAGGAACCCAGACACCAAAGCCTTGGTCCAAGGAACCCATCATGTAACAAGAACTGTAAAGCCACTTCAAAAACTCTATAGAGTGTAGAATGATGAAAAGTCTATTTTCAAGAGTTAATAATAAGAAAAAAACAGTCATTTTGAGAAAGAGCACTAGCATAAAGTTCATTGTACAGTTGCACAATAGAGTTGTTTCAACACTGATTTCCTTAAAGAACTTTGTCTGATTGACTTGTGTGCCAACAGCATCAAGCAGTTATTTGTTGAGCACACAGCTGTGATTTTCTCTCAAATACACTTACCAACTACAAAACCTCTGTGTGAAAGGCAACTGTGAAAAATACAGAGTTTTCTTTGCAAGGTCATTGAGATATTCATAGCATGAAGTATTTTATGGTGTAATGTTCAGTTCTGTGGACTGAAAGAGCTGGACAGTTGAGGTTTAGATTGGCTAGGTTACTTATTTGTATTTATGTGCTGACTTGGGTGGGGAGAGGGAGTTTGAGAGTGTCACCTTATGGAAAAATAAAATAAAAAATTTGTAAGTGTCTATCACACACAAATATACACAAACAAAAAAACAATTACAACAGAGGATGTCGGTTTCTAAAAAAAACAGCTGTTGTCTGGATCGACAGCAACTACCTTTTCAAACGGACGCCTGACACTTCTCTAGACACATGCCACTTCTGCAGACAGACGCCTACTGTAAGCTCTCTATCATGGAGAACAGCTATTCCCAAAATTACTCTCTAAAAAGTGACACTTTGAGGGTGTTGCTTTAAAAACTCTTGGCTGAAAGCCTTGCGCTTCTGTGTCCAAGCTAGAACCAAGAAAAGCTACCCTTTAAGAAGTGTCACCTCTCAAGACAAACAAGTAGGGCTGATTCAGCTCTGACTTGTTCCATTTCTTGCTCTCTTTCAGTCTCTTTTCATCTTGTTTCACACCCAGCAACAGAGGAGGGGAAAAACAAGAAAGGCCACTGTCCATCGCTCAGCATTTCTCTTAATCATCTCAGCTGACCTGCCTGATATTGCTCATTATTGTGAAATAGAAAAACAATATGAGAGAGATAAAGAAAAGGAAACAAGGAGAAACTGGCTGCATATTTCCACCGAAAATCACACTGGCTCTTGTGCCAGGATTGAAATAACTGTGTTACAACATACAAGTATGTTACAACATACAGTAACATTTCCATAAATAAATACCACACATCATGGCCAGTGTTTTCACATCTTATGAGTTTTCACAATGCCATTTGATTCAGATGCTGAATCACATGCCAAATCAAATACCAAATCTTAAGATCCAAAATTTACCTAATGAACCCAGTTACTCAGCATCTGATTCAGCCATCATAAGCTAAAATGTGTTGAACGGTTCCAGATTGTGCATCGGTTAAGGCACTATCAATGGAAAACGGGAGAAGCATGGGAGGATTTCTGCATTAGAATATATTTCACAGATTCTCTCCTCCTCTAACTGTCTAACTCAGTCTGGCAGTCTGATCATCAGACACATGTATTTTTAATCCAGACATTTTGCCAGACACAGTCACGGGACGCTGTTAACCCTCCAGCCTGCAGCAGTGTCTCTCTCCAGAGGCTTTTACTGAACCAATGTCACAGTGGGCTAAGAAAGACAGATGTGGACATCTAATCAAGTAGTACTACTTTAAGACAGGACACTAGTGTGTATCTAATTCAGCACTCATGTTAAAAGACTACAATACATTTTGACACATAGAAACAACCAACTAGCTGATTCCTGCACTAATTAACTGTGATACACCCTTCTTGGAATATACACATGCACACAGGCATGAGAGCCTCAAGTGATGTACTAAGTTTGCCTGATTTGAATCCGGTTCTTGATATTCATATCCGCAGCTGCACTGCACTTGACGCTGCACTTGAGGTGATGGAGTGAGATCAGGACCCCAGCCCCACTCCTGCTGTTAAAAGAGCAACACTACTGCATTGAGACAACTCGCACACTTAACACATCAAAGAGCAAACCACCGCCTTCAGCTTTAAAAGATCTGCCCTCATCCTTCCTTCCTTTCCACACTTTTTTAATGAACCCTGCAAAACCACAGCTGAACCTGACAGACAGTGATCTACATGCATTTTCATTGTTGTGTATGTAAAAGGGCAGCTTTGACATTTTGACACTAACTTCTTTTGTGTTCCATGTGGAAAAACATCTTGTATTGAGCTGCATGTTTCTGGGCAAATGATAAGAATTCATTTTAAAGCAAATGATCTGTGAAAAGTACAGACTGACCAAATTTAGACATGTGAAATATCTAATTTTTCTCGGTTTCTGTCACAGAGTTTAAGTCTTGGCTCAAGCGAATTTTTTTTACTTGGCTCAAAAATCTGAGAGGGCAGTTTTTAATGGGCACGAGGCTTCTGGTAGAGATTTATTGAATGTTGTGCCAAAATATGCACATTTTGAAGTAGCTCTAAAGAAATAATCTCTGCATTTCAGTTTCTTTCTCCTCTCTGGTCAGTTGAGTGACATAAGGCCCTTTGTGATCTTTTATTGACCGTCCTAGGAGAATCATTGCACCATTGGTGTCAGGTTGGGCTAATACCCAGAATGATCCCACAGGGTGAGGTTTAAACCAGTCATTAGCTTCATTTCAATATACTTCTGAAAGCTGTAGGAGATCCAGACGCTGAGACCGTGGCACTTTTGATATCTGCCCTCCAAAAAGAGGAGGGCTGCACCCCTCTGTGCAAGAAGTCACCTTCGTTAAAAAGGGGGGAATTGAAAGTTAGCAGGCGGCTGAAGGGGTAATTAAGGGAGGGATGCACGTGTCTCGCCTTGAGAGGTCCCCCAGTGAGACACGACTCGATCAAAAGACAGCTGCAGGTATAAGGAGCTCCTCAGATCCTACTACTGTGTTTAAGTGTGAAGAGTTGATGAGCGTGTGTTTATGTTAATGCAGATAAATCTCCAGAAACAGGGTACAGCTGTACCTTCAACCAAACTCGTTAATTATTATGACACATAAAAACGTGATTAATATTTTGGCACACGTGCAATTCATATCGCACCTAGACACACATGCGAATGGTGCCCTGGTGAATTGCACAAAAAAGGACACCACACTGTGTGGCACAGAGTGACGGAAAATGACACCAGTGTGTTGATGTGTGCATGTCTTGATGTGTATAATTACAGGAATCTATTGCCCACAGGCGGAAGCCACAAAGACAGAGAGTCACAGTGAGGCGGTGAGTTTGGGGAGCGGGCATCTATCCAGAACAGCTGTCTGGATTACGGTTTAATAATAATAATAAAAAAACACTTCACAATGCCCCACGAAACCCCCATAATACACTGACTCTGATGTCGTCCCGTTGCCCACGGGGGGCTGCACCCGGATCCTTTTCTGTGCAGCCTGCAGCGGGAGGCAGGCTGAGGAGGGGCCGCCGTCTCTCCCCATTCATTTGGGCTCATTGAGGGCTTCAGAAAAGATTCATGGGGAGACTTTCATCTTCCGAAAAAAAAAAAGAGCCTGTGAGATCAAGATGGTGAAAGAAGGTAGACAATGGGGGGACGGAGTAAGAAATAAACACTTTCTAAGAAGCATGTGTACAAAATAAATACAAAATACTTAATATTTGCCAAGTTCCAGTAAACAAAGGTAACCATAGTTACCTATTCATCATTTGTATAATGCATTAAAACAGCAAGAGTAAAAGAAGGTTAAATCATGAATAGTTAGCATTAGACTAATCAACTTTTGAAACGGTCAATGAAAATTTGAAAAATTTCATACCTAATACTACCAAGTGTATGATTGTACGAATGTGGCAGTATAATAAACATTCACTTTTAAGCAATTAAAATGCACAAAATGATCAAACATTAATTATAAACCGGTTCAAAAAAAAATAAAAAATAAAAAATAAATAAATTAAATACAATCATACACCCTAAAAAAAAAACAAAAAAAACAGCATTATAGTTATTTGTCTAACAATTCAACTCTACATTATTGGAAGTGATGGATGTCAAGTATGAATATCCCACATACAAATTTGAACTGAACGTGACATTATAACTGTGCCTACAATTGAAAAGATATAGTGGGTTACCAATGTGCATTATAATGCATTTTTATATACACAGGTTTCAAAGAAAGTGTTATCAAATCAAAAGCTTGACAGAGGATTTATATCATCCCAAAATCATTAAATCATCTAATAAAAGACTACCCTGCTCCTGAGCGTACTTATCTAGAGGAAAGGACTGGATGGTGCTGTAGTCTTAACAGATAGACGCAAAACACTGGCACAGGAATTGGTCTTAGTATCTTGTGTGTGGAGGAAAGGTGCTATCTGATTTGGGGGGGGGGTCTATCATCCCTTCATCAGCGGCACTCAGAGCCTATCGTCCCCACTCGCTGAAATGGAGGAGAGATTAAAAATAGAGCCTTATTCTTCACTCGCAATTCAATTTCTGTTGTCGCTGTATGACAGTTTTACCAATGCTGTCTCTCTCTCTCAACTTCACACCCACTTCATACTTAAAAATAAATCTCTAGGCCAGGACTAGAGTTTGACTTCAATTTGGGGAAATTTCCCCTTGTGACTATCATGTTTTTCTAGCTAACATGGTTCAGAGCTTGTTTCACATCAATAAATTAAAGTCCCCTAAAGGCCACACATGTTGCTGTATGTAGCCAGTATGTCAACTTCACTGGTTTGTAGCTATATTCAGTAATGGAAAGCAATTTATAATTCATGAGTGTAATAATAATCAAATATTCAAACAGAGTGAGGCTGGAGTGTCAGACAGTAGTTTGCTATTCTGTAAAGCGTATTAATAAACAGGCTCATTTATGATACTAATTTCCTGGCGTTTGCGGGTTGGAGAGATCACAGTTCTGCTGTAGCAATCAGGCATTAATCATGAAAATGGGAAATAGACTTGCTATTGCGCAGATACACACTTCATCATTTAAATGCCTTTTCTTTGGGGATTCATAATTTACACATCATAAATGTGCATTTTTCTCTTTTCTCTGGCCTTCTAAACTTCAAATTCAAAACAGCACAGATTCACTGACACTTTCTAACAGTAAATGAATGTTATTTTCATGTCTCACACATAATATGATTTGAACTGGTGGATGAGTGTATGTGGTGAGATTACAGGAACAGTTCGCCCAAAAATAAATCTTTTTCAGGTGTTTTCCAAACAAAGACAGTGAATGGGATTTAATTTGAGAAAGAGCGAATAAAATCCCATTCCCTTTTTCAAACTCTAAATCTTCTGAAGAAAGATATTAAACAGGCAGATAAACCATATTTTTGAGATGCCGAGGTTGTTTGTGAAATACCATCTGCATGTTCTAATATCTTGCATAAACATATATACAGTGAGAACTGCAGTCCTGTGAAGGTACGGTGAGGTTTTCTAACACTGCAACAAGCGATCTAAGAGGTATTTTTATTCAGTCTGGCACTCAGTTTGGGTTGAGTTCTTACAAAAACACATGCTGCCTCCGAAAATGTTAATTATTCAGAGATGCAATGGAGATCTGCGTGTGTGTGCATGTGATAATGCAAAGCAAACCCAAACTGTGCATTACAGTAGATATCACTTCAGAAACGAAAACACTGTAAACCTTTGCACTATTCCTAAACCCTTCATCCTAAATGAGAGATGACAGCAAAGAGAGAGCGAGACAGACAGAAGGAGACAAAGGGAGAGACATCAAAAGAAAAGTGACATCTTCTTGTGGTTTGTTTGAAAATCACTATGAGTCAAACCTTCCACGTTCTGTCTTTCTATCCCAGGCTCCCAAAACAAAACACAACAAATGCACTTAAACCAACCCTGGCCAAGAAGCATATAAGGGGCCTGAAGGCTCCATCAGGATTGGGCAGGTGAACAATACACATTTAATACACAAATAAAAACATGTGATTAAAGACAGAGTCTAACACATAAAAGGTCACTAAAATCAATGACGGCAGCTGTTCATGTCTTCCCAGACACATTACATGAAGAGGTCAAGGTCAGGCATGGGATCAAGTCAAAGCTCAAGGGCAACAAAGTATACAAACAGCTGGTCAGTTGGTTCATAGTCTGACCAACCTAGTCATCAGTCACATGTGCCAGTTTTGTTGACATGTGAAGGAAATGTTTCCCCTTTTTATCCAAGACCGCAATTTGTTAAAAGAATAGTTTAACCAAAAATTATATAATGTGTGTCTATATTTTATATTATAATAATATGAGCTAAAAATTAATAAAATAAAAGACTACAAAAAGGCACACTGACATTAGTCATCACTGTCTATCATTGACATCAGACCTAATGCTGCCATTTTATTATGAGAGCTACAGTGGAGTGAAAGATTTTCAGTAAATAACAACATGAGGGTGAGTAGATGAAAGTATTTTCAGTTTTGGATGAACTATCCCCTAAAAGGCGTACAGCTTGGTTCATTGCTACATCAAAGTCAAAGGATGCACTGCAAAAAACACGACCAGATACTGTGTTTACTGTTATCAGCCTCAGAAATCCAAAATAGCAGTCACCCAGCACAGAAATTGAGGGATGTTAGGCTTTGCCAACAACATTACACAAGTGAAGGCCTATTGTGGGTAGTCTTAAGAGATTTTACTCAGCACAAAACCTCCGAGCTACACAAAAAGCCAATATCAAATCATGTCCTTTCTGGTTTCTCTTCACTCTCTCCATTACTCTCCCCTTCACACCCACCCATGTCATTTTATTGTCACCATTCAACATCACATCACAGCAAATGACATAGTTCATATCACACTCCAATTAGAGACACAGCCGGGGGCCGAAGGATGCGCTGAGCACTGGTGAGAGAATGGGGAAAAAGCACTGAAAAAACGTGTACTCATGTGGCACTTAAACACCAGCCTGACCGTTTTTTTTGTTGTTGTTTTTTTTTTGTGTGTGTGTGTGTGTGTGTGTGTGTTGATTTGCACTCCCACTAATCAGATTCGATATCCATGTTAAACTCAGAGTCATAATCCTATTTATACTCGTTGCCATATTAATCAACTTTCTTAAACCCGACCCCTGGTTGTGGGCTGAGACATCCTTGTTTTGATCAGAGGGGTGTCTCTTTTGAAATATTTTGGTTTTTATTAAGGTTTCATAAATGGTAGGACATCTAGGGAGGTACATTTTTATAGTCTGTCTTCTTTTTACAATTCCCATGCATTTCTGCTCACGGCCTGACTGCATCTCCCCATAACAGAGTGACATTTATTACTTGCACTCATAGCCAGATGTGTTTACAGGTGATCAGCGTGACAATATAACATGTCTCTCATGATGCATTTCATCAGATCTTTCTCTATGAAACAAGTTTTGAATTTATATGCAGTCTCTATATGTAGTCTCTCTATATATACTCTACTATTTATAGGCCCCAACCTGCCGAAGGCAATTCTATCTATTTATATACAGTGAAGTACACACTCAGAAATAAACAGTTTTGTCTTATACTGGGCCAAGATTGAACCCTTGCAGCCCCCAGGGAGAAAATGATATCTCAACGTATAATAGTAGATGGCTATCAAAAGTAATAAATAACACCCTCAAGCCCTTGTGAGGAATTTGGCACTTTGCCCCATAGGGAGTGTTTTTGATTTAATCACGGTCATTTGATGCATGTTCATTTTGACATTTCCTCATCTTTTCCAATCGAAACATTAGTAATATAGACCTGAATTAGCAGTGACATAATTGTGTGGTAACATGCGTGTGTGTGTCTATAGTCTAAAGTGCGATTGGTCTGAATAGTAATATCGCTAATGGAATAGCTGGGAAGGTCACACTATCACCTCTATGGGAGCTCAAAAGGAGAGCATAATCAATACTGTTGGACAGGTGAGAGAGCGAGAGCGAGCGATGTATAAATGGCCTCTCTCTAACAATATGATGTGCTGCACAGTTCACCTCTAAACCTATAAATCAGCAGCTTGTTCAGAAATGAGGTGAGAACAGCTCAAGTGTTATGACAGAGCGCAGACAGGAGACTGTAACTCTGGACTCCCCTGGGCTAAACAAATGCTTGTTTCTAATATAGCTAAAAGCCAAGTTCACATGCAGTACACAGACTAATGGTGGTGAAGTCTGAGAACAGATCTGAGGGTTTTAATGCACCAATCCACGTAAAATATGCCTTTGCTAATAAAGTATACCTGTTCACATAATGTAATTGCAGACAGTGATAACACAACAGTCTCAGGGTTATACTATACTTAATCTGAAACATTGCTGATTCTGTCATTTATTAATTACTAAAAAAATTATAATAATAAATGTGTCCAACAATTAAAACTAAGCCACAAAAACAAAACATAAAAATACAAAAACAAATAAAATACAAAAACAAAAAAATTTAATAATAAAGTCAAGTAAAATAAAGTAACCTTGCTTGTTTTGTGTTCTATTTGGAACATTCACATGTTCAAGCTCACTGTACAACAGAAAGCTCCTGACATCCGAGAGGGAGGCTGTGTGTATGAAGAATGGCCTATCAGCTGAGAGAGAAAGACAGAGAGAGATTACCAGCACTCAGATCGGAAATGAGAGACAGGAGAGAGTCCCTCTCACTGCAAAATGGCCATTCATTAACCCACGGCCATGGGAAAACACTGCACACCAAACTCTACAGAAATGGATCGGCCTCATCGATTTTGGCCCGTAGAAGGTGTGGAAACAGATACTTCAGTTGCCGAAACAATGGATAGCGTTTCATAAAAACACCAGCGCTTCACTGCTTTCCAGCCCGTATTGGGTTTCTGCCACACACAATACAAGTGTAATGCTGTTATATCAAAAGACAGGGAGAAAATACAGTACAAAACCACGTGTCTGAATCAAACCACTGACTGTAACAAGACCTTTTCATTTCAAACAGATGCCTCCAATGAGAAGATTAAGAGCAAATTGGCTGTTGTTGAACAAACCTGAAGCTCATTGAGGTAATTTACTAAAATTTTCAGGTTTTGTTTTTACTTAAGTATTTTTCAAATCTGTAGAAGGCCCAAGAGGCAAGAGTAGCCTGTGTTCATGAAAACCATCCTAAGGTTAAGTGAGCTGTTAGATACCCGTAGAGAGACAGTTTCCGGCCTGGCAAACCCAAAATAGCCATGCTGGTCTGAGTCTACATTTTCTGTGGATCATTGTAATTTCACTCCTCATTCCTGAATCAATTATGCATGTCCACCCCTGATAAGAAGCATGCCAGTGCCAATCCGAGGGGCGAGGGGAAATTGGGGGTCGACAAGTAGGGTCTGCTGTGAAGAGCACTTTGCTAAAACAATAAAAATAACGGCCATGAGTCTTCTGCTCTGGGCCATGCAGAACAGAGGCTGAGATTAATTAATGACACAACAGGAACAAGTGTGCAGCGCAGCCCAGAGCCAATAAAGCAATCCTAAACGCTGATAAGTGCTAAGTGAATGGAGGACTCCAGCTACATTTCAACAGATGCCAAATGGGTAGAGGGTTATTTATACCTGATACTAGCTTTGAAGTGAAATGACGAAACGGGTCAAGGTTAGCGTCCAAGCGTGAGGTTAGTTTGAGTGAACACATTTTTTACCATGTCACGCTGTGAGGCTTTTTCTTCTTTTTTTTAACCACATGCTACAGAGACAATATGAAGATTAATTATTTTCTTAAGAGAGCTCCTTCTTCCGCTTAGCTTCTCTCCGCAAACCTTTTGGCTTAATGCCAATCCCCCCCTTCACCGCTCCAAAACACTCTCTATCTCTTGATTATTGCCTAATCAACCCAAGAGATCTGGCTGTTTTTCATATATTAACCAAGAACAGGACTGTAGTAACCATAAACATAGCAATAATGATTATGTGCCTCAGAAACTGAGGTAATAATGAAGTACTAAAAGAGGTAGAAGCTCTGCCATGCTACAAGAACCTGCAAGACTGTTTGGGGGAATGCCTGAAGGCCACATTTGATCCATTAGACCTTCTGCAGCAGAAGATTACATCAATTCTCAGTTCCCTTTAATGGTGTAAACAGAAGGACTTGGTGATGTGACAGAGTGAAACGCATGTTTGTGTTAAGAGCCTACCGTATAAAAACAGATGAGGCCTTGCAACGAGTCAGCATGAGGTATAGCCCACTGAGGAACAAGTCTACAGTGAACGAATGGTTGGTTTGCCAGGCGAACAGCTGAGACTAAACAGCTATAATGAAATAACAGAAACCAATTAGAGACAAATCCAACAGAATTGCCCTGGTCCTTCTCTGGTGCTTTTGCTCAGCTAACACAGAAAATCTCTTTAAGAAGGGAAAGAGAATACGACATGCCTGTTTAACTTTATAAAATGCAAAACATTTATGACTAAGACTTAATTTTTCATCATGTAATTTTCAGTGAAAAGGTTTGCTCGATTATCTGTCTAAACTAGGACACAAACTCAAGAGAGCAAAATGACTGTCAGCAGTTTCTTTTATTAACAGCATAAAAACACTCAAAGACTTCAAACATTCTCATCTGAACGCCCTTGAAACTTCATTTCCCATGATGCCTTGTATTTTTGGGGGTAAACTAAAAGTGAAAGTGGAGAACCATGCCTCTGTGTCTTGTTCGACATTAAGATTTCTTTTTATAGAAATTCACAAAAGGACTAACAACTCATTTTTACTGATCATTCAGAAGAGTAGCCAACTGGTAAGCTAGCCAAAATTTGCTGATGGCCAGCTGGATGAAAATCCATTTAATGTGATCCATGACTGGCTGAAAGCCATTGATTAAAACACAACAAAAGTTCTTCTCTCAAAAGTTCCTTTCTGTTGTCTTTTACTGAAAAGGGCACATCCAACTGCATAGAACATGATAACCCAGATCTATCATTGGCTATTATGGCTGAACACACGAAGATCTGAGCTCTAGTAAGATGTGAACACTGGAAAGAGACTGCAATGATCTGTCCAAAAGTGTGTTCACATTTATCAATATTCAGTGAACTTTTGCTAGCAAAATCTGCTTATTTCAACAGGAATCCATGTCAGTGTGAAATATTTCCCCATGCAGATGTTGCAGATTCAAGGTGTTCATACAATTTTACCACGTAGACCAACAGAATGCTGCTTTGCTTGAGAGTGACTTGTGTAAGCTTTGCTTCAGACATTGCTACACTATTAAGAATAGATAATGAACCATTCTTCCAAGAAATTTCACAAATGTGACCGCACATTAATTCTTCAGCCTGGTGAATTACACAGACAAAAACAGTATCTCAGAGAGCATGAAAACTTCTTCCCTTCACTTCTGTCAAATTAACTGCCCAGGGCTCTATTGTGCTGCTAACAACAGCAATCCCATGTTTAGGAATCCCATGTTTAGAGGTTAGGGTACAATTAATGGAAATTCCCATTATGCATGTACAATGCATTATATGATGATTTCCTATTTCTGTATCCCCTAAGGAAAGTTGCAAACAACACACACCTCTATACCCTTTAAGCAAACAAAAAGGACACAGCATGATGAATTCACGTGCAAGTCAAACACAGGGCACAAACTCTAATGAGCAGCCCATCTCATGTATCTCTCATCTGCTGGAAGAGAAAAGTGTTTCTCTCCAAGATCTGTAATTACCATTCCATGAGCGTAGTGAAAAGCCCCATAATCCTTTGGGAGAGACGGTGTAGCCAAGATAAAAATCCACTTATTAAGGTTTGGGTGATGGTTTTGTTGGCAGGGGAAGAAGGGACGAGAAAAAGGAGGGAATGAAGGAAATGAGTGGTGAGAGTCCTAATTTTCCTAAGAGTCCTAAAGTGCGATGGTTTCAGTGTAACTGTTTTCATATGCCAATTATATTTATCCTAAAAACAGTGACAAAAAGGGGGAAAAGAAATGAGTTCTATAACAGCAGACACACACCTGATGTGCACCTTTTCTAGGTTGTTCCTGCCTTGTATTGTCAAGGGAACAAAATGAGTGACCCAGTTGTGAGGAAGCCCATTTTCCTGCTTCCACAGCATAGAGTCGCACCGGTGACCACTTGAGACTGGAGGGAGCACTGTGATTGGCTAATGTAAGCTCACCTGCAATATGTCCTATACTGTTACAGTGACGTGAAGACCAAGGCTCATAAATCAGAGAAAGCGAGCAGGAGGTACAGAGAGAAAGGAAAAAGAAATGAAGATGAAAGAACAATGGAAAAAGATAAAGAGCTGGCTCTGTGGTTAAGCAGGACAGCAGATATTTCTCTGTCGCAATGCTAACACAAGTTCAATGAAGGTCATAATTTATGCATTACAGTTTCAAGGAACACAAATCAGCTGAACAAAGGAGGCCTTGCATATTCAGAGTTACGTAACTGTAAAGTTGAATGTTCAAAATAGCATAAACTCGGGGGACAAAGCAATGAATTGTGCTTGTGTAAAAACCACATCCAGCAGCCTATTGGGGATTTTATTGCATGTTTAAATGACAGGTGTACGATGAATAAAAAATGAGTGGAAAAATGTTGACACATTTAAACTCCTCTACTCAAACACTTTATGCTGGTTCTGCTTTCAACTACGTCCCTGAAACAATCTCAACTGCCATCCTCGCACTCAAAGGCGTGTTGAAGTCTAATTAAAACAATGGAAGTTTGGAGTTGCCAAATGAATATGAATAACCTTTCGCCACACTATTTAATTAAAGATCAACTTTGGTTTTAATTAAACATTTGAAAGAGAACATTCACAGTCTGTTACACAGAGTAATTAATGTAGAATCAGGAGTTCCTATCTGGCTGAAAGGAGTGGTGCCTCAGCATGTCCGATTCTAATCACTCCCTCAACATCTTACAAACTTATTGCTTCCACAGGTTTAAGAACATGTTGAAAACTGTCACTCGCACACACAGCTGATTGGACATCTCCTGTGCATGGATCAGATCAAACCAAATTAATTAAACTGAACAGTAGTATCTTTTGAACACAAGGCCTGAGCTTGGTATGGTTGTCTGCTCACAGATTAGCAATTTAACACATTACAAGACATTACTGAGTAGGTTCTAAGCTTGTTTGGACAGGATGTAGTCCTTATGCAACTGGCTAACGTGACCGGCAGGAGTGATTATGGTGGTGATTTATAGGAAATTACACTTCCATTGATGATTTATGGGTTTTATACAGTTGCTTATGCAATGCACTAAACCTGATCATCCATTTCCAACATGATGAAGGATCTCTATGTAAAATCAGCCTTGATTATTAACTCCTTAAAGGGATAGTTCACCCCAAAAATATGGAAACTTATGCCATCTCATTTTTTGAGTAAATAAAGGGAATTTTGACAAATGTCTCAGTAAGTCAATGGGATCAAATGGGACTCAAAAACTGTGGCAAAAACCATTCATCTTTTAAAATATCTTGCAGACATTGGGAACGACATGAAGCTGAGTAAAAGAAAATATTTTGGAGAACTATCTCTTTAAGGATGAGTTAATCTAATTTCACCAAAGTGCTTAGAGTTAGGTCATTTTTGCACAAAGTTAGATTACAAGTGCAAAATATTGCATATAAGAAATTGCTGCATAATGCACCCTATTTCACATACAGTATTCCATTTAGAACATATCTACAGATTTTGCAAAAATCAGATGCTGAATAAACATCTAATGCTTATTCACCTTCCAAAATTCATTGACATACAGAATTGACTACCACTTGTTGGCTCAATCTAATTCTCACAGAACTGCTTCTTATGGTTTCATGACAGTTTGATTCTCTGTAAGAGTTCAGAGGGTGTAAAGAAAGAGAGGTGGTTCTAGCAGACAGTTGTCCATTAGTTCAGAGAGGCTCTGGAATCCAAAGCTGCCGTTTAAAAGTGGCATTTGGGTGGTTTACGGCAGTCTCCTTAATGGTCTGGTTACAGCTGTTTAAAAGGAGAGGTCTGGTTCATAATGCTTCAATAGGACTTTTCATAAAATACTAGAGGCATCTGGGCTTTCAGAGGGGGGGATCCAGACATGCTAATTCTGTTGGGAGGAGAGGAAGAAAATATGGTGTTTTGGAGGACTGATTTGAGAGAATATGAATATATACACCCAGATGAGCACACATATATTCCAGCATTGGGGAATACTGCTATACGTAACTGTAAAGTTGAATGTTCAAAATAGCATAAACTCGGGGGACAAAGCAATGAATTGTGCTTGTGTAAAAACCACATCCAGCAGCCTATTGGGGATTTTATTGCATGTTTAAATGACAGGTGTACGATGAATAAAAAATGAGTGGAAAAATGTTGACACATTTAAACTCCTCTACTCAAACACTTTATGCTGGTTCTGCTTTCAACTACGTCCCTGAAACAATCTCAACTGCCATCCTCGCACTCAAAGGCGTGTTGAAGTCTAATTAAAACAATGGAAGTTTGGAGTTGCCAAATGAATATGAATAACCTTTCGCCACACTATTTAATTAAAGATCAACTTTTGGTTTTAATTAAACATTTGAAAGAGAACATTCACAGTCTGTTACACAGAGTAATTAATGTAGAATCAGGAGTTCCTATCTGGCTGAAAAGGAGTGGTGCCCTCAGCATGTCCGATTCTAATCACTCCCTCAACATCTTACAAACTTATTGCTTCCACAGGTTTAAGAACATGTTGAAAAACTGTCACTCGCACACACAGCTGATTGGACATCTCCTGTGCATGGATCAGATCAAACCAAATTGATTAAACTGAACAGTAGTATCTTTTGAACACAAGGCCTGAGCTTGGTATGGTTGTCTGCTCACAGATTAGCAATTTAACACATTACAAGACATTACTGAGTAGGTTCTAAGCTTGTTTGGACAGGATGTAGTCCTTATGCAACTGGCTAACGTGACCGGCAGGAGTGATTATGGTGGTGATTTATAGGAAATTACACTTCCACTGATGATTTATGGGTTTTATACAGTTGCTTATGCAATGCACTAAACCTGATCATCCATTTCCAACATGATGAAGGATCTCTATGTAAAATCAGCCTTGATTATTAACTCCTTAAAGGGATAGTTCACCCCAAAAATATGAAACTTATGCCATCTCATTTTTTGAGTAAATAAAGGGAATTTTGACAAATGTCTCAGTAAGTCAATGGGATCAAATGGGACTCAAAAACTGTGGCAAAAACCATTCATCTTTTAAAATATCTTGCAGACATTGGGAACGACATGAAGCTGAGTAAAAGAAAATATTTTGGAGAACTATCTCTTTAAGGATGAGTTAATCTAATTTCACCAAAGTGCCTAGAGTTAGGTCATTTTTGCACAAAGTTAGATTACAAGTGCAAAATATTGCATATAAGAAATTGCTGCATAATGCACCCTATTTCACATACAGTATTCCATTTAGAACATATCTACAGATTTTGCAAAAATCAGATGCTGAATAAACATCTAATGCTTATTCACCTTCCAAAATTCATTGACATACAGAATTGACTACCACTTGTTGGCTCAATCTAATTCTCACAGAATTGACTAACCACTTATTGGCTCTGCAATCTAATTCTCACAGAACTGCTTCTTATGGTTTCATGACAGTTTGATTCTCTGTAAGAGTTCAGAGGGTGTAAAGAAAGAGAGGTGGTTCTAGCAGACAGTTGTCCATTAGTTCAGAGAGGCTCTGGTATCCAAAGCTGCCGTTTAAAAAAGTGGCATTTGGGTGGTTTACAGCAGTCTTCTTAATGGTCTGGTTACAGCTGTTTAAAAGGAGAGGTCTGGTTCATAATGCTTCAATAGGACTTTTCATAAAATACTAGAGGCATCTGGGCTTTCAGAGGGTGGATCCAGACATGCTAATTCTGTTGGGAGGAGAGGAAGAAAATATGGTGTTTGGAGGACTGATTTGAGAGAATATGAATATATACACCCAGATGAGCACACCTATATTCCAGCATTGGGGAATACTGCAATAAAGGCAGTGGTCCTACTTATGTAATTTTTCAGTAGCATGACAATCAGCCTTCTCTAATATAGCACTGCTTTTCCAACAAGTACATTGTAGCATGCTATAGTGGAAAAGGCAATAATCAAACATGTCAAAATAAAACAATCACCGTCAATTGTGATCTTGGGTTCTAAAAAAACCCAGTCAAGAACAAGTGGTGAAGCCTTCTAGCTCAACAAATTTAAGCTACTGTATAATTTCAGAGCAACATCCTTAAAGGGACAGTTCAACCAAAAATTCTGTCATCATTTACTCACACAAAATTTTCCAAAAAAACTAATTATTATCAACAAGAATATTTTTTGAAAAATATTGCTAACCAAACACGTGACGGTAGCCATTGACTTCCATATAATTTTTTTCCCATACTATTGAAGTTGCTGTCGACTGTTTGGTTACTTTTTGTTTCTTCAAAATATTTTCTTTTCTGTTCAACTTCCAAATGAACTCATACAGGTTCGTAACAACTTGAGAGCGAGTAAAAGATGACACAATTTATTTTTTTGTGAACTATCCCTTTAACACTGCCACATCCACACACCCCGCAACGCCTGTTATTCACACACAAATGCAAAGAATAACCCCTTCCACAGATACTATGCAGCCCAGCTAAAATAGACATGGTAATCTATGCCCTGCATATCTTTAACTGGCGCTAAATGGTAGAGCGGAGCCCGTATACTCCATTACTGCAGTATGATTACAGAGCTCTGGAATTCGCTTCACTTCAGGATGAATAACCCTCCTCATGAATGAGCACAGTCAGGAATATTCTCTTTCCCTCTCTATCGCTCTCTCTCTCTCTCTCATTCTTTTGGTGTCTCTGTCAGCTTTGATTTCTCACTTCCTTACAGAAAATATCCAAGAATTTCACAAATGTGGAACTGTGACTAATATATGCTGAATTTAAAACAGAGAAAAATGTATTTGTTTTTTTTTTACTCAATTTCCAAAAAATGAAAACAATTGAGCATGATTTATTTGTACTTAATAGACAGAAAACCAGCGTATTAATAATAAAGACAAGCCCATAATGAATCACACAATGACTACAAGTCCCATGATCCATCTACTCTGTGTGTAATCAGTGATGTAACAGAAGAAGCCATGTGCACTGTCACCCCGCTGAGCTGCAAACGGGCTTTATCAATTATAGAGGACACAGAGGAGAGGTTGACCAAACAGAGCTCCACTATAAATAGACACATATCAAATGCATGATGTGTCATGGCTATTTTTAGACCCAATGTGTTCAAACTGTAGTTCAGACCTACTTTCCTCTCTCTCACTGAGAATGGTCTAATAGACATTCTTTTGCCAGGATCATATTCTACACAGGTACACAAACATGGACGTGAATGTTTAGCCAATGTATTGCAAGAGTGAGAGGACATATGATACTTTGAGAAGTTTTTTTTATTTATTTTTTTATTTAATAAGAATGCAATAAATTGATCTAAAATAACAGTAAATACATTTAACGGTTACTAGGCCTATATATATCTCAAATAAATGTTGTTCTTTTGAACTTTTTTAAAGAATGGTTAAAAGTAATTTAGTTTCTAAATATCACTTTTCAATTCAATTTATACAAAGAAATAAGCACTGCAGTAATTAAATATTAATTTGCTTATCTCCAAAGCTCACTTGAATTTGTTCAAGATCATTAGACGTGATGCTACGATGCCATGGCAGCTTTAGGAAGGCTTTCTAGAGGTCACCGACTGTTTTGTTTCCCAGAATGAAAAGGTGAGGCTGCATCCTCCTATCTCTCTGTTAGCTTCGTTTCTTCCATGCCCTCCTTTCTTTTCTGAGGCTTTAGGTGAATAAAAAGCCTAGCAGAAGAGGCTGGTGTGTGTGCGTATCTGACCCCAGACTAACAGGCCAGCATGTTGTCGGCGGTATGGATCTCAGACCGCTCCCAGGTCATTATTGTGCCTCATTTCTCATTTTCCATTTGTAGGCTTTACCCACAAAACAACCACAGTAAAGGTTTCCAGCTCTGCCTCAGAAGTCAGAACAGACCAACTGCGGCTAAACTTGCCTCAAAAACTGCACAAACAAATCATTAAAACTAAAACAGACACAGAGTGAGAGCGACAGACAGGAGGGGCTGTACCAACATGTTATATTGTGGACACTGAAACCACATCAGCCTCGGGAAAACAAAAGACAACTATTTTAAGATCTACTATTATATTTTTTACATTTCTTGAAAATAACAGCAATACTAGCTTTACCAGGCACCCCAAAATATTAAGATATTACTTCCTTATGATGGTGTGAATGTAATAAGTTGGTCCAATAATAGACATCTGTTGTCTAATCTCAGGCAGTCTGATGGATGTGAATAGCCTTCGATCACTAGATTGGGCTGTTGTCGCGAGACAGGAAATGGTTCTTTTCTCTCTGATAAGTGAAGCTATTGCAACATGCCACAACACACAGCAAGTGAGAGAGAGCTGGCTGCCATGGCAACCCTCCCATAGATTCATAAGCACAGGAAGAGGACTAAGTTTTGCTGTCATCAGACATATTCAGGACACACACATACTGAAGTGTCTCTTACAAATGGGTTGTGTACTTTCACACTGGGTGTTTTTCTATAGGGCTACTCAGTTTCTCTGTAGAAAGGCCCAATTCGAAACCACTGTATTTTCCCCTGGGGTTTGGCATAAGCAGCTGCAGAGAGAGTTATAAAACTGTTGTATACAAGGACACACACACACTCAACATGCCCATATTCACAAATGCACTCAGCATAATGTGACTTCTAATTCTCATCTAAAGCACACTGTCCTGCAGCATATTTCATCAAGTTTCAACACTTAATCCTCTGCTCCAGTGACTCCAGCTCTCTCACATCATTTCAATAATCTGCATATCTGTGGTGAGCGTCCAAACAAACACACACATGCACAACTGCGAGCCAACCCACCAGTTGTGGGCACACAAAATAAGGATGGGGCACAGTGGTCAACCAGTTGACCAGTCATCCAACAACAGACAATTTTATATTAAACAATTTATATTTACATATTTTATATTTGATATATTTATATATTTTAAACTATTTGTCCATTCATTTATTCATTTATTAAAAGTTTACATTTTTAGATGTCTGTCAGTTTTGAACATAGGTAGAACGGCATGTCTAAAAAATGGTCTGTTCACTCGTGTGCATAAATCAATAAAACAGAAGGACAGGGAAAATAAGCAAAAGTGGAGCATACAAGAGTTGTGTCTAAAGGATAATGTGACCTTTTCCCCACCACCATCTACCATTCACAGACAAATTGAAGCTTTTTCCACCAGCCATCACCATCGACAACCGGCAATCTGAGCCGTCATCCTGAAACAACCCGTCTCCACTGCCTGAACAATTTTTCAGTGTCTGAATCATGCCCTTTGAACTGTGCATCTCCTCAGTGGCGTCTCCAAGGGCCGAAGAATTCACTTCAGTGCACACCTCATGGCTAAATGCACAGAACCTCATCAGATAACACACACACTTTGACCCATCTACACACAAGCACACACTTTCCCCTCAGTCCTTCACACAGGGCGCTGTCAGCCAGACTTCCTGTGCCAGGTCTGCTTCAAGGTTAGCTGCTCATTGTATTGAGTGAGTGGCTGAGGTTCTGTCAGCGGCGAGTAGGCCTACTGGATGCATTATCACCTCGGCGGGGAGCTTATCCGGCCCTCCTGGTCTGCGTGTACCCCGCCTGTGAAGCGGGCCGCTGCAAATGCCTCATGCAAAAGGATTAGAAGCCTGTCAACTTCACCCTTGGCTCGACATAGATGCGCTGACCGCAATTAATAGGTTTAATTTCACCCTTTTTGACTTAGCTACCGGCCAAAGGAGAGGATTGAGGCCTTGGCCATATGGCCTATTTATTATATGTAAAGACTCAAAGGCATCATAAGGGTTTTTTGAAAGGATAATGTAGATGCCAATGAGAAGAACTAAAGGGATTGGAGAGCTTTAAGCCAACGTATAAAATCAAATGTGGTGGCCATGTTACTGACCTGCAAGTTATTGACAATTGGCAAACAGCAATCATTACACAACATATATACATACATATACATACACGATTTTTTGCCAAACAAAAGCACATTGGCCAATTTCAAATTCCCTGACTAAACTTTGTAGTAGTAGTGCAAGTGAAGGACAAAGGAAAGCTATATAATAAAAATATAATTTTTTAAATGTATATTATATAAATCTAAATAAATATAAAAAAAAAACAAATAAAAAATACAAAAGAGCAAATTAATGTTATAAAATATAATTTTTTAAATGTATATTATATAAATCTAAATAAATATAAAACATAAATTCCTTAATTTGCACTAGATACATACATACATATTTTTATTTATTTTTTTTTAAAAGAGAGAGAGAGAGAGAGATATGGTAGAGGGTGACAGACATAGATGGGTGGATGGATAAATTGGGGACAAAGAGGTTCCAAAGTCTCAAAACCACATCTGGTCTGGGGTCCGCTCAAGTGCCAGGGGTGCTGAACAACTGCTGCAGCAAACACAGCAGTTCGTGTTTTAAGCTCTGTGATTTTAATGCTGACGGCCGTGTGCATGTGTGCGCACGTCATAAAAATGTGTCTGTGTGATATTCTCTGGAGGGTTTAGAAGTTGTTTACTGCTTCTCTCTGGGGTTTGGCTACAGCTCTGTCTTTTAACGCAGTGAAACACAGAATATTCTGCCATTGCACCTCCTCTTGGAGTCAATCACACAGAGAACGCTAACTATAGTTGGAGAACCACGGCCATGCTGAATGCTGTAAGCTTTGGATTATCCCATACAAATTTAAAATAAATACCTGGTGGGGATTCTGCTGTCGTGTTCCCCCTAAGTAATCCTAATACTAACATTTACATTCAGAAAATACTGCATTAAATGAAAACAATCAACAATCACAGCAACATACACAAAAGAGAGACATCACAGAACTTTTTGTTTTGTTGTTCTCCAATATGAAGTCTCAACAGGTCAACATTATCTAATGTTTTTGGTTTTCAATGAGCTGTACTATTGAAACAAGCCACTTAAAGACCCCAATGAAGTCACCTGACGAGCAGTTATTCTAGAGACTGGACAAAAATCCAATGCAGGATAAGTGATCTGCCTTATTCCTCCAATTTCCCAGAATAAAAAGACAGTAAATTAATAAATTCCTTAATGGATTTAGTCAACATTTTGGAGGTAATTAGCATGTAAATGCCAAAACTAACCAACATGCATCAAAAGCTACAAAACTCTCATTTTGATTTTATGGAGTCTTTTTTTCTGCCAAGTTCCCATACGGCTAGCTCATAAACGATTAGAGTTGCTCCAGATAATATTTACTTTTCTTGATGAGCTCGTCTTCAGCTAGTAAACAATTTACTGAGTGTGACGTGCTGGCGGCCTATAAATCACCATGCAAAAGGAACGATAATAAACTAATTTTTATTGATTAATGACTGCCAGTGCGAAATATTTTCTTGTTTTGTCTGAAAGGCAACAGTGACATCATCTGCTGTTTTCCCGCAGAGATCTACAATCACTGAAATGGCAACTAAAAGGTTTCTGTGTGTGTGTGTGCATGGCTATGTTTGTCCATCTGCCTGAAAGAGAACGTCATTGTGTTGCCTGTCTGTTCCCTAGAGTTTTGTTTGGCTGCACACTTCTGTTCATATCCTCAATTTGCTGTCTGTCATTTCATCAATTATAGTCTCAAGGATTTGTTTATTTGAACAGCCCTCAGAAAAAATCCTTATTACCTTAAAGATATCACAGAGTTGTCTTGAAGCATAAGTGCCCCATCTCCAATTGCATTAGTCTCAACAGTATATTTTTGAAAGGAGTTTGAAAAAGAGGCATGTTTAATTAGGTGGCTAAAGGCCCATTCACACCAAGGATGATAACTATAAAGACAACTATAAAGTTTTAATTATCATTCTAACTCTATGAGAATGGAGAAGTCAACACCACTTATACATGCACTCATAATAAACAGAACATTAATGTGAGTTGGTGTGGGCACTAATCTAGCTATCACTATATTTATCTTTCTTGGTGTGAACAGGCTGGAAAGTTCCAGAAAAATGTTTACATTACCAAAATGGCTCCTCTCCTTCCTTCTTCGGGGATGATTTTTTTTTTGGGGAAAGGACTTGTCTGTTACACCATGGATTTTCATCCACAGCCAGATCCAACTACAAAACACACCACTACAATAAGAATGCATCAAATTGGAATCCTGCCTATTGGCAAAGATTTGCCCGTCTGTAACATCAACACCCTGGAGGTTTAGCACTTGAGAAAAAGAGAAATAGGATACTCTCATTCTCTCTCTCCCTCTCTGTCTGTCTTTCCCTCCCTTGCTATCGTTCTCTCTCTCTCTCTGTTTTAATGTTATTTTCTGCTCTGTGCAGTGTCTGGCTGGCCCTTGGATTCGTCTCAGACACGGCTCCTCTGAGGCACAGTCAGAGAAGAGGGTACCGGGCCGAAAGCCCCTGCACCGCATCATCCAATTACCCCCGACAGCCTCTGCCTGTGCAGGGATTCCCATGGCCCTCTCTGCCTGCGTCGCTTACCAACCGTTCCTCTCTACATGCGTCAGACACAACGGCAGAAGATTTCAGAGCATAACCACGTTTGCAAAACTAACAGGATCTAATGTTCTTACAGAGTGGCACACGCTCAGATCACCTCATTTATCATAAAATGCCCAATGCTACCAATTACTACACAAGCCTTGATAGACCTCTGAGGCTTTTTAGAAATGCACAGCAACAATGCAATCCTTGAATCAGTCAACTCTATGGTTTCTCACTATCCTGCAAAAGAAACATGAGTCCTACCTTTTTCAGACGACCCCCTTTGGTCCCCACAAAAGCCAGGGAGTGGTTCTTGTACACATAGGCGATAACTGATGTCATTTTGTCATTGGATTCTGAGAACAGTGGAATTCCGCGCACCATCTCTGAGACGCCGAGTGGGGCGTTCATATCCAGACCACAGAAGTTGTCATCGATGGTGAGGAGCTAGAAAGGAGAACGATAAATAAGGTTTAATTCATCTAGAGCAGAGTAGATCTAAAACTAGTCAACTAATTGGTTATAAAATGACAAGTTGAGTCATTTCTAGTTTAAAGAAATGTGATGAACATTAGCAAGGACATGGAAATTGTTACAAATGTTGTTTCCCTTTGACTAGTTTATGATGCAACATACATGTTTACCAGACCATTTGCAAGGCATTTACACAGCAAATACATCATTGTCACTACTTAGCAACAATTCAGCCAGTCATATCTAAAATGGGGTTGTGAGGTTTATCTGATTTAAGACCAAGTGCATTTATCATTTCAGGTGGAAAAGCATCTTAAAAAACCATCTTTTAAATATGGCATTTCAGGTGATGCCATGCGATATTATTTGACAGTGGGAATGTTGCCAGTGTCAGCCAGAATGGAGTGATTTACAGCTTCTGATAAAGAAATAATAATTTGGTAATGCTTCCATATTTCAGTCTGCTACAAGGGCTTTGGAAACAACGGCATCCATTGAAACAGCTGCACAGACCTCAGGATAAAATGTCAAACAAATCGAAAGCATGATTAATGATGCCCAAGGCTTTGACTCATTGAGGGCATGAAACCATAACACTTCTCAAGCGCTGCCAAATATGATACGCTCACGGCCTTTAATTCATTCATGAGTGTCTCCTCAGGCTCGGATATGGTCTGCTCAAAAAAAAGTTTGAATGTTAATTTAAACAGATTTTTTTATTATTATGCAAATTGATTCATTTAAAATCTTTATCTTTCAGAATAAAATAAATAATTTAACTTGAACACACATTCCTTCTAATGGTTCACTAACAATTACTCAGCGCATGTTATTCTAAAGAAAAAACTCCCAACAGCTATCAAAACGGAATAACTTGCTCCTAAAAGAAAAATCAGCAACATTTTCTGTAAACACATTATGCAAAATTAAGGGGGAAAAAAATGAAAAAAGACAGACCTTACACAGATTGTGCATAATGCAACATGCGAGACCAAGTAAAAATCTTAAATGTTCTTTTATTCTGTAAAAGGTCAGAAAAATTCAATCAGCAGTACACATAGATTTCATTTATGGCATAGTAGGCAAAATATCTGTCAAAACACTAGGGGGAGAAAAAAAAAGATACTATGAAAACCTCCACTGTTTGTGTGTCATCTATAGTAGTTTGACATACATGATGATGTCTGGCATTTTAAAAGGTCTAATTTCATTCTGAAAGTGTGAACCATAACTGTACATTATTAAGCAGCCTAACAGGTGTCTCAAGCCACTTTATAAGCATTAATATTTCAGTTTTTAATGGCATATACTCTCAACTGGATCATGAAATACAAGACAGCTTGAGCTGTGTTTTGCCCCCAGGCACCAACCCACAGCACAGTCCCCAGTGATGAAGTAGGCAAAGGGCAATCCTGAGAGATTCCCAGGTTGCGAGAGGAAGCATCTGGATGTACATTATCACTCACAGACTCTTTGTGTATGTACCGATATAATGTACATACTCCCTTGATGGGAGTTCAATTATATCTGAAGTGGCATTTATCTTAATAACAACGGCTCCCAGCTAATGTTGTTTGAAAATCCAATGAAGGCCAAGGGACAAAACTGTAGCGGAGTAGCAGATTGGACGAACCTCTGAGAGACGTGATCAATCAAGTCACCGGATGGGTCTTTACATGCAATATAGCAAATGTCTATTTGTCAGTGGTCAGGAGATACAAGACCCTTCATTAAGCAAATGGAAGACAGGGGCTGTCTCTCTAAAATGGCGGTTTATGAGTGATCGTCCGAATCGATAGCGAACACCGCACTCAATTCTCAGTTCACTCAATACAAGCCGGAATGAAGAATAAATAGAGAAATAAAGGAGAGAGTAGAGAGGGGGAGAGAACAGGGAAATGTTCAACATTGTATATATTTTTTCCTCTCTCTCTCCGTAGTTGTCTGACCTTTAGAAATGTTCTGCTGTATGCCAGCCCAGAGTAATGGTGCTCATTTCTAGTGCACGGATCTTGTTAGAAAGCTGCAGCTACATGAAAGATCTGTTTTCTGCAGTGTTAGTCTTTCTGCAGATGTCTCTTGTCCATATTGGGGGCCATGAATCATTGCGGGATGTTGAGGCAGCAGCAACCTGCTTCTATGTGCACACCTGCTTACACATGTAAATAAAATAAAACTCAGCTGCAATCACAGCCTCCAGCACACTTCATCCTGCTTACACGGGTCAAAATGTGTAAAGCCCCAACGCAGCACACTGGTAGCAACAGCTACAAAGACTTGCCACATTTGAGGTTAAGACTGAAAAAGAAAACTGTGCTAAGAATAAACACAATGACAGTCATAGTTGTGACACAGACTAATGCCTTTTGGCACTGCGGATATTTTATCAGAAAGCCCAGGCCTTCGCGTGTGGCAGGGCGCATATGCCAGTGACACAGACTGGGGGAAGGGAGCATGTGTCTCAACATCTTCGCATTGGCATATGCTACGATATTTCTGGCAAGGTGAACAACATGCCAATCAGACCCTATGTGTTGCAATCTAATGAAATAGGCTTCCTGTCTGTCAGCCTTTCAGGAAGCCAACACGTTTTTATTACCTAGCCACATAAACATGACATTTCCTCTCTCCCCATCCCGATGTAAATAACATCTCTCAACGCCCCATGCACGAGAGGGGGCGCCCTCCCTGCCACCCTCCTCTACTTCTTTGTGCTCTACGCTCTGCGTTTTTATATCTTTCTTTCCGTCTACGACTGCCTCGCTCCCTCTCGGCATGGAGCAGACGAACAAGCTGCCGCATTATTGCCAATTTCACGCTGCACTTCTGAAGGTGTACACGAGAAGGAGGGGGAAAGAAAAAGGAGGAGTGAATGATTTGACGAGCACAACTAAAAGCTTCTGGATCAGGGCAGGCACCGTTTTTTCATTTGAACTGGTTCCAGAGAATGGGAAAGCAGAATCCGGTCATTCGGACTGCTCGCTGCCTGGCTACATCCTGCAACACAAAGGCGGCTCTCTTTCCTTGCGCCGGCATCTCTTTGTCCCTGGATAGTAAGACAACAAGTGAAATCCAAGCTTTTTTTTTTTTTTGAGAAGCTTTTTTCCAAGTCTTTTTGTCCAATTGGAGCACATAGAAGACTGACCTTGAAGAGCATCTGGCACAAGAAGTAACAGGAACTCTGGGGCACGACCTACACACTTTTTAGTTCAAAACGCCTTTTGTATTCCTCTCTGTTAGCTGAGAGGGCGCAAAACATTTTAATGCACTATTAGTAGATTGCAGTTTGATCAAAATGCACAGTTTATGCAAATAAACCCTGATCAGTGCTGCAAGTGTACATCATTCAGATGATGAATCGGCTCTTCAAGAACTAATTCTGCACAGTCATATAATTACCCTTTCAGAGTCTTTCCTTTTCATGCTCAAGTAATATCTCACGCAGGGATTGTTGTTAGCAACAAAGACATTATTTCCCACAAATCTCAGCTCCATGTTCGACGTAATTATATCAACACTCAATCAGCTCGGAGCACGCCAATCCTCGTGCATTTAAGAGGTTGTTTTTTTGTGTCCGTTATGCGTTTGATTGGGAGCATTCTCCACTCACTCTGTCTTAATGGTTTCTATCAGTGTTGAACGATTGACAGACAATCACAGAGATGAACCATTCAGGAGAACAGCATAATGGCACTCTGTTAGGGATGCACAAAACCTCATATTTTCAAATTTGACTATTTGTTGGGTTGCCTGTCAACTACTTTACTAATCTGTTTTATAATTAGGTTGATTTCGGGTTCGTCTGACCCAACATGTTTCTTAGGAAACATAGAGATGGCTTGTGTTTAAAATCCAGGGGTGGCCAGCTCTGGCCTTCAAGGTTCTGCTTTGTTTCAGAGATTAGCTCACCTGTCTGTAACTTTCTAGTAAACCTGAAGACCATGATTAGCATGTTCAGGTGTTTTTTTTTTTTTTTTTTTTTTTTTTTTTACGGGTTGAAGGAGCAGAGTTGCCCACACCTGAGCCTGACAGAGCACAAGAGAATGGAGCAGGGGTTGAGAAAGATTTTAAACTTGGACAATTAACTTGACAAGTAGGGAGGCACGATATATTGCTTTATACAGTATATACATTTTTTAATTTATAGGTAGATATGGGATAAATAATTTCTGCATGCTCGTTTCTCCTAAAAAAAAAAAAAAAAAAGTAATAATTTTCAAAAAGTTAAATGTAATCTTTAGCAAATCACAAAATGAATATCCATTTCCATACTGTACATTATAATGTTTTATTAAAAATGCAAGAGATGTGAGATGAGAGAAGAGCCAAAACAAATTAATTCGATATTTGTATAAATAAAAATGAATAAATAAATCATGGCCCTCGAGATGTTTTGACATGTCCCGGCATTTCTGCTTATTTCAGTTAATTATTACATTTTAACAGCTAAAGTCTGATTACACTGTATTCAGCGTTATAACCCATCCCTGCACTCCCATGCCATCATTTTTCCACACCGCTCTTTTGAATTAAAGGCCTCATTATCTCTGTTTCCATCCTGCTGTGGCCTCTACCCAGTGCTGACTTTACCAGAGAACTCGGCTAAGAAAAAATGAAAAGATATGAGTGATGAATATCGCACAACTATCTGCAAGTAATGACACTTAATGACTTAATGACTGTGAACCCTTTTGGTTAGAAAGATTCTGCAAGCTTCTGCTTCCATAGCAAATACCTCCACTTGAAAGCACTTTGTCGGTATTATTTGATCCAACATTGGCCTTTTCTGGGCAATATCACTACTTCCAACTAAATCTGTGAGCTTTAAAGAAATTGTCAAAAGACATCAAAATGAGAGTTAAAGATACAAAAATCAAATGCCGAAATCCCATCTTAAGGC
Source organism: Cyprinus carpio (assembly GCF_018340385.1). Classification (NCBI taxonomy): domain Eukaryota; kingdom Metazoa; phylum Chordata; class Actinopteri; order Cypriniformes; family Cyprinidae; genus Cyprinus; species Cyprinus carpio. The sequence continues at coordinate 10,315,676 of NC_056575.1, forward strand.
ACCATGTTAGCGTAAAGATATACAGTGGAGTCTGACATCTAAATGCAGCCACAAGACAGGATTTTCACAGATCTGTGATGGTATCTAAAAAGCAGGTGAGTTGTGAAGTCTTCTTATATCTGCTCTACACCTCCTCGAGCTTCTTTAAACATAGATATTAAAAAATCTTCTACAAGACCTACTGGAAGTACTGTAAATGACAATTGTCAGATTTCTGCAATTAAAACATATGCAAAGCTCAGGAGACCATTCAGAAAAGAGTCATTTGTTTGATTTGGAGCTGTCAATGATGTCACTGCATACATCATTCCATCATTCTTTTCTTTGTGGATCAATGAAACCCCTGGGGTATGAAATGTAAGCACTTATGAAGAAAGAGCTTGTGTTTGCATTTGTGTGCTCTTAAGCCATTTTTTGAGGTTGTGTGTTGGATGGATATGAAAAATTCATGCATTTATAAATGTAGCAGGCAGGTTTATACAGCACATAGTGTTTTCCGAGATCTCAACCTTCAGAAGCAACACTACAGCAATGCAGCTTGCCACTTGAAAGTGTTTGCAGCTGTGCTTGTGTACGCATTCCCATTGTGTAGAACTACATAAAGTTTAGGATGGCTCCAATGAATGAGGAAAAGGTGGCAAAATTAGCATACAGCTCAAGAAATATCCAACAAGTGCTGGAGCACATAACCTTTTCACACCTATATGTAAAGTGAGTTTAGTCTGATTAGGTTATAATGATCTTATGATGGATTATGACCTTTGCTGCAGTACTTCCAATGGGAGATGTAATTACTGAGGCCAATAAACCTGGAGATCGACTTTAATGAATGGAAATGCACTACACAGTGCAAGCGACTGATTAAAACCATGTCACACCATCCCATAAAGTGGTTCACCCAGAAAGTGTCACAAGAGAGAAACTTGGCGAGGAACTGGAGCCATGTTAATGAAAAATAAAGAGATCTCAGGAGGACTAAAGTATTTCAGACTGATAAACTAGCATGCTGTCCAATTTACAGGTGCACTCATTAATTTTACCTTTGTTTCACACATGAAAAAAACTGAAGCACCACTCAAATGGAAGTCACTTTAAAACCAAGCTGGTTGCTGTTGGCCAACGGAGTGAATTTAAAACCAATGAGAAATCTGCAAGGGAAAATGTTTTGCCCTTATGTAAAATTCTCTATCATGCAGATTGTGAACAGTATATTTTAAGAATAGCAGCATTATCTGAAAACATTTGCTTTTGCATAACGCTGCATGTCAGTATATGTCCAACAAAGTTGCAAGATCAATGCAACACAGTAATTACTAAGTGCACCTTTAATGGAGAAAAAATAAGTATGACTAGCAGTTGGAAACTAACGAGAACTGACAGCTGCTTCGAAGGTATGAGGAAAACTGATCAGTCTAGGAGGGTGAAAAGTGCTAATTATTTGGCAATGATATGTAATGAGCATGCAGAGAGACTGACAGCTGTAAGGGTACAGCCTATAGCCGGATTTTAATTACTTATAAGTGAGATGATTAGGAATAATAATGAGACCAATCTTAATTTAAAATGTGCTTATCTCTCTGATCGCAATGTCTCCATAAGCAAGCAGAGGTTCAGAAAAACGCATAAATTAACGAGAAAAAAATAATTCCTATTAGCGTGTGGCCCCCTTGGTTGCTTCAATACATCACTCCAGGAGACAAGAAGGGTGAATTTACTGTGCCAGACTCATTTTCACACCATTTCTTTCTGCTGACATAGGGAACATGGGGCGATGGCAAAATTATTATTTTTTTTACAGGTCAGATGTCAACAAAGAATGAGCTATAGCAGAGGTCAGCAACCTTTTCGGCATGACGTGCCATTTTAAATTTTTCTGGTTAACCACTGTGCACCCCCCCCCCATTCTGTATTTATACAGTACATACACACTTAAAAACTATACAAAAAAAAAAAAAAAAAAAGACAAACAGATTTACATTAAAAAACACCCTGAGGATTTTTTCATAAATTACTTTTTAAACTTTTCAAAAGTTTCATGAATAAAAGATATACAGTGTGACCATACTGAACACCACTGTATGTGTGTGTGTGATAAGGCCAATGCATTAAAACCACTCACACAAATCACACATCAATATCAAACAGATACTTTAAATGACACTCTTCAAAAAGTAAAACACTTGCACACAGAGATCTGAGATCATGCTGTGCAAAAAGTAACATTCAGAAGCTCATAAACTTGTCAGCGCTGCCACGCAACTTTTTTAATCGATACTGAATCGCTACATTATATTTCTCACGAAGGAGGGGTAAAAATCACAGTTTTTTAAGTAACTAAACTCAGCTTCATTGTTTGTTTACACATCTCTCTCTCTCTCTCAAAATGGCCATATTTGAGAAAAACATTTTTGAGTAGTTTGCATCATTGGATATAGCTGTCAGTCATTTAACATTTCTATTGTAAAACGTATCGTTAAAAGTTGACTAATATTAAATGATTTGCAGCTTTATCTTACCTCGCTCTCTTTAACTTTAAACTGACGCTTCGCCCTCTGCTTCTGTGAACAGTAAACCCAGCCTACTTTGATTTGATTGGCCATCTCAGTCATTTTGACATTGACGAGCGCTGTTAGACTGTTGAGGCTTCCATATTAATAGCCCAATATCATCATCACACTTTAAAAGCAAATCAAAGCTGTTAAACATTATTCCCTAACGCTCAAATGGTATAGTAATAGCTGTGTGACTATGAGAAGTTATTACCTCAAAATATATGCCAGTATGCAGTTTTCCCTATTGCTCACATGCCAGTGATTATCCCTCTGCGTTCCACTGTTGGCACGCATGCCGTAGGTTGCTGACCCCTGATCAATAGACACCAACACTTCCACACTGATACATTCATTATCTGATACTGTCATGCACATTTGTATCTTTTTGTTATTTGAAAAAATACAAAATCTCAGTATTAACAGGAATGTACAAGACAAAACTGATGCAAAATGGGACACAAGACACAATGAATATGAATTAATTCCTTGTAAAGAATAGTTCAAATATTTGGCCTTGATGGAACAAATGGAACAATATAATTAACTTGTTTTTGTTAGAAATAAAAAGCATGGCAGGCAGTGACGTTCCAGTCAATAACAAATCAACCCCATACACTTAAAAAAAAACTACAAAATAAATAAATACAAACATTAGAATGCCTTTTGTTGTTCAGGTTTGAACACTCATCTGTCTGGGCCCAAAGGCACTTGGGAAGTCTGAGAGATGTTTGGCACAACCAAAGCTACAATAGTCTTGAGTGAGCTTCAGATCTCTGCCTCTGCATTTGGATTCCCCTTTGGTGTGTCTGATCTTTAAATAGCAGCACACAGCTGCCAGTTGTAACCCTGTGGGAGCAAAGCTGTGAGCATGACTTATCGAACCCTGGACTTGGGATTAAGAGAACATGGGCCTGTCTTCAAATCTCATGAATGCAAATGTATTGGGCAAATTATACTTTCTTTAACAGTTATATATATTAATAAAAAAAATTACAAATATTCAAGTAGAAAAATAGAAAAATACAAACGAGACACATTTGTATCTGGGCATGGAACATAATTAAGAGCTCATATCACATGTAGTGGTACAGATTTCAAATAGACATAATCTCTTCTTAATGAGGGTGACAGCATGACCATTGTGTGTGACATGCCACACCTCTGTGTATGTACATGAGAGATGACTTCATTATTGCCATCTAAAAAGATTTAGTCTAAGTCTGTTTTAATGAACTGATGAAGATGGCTACTCTGTCTCACATGGTGAAATGCACATCCTTTCTTTTGTGAGTTTGTGTGTGCACATGTCATGTTTGACATTAACAGTGCCCCTTCATGCAGTCTGACTGCCCTAATGAGCAGTAGGGCTGCTCATCGGTTTATTAATTGGGAAAAGCACACACCATGAGAGAAGAGAGCAACAGAGAGCTTGAAAGAGTACTACTGCTGCCTCTGCAAATAAATTTCTGACACATACACACACTAAATTTACCATGGTAACCTTAGTTACTAGTTATTTCTACAGTAAAAATATGGCAATGTGACATTAGTCATCACTGTATATCAAAAAAAAAAAAAAAAAAGACAGAAAAAGCTGCTTACAGAGGACGACTCTTAAGTTTAAAACAGACAGACAGTGCTACAGAACACAGGTGTCTCAGGATGTGTTTTACAGTTTTGTGTAAACTTGACATGCTATCTTAAACACTGGGGAAAAAAAACAGTGAGCACATTTAAGGTAAAAAAAAAAAAATGAAACCATGAAATGCCATTAAAGCATTAAAATAGTTATGGAATTCATGCCAAATATTCTTATTGTTGGGTCTCAGCAACATTACATCTTAGTTCATTTATTTGTCTATATTATTTTTGATATACATCTAAAATAATAAAAAAGCTTTTCTTGTCAAGTCAAGATGACTGCTATTAAAGACCTGAATTTTGGACAGAACTAGAGATATATCTCATATGAGCCAGGCTTACATTATGCTATGATTTTCCACAGCATAATATCCTTATCGTTTGCAGAGGGCACAGACAGGATATTAAGATATACATCACTTTCATATCTTCACAGAACCTGCACTACTATCATGTTTGCAGAGGGCTGAATATTGACAGAATGTTATCTTCACATTCATGAAGAAGGGCTTGCTTGATCTCACTGCGCTTCTCTGCTTACTTAATTAGACTTTCATGTCAGGAAAGTCAAAAAGCTACTGAGTCACTACCAGGTATTTTTTTTATTTTTTTCTTGCTTCTTGGTTTGTGCTGAGAAGCTTGTACATGTTTGGTGCCCTCAGTAAATAATGTTGTGCAATATTCCAGCAATACTGTATTCCAACTCGGCAGCAGTGAGTTTTTCATGCATTATTGAAAACACAAACCCATCTGAGACCAACAACTGCAATTCTTGTAAAATCATCCGAGTGATATTAGCAAATCATCCATCTCCCCCACTAAGATAGCAGGTTCATGTGCCATTTTCTCAATCCTGTCATTCCCCACTTTTTATCTTGTCAACGCAGTCCCATTGAGCACAGATCCAGGAATTCCGCAGCCCAAGATCATTTAATTTCAGTCACAGAACAGCCTGAAAGATTTGTCATTCTTTTTTGCCCTGGGACACTTTCGAATATATTTGTGGGTGTTTTACAGAAACACATGAGTGTCTGAATGTATCTGTCTATGAGCGTGTCCTTTTATTCATAGGTGAGTCAGCGCAATCGTGCCCTTGTTCCTAATGCCTGTGGGTGTTTGGAAGCTGCTTTATACCTAATGTATTCTGCTCACTGTGAAAGACAACATGAAACAGCATTCACAATGCATTTAACTTCCATAATGTACCGTATTTTCAGATGGCACAGAATAATCTGTGGCAAGCAAATATAGGATGAGGCCCAGTTTTATCCATTAGGATGTAATTGTACCATAAAAAAAATGGAAATTGTTATGATATAATTTAAAGTTATTTTTCTCCTCAACCATAGTCTCCATAGTTTTAAATCTCCAGACATGACAGCTAATTACAAATGAAAGCTAATGTGGAGCAATCAGAATGCATTTTATAACCATTTTAATTAGTCAATATTAATATTATTCATTTTTGTCTAAATAAATTAATAATAAACAAAGCAATGACATTTAACATAACCATTTTAATTAGTCAATATTAATATTATTCATTTTTGTCTAAATAAATTAAAAAAAAACAATTAACTCTGCAAGTGACATTACATTATAAATTTACAAAAAAAGAGAATTTTAGATTTGATAAAGATAAAATAAATAGACTTGAATTAAAAACAACATATTTAAAAAACAACAACAACAACAACAACAACAACAAAAAACATATACTGTGTATCTCCAATTTTGATAAAATACTGTGTTCTTCAGAATAACAGACCATGGATATTTATTAAAGTAAACAGGAGAAATGTTAATTTCATGTTGTCTTTATTATGTGTATTTATGTGTTTGTGTATTTCTGTGTTTATATTTGTGTGTGAGATCTAACAGCTCTCGAAGAAGATAATTTAAACAGCAACAGAGCATTTATCAGTCTCAGATATAATGTGTTTGAGCTCACTTGTTTTTTTTTTTCTCTTCCCTAATCAAACACTTGCCTGGCTTTTAAATGAGGAGCTAGTAGCCATAGTTACCGGAGGAGGAGACACAGACTATCCATCTAGCTCTCCTCACTGTGACGCTCTCTCTTTAATTTATGCTGCAGTGGCCATACTGCAGCACACGCAAAAATGGCACCATTCCTCAACATAACTCCCTTCCTTCCTCCCTCACTAGCCGTACACTTATCACGACAGCAATCTCTCACAGTCTGCTTCACATTTATTCTCGTGTGTGAGTGCCTGCAGTTTCACTTCCACCTTAGTTCAGTGTTACGCTCAAACCCTCATTTTGTGTGTGTGTGTGTGTGTGTGTCAGTTTCACTTCCACCTCAGTTCACACACATATCCTCTCCACATCAGGAAAAAAATCGCACCCTTTACGCTCAAACCCTCATGTTACCTCATTTACCACCTTAAAAAAGGTACAGTGGCAGTATCATGGAACAGTAATGGTAAAATCATATGATGACATATACCAACATATTCATATGGTATTTACATGCTACTCCAAGGTACTTCAAAGGAATAGTTTGTGCTATTACCATGGAATCTTTCTTATAAATGCCTGAACAGCTCATTCTGTTGTTGTAGTGGTTGACCTGACTCAGTTCAACCAGCACTGATGTTTCTGAAAGGAGCAAGAATTTGTTGGGTCTGGTGCGGAGCAGTATGTGAGGTAATAATTTGTTTACTCCCTGGCTGGAATTCAATAACGTGTTATTATAATAATAGTTTGAATCTTTGAGTAAGGCTGTTTTACATTTTTACAGTTTGTCTGTGTTTTATCAAAAGGTCTAGAAAAACTGAATCCTCACTGAGTATCATAACCTAAAGGAGATCTTTTATACAAGTGACAAACATTTTAACATTATTTTGTGTACCAGAGGGGAAAACTACTGGATTAAATTAGTTATTTTACTTGGAACCAGCCATAAGTTGGTAACAAAAAAATTAGCAATTATGTTATCACTGCTGTGAGAATTATTTCAAGTAGAAAAATGGGTCCAAAAAAAAAAAAAAAAAAAAAAGTTACCTGCAAAAAACCTTTATACAGATATAGTGATCAGATCTACTGCAAGATAAAATATCATTGTCCTTTAAATATCGGTATAAAAATTCAGAATGAAATTGGAAAGGCAAATTCTCCAATTCAATAAGCCCAAACATCCACAGTTTAAAATAAGATTTTTGCTTTCAAAACAGTCAGTTTCCAGGAACCATTAAAAATGTCACTTTATTTCGGTACCTTGTCCTGTGTTGTCAAAAGACTTGTTATAAGCACAGCCAGTGGTGATTGATCAAAAATGATATTGTATTGCTAGTGGGCACTACCTCATACGTGTGCCTTTATCCAACCAAAATTAGCTCTAGCTCTGGTAAAAACTTGAATGGTCTTGTTTCAAAAACTTCAATTTGTATAGAATTTGATGACTAGCTCTGAATGTAATAGCGGTGTTCACATCAATCATCATCAGTCATAGAGTGTTATTATAGTTAATGTCCCAAGTAGAATTTTTCTGCTAATGGCAGGTAAGCAGGGGTGTGCTGAATGTACTCACTGCGCTACTGCATGAGATGTCTTTAACTTTGAGCCAGGCAAGATCCAGGGTTCCCTCTCCTTTATAGCAAGACTGCAGCCGGTCTTTAATTCTTTCATTAATTTCTTTCAAAGTGAACACGCATAGAGCCGACTCCTGAGATGACTCCTTGGGCCTCCTTTTCTGTCCTTTAGAAAACACAGCATAAAGGATGTCATCATCGGGTCCTATTCCCAGCGAACGTGCCAGAATGGTACCTGCCTTAGACAGGTAGGCCGCCTGCAGGAGGCGATACTCAACCCCACCCTTAACACAACCAAGAGGAACCTCAACATATGAGTTAAACGCAGTGTCGTCCTTGCAAAGTCGCACAAGTTTGGAAGTGTACACCTGTTCACGCCCGGCCGAGGAAGACCCAGTCGTTGGGCCTCCTCCCATTTCGGGTTGCAATGTGAGAAAATACACAAAATTTCCACTGCTAAACCCATATATGTAATAGATGTCAAAGTCTGGTACCACCGTGAATGTATCCGATGGGATTTTAATCATGGAGGCAACAAATTCATCATGGAAGACGTAGGCGAACATCCCATCCTCCTCAGAGTTACGGGTGAGCTTACGACTGGATATCGTCGGGAAGTACTCTGGTCTTCCGTCGACAGCTGTGGCCACAAACAGCTTATCAGGTGAAGCATCACCGTAAGACACAATGACCCCAAAAACGGAGCCACTCTCATTGACACCAGAGAGGTAGTGCTCTTTTTTATGGAAGGGCTCTCCAAGCTTAAAGAGATCGTCCAGACGGAGGAGTTTGCAAATACCCTGGTACAGGCTCCCGCAAGCCAACAGCCGGTTCTCACGGTAGTCCATGAGCAGCATCTTATTGACGTTGTTGGTTAACGTGAGTGGTTCGCTACAAGGCTGCACGATACGGGGCGGATAGCAGTTCCGGTTATCCTCATCTGGACCGGTCTGATGTGACACCTGTACATCCAACCCAGGTGAGAGTTTGTAAATGCGGTTTACGGCCCCAAGGTACACATTCCCATTTCTTTGGTCCACCGCAAGATGGTTAAAAGTCCATTCAGGGTTTTCCACCTGGAATGTGCTGTATTCCTCATGTACTCTGGATGCCACTGAAGGCTGTTGTGGCCTTGTAGCCACAAGGGGAACCAGCAGGACAATGATGCAACAAGAAAAAGAAAAACAGTTCCATCTCCTGTTGTGGAAAGCCATTGTCCTGTTGCCTTACGGGAAGAGTGTCTCTGTCCACTACTTGTTACCTGTGCTCTGTATCAGTATTCAGGCTTCTCGTGAAGTTGGGGACATTCTGTACCTGCACAGACAGAAAGAACAGAAGAATGTTAGCATTAAAGATATTAGCATTAGCTTCGACAGCAATAAAACTGCATACCACGATTCACTGTATCCTCCACAAAAAATTGTCAGAGAAGGAGAAAGGAAGACAAATTAAAGCCACATGACAGTTTTCCTGCCATTTTAAAAGCGCACGAGTAATTAGAAAGAAAAAAGACAGGTGGAAAAGGGCACTCTGGGGGCTCGCACAGTTGGCATGAATGGATGCCATTCTCAATGGGATAATGCATTTGCCCCAGGAGCTAACAGCTAGGATGGGCACAATTTCTCTGCCTGTGCCCCATCTCACAGCCGGGCCTCTGGCCCTCTAATTGACTTTCCTCTCAGTATGCGATTTGCATGCTTTGCTGATTTTCTTATATCTTTCCAGTGCAGTTCACCTGCTGACACAGCTGAAGGAGTGGCAGAGCTCACAGTCTTGCCTGCAATGTCTAAGTAGTGGTTGACCACAGGGCCAATTAGAAGGAATTGCTAATAGCTACACAAAAACAAGGGACAAAAAAACAACAGAGTTTGCTTATTATACTTGAGTAAAATATGTAACTTTTGACTCTGTAGTCTGTAGTGTTGAGTAGTACAAATGTTAAAAATTTGAACATCAATGCACAATAGAGTCTTAAACAGTATTTTTAGCTGTAGAACAAGTTAGTAGTGATACACTAGGCTGGCTGAGGTTCGCAGTAGATGTGAAAATCACTGCCTAGCTGTTGAAGTGGGCATTAAGGAGTTATACAGAGTGAAGGGTATGGAGTCCACAGTAATGATTAGCCATTGAAACAGAAAGCAGAGACGCACAAGGGGAGGGAGTGTTAGCACACTCAGAGGCATAGGAGAGTAATAAAGAGTTCTGTACACTTTCCATTCTGCATGAGAATGGTCCTGCTGCAGCTGTGTTCGCGTGTATGGAAGAGAATGGTTGGAAATATAGTAGTGTGTGTAATCTGAGCAGTGGGGGATAATGTTCTCTGATAGAAAAGTCTAGCAAAGAACCACTTCAAAACACTATAGCAGGTATCATTTACTAGCGATTACATTTAAAGTGGAAGAAAATGGAGATGTGAGCCAAGGAAAAAAACATGCATGAGGAAATGGTGGTCTTGTAAAGGTGGTCTTGTAAAGGTGGTCTTGTAAATCAAAACACAAATTATGACCCCTCAGCTCGTTGGTGTGTTCAAATAGTAGCCAAAAGACGAATCAACATCCTTCCCATAAAGCAATCACATGCAGAAGCTTTTTTACAGAAAGTAGAGACACAACAGGAAACTATATGGAGAGAAGAGGGGAAAATGGGATCAGGACTACATCTACAACTACATCTACCATTCGAATACCATGGCTCAATGGACCAGTAGCATGTTTATTATCCATTAGGCTATTGCTCCAACAACTCTCCAAAACATTAATGTGCAGATATCAAATTATTGTAAAATAATAAGCAGCTTGGTTTTATAGAGGCTTTTCTGTGCATGCTTAGATGTTATGAGCAAGTATCCATGCCAATCCATGGTGGTAAAATATTTAAAACCTTATCTAGCGCTGTGCTTTAGGATCAGCTAATCTGTAAGGTCATCCAAAAACAGGGGTTTATAATTCTAGCATCTTCCCATAGGTTGCTTTAGGAGATTGCCAGCTGGACTGAAAACAGCATTCCCAATATCTTGAACAAGAAACATGAGTTGACCTCCAGACGTCCAACAGTCCAGCATATTGCCAATTGAAAAGCGAGTTCTTCTATTGGAAAGCTTGCTTGCAACACACACATGGATATATACATGGACTGGAGACCACATGCTGAGGAGCCACATCAAAGAGTGCTAATAAATTTGTGTTTAATACCACACACAAGCAGCATCTCTGGGAATGTGAGGAAATGGCACATTTAGGGTTTAAGCTGTGTGTGTGTTCACTTGATAAATAATTGGATATTCATGCTTCTCATTCCAATTCTTTGTCTTTCTAGGATGCAACTGCGACAGTGAAGTCTCACTTGATGCATTTTCTTTAGTGCTTCCAGAAAACTAGTACAAATAATCAGAGTAACAGAAAATGTGTAATTGTGAGTCAAAGGCATTTTTGAAAGCACCTGAAGACTGGACTACAGAACTGAAAAGAGTTCTGTGCTAAAGAAAACAAAAGACAAACAAGCAGGACACAGGTGTATTGATTTCAGTACATTCTGAACTTCATGAAACTTCTATACTTCAAATTCTGGTCAAAAAATTTCTTAAGCATTATTGTGAGAGAATTTGCATGCATATGTTGCCTTCTGACATCTCAGATTGAATCTGCTATATCAAGCCTGTCTCATTCATGGCCTTCTGGCTAAAATGTGCACCAATTGCAAAACACCATACGGTCCAAACTGGGCATCAGGATGGCAAACTGAGTTGACACCAGGCTGCTTAAATCCTGGATTCAAGTTGGGTGGGTTGGTGCTGGCAGTGGTAGACTCTCTATTTCCATGCTACTTTTTGCATTTCAAGCTAAACTCCAGGCCATCTGAGTGTCAAATAAGGTCAAATGAAGGTCTCAGAGACCTGTTGGTGGCATTAATTGACAACGGTCCAAAAAAAAAAAAAAAAAAAAAAAAAAACAATGGGCAAAGAATAAGCAACTAAATTCACCTAAGACCAGGCTGTTTGACTGGAGCCTTTCCAGGCTTTGCAAACACACAACCTTGAATTTCATCAGAAGTCTGTGGGAGGGGGTGGGGGGCCAAGGGCATCTGAACAATTTTGAATTTATCCTCCCTGATCTAAGAGCATTATCTCAGAACAGTGCAATTCAACTTTGATTACAGCATGTCACAAAATCTCATACTCTTTGACACCCACACAGGCGAAATCACACATACACACAGAAGCTTACGCACACATCCCCGTTCTACTTTCATTAGCACAGCCTGCGCTCCTCATCCCTCTATGGACAGATGGAGGGATTCATCCCTGATGTGGGTCTGAAGGAAAGGGCGACAGAAGGATGCTACAAAGAAAAGGAGTTATGTTTACACACAAACACATACAGATAAGGGTTTTTAATTATCTACAGCCCTCCCAGAGGGCGAAGGGGCTACACCCACCAAAATCTGATGGGACTAGAGAATGCTCAAAAGAGAGAGAGGAACAGAAAGGTCACACTCAACACAAATAATCTGTAATGCACTTACTCTTCAGTGTCAATTAAAATCTACTAGAACAATCATACTTTAACTTTTAAATTAAGGGCAGACAAATCTATAATATCACTACATGAATATCATGGCCAAAATGAATGCACAATAACAATCTTATATAGATAGATATGATAAAAAAAAAAAAAAAGAATTATGCTATCAATCAAATTCATTTGTAACTTTTTGTGAATGCTCTTTGTTGGTCAATAAATCACACTCAAAATACAAGTGCAAGGAGGCATAGAGAGGAATTTGTAACCATAACTATACAAAAGCATATAAGACTAACACACTGTCTTTTTTTACAGAGCATAAAAAATTCCCACACTTACGAACTATACTGCCACCTACAATGTTAGAGTGTCAAACAATTACCGCCACTGGATTACTTACAATATGATCATATACGTAGTATTAAAGGTGCGACCACATTAGCAAAATCATGCATCCAGAAAAATTATATACTGTCCATTGTCAATGGTGTAGTGATGTAGGCTATAAAGCACTTATCATACAGAAGTCACAGATTAACCACTCATGTGTGATGCGCTCTGTGAAGGACCAGAAGTAGAATATATCACTAGGTGCCATTCACACAGAATGCTTTTTTTGTGTTGACAAAGATGTGACACGGGCAGTGGAATAGGGGAAAATGCAGGAAGATGGGGGTTGAACTTCTTTTAGCTTGAGCATCACATTTTTACAATGCCGTTTCATGCATGAGACGCTTCAAGAGACGTGAACACAACAGTCAAATGCTTCTATGTTTACATAGAAAAAAAACAATGGAAAAGCAGCGCAATCAAATGAAAACCTGTAAAGAACTACTACTGTATGATATTTCATGTTTGCATCATGGTGACATCAGGCTGAAAGCTGCTGTTCATTGTTTTTACAGAACATTTATAGTTAATAATAGGTGACTGGTGTTAAACCTTCAGTCATTTTGAATTTGAATTACCTTGACTTTTGAGATTTTTTTTTAAAGCATTTTCCTTGTATTATTTCTGAACATATAATATGAATAAGACAAGTTTGTACAAGTTGTAATTTTAGTTTATGCATCTTTTTTGCAAAGATATTTAACAAGTGATTGGTTTAACATTTACATCATGTTGACAACTTCATGTGTGGTGCACTTCGAATATTTTTGTTTGTTTTAACTAGAGGGCTAATAAAGAAACGGTTACTTGAATCATGTTGTAGTTTCATTTTAAAGTTGACTTGTTAAAAAAATCAGTCAAACATTCTGGAAAAAAAATTGAGATTTGAATTTTTTGCCATATTGCCCAGCCCTTCATCAAATTAAATAGCAGAACACCAAAAACAAATACAACAGTAGATTTTTAATGTAAATTCATGGCAAAATAGTAGTGTCTCCTTTCTGTGATGCTATTGGAAACTTTTCAAGCGAAAGTCAAAGTGACGTTAGCACTAGTACATTGAATTTTCATTTGAATTATTATATTATTGTACTTGTCATGAACTGATGTGTGTTTGATTTCTGTATCAAATGTACAGAGTTATTTACAAAATTCATCAAAACGTCAGCTCTCCCTGAATCGTGGTATTTCAAAGCAATGGATTGAGACCAAACGCTGGTCAGACAAATCCAGTGGATCTGAGAGACATGTTGACATCTGCCTGTCCTTGCTCTCTCTCTCATTTCCTTCTTTCTATTTCCTTCCTCACTCTGATCAGAGGGACTGTAATCCTCAGCTCTCGGTTCAAACAGACTCTGTTAGACGCTTTCCATCCATCTTCCTCTCCCTCACTCACACACATAAACAAATCACTTCCCTTCTCTTTTGCACACAAATGCATTTTTTTTCCCATTCTCACACCTCTATCAAAAGAGTCAGGGTCTTACTCCAAGATGAAAACGTGGTGGGTGCTTTCTGCCTTGAGCGGGCACATGTCTTCTGCAGACCATAAAAAGATATTGCAGCCTGTTGTACTAGCTAACATACTGTACACTTCACCCAGACTCACATGGAAATGATGAACAATCAGATAAAGATGCACCCTCAATCATGCATAGAAACACATAAACATACCTTCTCTTTCCCACTTGGTCCACCTGCTCTCTATCTGTGCTGATACCCAGGGTCATGAGCGTTGACTGCACTATGTTATCTCTTCAGATAAAGATGTTTTGATACTGTTAAGAGGTCTATTGAAGTGCTACTGATCTTCATTGTCAGTATCCTGTTTTAAGTCAGACTCTGAGCTGCTTCCTGTTGCCATGCCCAGCTCACCATATAAACAAATGTCTTAGTTGTCTCTCATTACTATAACTAAATGAGGTCTTGTATTCAATTAACCGATGTCTCAGGAAGACCACAAATAAGTTTGCAAAGTTAATGACCTGGTTGTGATTGGATGGGGAAATGATATGTACTTTAAAGGGACAGTTCATCCAAAAATGACAATTCTGTCATCATGTACCAACACTAGTGTCGTTTCAAACTTGTATGGCTTTCTTCTGCAGAACACAAAAAAAATATTTTTTCAAAATATCATCTTTTGTGTACCACAGAAGAGAGTGAATAAATGAAGACAGGATTTTCATTTTTGGGAGAACTACACCTATCCATTTTAACAAGTACTGAAACCATTATGTGTCATTTCAGAGGCTTTAAATCCTCCTTTTCTTCATTAGACATTCATCCAGATTACAAAAGACAAGCAAGCAGCCCAACAGAAGACACAGATTATCAAGTACATACAACTGTGTAAAAATACACTGATGTTAGACAAAACAAGCCTGTCTGACATCTGAATTAAACACTTAATTCCTTAAGTTGACTGTGCATTATCAAAGCTGGACCAAACAACCACACCAATAATGACATTAAACAAGAAACACAAAAAAAATGGATATTGAAATGAACACTTAAACAACATTAGTAATCTTGAATTAAAATAAAGAAGTAAATAGTCAAATACTGGCAAACTGAATAGCCTCACTGATATACTGGTCTATCTCTACTCTTGAAAAAGTAAACAAGGGATTTCCAGTTTTTAAGGGCTGTGTTCCTGTGGCTCAGTGGTAGAGCATTACGTTGGCAGTGCAAAAGGACTTGGGTTCAATTCCCAGGGAACACACATACTGGTAAAATAATAATAATAATGTACAGTATAGCCTGAATGCACTGTAAGTCGCTTTGGATAAAAGCGTCTGCTAAATGCGTAAATAAAATAAATAAAGGCTCCTCACCCAATCCTAATCAAGTGTATCTTTCAAACTCCCAAATGCTCCTAAAATGCCTTTAGATAAGAGAAGCAGAGCTTGTAGAAAAATCTGGTATTTTCTCTTTCACCTGAAGGTCTACTATTCATGAGTCTCAACACGTTCCACACATTCCCTCATTCTCTCTTCACCTCCACATATAAGATGGGGGCACTTTAAATCATATCTTTGGTCAGTCACACCACGTTACAGCTGCATACTGAAACTTTTATGTGCCCTCTACTGAATTTTCTATGTCTTTTCTCTCTGCTCACTCTGTAAACTTTATATTTCCACACAACTTGATTGGTTTTCAATGGCATTCATGAGAGGTCACCTCTCAGTGTTTAAGAGGATGTCTTATTTATGATCCCAACACTTGCTGTGAGACAAATGCACAGTTCAGCACCTTAAATCAAAATGTTAGCCATTCCAGAACAAATATATTCAGAAAACTAGCGTTTCAGAGCAGTGATGCTGAATCTGCACCGTTACATCAAATATATATTGTAGCTGAGCTGTAAGCTTATGAATTGCATGTGATAAGAGAAAGATTAGCCAATGTCAAATATTGCCATTAAAAAAAAACCTTTATACACACACACACACATAAATATACATATAAAAAAACATATTAAAAAATATATTAATATATATATTATAATTTATTATATACATATTTTAGGAAAATCTGTTCAATTAAAGTTAGTTTAAGTGTATAAAATATATTCCCTAAACTAATGCACAACATACGCATGAAGTGACAGTGCTGACATAACTACAGACACACATACAGAAACTCGCCTTCATAGCATGCACACGTGAGCAGCAGCGAGGGACAACGGTGATGTGTGTGGTGGGGGTCGGTGGGGGGTGTGGATTTGATTTCTCACCCAGACTGAAGGCTTTTCCCTTCCGCTTTCCTCAAAGCAATCCTGGGGCGTTTCAGAGCCATTGATGCAGGTAATAAATCAGAGAACATAAAAGTTTATTTCTCACACAGCTGAGTCTCTAATTCAGTGCTGATGTGTGCTGGGCCAGCTGGAGGTGGGGTCTGACTGTCATCATTGCACGCCACATATCATCAACTAAATGGAAAGATAGCTAGAGGTTTCAGCTGACTTGAGCATAGTTTTGTCTACAATAATCAATGTGAATAGATGGCAACAGCTGGCCCTACATCAGTAACTCAATAGCTTCCTAGATTTTTCCTTTCTATGGAACCAACAGTTTTAGCTTAAAGGCAAATTGCACAGTAAAAGAAACAAAAATAAAAAAAAAAGCACATAAAAAAAAAAAAAAAAAAAAAATTAAAAAAAAAAAAAAACCAAGTCCGATACCCTAAACCAACAGTTAACACAGTCCACATTAAGAAAGATGTTGGAGACGTTCACATTCGTTTTGCCAACACTTATCCAAAGCACGGTATGTATGACCTTGGCATTGTTAATGCCATGCTCCACAAGCTGAACTGGAGATGACCCATCTAACACTGCTTTACATACAGTATAGGGTGACCATACGTCCTCTTTTCCCAGGACATGTCCTCTTTTTGGATCTAAAAAATATGTTTACTTAATCGCCCAAAATGTCCAGGATTTGGCTGTTTTCTTAATCTCGCTCCCGCTGAATCTCTGACCATTACCGCCTGCTCCCACAACATGCATTTCGTTCCCGCGACTTTCGAGTTCACTCCTTTAAACATTCTAATATTGTATATAATTTTGCAGCATCAGGGAGCCGCTCTCAGTATTTAACCTTTTCAGTGCTGAGTTTAAAATATTCTAGCGGTCCCCCCAGAGTGAGTTTTTTTTCAGGCGACTGTTATTTTAGAACGTTTCCCCTTAATGTTTCCATGGCGACACGTCAGGCTTGTCACGTGACACCACGGCCACAAAAACACTGTATGGCAGATGGATCACTTTTATTTAGTTTTTCCTTTTTTATTTAAAATATTCACAAACTTGCATACCATGTCATGAACAATCTGATATTCCCATTCACAAATATGTGTAAAGGAGTGTGTTTTCTCATTTAAAACCGTTCTAAATGATCTTGATTGTGATCTGTAATGTGAGATGGGCACCGCCATATCTGTTCGCGCTGCAGTTCAGAGAGTCCTGTCAGTCAGATTTACAGCACGTGAATTCATCAGTTTCTCCCGAAATACAAGTAATAAGTGGCCGGTAAACTGGGTGAAGAATAGAGTGAACTTTATAGTTAGTTACACTATGTGTATCTGATATGAATAAAACACTGGCAAATTAAATTTGAAAGGATTGTTATTGTTGCTTCCATAGACATGTGTATATTTCAAACTCTAAATGTATTGTTTTACTAGTACTTATGTGTATTTAAATGTCTGAAACCTAAAATATGCATTATGTGGTTAAGAACACTAAGTTGATAATATAACAAGAGCAATGCACGTCTCTCTCTGGCTCAGTGCCAGCTAAAGCGCGAAAGCACAGTAAAAAAAATTTTCACAGTTATGTGATGTCACCGAATGTTCTAAATCCCATATGTGGGACCATACTCCCAGGGTCATGGAAATAAAAATCCCATATGTGGGACCGTACCGCTCAAAGGGTTAAGTCCCTTTTGAATGAGCGTTCGCGCTGTTCACTTTCACTTTCTATTTCGCGATCACACGCATTCTGTGTAAAGGGTGCATATCTTACAAGATCAGATATTTGTCAATGAGTTCAGGATCTGTTGAGCAGCAAATACTCCAGCATGGTCTTGTCAGTCATCTCTCCTTATTCAACTTTGACCCCTGCAGCTCTTGTTGGATGCATGGTTGCCAAGTCCTTATTTTTTCTACAGAATCGGAATACTTTTAAACTGTAGCCATGGGTTGATTTTCCCAAGTGGGTTAAAGGTTTGAAATGTTGCATAAATTACATTTGACTGAAATGCTTGTATTGAAACATAAAACCTTCATGGACTTTTACATTAACTGTTCCCTCCTGGTGGAATGACCTGCCCAACTCGAGTCCTTAATCATTTTCTCTTTTATCGTCATTTGACCCTCTAACTCTAGCACTCTCTATTATAATGCTAATTCTAATTTTATCTGCTTGTTTTTTTTTAATAACATTTAACCTCTAGCATTTGCACTCTCTATCCTATTTCTATTCTAACGACTAAAAAAAAAAAAAAAAAAAAAAAAAAAGAGCCTTTTACGCTAGCGTTCTCTATTCTTCTACTTATAAAAAATAAACAACAAACAAACAAAAACCATTCTTTTTATGTTCTATTGATTTGTTTTATTTCAATTAAAAAAACATCATAAAAAACAAACAATAAATAAACAAAGAGCTATTTTTTCTACTTGTTTTATTTTTATTTATTATAAAAACAAAACATGCAAACAAACACACACAAAAATAAAACTTGCTACATATACTTTTAAGCGAAACCCCCCCAGGAACCCCGCCCCCCACTGTCCTCTTTTTGGAAAACTAAAATATGATCACCCTATTAATCTACCGTATTAATACTCAGTCTCATCCAGTACAGTTCAAACAGTGTTGGATGAACTGGACCTGCAAGATTAACTCCTTAGACATGAATGCCTGATAAATCACAAGCTTAGAACTGATAATTATAAACCGTTAAACTGTGTTTTTAATTTATGTGTGCACATGAGGGGGATGGAATAATCTTGGGATTGTGGACCTGATACACACAACTGGATTCAACACTGGTAATCCAACTTATACCCTCTCATTCTCCACACACATTCATCTCAGTGTTCCTTAAATGGATAGTTCACCCAAAAATTTAAATTACCCCATGATTTACTCACCCTCAAGCCATTCTAGGTGTATATGACATTCTTCTTTTAGACGAATACAATCAAAGTTATATTACATAATGTCCAGGATAATACATGCTTTATAATGGGAGTGGATGGTAGCCCAAAATTTGAAGTCCAAAAAATTGCACCCATCCATTAGGGCTGTGACGGTGGCAGATTTTTACCAACGTGGTGGTAATGGGACCAACTACTCCTGGTGACGCGGTGTTGAGATATATATATGGTAGGCGGAAATGGTAAGCTACTGTGCTTGCAGCACAAAGGCACAGGTGCGCACTGTAGCCTGTATTCTTTCATATCAAAGCGCAAAATAAACTACATGCATGCATGGCCTTGGCCCTCTGAAGCGAAGCGATGCGTTTGTAGCCAAACAAATATCCATATTTACAACTTTATAAACCTTAATCTCTAGCTTCCACAAACTGTCACACACGTCTTCATGAAAGAGTGGCATCCAGCGGAAGATGCAGAACGTAGGCAAATGTGGTGACGAACGCAGAAGTGATGAACGTGGAAGCGCAGAGGAGAGAACAAAAAAGAAAAAGGTTTATAAAGTAAGAAATTCTAACACATTCAATAAGACCCTGTCAGTAGCTTTTCCTTTAAATCAAGCATTCTGAAGGCAGATGTGTGCAGATACAAAGCCTAAAATAAATCACTGCCCCATTGAAGTCAATTCTTGACTACAACAGCTTGGAAACACATTGTATTAGCCAGCGAGGCTGCAAAGCACAGTTTTAAAGAATCTGTCAGCTCCACCTCTTCTAGGAGAAAACCCATTTTCTAACAGACTCACACAAGTGATAAATCACCACCTCAACAGTAACTGTGAGACCAAAGGGAAGAACGGACAGAGAGAGAGACAGAGAGAGAGACAGAGAGAGAGAGAGACAGAGACAGAGACAGAGAGAGAGAGAGAGAGAGAGAAAGAAAGAATAGATATGGAAATGGTTCCCCAAAAGGTCAAGAAAAGCAACAAAAATTGTGCCTCTAGCAAAGCAAAAAAAAAAAATTGTGTTTGTGCATATTACTTCTTGGAACGACAAGAGAGGACTCAAATAACATCAGCAAAACAGGCGAAAAAGTCAGCTGGTATAATCATAAGGCAGCAGGGAGTTTAAGAACAAGGGAACAATTTTTGCATGCATGGAATTTTATTGGATTTTTCCTCCCCATGCAAAACAAAATAATTTACCTTGTATTTCAAGATATTTGTTTATATTAGCGCTATTGTGATAATTACAGCTGGTTTTTAAGGAATCATGCTGAGAGTCAAGTCAATCTCTGTTTATGTCAAGTCTTATGAAGTTATTCTAATAACACATTATTCAGACAACCATAGCTGTTAAATTACTGATAAGAATGAGCTCAAGAAATGACTCACTCATTTAGAGGCATTTTGAAGGTATTACATTTAAACTGTATAATTCATCAATAAACAGAGGGTGTGTGCAATCTCTCTCACACTCAAAAATGCATTCCTTTACTTCCCACTCCAAGGGTCTATGGTCCAGACGCATCCATAAAAGCAAAAGCAATGCAATGCCACATAACCATCACTGTGTCTGCACTTTGGTTTCCTGGTGAAACTGATGTTCAATCTCACATTCAAATGACACAGACGTTTGCATGAGCACACACGTCATGAGCATATAGCGTGAGTGAAAATGCACACTGGTAATGGCCTGGAGGCAAACCGTCATGGGTGTCGTATGTAGAGATAATGAAGAACGAGAGGCACACAGAAGTTCCTTTGATGAGGGCTAACAGTGATGTGCTCATTTCCATCCATATGCGTGTGAGCAGACAGATGAGCTATTGTCCACTGCTGGTAGATTACACACCACTCGAGCGTCGCAAGTGGCTACAAAAACATATGCAAATGAGCCTCATTAATATGAATTTTATACAAATCAAAATGTTAATGTGGTCCGTGGTTGCCTGTGGAATCACTGCCTGAACTTTTTGCCACAACTTTCTCATTGAATGAGCGGCGGGTGCCGCTGCACCCAGCTTTCTGCACCTGGCCTGATGCCAGCTCTCTTTTCCTCCTCATCTGCGTTCAGGAGTCAGGACAGGAAAATAGCACTCCATTCTGTTTTCTATTTACCTTCCTCCCTCGCTCTGTTTGTCAGTGCCCTTGGCGTAAACATGCAAGGCTGCTTTCGAGTCCTTTCAGCAAGGGCTCCTGTGGTTTGGGATGAAGGAAACGTAATCCATTCCTCTTTTCTTTCCCTCTCTGCAGTTGGTCAGGCTGTTTAGTTTGATTTTCTACATGCTTAACCGCATCACATTTCTTGTGTGAGTGAATCCGAGGGGTCTTGGTGAGCATGCATGACTGCTCCCCAGAAACTAAATCACAGTGACCCTGGAAAAGTGGAAATAACCTGTGTGTTTACCACATTTACCTTCCTTTTTACTCTAAGAGGATGCTCCATTCCATAGCACTGCAGTGACATGAATCACTCTGACAAGATTCTAATATCACCTTCATTCATGTTAACAGCACCAAATAAGATGACTTGTGAAGCGTGTCCAATGAGGGTTTGAAAATGCTTATCTTGAAAGCACTGGAAGAATGTGGGATGGCAAGAGCACAAAATGCTGGTGAAGAGGATTTCTGTAATTTCTTGTCTGCATCCCTGTAACGTTTGGAATTACAACATTACTTATATTCCTGTAAAACATGTGGACTCCTATAAAGGATGAATAAAGCTTAATACTCAACTCAACATTCAGTGTCCGATCTGATTATTCAATGGGTGACAAATGAACCATGCAGATTTATGAGACAAGTTTGATCATTCCCTTTGAATTTTATCAATGCTCATGATGAAAGACTCACTGGCGCCCTCTAGCCCACACTGCAGTTGTGATTTGTATTTAAAGTGACGTGACATTCAGCCAAGTATGGTGACCCATACTCAGAATTAGTGCTCTGCATTTAACCCATCCGAAGTGCACACACACAGAGCAGTGAACACACACACACACACTGTGAACACACACCCGGAGCAGTGGGCAGCCATTTTATGCTGCGGCGCCCGGGAAGCAGTTGGGGGTTCGATGCCTTGCTCAAGGGCACCTAAGTCGTGGTATTGAAGGTGGAGAGAGAACTGTACATGCACTCCCCCCACCCACAATTCCTGCCGGCCCGAGACTCGAACTCACAACCCTTCGATTGGGAGTCCGACTCTGATCAAAAAATTCAAAGACCAAAAAAATATACATCTGTGTGTGGGGAGGGACTGTAAGAGGGATAATGGAGCTAAAAAGTCATGTTTCCATGGGAACACATATAGATGCGTGTGTGGGTGGCAGAGGGACTGAAGCTTACAGATACAACGGAGATGCTTAATGCACAGAACACAAAGAAAGATCTCACATACACATTCACAGATTGTATACACGAATGCAACTGCAGATATACACACTGCCGAGCTTCAATGTATCTGTTATATAGTATAGACATTCACAACATGGTTGCAGTTTGCTGAATAGATGCACCTGTGCCTGCAGAAATCAAAAGAGCGAAAAACATGTTAGTTTGTCTAGTCCAATGCTTACTGTCAAGGTGAATTAAACCCAACCTTGGCAACCCAGAATGCACAAATGTCAAAGACAAATATACCATGGTCTATCTCCCAGACAAACACTAAACAGACTGAAACCAAAGTCAACAGGAAGTTGACTCACCTCAAAACATGAGTACATTTCCTTCAAAAGAAAAATTCAATGTCTTAACAGCAAATGACAAGTAGAGAATCCTAAAGTTTTCACGAGTGGATATTAATGGCATAGAAACGTTCCTGAAAACAATTGGTAAATAAAAAAGCAAGTTTGACAACCAGTGGAAGATGGAATTATTATATGATCTTCTTGCTTAATCTTTTCTCTCCCTTTGCAAGAACAAGAAATCTTGCTTAAAACTCATACACGTTTGCTGACACTCTGATGCCACTTCAAAACAGAGATTTAAGGTGGACGTTTCAAATAGCGAGTTCACCTACTAAAGGAATAAGATACATATGCCTGTCTGCAGGTTTCAAATCAT
Organism: Cyprinus carpio; assembly: GCF_018340385.1. NCBI lineage: Eukaryota > Metazoa > Chordata > Actinopteri > Cypriniformes > Cyprinidae > Cyprinus > Cyprinus carpio. Next base: position 10,339,056 of record NC_056575.1, read on the forward strand.
TTCAAGCATCTGAAACAAAACTAATTTATTACCCATCACGCATGGCTTAGCAGAGGCAACTACAAAAGCCAGCATAGAGGGATGATTTCAATATAATCCTCCTGACCTAACCCATGGGAAGATCTGCACCAGAAATACTCTGTTCTGCTCTCTTTCCTCTCTTATATTACTGAAACTACACTTCGGAAAAGTCACATCACCAAGTTCATCGTAATAATGTTCCAAATTTGGAACATCCCAAATCTCCATTTACAGTGACGCTATACTGACAGCTGCTAGCAGCATTCCTGCTGCAGGATGGCTTAACATTATTGGTGGGCTGCGTAATGGGAAATAGCTTTTAAAAATCTGATCATAAATTAGATAAATCACCAATATTACAAGGAATCAATTTTCTTGTAGCTAAAATGAATTGTAGAAGAAATGCTTACATTGTAAATACAGCAAATTGCAGCAGCACATAATGTACCATCATGAACAGGTCAAACAATCATTATGCATAAAACCATTCAGAATGCAGACAATATCTGACATGGTTTTCAAGCAACTCTCATTGAAAACTAATTACTTTTGGTTGCTTTTCTGCCCCAAAAAAATCTGTCTGTTTGAACAGGGCTTAAAGTTAAGTGCACAATGGTGTTGGTTCATGGATTTGAACATCTAACCTTTTGGGTTACTAGCCCAGATGTTCAGCCTCTAGGTTAAGATCACAAAGCATGTGTGTATATAAAGTGTAACATTGAACTTTAAACACTTATAGTAATAACACCACATAAACGTCAAATTCTATGCTTTCTCTTGCTAAATTCCCCATCGCTGGATAATCAGCACCTCACAAATGAGGTGCTAGTGAAAATTACACATGCAACCAACAGAAAAATACTGTAAACAAGGATTATGCTGTTTAAAAAAAAAAAAAAAAAAAAAAAAAAAAAAAAAAGACGAGCAGAGGGCTGAAAAAAAGCAGATAAACTCAGCCCACGGTTCTGTAATGGGACTCACGTGTGCAACATGGAAGCACGTGTGACAGGAAGCAGAGTTTCTCACTGGTGGAAATCACTTTCTCCTCATTATCCACACAGACAAACGCTCTCCCATACACACCAGCACGCACACATGGTGGGACATGGTAGACGCACAGCAGGAGTCTATTCTGAAGATGTCACAAGCAGACAGAACTGTCACTCGCAATTCACACATTTACCTACATACAATCCCATCCAGTTGCACACAGAACCACACATGACATGAGCATATGTACATATCCATAGACAGATCTGCAATAAAAAAAAACAGTCTCTCTATGTTCCGAACCCAAATATTTAAGGCACAAATAAACTTTGTGCTCTGGGAAGGCACAAACACAACAAGGCTAATTAACTTCCCAAAGAAACACTGCATGTAAAATACATAGGACAAAAATGAAGGACGTGTGTTTGTTGCTAAGCTAACATAAATAGTGGAACGATAAGTCATAAAACGGTTGTAGTAACCCAGTTATAACAGAAGATTAAGTACATGGATCATTTGTTCCACCACACACACACATTTTCAACAGGCCAGTAGAGGAAAACAGTCAAGCAGAGTCTCATTAAGCACAACAAGATTACAAAAATGGATTTTTCTTCCTCTTAGATTCCTGTTGGCTATTGTGTCTTACCGAGCTTTTCGAATAGCACACATCTTTATTCAAAGCTCATGCAGTTCAAGATCATTTTCCTAAAGTCAACTCATCAAACTGCTATTTAATTGGGTTATAAGTAAAGATGCATGCTCTCACGGTATAGAGAACAACAGATATATAAACTCGATAGAAGAGCTAACCAATCCATGGCTTATTGGTGCATTTAAGTGATTATAGTTGGATGATATTATTCTTTACATTTTGTTTTGATACAAGCAATAAAGCATTGAGAAATGCTATTATAGCCATATGCGAGTAAACTGTATTTATGGAGATAAAGTTAAACACACTTGTATATCAAACTTTATGCAAAGAGCTTACCAATAGTAGTTACATTTTGCAAAAAAAAGTCACTGTGCAGGTTTATCTTTGTAAGGTTTGATTAGCAGTGACTGAAACGCAGCTTTACGCACAACTGTCAGTCTGCTTGGAGAGGATCTTGAAACTCCAGTAGCTTCAAACACCTGTCTGCTGCTCAGCAGTGGCTCTTTTACAGCTGGCATTACAATATAGTTCATTTGTTTGACAGAAACTTTCCTTAATAAATCTTTATCTGACCAAGATCTTCTGTGCTCTAAGTCACTCACAAATCTTTTGACAGTTCAATAATTTCTATTTGCTTTTCATGAAATATTGTTTGTTTTGATGCCTTTTGCAAGACATTGGATTTTTTCATACTTTTCATCTTCAGAAAAATCTGACTCTTTATGTACCAAAATCCTATCAATATATCACTAATAATAATAATTTGGAATGCGGTGTAATAATGCCATGTTTACATTGAATGCATTCTGTATTCCAGTCTATCTAAGCCTGTCTCTAACTATGGCCAAGACGCAAAAGATTTAGAAAAATGTCATCATTATATTCATCCTTGCTGATAGCACTGTGTTTAATGTCTCTGAAAGCTATCTGGGGGTAGAGAGACAAGCAGACTGTCACACATTCAAGGCTAAAACGCCACTGGAATGCACTGAAATGATTAAGTTTTGTGTTTCATCACAGTCTGATGTTACTTGCTGTTTCTCCTTGAAACTCAAAGGCACTCTGAATGCAAAAGCATGCACTGAGTTCTTAACACATTCATCCACATAATACAACTGCTGACGTAACAACACCTACATTAGTTTTAACAAAAGGATGCAAAAACAAAAAAAGGCCATATTGTTGCCTTGCGGGTGCATGCAAATGCACACACATACTGGCATTCACCTATAACTTTAGTCTATTAAAATGCAAGCCATAATTGGCAAAATGCAGACACAATGTACACTCACAGTACAAAAGCCTCGTTTCTTATCAGCCTCTAGAACAAATTCCACTCAGTTCACTAAAACTTAAATACTTCATTAACACAATCTCCATAAATTCCTAATTCATATGCAGAAACCTCCAGATAGAGTCAGCGGCTGTGAACTCTGTGAAGTACCATTATGAATAGAATCCTTACTGAAATACCACTCACCACAAGTGTGTGATCTCCTCTGATTACTTTATATGCTAGTACAACCCCCAAACTCTCAGCTGACAAAAGATGAGTAAAACAAAACAGTTCATGTTTAAGTCAGGTGTAACCTTTCAGTTACAAGATTTGTCCACAGGACAAACTGAACATCAGAAACATGCATTAGATGTGTCCTCAGCTGATCTATGCTGCATTGAGGCAACCACAGGGGTTTGCATATGTATTGCTTTAAGACACAAGACAATGGCTCAAATGGAAATGGTCAGCGGCTCCCTTGGAGAACAGGATTCATTAGCTGCCCTTGATTGAACATGTAAATTAGGGAAAACTCTTGATCCACTCATAATTGCAACTGTGTATGTAAATAGACTGGTATAAACATTGCTGATGATAGATAGATCACATACGATAGCCGCTCATTCCACACTGTGCCGTCAAGTAAAGCGCGCGCGCTGAGTAAAAGCGCTCACGTACGCGACTCAGAGAGCAAGTTGCGCTCTCTAGTTAACGCTTTCGCGGCATAGCCGCGTGCCTGTAACTGGCTCTTTTTGCTTTAGACTTTTAACAGTCCCATTCACGCTGTTTGTAGCGTTTCATCTGTGGCCGGCCAGCCATACAGAGTGTTTCCAAAACAGCGCTTTTGCGGAGAAACATGTGCCTAAAATAATGAATACCATGCGAACTGCGTCAGCTCCACTTTCTATCATAAATCACATCTTAAGCCTATGAGACAAACTGAACAACAGTCTAAACGCGTTAAGTACCTAATATAGACATATTTAGCTCAGTCCACACTGAAAATTGTGTCATTTACTCAACCTCATGCTGTTCCGAACATGTAAGACTTTCTTCCATAGAACACAAGATATGATGTTAGGCACAATATTATAGATTGACAGCCTCAGTCACCATACAATGAAAGTGACGAATGACGGAGGCTGTCATTATACCCAACATCTGCTAACCAGAAAGTAAAAGAGGTTTGGAACAACATGAGGTGGCGCAAACGATGACAGAATTATCATTTTTGGGAGAACTATCCCTTTAAGGGTCGTATGCGCTTGTGTGCTTTTCATAAATAACTAGCCTACGTATTTTAAATTTGCAGTTTAAAATAGTATCCTTATGTTATTCTCAGTTTTAAACGTAAAGCTCTAGAGAGTAAAATCTCACACAATTCTGTAACGCACGGGTGCGGATGCTGCATTGCCCTCCTCACAGTACGCCCTTATACTACATAGCAGGTAACACGCCTCGCTTACCTGCTCAAATAACCTTTCCCACGCATTATTCCGTTAAATAACAAGTTCAATATGTAAAACGCCAATCCCGTTATACGGTTGTCCCGTGTCAAGCGCTTACCTGTTCTCGCTGCGGATTTCACCTCACCGCCGCAGTCGCGCTCACACTGCGGATGATGGGCACCTTCACAGGAATCCCAACTCACTCCACAAATACAGCCAGACGGCGTTTTAAAACACCCGGTTTGGAGGGTCTCGAGTATCACCGACACTTAAATTTATAGAAAAGATCCTCCACGTTTAATCTCCTCAGGAAGAAACGATAGACAAGCTGCAGAATCCCATCAAGGACTAAGCCGAAGTGCTGGTGACCGTTAAAACTGCCGCTCGCGCTATAGTTTCCATCATGACGCTGTTTGACAGAATTTAAAGCGCGCTAAAACGGCAACTTGGAATTCCGCGTGCAGCAGTTGAGGGACCGAACGCGCTGTGCGAATGCGCGCTGCAGTCAGAGCGACTGTTTCGGAGTTTGCTGGTTCGCAGCTGACTCCCAAGTAACCAGAGGAGAGGCGTGAGTCAGTGGCTTTCTGCTGAGACGCTGCGACTGTCTTGTTTTACAAACCCTCCTGACTCGCCCGCAGTGACATCCCGAATCTGGCCGCTGATTGGGCTAATTGTAAAATCTCATTGGCTGCAATCAGCGCGCGCGGCTGGCATGAATGAGGCATACGCTGCACCCCAATGACTTTTAATGTGGCTATAATGCATGTATTATAGAGTGGAACGGATTTGGGGGAAACACTGTTGAATATAACACTGCGGACAGAATGGTTAACGGATTTGAATATCTAATTGCCAAGATGATTTGGAGATTAGGATGTAAACATGTAATACAAACATTATGTCAGGAGATTAGATTTACACTCATTTATTTACGCTCATTATTTTATTCATCAGCGATTAATCAAAATAAATAGATTCGTAAATAAAACAATCCAAGTGAGGACGTTAATTATACAAAAGGAACGTGCTAATGGATATAAACTCTTGGAGTTACAATAACATTTTTTACAGATGTTTCATAGAATTACATTGCAGACATAAAATATAGTCCTGCAGGTTTCTATGAATTTTGGATGATTTTTGCATAACTTTCATTACCAATAATCTGACAATCTTTCCCACTTTGCTGATTATGAAAAGTAGGCTACTGGTTGGAATCATGGTGTGCTGGATTCACTGCAATATTCCTGAACGCAAAGGTTTCAAAACACTGCCTCACAGCTCCACCTGCAGGCCCATAATGCATCCATATTCCATCTGCTAGCCTGCTACAGACAGACCCCTCATGCAATCCACAATCCCTGTCCTGAAAGGCTCCAAACGCTATACATTTTGGATGTCTCTCTTATTTGACACCCATTTCAGGACATTAAGCCTCCAGTAATGAGGAGTCGTGCAAAATGGCACCAGCCATTCATGCCTAAAGATAATAATCTTCTCAGTCGACTCAGATCTTGATGAATCTAAATATTTTTTGTTTGTAAAATGCTGAAATGCAAACCAGGCTTGTGTTCTTCTTTAAGGTAAACTCTTCACCTCAGTTGTTTTTTAAACATTTAAATAGTTTTTCAAATTGTTTGGCTTAACTGGCTTGTTTAACAAAACTGATTTACTAGCACTGCATGAGTCATTTCCTAAATTCAGTGCAGAAAGTGGGCCGTACGTGAGAGGCCCGTGGGAACATTTGAAAATTCCCTCCAGTGCATCAAGTATTTGGGAAGGACGAACTAATGAGCTGTTTTTAAGGCACCAGTGGGGGTGTTTTGGGTTAATGTTAAGGATTTAGTGTTTAAATGTTTAACATATAATTACTTGGGGATCGTAAAGATGCTCTGGTCATCCAGTGGGTCGATTCTGTCCGATTATCCAATTCAAATAAATGAATAGTTGAAAGAAGTGGTACATCTTAATGATTAAGCATGGCCTTGTGCATGTTTTGCATGCACTGAGAAACTAAAAACAAATAGATTTTAGGACATTTAAATACAAACAAACTGAGGAATCAGTCTTAAATGGACAATAATCAATGCACACGTCTTTGGTATAATGATGATAAATGCTCAAGTTGTGTTGACCCAAATGGATACAGTCACTATATTCTTAAAAAAAAAAAAAACAATAAAAAAAGACAGTGGATATTATATTTTTGAATGCTAAAACAGTAACAGAATTCATGGCATCTATCTTTTTTCAGATTTTTATTGTTTGATTTATTGTTTATTAAATAGATAACAAAACACTAATAATACTTTAACTGTGAATGTAAGCTAATATTCAATAAAATGCTGATATTAAAATTCACTATTTTGTAAATAATAAATTACAAAATAAAACACAAAATAACCAAAATAAATAATTTAAAATGCTGTGTGAAGATAGGCATCATGACAATTTAAAGTATAAAAGATTAATTTTGAGATAAAATGATTAAATATGACGAAACATTACATTTAACAGTGTTAGTTTTTTAAAATTACCTGCTGACATTGATTTAACCTAAATATAAAAATAAAGTAAATTTAGCATACACAATATCTAAAATTAGCTAATATTAACATAAAAAAAACTAATATCGACCAATATCTGATATGGTACAGATATGCTGTAAATTCCTAGCAATAATAATAATAATAATAATAATAATAATAATACAAGTGGCAGGATTCCATGTGGTTGTTTTTCACAATTATTAAAAAAATACATGTATTTTATGCTTACAACAAATATAGCATATACAGTAGGCTAGTACTGTAATTAATCTTCTCTATGAACATTTCATATCCAACTGTGAATAAAGGAGATTAGGACAGGCCGATTGCAAAGTCAAAGTCATATGTTATAAAACTAAGGGATTATACTATTGAAAGGATTGTCATCTGTGAAAAACACAGACCTTTTTGTAATTAAATGCAGATACTATGAATTAACATTGAATATGTCTGTGAAAACACCAAAGTTCCATTGTACAATTGGACAGCATTGTTTGAGACTACAGAAGGGTCAACTTTGTAATTTGTTACACTTCTAGACCTTGCTCCAGCAGTTGGGACCTTTCAGATAAAATTAATTTAAAGACAAAATAAACAAACAAACAATTTGTCAGTTTACACAAACGTTCCATGGTGCAGTGGAATTAAAATAGATCTGGGCCCCGATACTGACCATTTTTCTGTCAGTCTGATCAACAGGCACAGGAAAGGCAACTGAACAACACAACTGTGTCAAACTATAAAGACAAGTAAATAGAGTGACATCATGGTTTATTTTTCTAAAAGTTTATTCCACAAACCATCACAGATACTGTATGTTTTACTATTTACATCATTTGCAAATATTTTGCCTTCACGTGACAGATCTGTATGATCTAGTTGTCTGGTGAGCAATCAGTGTTTCCAGTGATTTTATGTTAGTTATTCTAGATAAGAATCTAGTTAAGATAGATTATTTCCGTTCATGACAGAGAAGGACAATTGAGTGTCACTCAAATGATCAGTGTGTGTGCAGTGAAGTAGATTTAAAGTTCATAAATTTTTCTCAGCTGACACCTGCAGATAAATTCCTCAGACAGGTTGAGTCTGCCGAGGAATGATCAATACCATTGATTGTACCATAGAGTTTTTGGTGCCTATAAATGAACAGGATGAAGGAAGCGAAGCATGAGGGCGACTCACGTCGAGTCCTTTTGGGTCCTCAAGTTTGTGTTAGTATGCAATACAAATGGGGCCCTGTAATTTTTAATAGCTTACATTTAAGACACAATACAGACAGTTAATTTGTCTAATTTTGGTCCACCAACAAAAACAGTTACTGTACACTTTCAGCTGAATTAACTGAGAAACTCACTGTAGATTGCTGAATGAATCAGTGTTTAGAGTGAATTAGTTGAGTGAATGATTCAATGAGTCACTCAAATACAGACACTTGTAACTTGTAAGCAAACCAGTTGTATAAATTATCCAATGACTCACTCAAAGGCGTTCATTTGTTTCATTCATAAAGGAATCAGTGTTTTGAACAATTCAGCTGAACAGATGATTCAATGACTCACTCATAAAGAGGGTAATTTGTTTCAGGTTTTGAACAAGTTGATTGAGAGAATGGTTATACGTATCAGCTGCATAATATCCATTCATTGTTCAACTTTTTCTGCATTATGGGGTACTATGGTTGATTATGCCTTTAAATCATGCATACCAAACTTGTACACACACACACTATGGTCAATTTCAAAGCCATTTTACACCATGGGCAATATTATTTATGTCAATGAAAGGACAGGATTTATAGTGTCTGCCTTCATAAATGTGTCCACCCTCTTATTGGCTCCTTTGTGTGTGTTTCAAGACTGATTTCTGTCTGATGAACATCCTTTCGAGAACAGCGTCACTGTCACTGCTGTATACAAGAACTCATCCGTTCTCACGATCTATCTGCCATCAGCCGTGTGTCAAAATACCAGGCTGGACAAATCTCATGCCATTTTTACAGCTTGATATATGGGCACTATTATGAGAAAGAACTACATTTCCAGGTTAGTTCTGTCAAACCTTTGAAAGGTATCAGTGTTTTATTTGAGGTATGAAGTAAAGTAGCAAGTAAACCAGGCATCCATGAGCAGAATTCTATTTGGTTTTGTTATCTGTCTCTGTTTTCTCAGATATATTCATGTTGATTCATAGTCTCATACTGATTTCAAAAAGGTCAGTTTCTTTAGAGATGACAGTTTTTTTTCCTTAACATTTTATCTTATTTTTACCAATATTTGTCATGCCATTTTTTATTAAGGTATAATCTTCCTATAAACCCCAAAACATGCGAAAAAAACTAAATAAACTGTGCCACTGTACATGACCTCAGCTTAACGGAGGTCCAGATTTTGCAGTTTTGTAGAGGTTTAACTACACAAGACCACAAAGAAATAAGCTAATACTTGTCCACTGGATTGACGTGTGGTTTCATTTCACCAAGATGTTCTGATGTCTCAATGTGGCCTCACAGCAATGATTTCACCAGTCTGCTGAATTTCAACGCCTATATGAGATTCCTTTGTGGATTCATGACTGTTGTCACTGTTCCTCGCACACAGCTGGTCACTCCGTCCTCTCAGTCAATGGCAATCATTGTGTGCATTGTGTGTGTCTTCCAGGCCGACAGTCTCATCTGGAGAGATGGTTTATTACAGAGGGAGATATACTCAAGGAAAGCTGCAAAGATCCCAGGGCCTTCAGACGCACACATGAAGACTTCCATGAGAAGTTGCCCTTCGTCATAGCCTGTTATCATTTGCATGGCTGAGACGCAGCAAGTGTCTGTTACCCAAGGCTGTGGTGATAAGCCCAAGTTCCAAACACAGACTTAAAACTTTTACAAGAGAATCTCCGAAATATTCCTCCACCTCAGGCTATTCAATCACGCCTGCTGAAGGCGAGGTTATCTGTGTACACGGTCTGGTCTCCGGCAGCAATGTGTGCAATCACAGTGCAAGGGCTGCTTCACCAACTCTTGTTTTGTGGTTTGGTTCTTATGCATAATGTTTCTCTCTGGCGGTTTAAGAAAGCCTATTTCCTATCATTCAAGAGCCTATGCAGCAAAGTCATTCCAACAGGGTTTTTGACATCAATCATTAGAAAGAAACCAAACACAGCAATACACACATGTTGATAAGAGAAAGACGGGCTGTTTGTAGTTTTAAATACTGAAATAAACATGTTCCTTTGTTTAAACTTCTCTTTTTTTTTTGTTAAAGTTAATATGATATTAAAATAGACTCCTTTTACTTTTTAATGTATATTCCTAGTCTTATTGTGAACTATTTTATTGGGCATGTTATTTCAAAGGGGGGAAAAATGCTTGCTGTTATAATCTATGCACTTTATTTTTAACATAAAAGAAGGTGCAGGTATTTTTAACTTGAATGAGCAAAGGCTCGCAACTCACAATTGGTCAGGCTGCATTATGGTACGCAAAAACCACTTTTCGCAATTTAATCAATTTCCAATACATACAGTCGAGTGCTGCCCAACATTTTTCTGGTTTCACTCAGAATGAACATGACAATTTACACTGATTTTAACTCAAGCATGTCCCTCTACACACTGTCAACCTTTGCATGTAATACTGTTTTGTTAAAATAAAGAATACAAACCACCTACAAAACAATATGGCGACAAGAATATTACATAAATTAATGCTAAATATGAATGTCTAAAAAAAAAAAGCTTAAGATAAATGTGTATATTGTACAGTTAGAGAAGCCATTTATCACATGGTCAGGACATTACACTGCTGCTTAAAACTTATAGAAAGTCAGCAATCATTATTCATTTTAAATACAGCAGCACAAAACATTAACAGTGGAGCTGTAATGATATCTTTTGTTCTTTGGTGGAAGGAGAATTCATTTGTGAGACTCTGTGCTGTTGAGACTGATTGAATGTGCATCTTATTGCAGATTTAATTTGTGTTATTTGTTAATGCTGACTGAATGCTTTTGTTAAAAAAAAAAAAAAAAATCAATCTCTTGAGTTGATATGTTTCATTCTTGGCCTCTTTCATTAACCCAAACTTTGCCTGTACACCTCCCATTACCAGAATACATTATAATTCTCAGCGTCCATCTTTCTCAAACTGGTCTGTACATAATGATATGAAAGACGGAAAGGGAAATACGCAACAATAATAAAACAAATTCAATATAAATATTAGCTAAAAACAGAAATATTGGCTTGACTAAACAACTAAGGGTTTAGTTGAAGTACTAAAGAAATAAAAAGCTGTAATTCATATATAAGTAAAGATAATATAAATATAAACTTTATAAAAACTTTTATAAAATATAAACTTTAATATAAACTAATATTAAAATGAAAACTATAAATATGAAATAAAAGCTACTCCAAAATATGAATAAAAATACCATAATAGTAGCTTTATAATAAAACACCAACTAGACCGAGTCTAGTTGTCACACTTTTTGCTTTATTAGTGAATCTCTGCTAGTGAATATTTCCCAGAGTAGGTTCATTTTTGAAAGTCATTTTCTTCATAGTCACATAAAGCCTCATCTACAAAACGACATATTTTCACCATAGTTGTTACCCAGCAAAAAAGACACAGCTAACTGAACTCAAGCTGACCTTTTGTAGGCAAGTTACGTAGGAACTCAACATTAAAAACCTAATACAAAAATATGATGACACTGGAATTTTTTAAATATCTTAATTTAGGACAGGTCATGTATTTTAAAACAACATCCAAAAACACGGACAGATAAAAAAAAGCACAATTAGAAGAAAAAAAAAATTACTTACTAAGGTACAGTCCTCGTGTGGCCAACTTCCTTGTGTGACAAATTTCCCTGTGACCAACTTCCTCATGTGATCAACTAGCCCCAGTCTCAACTATAAACAGAAAAACAAAAAACAGTCTATTGCTACAGCATTTATTTAAAAGTAGGCTTACACAACTAGAACACACACTGCATGAGAAACCATGTTAAATATCTACTTCTTGATCCTTTATTTAATCACATTGCCAAGAATAAAAACATAACCTAACCCTCAAACAAAACTGGATTAAAAAAAAAATTGGATTGTGATAATAACTGGATGCCATTCACTGACTAAAACATGCACATAAAAAACATTCAACCATAATAAAGCATACTTCTGTTAGTATACTGTAGCATGCTACTGTTACACAGCTGCTGAGCTGTCACAACACATTTTGTTGATTTATTATATCATAAATCAAAAAATGACCACAAAGGAGTGACAGAGTTCAGTAACGTGACACAGTAAGATTAATATTTCCTCCAGCCTGTACATTACATAATCACATCTGTGATTTGGGATCAAGGTTTTGATGCAATAAACGCCTATTAGAATCAACCAGTATTGATTGAAAGCAGAGAGCTGATACCATCTCTCCATCTCTGGCCTGCTTAGATCATAATCTCTCTCTGGTCTGTGTGGGACTTGATTGGCATTAATAGGTCAGTGTGTTGCCCAGGGATGCAGGCGAGGATAATTTTTCACCACTAATAGTGTGACTGTAAACTGCCCCCAGATCCATTAGGGTCAAGGGCGGAGGTGCATCCTTCCCCCTCAGTTGTCTGGGAACAGGACGGAACTGTTGGGATGAGAACTTGGGAAACAAACAAAAGTGTGGGATTCTAATTTTTTGGCTTACTTTCACACATTCAGGGTCACTACTACAGTGTTTCCCAATTTATTTGACACAAAGAGCCCAAACAAAAAATGGAATCTTTTTTTTTTTTTTAAATAATTAAATAAATAAAAAAATGCCAGCCAGCACGATTTACTCCATTTGTTGATGATAAGCTGAAAAATGATTTAAAAACATTTGTAATCCAAGAAGAAACAGTGTTGTTATTGCAAAGAAGTAGCTGAATATAATCAAAGAAAAATTATCTAATACAATTTAAAAATAGTGGATATATCAGTATCCGTAAATAAATTTGTATGTCCACAAGGAGCATATTCATTTTTAAATCTTAAAAATTAGCAGATATATCCATACATTCATTCATTTTTTTATTCAGATGTACTGTAGGTCCACGAGGCTTATTCATTTCATCAAATATTTTTTTTATGTATTTAATTAGGCTAAAGACTTTTATTTTATTTAAAAGCTTAATATAATTTAATTTAATAATATTCGTTGTTATTATAGAATATTAATTATTACTATTAGATAAAATGTAAATGTTATACATAAAGTAACAGCAGATAGATAGATAGATACTGTAGATAGGTTTCGATTATTATTTATTATTTTTAGAGTAAGAGAGATTATTATTTTCAATTATTTTAAGTCTTTTTACAACCTTGATAGCCCATTTATATTTGAGAGTTATAATTTCATTTTTACTGTATATGTTTAACAAAACAAATCTGAAATCTTTCCAAGTACCCCCTGTGGAACACATACCCCTGAATGGGATTCGGAATTCTCTTTGAAAAATGAGAGCGAGTGTTTGTATCCTGTGGGAGTTTCTCGTGCGTTTTCACAAGGTGACATTTAAAAGACAGTTTCACACACTGCAGTTCAGCATCCATGAGCAGCTGACACATAAAAACCTTTATCGCCATCAAACCACACACCAGAGAAGGACCAGCATCCTCTTTTGTGTGTGTGTTTGAGACAGTGCCATAATAGTAATGGTAAGCAGCACACAAGTGTGTGTTGGGTGATAATGTCCTGGTGTGTGTGTGTCTCAGACCATGATAACAGGCAATGTGCACTTGTGTTTGTGTGCATTGATTGCTAAATATGGTGAAATGTGTGCGAGTTGTTTTCAGACTACAATTTTGAATAGGTGCACCTGCATTTAATTTTAAACAAGGAAATGTTGAATGAAATTGTCAATGGAAAAGTGTCTGTCTGGTAACATTTAATTTTACTGTAAGTGATATCTGATATGGATAGGTCTATCCAAATTTGCATACTTCTACATTATTCTATCTAATTTTTGTGCTACTTAACACACCCTCTGTTCTCCAGTGTACAGACAACACAGTTGATTCCAGTTACACACAGTAAAACATATATGATACAAGACCCACACAGATCTGTTGACCATATCTCACAGCACATTCATGTTTCAAAATTATCTCAGAGTTTCCCACTTGTAAATATGACTTGAGAGGCTATTCATGTCCAAGTATTTGAATCACATTTGAACACGGCAAAGAACTCTAAGAATAGTACCATGGTAATATGAAGGAATGTTCTGTATTGATTTTTCACAGGTATTTTGAATTGTGTTGTGTTTTAGTGTTGAAGGAAATGTCTGCAAACTTCAAAGAAAAGGTATATGTGCATTTTACCAAAAAAATTATGTACATTATGTATTTTAATATTTGTATAATATGTACTACATGCATTGATTTGAACTTGCACTCAGGCAAGCTAACATGCTAAAGCTAGCAGCAACACTAAACAAGGAACAATTATACTGTTTGTTCCAACTTATACAATACTACCCTTCTAAAATCCAAACACTTTGCCAAGTACACTGTATAGAGTGCAAGTACACAGTCTATAGTACATCATTTAAGACAACGGCAATGAATGGGTGCATGTGTGTTGTTTTAAACATGGAAGTGTTGATTGATAATGTCAACAGTAGCGTGTGGATCTTGTATCACATGTGTTTTAATGCATGTAACTGAAATGCATTGTTTTAAACGTACACTGGAAAACAGATGGAGTGTTAAGTAGCATTGGGGAACTGTAGGTGTGTGTGAGCACTGCAGTTTCCTGTTCTCAGAATGTCTCATTACGATGAAGAGGATCTGACCTCGCTACTGCAGTGGGGTGTAGTCAGCATGCATCTCACACACTGAGAGGAGAAAGAGTCTTTCTCTTTATCTCACTCTCTCAGTACACTCAGCTTCCTCCTGGAGAACAATATTAAATAATAATAAAGATAATAAAAATTACATTTGTCCAGTTTTTGAACAAAATGTGAGTGCTTGCCGCCATGACAGCAGGGTATTGTTATGCATCTACTATGGTGTTGGGAGTTGTTGTATTGCTGAGGTTGCAAAGTGGTTGTGGCTGTTTACTATGGTGTTTTTAAGAGGTTTCTTACTGGCCCATTTAAAACCGGCTCATCCATATGTTTAATAACCATGGTGTTTTCAGTTAAATCTTGTCTGATCTTATTGTACGACTTACAACAGAAAGTTTCAGGCCCCTGGGGCCAAATTACAGAAACATCATAAAGGTATGGTCACATTAGCTTAATTTTGCCAAAAATGTACAGTCGAAAAGGTCCATTGTCTTTTGTTTTGCGATGTATGAAGCTCACATTGAAACCAAGGAACTTTGTGCTGGCAAATGCAGCAAATCTGCATGGACAACCTGAACTAGTTGCAAAATCTGCAAGGGTTAATCTTTCACCCTCACGCAAAATTCCAGATTGTGTAAATTCCTATAAAAATAACTTGATTTGGTCCATGAAAATCTGGCAAACAATGGTAAAGGTATGATCACACTATGGTCAAATTTCACAAAGAAGCTGTCTGTTATTCGGTAAACACACCAAAACAACACAAAATATCCAAACCCACATGGGTAAAACTTTTGCCATTGTGTGGATTCCTATTTGAAAGACTGGATTTTGTTCATGAAAACTCGGCAAACAACCCAAAAGGTGCAAACCCACTAGTGAAATTCCAGCAAAGCAGCTTTCTGTTGGTAGATGTGACCAGCTCGAACCCGCTGCAAAATCTGCATGGCTATATCTTTTGCCATTGTGTAGATTACTATTGAAATGAACAATGGTAAATGTGACCGCACTATAAATCAGAGTTTGTTTAAGAACCATGTTGATTTCAGAACCTCATTTAGAACACTGAATGTCACTAGATCCCTTCCTGAAAGTACTTTTATATCCACCATGCTAAAGTCTGATTGCTTAGAAAAATTGTAAAACAACAATGATTTAAGGTATAATTCATGCCTGCGGCACAAATGGTGCTGGAGTCAAATGTCAAAGTTTAATAGCAAACACTACTGAAAATAACATAGTTCCAGAGACGTTACACAACATTTAAAATACTTACTCCCTTTCTTTCTCTTCTTCTTTCATTCATTTGTAAAACAGACAACTCCAGCGGAGCTCTGCTAATCAAGTATGCTCTGTCTAAACCAAACTTCATCAAACAAGCCCGAAGATCTC
Source organism: Cyprinus carpio (assembly GCF_018340385.1). Classification (NCBI taxonomy): domain Eukaryota; kingdom Metazoa; phylum Chordata; class Actinopteri; order Cypriniformes; family Cyprinidae; genus Cyprinus; species Cyprinus carpio. The sequence continues at coordinate 10,355,219 of NC_056575.1, forward strand.
TGTTGACTAAGTAACGCTCAGTGATGATGCAATGTTTCAGCTTAATAGAATAATTGAGTCTCTTTATTTTTTATTGACTCTTTGAGAATAAAACACACAAGAAAACCCTATGTTCTCTCCCCTCCACTGCCTTAAAACGTAATTTATTTTTCCGCCAGCTTCTTATTATTGATAAGACACGACTTTGGCTTTATTTGAATGTAAATGAAGCGTTAGATTAACCCGGGTCGTGGATTTGAAATATTACAGATGTATTTGTAGGGAAATTAGATTTATTCCGCTGATCTGATGGATTCCTCTGATGGCTTTTTCTTTTTGTCCTCTTTTGAAAATATGATGAGCGCATATTTGATTTCGGAAATGGAAACAGCGCAGCCCCTCTCACTCCATCTGCTGATTATATCCCATGATAACACAACATAATGCAAACACAACTCAATTTAATAAACAATACTATTTCTGACTCATATCTTTAAAAAACATAAAAACAAAAGTCATGTGATATACATTACTATTTGTGACTCAGATCTTTTAGAATCATAAAAATACACAAAATACTTGTTAGTCTTAAATACAGGTAAGTGACACGATGGTCATTATTTTGTCCTATATACTAATGTATTCAAACATACATTACAAATTAAATTCATACAAACATGTACAATGACATAAATGGACCTCTTTTAATATTAACATATTTTTGATTGCTGTATTAAAATTAATTGCATGATAGAGCACCATGTCACAAAGCAAGAGTGATAAAAAGTGGCTTGAGGACCATTACATTGAAATTTTGGTCAGCCAACTCCCCAGATCTCCATCCCATAGAGAACCTGTGGTCAGTCCTCAAAAGGCGAGTGGACAAGCAGAAGCCCAAAAAAATCCAACAACCAAGAAATCAAAAAAGTAAAGAATCAATAACCAACAGCCATCATTCAGCATTTGGCCCAGAAGCTAAAGAAGCTATGCCAGAGCAAATTGCAGAGGTTATGAAGAACAAGGGTCAACACTGTAAATATTGACTCATATTTTTTGGCAATAAAAGCCTTTAAAACTTATATAAATGCTTATCATTGCTTTTCAGTATACCATAGAAACGTGGAAAACATACAAATACTGAAGCAGCAAACTTTGCAAAACACAAAATTGATGTCACTGCCAAAACTATTGGCCATGACTGTATTACAAATATCAACATGTAAATGTGTCTTATGACAGAGAAAGAGAACATTAGCATAAACATAGTGTATGTTTATGTGAAAGAGGAATATATAGACAGAACATTAGTGTGTACAGTGTGTGTGTGTATTCCTGTCTTTACTCTCTCCTTCATGGCCCGAGTCCCAGCTCTCAGCCTGACCTCTACACCACATACAGAGAGCAAATGAAGAGGAACTAACATGCACCCCTGCATCTCTCCCCTCCACTCGACAATCCTTTCGTATCTCTCTTTTCTGCCCCACAATTCCCTTTTATCCTCTAACCATCTCTCCCTCCTCTCTCTTTTTATTGCTTTCATACCCGTGCTCACCTCATCGCTCCTTTAGATTATTTTTTTCTCTCCACTCATTCTGAGGATAAACTTTCATATTTAAAATGGCATTTTCATGAAAAACAGCAATCCAATTTTAGCTCATGTTCTGCTAAAGATGGACCTGCAAGGTGTCTCAAGAACATATGTTTCTATATTCTTGCTAGCTTTTTCATTTATGCTTAATAAGAGACACTATAAGAAAGAAAAGTACAATTGTACTACCATGTTTCATAGATTAACATGGTATATTCACATATTTTACATTTCAATTTGCAATATACCATGTTAGTCATTCATTACCTTGGTGTATAGTATTGTATTTGTGAAATATAATTTATCAAACATAAAAATCAGTTAATATACTTATTAAAAGAAAAAAAGCCATTTATTAGTACTAATTAAGCACATATTAATGCCTAATTCTACATCTATAAGCAAACCGGTATTTTAGCATGCCTTAATTCTACGGAAAAGTTGTAGTTAATAGTGAACCTACCCAATACCTAAATAAAAATAAAAATATAAATAAACATCAATAAACACAAAATTAGGAATTTATTGAGGGAAAAGTTGTAGTTAATAGTGAATAAGTGTTCCCTACTCTAAAGTGTTACCGTCAAACCTGTATCCATTAAAACATATTAAAAATATCTGAGACCATAAATATATATGCAAACATATTATGAATGAAATCCGGAGAGAGGTTTTCGGAGTTTCTCAGTGCTGCATACACATGCACAACGCACTCATACCAAGATGGGTGGAGGGAGGTAATCAGTGTGTGTGTTTCTAGGGTCTCATCTCTTGTCCATGCTAATGAGCGTAAAGTGACTTCACTTGCTGCAGCTGTGTCGATTGGTGGCAAAATAACTAAAGATCTAGACGATGTGGTTTATGGATGACTGCTTCTGTCCTAAAGGCCGAAACACAAGGGACAGTGAGGGTATGTGAGGAGAACACAAATTACAATTATTAACACACACACACACACACATTCACTGATGCAGATACTGAGTCATATACAATATATAAACAAAAACACAAAACACCAAATCAAAAGATTAATTACAAAATTTTATACAGTAACTCTGCATACTCCCAAAAAAAAAATTAATACTCAAAGAGAATTTTTAAAAAAAAAAAAAAGAAATTAATACTTTTAATCAACAAGAATGTATTTTATTAATCAAAAGTGACAGTTAAGACATTTATTAATTTACAAAAGATTTCTATTATAAATAAATGCAGCTTTTGGGCTTTCTGTTCAACAAAGAAATCCTGAAAAATCTTGGTTTCCATGAAAATATTAAGCAGCACAACTGTTTTCAAAATTGATAATAATAATAAATGTTTCTTGGGCACCAAATCGGCATATTAGAATGATTTCTGAATGGTCATGTGACACGAAGACCGAAAAATTCAACTTTGCCATTAAAGGAATAAATTACTTTTAAAATAGTAATAGTTAGTTTAAATTGCAATAATATTTCACAATATTATTGTATTTAAAAAATAATAATAATAAATTTATAGATAAAGCATACAGTAGGTGAGCATGAGCATAAGAGACTTCATTCAGAAACATTTAAAATTCTTACCCAAAACTTTTAAACCATATTGTACATATATTATATATAATGGCCCTACAGTGACAAATGAATCAAAATAAAAAAAAGTACAAATATTACAAAAATCTCCAACATATACAAAACCTCATGCAATTCCAAACCTTTATGACTTTCTTAGCCTAACTCATGCAACACAAAACCCCAAACACTTATTACTCCCAATTTTCAGTTTTTAAGCAGGATGTTCAGTGCTGTTTTCAATACAATGAAACTGATTTATAACCACGGTCTGGGTCTGGTCTTCAAAATGTATCATAAAAATAGTCAGAACATCTCATGAGTTAGATAACCAACCATTTGGCACCATGGATTGCAAACCAGGCTCCAAACGTTTGAATGCACTCATGATAAAATAACTATTAAAAAAATTAGAAATAGTTTCAGATATAACATGACACACTGTAGGACAAGGCTATCACTGCTTGAAATTTCATGTCAACTCCCCACAAGTATATTACTGTCTGCTCACTCTGCACCAAGTAATCCAGGTTTCACCAAGCCCATCCGCAGTAATTTAAAGCACACAGCAGACTAGTCTCCTTGCAGAAATAAATGGCACTCAAGTCAGTGACCCTAATCCAAACCCGGCTTCATTACACGCTCACTGAACATGGGCCCTTCTCACCTTCTCCTCAGTCTGGACTCACATGTCGAACGGAACATGCCTAATAATGACGGTTGCCAGTCAGTCATTCAGCTATGCTCTGCCTCTGCCACAATGATCTCTGACCTTAAATGTGCCTGTGGTGAACAGAATTGGAATTATTTGGGGTACAAAATGACTGTCTATTATCTGTGTGTGACAGTGTGTGTACTGATGGCCCGTGGCTCATGGTATATGTCACACGTTAGCATGTGGTAATGACAGTCCTTGGGCCACATTCTCATTAAAAGTGGAAACACACACACAAACTTCACTAGAGGTTATGAAGAGGGCCAGTGCACTCTGAAATTGTTCTGTAAATAAGTGCAACATTCATCTATAACCCCCGACCACTGGATTCCCCTCTGGGACAGTGCAAATCTTTTGTCAGTCTTCAGCTGCCAGCTCTTATTGGCTTGATTTGTCATTGTGCTGATGATATAGTTATAGTACAAATTGAGATATTTGTCTGTACAACATATCGGCTACAGCTGGGGTTGATTGTGATGAGTGTTACTGTGGAACAGAGCTGGCTGGTGGGTAAAAAGTTTGAGCTAGAGAGGGGATTGTGAGTGTTCATGGTGCCTATGACTAATAAATGACTCACAGAGACATCTAAGATGTGTGTTCATGTTTTAAATGCTATTTTGGGGCATTTCAACACTTTTATTTAGAGAAACTGTACAAAGATGACAGGAAATGATGCAGAGAGAAGGTAAGATCAATATATATGTCACAAGCTGAAATTGAAGTCCCATGTGAGCTGCTCTAATGTTCAAGCTTGAAACATGCACATTTATCCCAATGCAACAATACCCAAGATTATCTTTAACAGGAAACGAGTGTAGCAACTATTATAACTAATGTTTAAAGTTTTTGTTAACTACGTTTTGCAAGTTTTTTGGAGATTATTACAGTGAGAGGAAAAAATTACCACATTTAAAGAATAGATGGTATAACTCATATAAGCCGCTTTATCGAAACTGATGAATATTATTAAATATCTAACCACAAATTAGGTTTTATTTTGTGTCCTCTCAGTTTTTGGATCATTCCTATGCCCCAGTAGGAAAATTTCATTTGATTAACAGGCAACGAACACATGACAGGACAGTCAAAATCCAGCAGTTAGCAAACAAATCCTGAAACTATTTAGCGTTACTCTCTTGTCAGAGAATTTTAAATGATTTAAAGCTTGTGTATTTGCATAGCGTGTGGATTCTGGTTTGTGTTTTGCACATCTAAAGCTGATCTGGATCTTTTCTGAGTCCCGAGATACACTTGAGACCAGAGCACTGACACACGGCTCACCAATAAAACATCAGCACTCTGGAGGTGAGAGAGAAAGAGAAAAGCATCTCTGCCTTTCAGTTTGCCTGAGGGAATGCTATCCACTCCATTTTTACATGAAAGACCTTTTCTGTTTTTGTGATTGAGGGCATAGGGATGGCCTGAGGGAAGAGAGTATGTGGGGGAGTCTAGTAGAATTGGGGGCCTGTTGGATGGTAATTCGCATGGAACAGCAAAATCTAATCATCCTGGTCAGTCAAAGCGCTGAGCACACAAAAAGCCGCCGTTCTCATCCACACAAACATGCACGCTCTTGTGTGGATATGAATCTGCTTTATTCGCGGTCAATTGAAGACAATGGTGCGTGCTGCAGATAAGATTCGCCCGGTCTCCTCGGACAGAGAAAATAACTATTATCCAACCACCTCAACCCCCTCGAACACATATACACGCGCAAATGCGTCCCAAACGTCCCACTGTCAAGCAATGAACACAGATGTCATGTCGTTCTTGAGTTAACCTGCATTCACAGCGGTCGCCGTCACTTTTGTAATCAAAATCAATAACAGCCCAAGGGCCATGAAAGAAAAAAAAGCAGTAAAAAAAGCAAAGCTAATAAGCAGATGCTAATGAGCCCCAGAGAAAGGTCGAGTCTAAACAAAAGATTTCCCCCATATAAATATTTAACCATGATCAGTATTACAGGAACAGGTAATTAAGCCATCAGGCATCAGGGCTGGTTTTAAGAAAAGAGCTTCTTTTGTGTGTGAAGATATCCACTGAAAAATAAAACACATATAAACAACACCAATGACTTCTGTCTTTAACCACATATAAAAAAAAACAAATGACTTCTGTCTTTAACCAACGCAATGAATGTAAAAGAGCTATTTATAAGATATGACTAATAATAATATGGGTATTTGCATACAAAAACAGAGCTTCTGAAGAAAGAACTGAATGAGATCTGAAATAGAAACAGGTGACTAAAGGTGCATAAAAGAAAGATCTGTACACTAAATGGACAAGGGGTCCCGCTTTGAGCCTGACAGGCTGATCAGCCTTACAGGATCACATGGAAAGGGTTACCAGTAGGTCAGGCACAAGGCAGGACACCAATGGGCCATAGTATAAATGCAGCATACATGACAACCCAACATGCACCGGGTGAAATTGACTTGACAGATATATTATAAGCAAACAAGAAAACAAATGCAGAAAGGTTTAGACGTGATAGCTGTGTAGACCTATTCAAACTCTGTTTTTGCTAAATACATATAAATGTGTGGATTTTGGAAAAGTGCAGCTAAACATGAACTTAAAATGATTTAAACATAAAATTAATAAAATACAAATACATTTACAAAAACAAAACTACAACTTAAAATAAAAATCTAAGCTGATACAAATATAAAAATAAACATATCAATTAATATAAAAAATAAAAGCTCATTCAAATATTCAATTCAAAATATGAATAAATAGTTTATATATTTTATAAATAGTTCAATATTTTTATATAAATATAATAATATATATAATATATAATATTATTATATAAATGTTTATAATTAATTACAAGTATATTATTTTAAGCATATAAACAATAAATGTTAAATTCAGATTAAATAATTACGCTTAATTAGGCCTATGATGACTAATGAGGATGAAAATAGGTTATAACCTATATATTATGATAATGAATAATGAATATGTTTGGAATATTCATATAATTCATTGAATTATATATAAAGCTATAACACTACTCAGCTGGTTAAAAAAACTATTTAAAAAAAAGTAATGCAAGATTAGTAAGAGCAAAAACATTCAATGAATGTGTTGAAATTAGATTTAGTCAACAGGACAGCCACGAGGAAGGGTCAAAAGGACCCCCCTTCACCTGGAGCTGACACATATATGGCGTTTATGTGGGTGTGCGTGCAGGTCAGTCCAAAAGGACGGCTGTGTGTTATCGCTTTTCTGCCATGCCACACACGCACAAAAGCAGGTGTGTGTGCAGCCTCATCATAAAGGGAGCAGTTTGTCGAATCCCAGTGCTCTTAGCAGGAGGATGTGAGGGAGCTTTAACACATCTAATAGAAATTACAAAGCTTTACAGGTGAGTCAATATGGAGAAGGGTTTATTTTTCTCCACACGCTCCCCTGGTGGAATCTCCCAACCTCGAGACACAAACCAATAAAAGCGGACAAGAAAGCAGTCATATACAAAGCGATAATGCACTCGCCTGCGCACGCGTGTGTGTGCCAGAGGAAAAAGAGCAAACGATTCTCTTGAGACAGACACTTGACATTTGTTGAATCAGACAATATATTCAGATTGTGTGACCGAAAAATAGAGAAATGAATCACTTTTATCTTTTCTCATTCCAATCTCTCATTATTCCCAGTTTATCAACCATTTCTGGTCTGGCGTGACGCTGTAAGGTTGTTTAACAAAAGCATATCTCTCCCCTTCCCATGCCATGCAAAGAAAAAAAGAAGGGTTTGTGTAGAATTAGGGCAGGGAAGAGGACATTACTGCCTTGTAAAAGGGACTGAAGACATTTCAGCGCTCCTCAAGGGGGAGGGATGAACAGCAGAGAGTACATGAGCGGATACACTAGCAGAGGAAATCATTCAAATCCCCTCAAAGGGAAACCAGTTTTCCAGTCTCACAGTAAAAGGGATTGAGAGTTCACACATGGATAGGTTTGTGTTCAGTGCACTTTGTCTACAAAACAGCAGCTCAGAGAGAGAAAAGTACATGTATACTGAACGCTTGAGTCAGTGTGCACCTGTGGATCACTGACATTTACACACTACCTGTCAAATTACCACAAGGAAGCTAAAGTCTCCAAGACTTGTTACTTAAAGTCAGCACGCAATGAAAATCCACCCTATCTATTTTCTAGATGCATGTTATTGATCTCATTGTGAACAATACATATATGCCTACATTTACATATATGCATATGTTTTGATTTGGTCATCTTTTTGTAAAATGTCATAACAGAACCTTCTGGTGAAAATGGTAAGACTTCTCTCTGGTGACGTACTGTATGCAGGACTTCTCCAATCATTTAGTCTGATTAAACCCTGCTCCTGCAAGGTCAGGTTCATCTACCTCCACTTTAGAGTGCACCCACATCTCAAAATCTAGTTAACAACTGATGCTAAGTGCCTGCTCAGATGTACATCACAATGCAAAAGAAAAGATCTGTTACTTACTGCTTCCGTTTCATTGTGACTTTAATGGTGAAGCATAAACTAGAATACCTTCTGTATCCAAATATGCATACTTTCCTACTAACACATTTTAAATGAGCAACACATTCTCAAATTAACTGATTCATAAATGTTTTTAATGCTCAGATATTCTTAAAAAGGTCTATATTTCAGGTTGGTACAGCCAATGCAGTATGCACATTCCAAAGCGTGCATCTCAGGACACTAACCAGGAAAAGGAGCTTCCAACAGCAGTTACAGCTCTTTTTATTTAAATGTGGGATTTATTCTGCCAAATCATGCATTGCAATTTCTCTTTTTATGGTAATGAGTAGAATATATACAATTTTTGGCTCACCTTTAATTAATAATTTTCAAATTCGAATTGCAATTCTGTATCCTGTGTGCTACATGACTTAAATTCAAGGAATCTTGAACCTAAAAGGTATTCTTAGTTCAGTTCCAAACGGTCATGCCATGTCTCCAACACAAACCCATACAAAAAACGTTATCAAAACATTTAAACTTAGGTGACTAGTAAAGTGGAATAAATGAGTTAGTGGTAAACGGGTTTCAACAAGTTTTGTAACTTTTCCAGTCTTCAGTTTGCTTTGGTTGGAGACACAGAGATGTTCAGCCGAGTAAAGAAAGTTAAACTTCTATCAGCACATGCCACACTCAGGCCTCTGCTGTGACTCCTCCATTCTTCTCCTACTGAAAGGTTCATCACTCACAAACACGCACCCCCAGACCAGGAACTCACACACCTTCAGCCCACAAGGTCACTCTCCTGTCGCCAAGACAGCAGCACTGAAGTTCATTATCGTGTCTCTAATCTCAGGAGGAAGTATGCATGTCGACTGTAACCTTGGATTCCCTTGATCTCCCTCTTATTGCAGACGCACACACATACCCACAATAATCACCATAACTTGTCACTTCTAAAAAAGTAGTAAAAAAAAAAATAGCCACACATGGGAGAGAGAAAGAGAAAGCAAAAACAAGCAAAAACTAAGTATGCAGCATTTCTTCAAGTCTTCAAACACTAACCAAACATGTAAAATTTCAGGAAACATGTTTTGTAGCTTATTTACCCTTAAAATGTTCACAGTAGTACCTTAAGGGTATATGATACTACTCTAAGGTACTAAAATGAATCTTTTAAGGGTAGATGGGGTACAAAACTGTCGCTGTAAGGGTTCTGCCCCAGTGAGAAGTTGTACCACTAAAGGTACAATGTTTGCACTTTTTTCTGATGGTGTAATAAAAAATAAATAAAAAAACCTAAATAAAAGAACCTCTCTAAAACCTCCATACAGACCAGTCTGACCAGCTAAGGGAGACTAGCTATGACCAGCAAACCAGTTTAGACTTTAAACCAATTTGCTGGTCACGGCTAGTCTCCCTTAGCTGGTAAGACTGGTCTGTATGGTGGTTTTAGTAAGGTTTTGTTGGAACTTCAAGCTGGTTGGTAAACCAGCTAAATATCAGTTCAGCCTTGCTGGAAGACCAGGTAGACCAGCTTAAATAATATAAAACCAGCAAACCAGACAGGTTCAAGATGCTTTTTTTCCCAGCAGGTAGTCAAACAAAACATGTAGTTTTAATTTGCAGTTAATTAATGGAATTAATGTACCAATGAGATTTCACTCAGAGTTCTCTATTCTGATTTGAGTAAGTGCTGCCACCAGAGCCATTTCCATAATTCTTCGCAACTTAAGGAAAGAACCATCTCAGAAGAAAAGAAGATATAAAAACTATATATGGATTTAAGATCTGCAATGTAAAAAAATATTTGAATAAAAAAAGATTATTGTCTGTTTTACTAGAAAATACTATTTCAGTCTTTCAAACTTCTACATTTAATTTTATGTTTTACTTTTACTACTAATTTCCAAGTGAACATTTTCTCAAAAGGACTTACTACACCAGCCACATAATATGGTCAATTTTGATTTTATGTTCCTTTTATATTTCATTTAGCTTTACCTGTCTTAACTGTAGAGTTCATGGGCAGGAGGGGATTGAGATTGAATCTTTCTTACCCACTTAGTCAGAATCTCACTCTCTCACTCCTTTTACCTGCACAAAGTCAACGAGACTTTCATTTATGCATTATTTAACTAAATGCGATTAATTCTACATGCCCCATCTTGCCTGAATTACATTAGCAACAATTAAAATAAATGTTCCAGCCATATTTAACAGGTCAATTAAAATAACCTTTTGGGCAAATGGAAAAAAGAAGCAGCAAAGGACCGGTTACACTTTTCAGGAGACAAATGACCAGAGCGGTTATTATATACAGCGGAGCTCCTCATGCACAAGAGAATGAAAACATTATTTATCAGCTGTTGATCCAAATGAAGAATTATTCCATGATGTTGTCTTAGCTAGCGGCTCTGCGGAGAGCAGACCGCAGTGCAGAGAAGTGTGGGTGAAGATAGAGAAAGTCTGCAGTTTATAAATTATTTGGAGGACATGGTAGATGATATAGCTTGCTAATGAATAGAGTCATCAGGCTGGTGAAGCCCATGGAAAGAGCTGCCATCTGCCTCCCCATTACAATTATGAACTCTGTGTCGCCCCATGGTAGAGCCTGTGCGCTACAAGTGCACAAAACCAGCATTATATACCAGAATGTCGCAGTAAGCTCCGCCCCTGGAGCACCTACTGTAGATAGGTTACTCACACCTCATTGCTTAGACAAATGCACAGTTTCGCAACTCATATGGACTACTTTATGATATTTCTGTAGTTCTTCTTGGAGCCTCTTTTTTTTTATTTTGGTCACCATCAACTTCCTTTGTAGGAAAAAGAACAGCATGATCATTCTTCAAAATATCTTCTTTTTGTGTTCCACAGAAAAAGGAAGATCTTCCAGATTTGAAATGTATAAAGATGAGGACGATATTTTCATTTCCTTGGTGAACTAATACTTTAAGATGTAACAAGGAATCCGAATTGACGGTTCTGTTGTCACTCCCATAAAGCCAAGTGTTAGTTCGGCAAGGATCAGAGTACCTGAGAAACACACACAGAGAGAGAATCCATAATCCCTCTGTGAGAAACTCTCTTCGATTACAGGGGGCAGAAACATTCACACAGCACACAAACAGGAACAATCTGAAAAGCTATCAGCAAAAAGAAGTAGAAAGAGAGGAGAAGCACTGATAAAGTAGAGAGGACTTAGGAGTATTTCCCCTGTAGCTGCTCTGAGGGGAGTAGATGAGAGCGAGATCTGCCCTGAGAGGAATAATCTTTACAGAATGAAGATTAACCTCTGATTTCTGAGAAGCAATGATGGAGAAAACCAAGAGCTGTGAGAGACAGCCAACATTTGTGGGCATGATGTGAACGGGAAAAAGGTAGACACAAAAAGACTGACAGGGATAAAGGCCATGGATCCATTTAGGGTACAGATGAAGAATGATACGGATTACTAATGTAAGAAGACTACTAAAGCTAGTACAAACGATTACAAATATGAATTTTTTTTGACTTACAGTACACATCACAAACAATTTATGAAACAGAACAGATTTGGAGAAATTTTGCATTACCTCACTTGTTCACCAATGGATCCTCTGCAGTGAATAGATGCTGTCAGAATGAGAGTTTAAACAGCTGATTAAAAACATCACACGACTCCAGTACATCAATTAATGTCTTGTGATGTGAAAATCCGGTTGTGTGTAAGAAACAAATCCATTATTAAGACGTTTTAACTTTAAACCATTGTCTGCAGGTTTTTCCATAATACTTCTATCTCCAGTGAATAATCATCTCATCTGAATCAGGAGAGAAATATGCATAGATCAAGCACCGTTTACAAGCCAAAACAGTCCAAAACAGCTACTGTACACACAAATATGTTGGTGGATTTTGATGTGAGAGAACAACAGGGGATGGACCTTTTCACTGAAGGAAGCATTATTATGGATTATACGGTTTAAAGTTAAATCACCTTACAATCATGCAGGTTTTTTTTTTTACTTCACAAGATGTTAATTACATTTACATTTAGTCATTAAGCTAATGATTTTATCCAAAGCAACTTAAAAAAAGAGGACAATAGAAGCAATCAAAACCAACAAAAGGGCAATGTGACAAGTCTCGGTTAGCCTAATGCATTAATAGCAATTACTAATACTAATAGTAATTAATGGACTGGAGCCATGTGGATTAATTTTGGATTTTTACAATGTTTTTATCAGCTGTACTCTTGATGTTATTCACTGCAGAGGATCCATTGGTGAGCAAGTGATGTAATGCTAAATTTCTCAAAATCTTTGGACGAAGAAACAAACTCATTTACATCAAGCCTTGAGGGTGAGTAAATTTCAGCTAATTTTCAAATTTCAGGTGAACTGTTCCTTTAAGGAAGTAGATATGGTTCATTTTAATTACATGTTGACTATTGAGGGTCTCAAATGGAACCAAACATACCTGACTGACAGGGTCTCTGACAGGGACAAGATTCAACACATTCGGAGATGCTGCAACAAAAACTTGGTTGTGCTTTCCATCCAGCCTTGGCCTCTCCTGAAAACAAGCTTCATTTAGTCATTCCAGCTTCTGCTAAATTCATAAATGTGACTGAAGTCAGAGAAAGAGAGAGAAAGAGACCCAGCAGAAGTGGTATGTTTGTGTTTGCCATGTTTTCAGACCACCAGTGCACAGAGAATGTTCATCTGGCATGGAGAGGAGTTCTCATGGCTGGCAACTTTATAAATGTGCGTATGGGTGTGTGTGTGTGTGTGAAGTGGATTTTAGCCTGAAAGTGAAGAGGCATTTTCACTGCTCTCCAGAACTACTGGAGCGACACTGCATAGTCTGACGGATAAATTTAAAATGGTGAGGAGAATGAGGGAGGGGAAAGAGATATAAGAGACAGAGAGAGGCTACGCTTCAGGATGGAAACGTGTTCTCACTCTCAAATGCTAAAATTGATCTCATACATAGCAAAATTACTTCTAAACAAAAACAAGCATTAAAATGCATCTTGAGAACATTTTAAAAAGAGTAAGAACTGAACAATTGTAACAGCTAAAGACTGATCTAATATTATAATTATTTGTGATTCAATTTATCTCATAAATGTAGTAAAATAAATTCAATTAAAAAAGCAAAGAAAAATGTAATGTGTCTTCAAAACTTTTTAAAAATGCAGCACTTACGGCACAAGAAATGACAAAGAGTGAGGTGCAATTTAACAGCCAAAGACTGATCTGATCTGATACTTTGATTATGTACAATGCAATTTAACTGATAACTGTAGTAAAATAAGTTCCAAAATAGCCTGTACTGTATATGTAGGCTTTTTTTCAGAAACAATCAATCATGTGATTATTTCTGAATAATGAATTAATTGTGCATCATGTGATTAATTTGATACGTGTTTAATCATGCCCTAGTATTAAGACACAGTTATAAGTGGTTTAGGGTTTGAATAGTTTATTCTTTAAAGCAGATCAGGGGATCAGACCTGACCTTTCTGTGTTAATGACAAGACAAAATAAACAGCAATGAACATCAAACACAAAAACACAACGAACAGCTGGATGATGAAGGATTGTGGTGGGTTAGCAGGATGGATCACAGGTATGACAGCTGGATTAATGATGCTACTTAACCAGACCCATCAAATCTAGAACCAACTCAGATTTCTGAGTTCCGGGATTCTGTTGTGGTTGGTTCTAGATTGGCCTAGAGTAGCCAATATTTGGTGTCTAACTTGGTTCTCTTCACTGTGTGCTATCCTTTATGAACCAAAAAAAAAAAACGTACATTTTCTGGTTCAGGTGCTCAGAACATTTGAGTTCCACCTACGATCGGCACTTCTTACTGATTCTGTCCATTCCATAAATGGATACTAGTTTCCCTTTACTGGATAAAGGAGAAATAACAGGGAGGAGGGAGAAAGGTAAAAGTGATGGGAAAGGGCATAGGTAAAAAAGGAAGGTTCAAGGATGTCTAACTCTCAATTCACTGCAGATTCTGGTTCAGGTCTGCTCAGGTGTTTCTCCGGGTGGCGTCTTCCTTGGCAACAGTCGATAAACGGTGAGATCACAGATACAAACAGGTCTTCCTCTCTTCCTGCTCAGAGACTTAACCTCCAGTTCTCAACTTGTCCTACACAAACACAAAAAGGCAGTGCATGTTAGGAAAAAAGCGAGAGATGCAGTGGCATGTTTCCATGGCATTTGCATGCAAATACACAAGGTGAAAGAGAGAGTTAAAAGGAAAAAGGAGCGAATGTGAGTGCATGTGTGCATATTCTTGAGAGATGAACCACACGGCAAACCACAGTGGAAGCAAAAAACCCCAACACAACCAAACGTAAACACGAGGCTCTTTCTTCCCGTCAATACGCATCTCTCACAGGCTACTGCACCCGATAATAGGAAATAAGAATCCCTAGAGTGAGAGAAGGAGAGAGAGTATGGAAGAGAAGGAGAGGAGAGGAGAAGATAGACAGGCGTCATGGTCTGTCGTCAAGACTATAAAAAAGGAAGAAGCCATAGAGATGTTTGGAGAGAAAACAATAGATTCGTCCTTATTAGAACTCACATTAATGGCAGCTGCAACCCATTTTATGTAATCAGACATATTTTTGAGCAAAATGGGATATTAAACATTTATTAAGGAAGTAAATGAGGACATATGACTTTCCTTCGTGAATTAAATACAGAAGATGATGTTTACCAGAAAGTTTATGCTGTTCTTTACCATACAATAAAAGTGGATGATAATAAACTTTCAAGCTGAAAAAAAAAAAAAAACATCAAAAAAGTAGTCCAGATGACCTGTGTGCTATATGCCAAATCTTCTGAAGTCATATTACATATTTTTGTGAGGAACACACCCAAAATTAAAAAAATTTCCATGAACATCTCTTAACTCTTATTCAGGTTTGCATATACACAAATATGGCACGTAAAGCCATGTAAAAGACTGCAAAGCACCAAATTTGAATATGCACCTATTAAAATCAAAGTTGTTATTATTAACTAAAATCAAAACTATTATAATAGTTTTCAGTAATTGAAATAAAGCTGAACTTATATAAAATATAAATATTAGTTGAAAATGAAAATAAATGTAAGTATTAGAATTATTAAAACTAAAACAAAAATTATTTAAAGCTAAACAGAAAAAAACGAATGAAAATAAAGTGCATAAAATTTACTAAAACAATCTAAAATTAAAACAAAAATGTAAAAATAAAAGCAAATTCAAAATATGAATACGTTTTAATATAAACAATAAAAAACATTTAAATTGGTCAAATAACTATGGTACTAGTTTTTTTTTTTTTTGCAGCATGACAGCCCTTTGTCACCATTCACTTTTATTTTATTGAAAACAGCAGAGTATAACATCTCTTTTTGTGATCTTGGGAAGATAGAAAACCATATGGCTTGCAACAATATAAGGGTGAATACATTTCTAAGGAACTGCAATAAGGCAATGCATTTCTGCATCTCTCTCACGCACTCACTGCTTATTTTGTTAAAAATAAACACTCAAACAGGTGGTGGCATTTCTTCCAAACCTCTGAAGGACACAAGTTTGAGCCAGTGAAAAATACGCCTTGGCACAAACAGATGCTGTAGTCCCAAACTCTTCCGCTCTTTCCGATAGAGTGGACAACAGTTGAGAGAAGAGAGAGGGAGGGTAAGGAGTATTTGACCACGCTTTAAGAATAAAAAAAAAACGAATGAGAGATTGTTGGCGATAAAGTAGTATTCACTGTGCTTTGAGAGGAAGAGGGCATATGCTTTATCTCTGGGCTCAGGGCATTATCAGCTCAGGGTTGCACCGCAGTCACTGCTTCACAAAGTGATGGTAGAAGGAGAAGAAGGTCACAGCCAAAATATTATCAGTCCAGCAAAGATAAACCATGGAGTAATTACATCCACACAGCCACAGCCATGACCGATCACTGTTGTTACCCTCTTCACTACTCAGGCCGTATCAGGGGAATTCATTCCTCTTTGGCTCTTTAGCAATGGTGACCACTGATTAGAGCCACTCTATCTAGATTCTTTCAAAAAGACTTGTTTATACAAATATACAGTGCTATCCGGTCCTTGTTCTCTTAAAATGATAAAGATAAGATCCTAAGGGACTTCCAGACCCAGACAGACAAGCAAGGACTGGCCAACATATCAGACATTTTACAGTGGCGATAGATGGAAGTCAAAAATGCCATGGATTGAAGGAGAGCCTACAAAACATGTCATGTCAAAGCCGAGGTGACAGAGTGTCCAATCAAACTACAGTATTTTGGTGGAAAATGATTTGCTACTTGGTAGAAGATTTAGCCAAATTAGACTCATGCCATCATGGAAAGGTTGTGTGGCATGCCCATATCCTCTAAAATTTTATAAATATTAACATTTTATCTAAAATCCATCCCACTTCTGACACCAAATATGTGATGTAGCACTCATGTTTCAACTAAAAAAAAAAACCCAGACCAAACTGTTTGAAACTATTTTATCTATTTTGATAAACACTATTTGATTTACTATGATACTATGATTATATTTTACCATAACATATCATATGATATAACATATGTTTGCACTCTTAATTGAATAAAAAAATAAAATAAAAGACTGTGTTCTGACAATAAATACACAGCATGTTTTTATTGCATAGTGGTCATGCAAACAAAATAAAAAACAAAACACAAGACAAGACAAAAAAACTAAACAAAAAAGATCAAAAGCACAACAAGGACTCAGGACAAAAAACCAAAACAAAAACCATAAAAGAAAAGAACACCACCAACAACAACCACAACAGTGTGGAGATTCTTATGAGCAGATTCTTTTAATGAATTGGTCAAAAAATACTCAGTGTAACAAACTACACACTGAATTTGTCAGAGCTGTTACTTAAGTAATTGACTCATTAATACATTATAAAAAGTATATGCTGTAGTAAATGGTAGCTGCACAGCAAACCATAGTCCTCATATATTCAAAATATACATATTTTTGCATGGCTGCACAGCCCTCCATCCCTTTCTCTCATGCATACACACAGCACAGAAGCAGTTTAGCTATTTTGTTATCTGGCTGTTATTTTTTGTCTTCCTGTGTGACTAATAATACTTTATTACACAGGTCACTTCTGCTCCTCACAGCAGAGTCAATAAAATCATAAAATACTTCATGCCATTAATGGAATCCATATTACATTTACCAGACAACAATACTTAGTACAGGCCTGCATGCAAGAACATGCACAAACACAAAAACATTAGAGATGCTAAAGAAGTTACAGGTAAATTTGGCGCATACACAACAATGAATAAAACATCTTTTTATTTACATGATATATCTAAGTGCGGCAGAATTCACAGCGTTGCTTTAGACTAATGCCCCAGAGGGCAACACACTTTCGCTCCCAAAACTGTGCTGTTGTAAATATCTAATGGAAAGACCCATCTGAATATAAATTGTGTTTGCACAGAATTGGTGGAGTGTGCAAAGGAGATTTTCGGAGAGGGTCAGTCCAATTCTGCCCATTTCTATCCTTACATTGTGGGATTGTGGGACGGCGCTATTTAAATGACATGTCCCTGTTCCCACTTACTTCATTTAACACACACTTACGCCTGCACCAAGAACAGCAGCTGTCAGCTGGTATTATGAAAATGAGTCTATAGTCTGAGCCTACAGTTTAGAGTGAACTTAGTGGCGCCTGCAGCCAAGCAGAAAGTGAGAGAACACTGGACAGAAGTTTCGATTTGCAAATGGAGGTGCGGGTCAGGCAGAGAATGTGTTATTACAGGGCTTGGAGAGGACGGCAACACTGTTTCACTGGATCTAAATGCTGTGGGCTAAAGAGCAGCTGTAGATGCTAATGCGTATGCTGGGGTTGCTGGGAACTGGTAAAACATACAAAACAGGAGATGCACACACACTAAAATGTGTCTTGATGCATACCACTAGCACCATGAGCAAAAGGGACAAAATGTTTTGACTTACATGAGGGATTCTTCAATTCAATTCTTCTACAACTTATTTTACATTTATATTAAAACATATACATTTCATATTATGTAGAAACATTTCTCACAATCTTTTTTTTCACATTGTTTTTTTTTTTTAAATAAAACACTTATAGGTAACACTTTCCAATAAGGTTCCATTAGTTAATGTTAATGCTAACATGAACAACGCATTTATTACAATATTTGTTAATCTTTGTTAATGTTAGTTAATGAAAATACAGTCTTTTATTGTTAGTTCATGTTAATTCACAGTGCATTAACTAATGTTGACAAGCACAACTTTTGATTTTAAAATTGCATTAATAAATGCTGATATTAACATTAACTAAGATGTTGTAGAAGTACTGTTTATTGTTAGTTCATGTTAATTAAAGTAGTTGACTAATGAGCATTATTGGAATAAGTTTCTTATATTCTCTAGAATAAAAGATCTCAAACTTTACATATATTTACCAAATGAATAAAAAAATATTTTTAGATATACTTTTTTATAATATATAACATTAACATTTTACATTATGTTTCTCATGTGCCATGGAATAAAGACCTCAAACTGTACAGGTATTTACCCGATTAATATATATATATATTTTTTTCTACAGTTCTTGTGAAAAAGATAAATATTATATTAAATATTATATTAAATAATTTATATAAAATATAACATTTAACCATTTCTTACACTTGTGTTAAATAGAACAAAATACACACACACACACACACACACATACAAAAACATTGTTTTATAGATACTTTTGATCTGGTTCAACTAAACTACACCTATCCAATGGTGAATATATCAGACAAATATTTACCTGTTTAGCATTGTTGACACACTGCATGTATTGAGAGGCGATGTTGGAGCACAGTAGAGTTTTCCCGGCATTTTCTCTGTAGCACTTCAGAATTTGCCCCTGAAGGTCGGTGCACACTGGACTAATTTCATACCGCCTGAGAGAGAGAAAGAGAGAACAAAAACATAAAAGAAGGGAAGAAGGAGAGAGTAAAAACAGTCAGAGGACAGACATATTTAGCAAATGAATGTGGTCATCCATCATAATTACATTTTCCATTTTTAACAAACTGATCCTGTGGCAGTGACAAAGAGTGGTTACATGATATTCTTGCTGTGCTTTTACAAGTAAACATCAGATCAATCACTAATCAATAGCGGAATTGATTGGTGCAGAATTAGTTTGCAGGATAATTGCATGTTGAATCACAGTGCAGGAGGTCTAACAAGGTGCCGCTTCAAGACATACATCAGGCCACACACATCCTGAACCACACATATTTATCCTAAATGAACATATGCCAAAGGCTTTTAAAAAGCTGGTTATAATTACTAATCTAAACTCAAACCTAAATGAACTTTTTGGCATTTTTGTTATAAATAAAAAACAGTTTCCCTAATTTATTAATCAATTTTTGACCTTTGATGACCTTCGCATCTGTCTCCAAAGGGAATTTGTCATATTTAGTTAATTTCTGGTGACAGTTTTGTCTCCACAAGTACAGCTAAGTAAAGCCACCCACACTCCCACCCACCCAGACAATTGAAAGCAGTATTAATCAGTGCAGCTTGTGTCTCTGATGTGTAGATTCTCCAGTGGCGAGATGCTCCCTCACTGACACACACACCTGCGTCTAATCCCCTCTAGCTGTACCCAACAGTCTACACCGATAAACCTGATAAATATATTGTCTGATGTTAGACAGCACTATCAACTTATATTTTGTAAGAAAACACCAAACATCATGTGACACAGTATTCATTTATTTATGAGGACTTTTTCTTCATCTTTCTTATCCCACATTCCACAAATGAAGGCTTGCTATGGATTATCAGGGGGGAAAAAACATGTCTATGGCCAAATTTTTTTTGTAACCGTTACAGTGAAAATATATACAATCAGTCTAATTTAAAATTTTGGAATAATTAAGATTCTTTTTAATTGTTTTAAATTGTCCCTTTCTCAAATATAACTTCAAGTAAAGAAATGGGTGCCAAAACAGTTCCTGCTATTTATGTATGTATTTATGTTTATTATGGGATCACTGTAAAGGATTTAATAAGAATCTTGATGTTCTATAATTCAATGTTTGAATGTAGTAAAAATATCTATAAGCAAATGTAATGCTATTATTGAAGAAATTATGGGTACCATGGTGATGTGATATTTAATAAGCAACATTCACTCAACATGAACTCAACTTCAGTGCTTTTTCAAAATGCTTTCGCAAACATCCCAGAATGTCCAACTTTGACCCAGACAGCATTGTGTTTCTTGCGGGATTTTACAAGACCTTGCACATCACTATCAACAACTGTTCTATCCTTCGAGGTCACCAAAATTTTCAACCAAATATCATTCTTTGGGTAAGATTCTGAGGATACAGTGATCAAGACCACCTGTTTCCCATGAAATCTGAGGTCCAACATGGCTGAAATGAAACATAACCTCTGTCCCCAGAGGATTAGAACACACACACAAAACTCTTCATTTGACAGGGGTGACCTTTGGGACAGCAAAACGCAAAGAAAAGAATTGGGGCGGGAGGGAGATGTTATCCTGCTCTATTCAGAGAGACACCTTTTTTTTTTTAGATCAGACGTGGTTTAATCCAGGCCGTCATTCATATTAGCTGCTCTGAAGGGCAGACGAATAAAAGAGTGAATGGACACCAACTCTTCGGGTCCTGGAAGGACTGGGGATTCACCCTCTCTCTTTACTTATCCTTCGCTTTCTATATCTCTCTGTCCTTTCCTCAATCAGTCCACTCAAATTCACACAGCTGCTCTCTTCTAGACTGTCACAGGGAAAAACCTCAGAAAGAGGCAAAAAGAAACACATTAGAGTAACAAAACGGCATTGCAAGCTGAGGTTGAATCATACTTCTGTGTGCTAAAGGTACTTTACTGGTGATGGAAAAGTATTATTTTTAAGTAGGTAATAAAACAGTATGGCAATACTGGGACTACCACATTTTAAAAACCATGCATAGTAGTCCCATGCATAGTGTCCCCACATACATTATGTATCCGCACTCACTGTGTTTGCAGGTAAACATAAGCGACAGCTAAAAACCTTAAAAACTACAGAATTACATTATTTTTATATCATATCACTATTTTATATACATATAAATGAAATATAAATATATATATATATATATATATATATATATATATATATATATTTTTTTTTTTTTTTCAATTAAGAAATTATTCATTTTAGTCAGGACAGACATAATGTGAAAGTAGAGATATTTTGTTACCAAAAATTGCAATTGCTGAACTTTCCATTCATCAAAGAATTAAAAAAAAAAAATCTGAATATTGGAATGATTTCTGAAAGATCATGTGACACTGGATACTGGAGTAATGACTGTTGAAAATTCAGCTTTGCCATTACAGGAATAAATTCCATTGTTAAACATATTCAAATAGAAAAAAGTTACTTTAAAATGCAATAATATTTCACAAACTTACTGTTTTTACTTTATTTTTAATCAAATAAATGCAGCTTTGATGAGCTTAAGAGCCTTCTTTTAAAAACCATTAATCTTTCCTCTGACCATGATTATAAATGAATTATATTAGTTTACATTTATTTTTAGGTTCGCATATAAAAAAAAAATTCAGTGGCAACTTTGGTTTGACATTTTTGCCTGCAATTTTGCTATTTCAAAAGATCAAATAAAACTCTCACAAAATCATCCTCCTCTGTAGCACAAGGGTTTATGTGTAATATGATTTAGAACACACTACTCCTAATCTTCCATATTATACTACATAACATGAATAGTATGCAATTTGGAATTGAAAAAAAAAAATGTGAGGAAAAAAACACTTTGCTATTCAAACACATCAGGTGAGTTTTTAACACTCAATAGCATTATGAATAAAATACCCACTCATCAACACAGCTGAATGGCATCTTCGCCATCTTTCTTTCTTACAATCTCTCCCTCACTATCCACAGATCAGGCGTCAAAAAGCAGGACAGCTCTATAATATCATAGGTGTGTATATATTTATTTATGTCCCCGCGTAAATCCCTCCGTCCAGCTGAAATGGTTTTTAGAAGAAAAGACGTAGATGTGGGTCATAAATCATAGCGAGCAGGCACTGGGATGACTGTGACACCGAGGGCTGAGAGAGACACACAGATATGAGATGCTTTATTACAGGAGGAGTGAGAAAAAGAGAGCTTCTGAATGAAAGGCAGGAAAAGGATGGAAAGAGAGTGCTTTAAATTATCCCATGGTTCTGCAGCCTTCCTTTTAACCTACACTAGCACATGAAGGACTTCCTATAGGTGTGCCAGTCTGTAGGGGATTCGCTCGGCCGCAGTACAGCAGGGAGAAATTGCAGACAAAAGGCACAAAGACGCCATTCCTGCAGCCTTCAGCTTATTAAAATACTAGCACACATTTCTCAAACAGTCTTAATTCTTGCAAATCAAGACTAATGAAATATCGGCCCGCCGGCGCGGCGTATTTAAGTCCGGTGTTTTACAGCCGGCCCCGGATGAACTCAGATTTCTCTCTTAAGAGACATGTGACTATCCGTCATCATTATGAGCACTCGCAGTCTAGCGGGGTGAAGAGGTTAAGCGTCCAATTCTGAAAAAAACACATGTATGTTCATTTAGGAGCTGACGGCGTGTGTGACAGGCAGACAGAAATCAAAACAAATGAAGCAGTTACGAAGAAAAATGATAAGCGCTCATTTTCAGAGTTTTTAAAATGTGATCCATCAGGGGCTCCGAAACGAACTCACATCGTCCCATTACCTATCGGGATGGAAGGAAAAGGTGGAATTGGGAAAAAAGAGAGGCTTTTGGATGGAGAAGATGAGCAGAGGGCTGATGCCAGGGTGAGAAAGGCAAAACAAAAAGATGAAGGGGTGAGAGGGAAGATGACAGAATGATGTATAGGTAATCCCAGATGGGGTAAAGATGTAACAGAGCTAAAAGTGGCCTGCCTGCAGTCTGGAGAGACACTTTCAAGATGATGAGCGTTTGATAACCTGTAGCAGCACCAGACATAACTGTGTGTGTGTGTGTGTGTGTGTGTGTGTGTGTGTGTGTGTGTGTGTGTGTGTGTGTCTGTGTGTGTGTGTGTGTGTGTGAGCTTTTCTTGTTGAGTGAGAAGGCCATTAACTCTAAGTTGATATTCTTTGTCGTTAAGCCATAGAATGACCTCTTTTAAAACAGAACATTTAGCTTAAATATTATGGCTGGTCTACTGCCGTTCACTTATATTTAGTTGTAATAGCTATAATTGCGTTCTCTGACACAGGTCAAGCTGTGCTTCAACAGGCAGTCAAACTTCATGGCCTTTTAAGAGGAGTTATTTCTTCTAAAGAGCAGCCTAATACAGTCTGAGATCTTGAGGTGTATGATAGGGTATTTCCAAGGAGACATGAGCAAATGCCAATACACAGTCTCATGTAGGGTCAGAAACAACCTCTATGAATGAATGCAAATGCAAGTGCTAGGGAGTCACAATATATAAGTACTGTAACACAAACAGAACATGTTAATGGGTGACTAAACTGGGTGAGCAGACACATCTACACCCATTCAGAGTATAGAAGATAGCAGAACATAGGGAGAGGTCGACGCTGTGAAACTGCTTTGGTGTGACAGAGTATGGCAACCCCCTGGGGACACAAGACAAACACACAGAGTGCATGCTTAAACACAGCATCACAGGGATAGGGCAAAGGTCAGCACTGACAGGTGGCTGGAGAAAACATCACACTCTTCCACTCAAGCATTTATCTGTAATTCATCCAGCATTCACGGCTGCATAGTTTGACAGGCTGTGTGTGTGCATAAGTCTGTGAGGAACAGAAGTTTTGTGTGTGTGTGTGTGTGTGTGTGTGTGTGTGTGTGTGTGTGTGTGTTAAAGAGTGTGAACAGCACTGAATGCATGCATTTGTGTGCATGTATGAACATTCTACATATCTTTACAATACACATGGGCCATGTACACACTATAAAGTTACAGAAGTGAAAACTGGGATACTGGAGTGAATCCTCTAAATTATCATTTTATATGTATATGAAATAGAACTCACTCTCGAAATTTGGACACCGTGGTAACCATAGCAACAATCTAGCATCTTGCATGTTTGGTATCCACTATTTTAGATCAAAGTAATATTAGAGTGAACAAAGATTTGTTATGTTTGGCTATTTTAACTAAACAACCATCAAGAAGATAACACATTTGGATTTAAGTTTATTATAGGCGTATTTGGCATTCTTTTATAGCAAGATCTGGCAACACTAATGAGTCAAGACGTACCTCATTCCCTTAGATTACGTTATACTAATTCTTATACAGTACATGTTTAAATACGTCATTAACACCTAGCTGTTCAGTTTGGTTCTACATGCACAGAATTTCTGTAAATGTCACTACCTGAATTTGTAGGTCAATTTAGCTGCAGTGTGTATGTGGCCATACTTTAAACATCCTCTGATTGAAAACCTTTGCTGGTCCAAGAACAACATTCCTATTAATCAATCATAGCTATTACCTTATCCCATATCTCTATTTCCAACCACTATTCCTAACCCTGACCCCCAATTTTCAACCTTAAAACCTATCTCAACATTTCCCAGTCCAGTCCAAACCCCTCCTAAATGTTTACCCTAAATCCTAACCTCTATTTTTTAACAACTAACCTCTTTCTTAACATCTTAATCCTCACTTGACCTTGACCTCAAACCCTCAACCCTACATTCTAAACTCTACTTTTACCCATCTTACTGTCAAATTCTTAACATTAAACCATATCTAGCCAACTGGTTGATAAATGTTATTCCAACCCTAACTTACCACTTTGTCTCTGTATTGCTGTTTCTAGGGGCTCCAAGTTTTGTTTGGCCTGCTAATGGTTATGAACATCACTACCAGTAAGATTCATTCCATGCCATTCCATGTTGACGTCAAATTAGTTTCTACACCACTAAAACCAACATTTTGGAGAGAAACGTTTATAAATAAAATCACCAATGCTTAATGCTTAAAATAAAATCATGTCAAAATTTCATGACATTGCCCTCTTGTTATGCACAACATTCAAGAAAAAATTTACAGATAAAAATACGATAAAAGAGTGTTAAATACAGTATGACAAAATAAAAGTAAATAAAAATAAATCAAATGGATACGTTCTTATTCAAATACACATACATCGGGAAGCAATTATACCAGACTGATTTTCCAGAAGCCAAACCCACATTCACATCAAAAGCTTTTTCAGCTACTAAGAGAATGAAGACGTTGAAAAGACAACCATTTACAACTTCAAACAAAAGATTATTATATCAAACTTATGGCAATTCCATCATTTATGTAGATTTGGACCTCCATCTCTAGGGCAGTTTCATCTTTCAGAAAATCAAAAGGCTCAGACAAAATATACTTCATTCTTATTACCCAACCCAATTCCTGATAGCATCTTATCACCTGTTTTCCCTTTAGAGGGCGAATATTGTTGGAATATCCATTTGGGAAAAGCAATACAGATAGATGTGTTTCTAATGTAGAATCTAAACACACACACACACACCCGTGGCCCATCATTCATATATCACAGAGACTTGCAGTTTCTTTTCTTCTTTCTCACGCACATTCAGTTAAACCGAATTATTCTTGCAGTCAGTAATGCTTGCGTCTTTCCTCGTGTAACATCAGACCCTGAAGACATTTCATTACACCGAAAAAAACCCTCTCACATGCTCTCCTCCCTTCATCCCGTAATCCAATCACAGCGCTGCTAATGCACCTTTCTAATGCAATCAGCCAATCACAGCCTCCACTGTGGCCTCGCTGGTCACATGACACCCCGGCCCAGGCCTGTGCGAGGAACCATGTCAGACTCATGCTGTTTTAATGCATTTCTTAATGCAATTTAGCATTAGCTGTGCAACCTCCCCCCTCCCAACTCTGATTCTGTCCCACTGGACATCACAAATCAATTTCTGACATTTCTAAAGAGACGATGATCCCTGTGTTGGCACTGAGGAAGAGGGATAATGACAGCCTAATGCGATTTGTGAGAGCAGGATAGTCCTGAAACAGGCCGGCTTCCCTTCACTTCCCCTTAACCAACATGCATTACTTTTGGGGCTAATAGGTCACATTAAGACATATCGAGCTAAAATGTCCTGTAATTGTAGAGCTCTTCAGTTACATGTTTCCAGCTACAGTAGCCTAATGGCCAAGACTTCACATTAGCTGCGTTTCCACTGTCGGGCCAAAAGCAGGCGTGCTAGTGCGTGCCAGGGCCAGTCGCGTTTCCACTGTCACTTCTGGTGCTTGATCGGGCCTCGTCGGTGCTTCCTCGGGGCCAACAGCCCGGGTTTCCTGGCCCGACGAAAACCTTGGGCCAAAGCGGGCCAACTGGGGCTAGAGAAGTGGTCATGAACAAAGGCGGAGTTTCTCCGCATCTGGAGAGCGTCAGCGCCGTTCATTTCAGAAAGCTAACAGCTATAACACCAGCATTAAAAACTTTTTAAAATAAGTTCTTTCTAAATGTGATGTATATGCTACTGTGACTACAAATAAACAGAAACTGACTCGACTGAATAAGCAGGCTATTTTCATAACGCTTTATTTCTGTGTGACTAATTTTCAATCCTGATAAATTAATTAATTTTGATCAATGTATCACTTATTATAGTAAAACATTGATGCTTTTGGATTTAAATATTTAACAAAGCATGCAAACAAACGGCCGCTTTTATGTTCGTTTTGTGATTGCGCTAGTTCCAGTGACTTATTTTTGATTAGTTTTCTGATAACTTCTCTTTGTTGGTGAAATGATGGGGTTGCGTGACGTTATTCATGAGAGGCATGTGAAGGGCGGGTTTTAGTGAAGCGCAGCGGAGCTTCTGGCCCGACGGTGGAAACGCAGCGCAATTTTGGCCTCGGTGCTACAGGTCCGAGGCCATTAGCCCCACCCAGCCCGTTTGAAGCACTGGCTCGACAGTGGAAATGCGGCTATTCATGACAAGACTTGGAAGTTTGTCACAATAGATGAGGGAAACATCTATTAGTTTTGGTAGATTAAAAGGGACTGTAGATTCAAATTTTGACCAAAAATTAAATTCTGGTTATCATTTACTCACCCTCACATGTTTCCTTTTAAATACAAAATGAGTTATCAATAGCAAAATGTCTAAGATAAGATAAGATTTTTAGTTGAACAAGACTTTAGTGAATAACAGCTTAAATTTGCTCTGTTCCTCACACAAAGCTACCATATGGCTTCAGAAGAATATAGCGCATGATTTATATGGGCTGCTTTTATAATGGTGCCCTTGGTCTCCATTCACTTCAACTGTATGGAAATGAGCAGCTTGGACATTTGGCGAAAAGTCTTCTTTTGTGTTCCACAGAAGAAAGTAAGTCATACAGTTTAAAAAAGAGATATGGGTGAGTAAATAATGAAAATGTTCATTGTTGTCTTTAAAAAAAGAAATGATTGTACTGGTATTATAGTGTGTGTAATCTGTTTTGTTGCGTATGTATAAGAGAGAGGAAAAACAACAAAACATTAATGTTCATGCCATTGTTCTGTTTATGTGCATAACATGTCACAAAATAAATAAAAAATACCATAAAAGTAAATAATAATAAAAAAGACCTGTTGAACAATAATCATATAGACCCACATAGATAAAGTTTACAAAATAATGAATGACAGCATGAAGAATATCTGTATTTGGACTTTGAGATGATGAGTGCCAGAGTGTGTCATACTGAACTCACTTGAACTTGGCGTTGACCTCTTCTGCTGCCTTGTGATAGTTTTCATTGGTCACCTTGTAGAACTGGGCACTCTGAGGAAGGGAGAGAGAGAAAGTATGTGTCAAAAACTTAAATATTGTATGTGTCCTTATTCTCTCTGATGTCTCCTCCAATATGAACAGTAGATAAGAGAACATTTATAGACAAAAAGCTCACACAAAAATTCAAATCAGCAGCAGGTTCAACCCTACTGAGTCTCAACCTCAAAAAGAAAAAAAGAAGAAAGAAAGAAAAAAAAAACTCAGTTAAAATATAAATTAAGCAGTTTTTGTTCTCCGTGCAGCACAAAGAGAAATTTGATTGCTTTTAGATCTCAAAGAGGGGAGGAAATCAAAGAGGTTCTTAGTGAAGTGTGTCAAGATAGGTGGGCAAAAAACAATATCCTTACAACCTGGAATGGACCTTGATAAAGCATTTGTATCGATGATTTAACAATAACTGACATTTCAAAGAAAATGGGCAGAATGTCAGATTTATGACTGAATTTGAGGATGTGACAACAAAACCTTGCTCAAGCTACATCCATAAAGAGAGCTCTCAATCACAGTGAGACAGGTTCATCTTACATTCACCATCTCACACACACAATCAATACAAATGAAAGGCTATAACCATGAGGATCAATAATTATATCTTGGGCTTTTAGTGAAGCTACTGTATAGCTTCTGATGGACTGTGCGTCAAGTAAAAATCATTTGTCAGAAATGTGGTATGAGTCCAAAATCAGTTTCCTGCCAAACATTCCAATGGTGGGTGGGTAGATAATTTACCATAAAAGACCCTTAATTATATTTACTGGTCAGAAAAAAAAGTATTATAATATTATATTTAACATTTATTTACATTATTAATAAAACATTTTAAAAATAATAGGCAAAAACAACAATAAAAACTTAAAAATGTAATGAAAAACAAAATGTAATGAAAGGCAAAACATTTTCTGCTTGTAAGTGTTAATTTGGACCCTTTGTGAAACTACACTTTATTACACTACTGGATGTAGGAAGTTGCAAATGGCCAAAATAATGATTTATTTCCCCTTGAGTAGATATTGACATAGTAGAGTAGTCTGCCATCAAGCCTATTACTGGAACAACACATTGAGAGTTAAAGACGACATCAGGTACAAGCTTGACTCCGAGGGGCCTGATATTAGGGAACAGCAGCAGTGATTTAAAGAGCATGTTGTGATGATGCAGATCTGATGGGAGGAGTCAGCACTAATCAAGGCTACACACTCAGAGGGCACTGGTCTGCACAGAAATTGATTATGTGGATAGCAAACCAGACCTCCACACATACGCTAAAACCCCATGACTTGAGCAATGGTGTAATTTGGGAGGTCTGCCATTTCCCTTGATTAATGACAGAGTGGGATACTTGCTGATTTTGATTTCAGAGTTGGGCCACACTGATTTAGAGGCCCCTGCACCAATCTGAGAGCTAACATTTTACCACCCACATGCTCTCTTGCGAAACCCTAAACCCTCATCTTCATATGCCAAAGCAAGTGTAGACTGTAATCAGATTATGATTACAAAACCTGATCTTACACATCTTAACAATAATAAAAAATAAGTTTTTTGTTTTATAATTATTCATTATTTTTGCAGATGTCATCTCTTTGATTAGTTAGTTAGACCACATGATTTTGTTTTTATTATTAATGTCTGTTTAGCTTTTATCATTAATTAAAGCAGTTTTGTCTGTCGGACCAAATGACTTTGTTGGTCACACCACATGACTTTGATTTTGCAGACAAAAGTGTTTTAGTATTTAAACAGTTTCATCTGTTGGACCACATGAATTTGTTTGCCGCAATACATAACTTTATTTTGCAAAAGTGTTTTATTATTATTTATTATATATTTAAATATTGATAATTAAACACACTCTTGTCTGCTGGTTACACCACATGACTTTAATATGACATGATTTGAGAAGTCATGTGGTCTAACATCATAGAGAGGCTTTGATTTTGCAAACAAGTTTTATTATTTCTTCTAATATACTTAACAATTCTAATATACAATTTCTTTTATTATAATTTCTATTCTAATATATTTTCTGCAAAATCAAAGTCATGTGGTGCGACCAACAAAGTTATGTGGTCCAACTATCTTATAGAAAGACTTACAGAAAAAAAATGTCTTCCTACTTTATATATATTTAAGAAATATAATAAAACACTATCTGTAAAATCAAAGTCATGTGATCCATCTAACTTCTAACTGAGAGGCTTTGATTTTGCAAGTGTTTTTTTCCCTTTCTTCTTATACAGTATGTAAAAAAATAATGATAAAACGTGTTTGTCTGCAAAATCAGTTGTGTGCTGCAACCAACAAGTCAAGTGGTCCAACAGACAAAACACTTTTAATAAAAATCTAAATCATGTGGCATGACCAATCAAGTCATGTGATCCAATAGACAAAAGTGTTTTGATAGTAAAACACTTTTGTCTGCCAAAGTCATGTGGTGCAACAAACAAAGTCATGTGGTTCAACTATGATATATGACGTTATAAAGTTGCAGTTATATTACCCTGCCATTTTTCACATTTATTTTAAGTCAAAATAAGCCATGTGATTTGAGGTACTGTTTCATTCATTAAAATCAAGTCCTTTACCTGTTCCAAAAGCAGCTATCAGACTCCTTTCTCACCTTCTGTTCACAGGCATCTTAAAATAAAACTTTATTTAATCTGGTGCACACAGGGGTGTTATTGACTAATGAAAGAACCTCCTAAAAGCTACTCCTGCAACTGACGGTGCATATAGGTGGTGTTTTCAAATTTCATGTTCAAATTAAATCTCGCAGGCTTTATAATGAGAGATCTGAGCAGTGGGGCAGTAATCAGCAGGCTGTGCTATCTTTCACAGACCAGAGAGGATGTGGAGGGAAACCCCCGCTGAGACAGCCATTATGGCTCAACAGCACGGTGGCCATATTGGCTCTGCAGTGCACCGGCAGAGGAGTGAGACCGAGTTTTAACAAATCAAAGCTGGCGACTGAAAACAGGGAAGGAAAGCTCAAGCAAGGAGGCAATCCTTCCATCACAGCCTCTTACTGCGGGAGACTGTGAAACAAAACAGACGAGTGGAAATGTCCCAAACAAGCAGAAACGCTGTAACTCAATATCACTGCATAAAACAGCCATTCCAAGCATGGAAAACATTTTTAGAGTGATATATTAGTGACATTTCAACTCGTGCAGAATGCCATATGGGTTTGGAACAACATGATGGTGAACAAATGATAATACATTTTTAAGTATTCAAATTTTTACTATGCTTCTGGCTGTCTGGAAGTAAAAACAAGAGGACATGAGTATGAACGCAAAGCTCAAGCTGTGTCTCTCGACTAGATAAAACTCGGCTAATTAAATTAACGAGGTCTCGTGCAGAGACAGACGCTGTCCCTTTCCAGTGTCTTGTCTACAGTGAAGAAGAGATAATGACCACACACGGCTCTCAAATAAAACAGCACACACTCTTCACTTAACAATGCTGTCAGTAAGCACAGGAAACAGAAACAGAGTTTTACATGCAGTGAAGTGTGATTTTCAGTGGGTATAGAAAAGAATCCCATCATTTTAAAATAATAAAATTTGTTTTCCTTCCAACCCTAAAATAAAAAAGACAGATTTTTTTTTTATCCAGCTGTATTTACATCCTACATGTCAGAAATCAATATAAAAACAGAATCACTGAGTTGGAAAAAGGATCAGAATTTTGTTGAACAACCTTTTGCTTTAATTACAGTCTTTAGTCTGTTGGGATTTGTCTCTACTAACTTTACGCATCTAGACTTTGTTATAAATTCCTGCGACTGCTTCAGAGTTTCTGTAGGCCTCTTGGTCACCTCTCACCAGTTTCCTCCTGGCTCTGTCGTCCAGTTTGGAGTGACGTCCTGATCGAGTTCCTTCACTTCTTAATAATAGACTTTACTGTGGCAGCCATTGATAAAGCCTTTGAATTTTTTTTTTGTATACATCTCCTGACTTGTGCCTGCCCACAACTGGATCTCTGAACTGGAGATCTTTTGACAGTGCCTTGCAACCCATAGTTGATTGCTTGCTTCAGTTGCGCTACAAGGACTGAAATGCTCAAGGAAAGCTCTTTTCATGCTGAGCTAATCAAAATGACCACAGCTGATCACAGTTGAACAAAAATGTTTGTCCAGTGAATGGCAGATTATCATTCAGTTATTCATAATTATTGTCAATAACAATAAATAAAATAAATGAAATAAAAAATAATTACAATTGATCAAATTCTTAATTATAAATTAAAAAAAAAAATAATTACAATAAATAGTAAAAAGACATGTAATCATATTATTAACTGAAAACGCTGACTTTCTGCCTTAAATATTATTAAATAATAACAATTAAAAAAATGAAAAATTAATAAAATTATTAAAAAAAAAACAACAATAATAATAATAATAATTTATAATTATAATTCAGAAAAGAGTTTTTTGTTTTGTTTTACAACAAAACAATAATTAATTTTTTGTTTTGGTTTGTTTTGTAATTGGTGGTACAACAAAACATTAATTGATTCTTATATGAATGTTAAAATATTCCAACAAAATATTGTGTTACTTGCATTTTTTTGTCTAGTATATATAGTTAAGACTGTTATAAGGGCTGTTGTATCTTTAAAAATAAAATAAAAAAGTTAATCCAATTATTAAGAACTGGGATTGCAGAGTCAGAATCACAGATTCCCAAATTTTGTTACCAAATCTCCTAATATTGTGTTGCAGGTGCAATGCACTATGGGAATTTTATCACTGAGACTGATTGGCTTGGTATGCGGTCAAGATTATGATGATTTTCTTACACATTATCAAGCCAGACCATAACAATGAGAAAAAGAAAGAAGTGTTAAAGAAAAAAAAGAACGACTTCTAATTCTGAGCAGGCAAACATACAGCCAAAGCCACTGCAGTCAAGTGCCCTTGAAGTCATTAAAATTCCATCACTCAGACTAAAAACACTGTATTAGTAGCTTTCTTCAACACCTCAGACTTCAGCTCTCTACTGTGATCATGGAGCATTACAAGAAATACACAAAACTACCAATGATGTGATTGAGGAGGGGAAAAAACGCTCAGTTGAAATATGAGATGCTTTACAGAGAGTATTGAGTGAATATCACTGGTGAATATATATGTAGAGTACATATATAGATATTGTTTCAAAGGCAATTTGAGAGGCCGTACCAGTAAGTATGCTGGAGGTGGCAGCCGCCGCCTCAGAGCTGTGATGGGCTGTCAGACCCAAGCCACTGATAAACGAGCAAACTCGATTGAAAGAGACATTTAATATATATCAGCGTTTTATTCTCTTCTCTCTCTGTATCTCTCATTCACTCTCTTTTTGCTTTTCGCTACTGCTCCTGTTACAGTCCAGTGGTTAGAGAAAGAGTGGAGAGGAGAGACCAGGAGGAAACAGTAAAATAGAAAACACCATAATATTGTGGTACTGTATATTCAAAATCAATCTATTGCTTCCCAGAATGATTTGCGAAGTTGCTGCAAAAAACATTTTTTTAGTTACATTCTTCCACTCTTTTTTTGTTCCAAAAAAATTTTTCAAGAACATACTGGTTGCTCTATTCCATGCAGATACAACGAATGGCCACAAAAAGGACACAAAGCTCCATAAAGTACAGTATAAGCTTCCATACGACTCATATGCTGTATTACAAGTCGCCTGAATTATTTGTATGAGAAATGGATGTAAATGTTAGTAATTATTTACTGAATATCTTGATATCTGTCGTAGCTCTCCTTGGCATGCTCATCAGGAGCAATTTAGCAATTACAAAGCAAGTCTGACTTATGAATGAATCTTTTTTTTTTTTTTTTAATAAATGAATCCATTAATCTGGTTCACGAAACTCAACTAAATGAGCCACAAATCAGACATCGAATTCAAACTAAAACACCAAAGACAACTTGGCCACAAGTCAATATTTGCAGCGAATATTAACACATCTTTGGCTACTTATTTTAATTAATTATTATTTTTATTATTATTTATAATATTTACAATTTTCCTATTCAACAACTGTTTTTATTAATGTTAAAAGGTCAATATTTTTCAGTGAAAATACTATTTTAATTATTTTTATTTTCATTGTTGAAGACAAAAATTATTAGTATTAAATGAAATTAATTTTATATACATTATTTTCTATGATTATTATTGACACATACTTTAACTCAACTTGTATATAGAATATGCCATGATATACTGTATATATGGTCCTTAATCTTTTCTAAGCCAGTATCTTGTGTAAAACCCAAAGCATAGTGTCCAGCTAAGCGTGTCTCTCTCAGAAGGGCTGAGGTCTGTGTATGTGTTTGTGAATATGTCGACACAGTGCCGGGAACACTGAACAGAGATCGTTGAGTGATTGATGAAGCTGCGAGTGATCAATAACACCTCCACATGCAGAGCTGAAATGGTCTGAGAGCTGTCCTTGTAAAGAGACAGAGAGACTGGGCTAAAGCTAACAGCCGTGTGCAAGATCAGCTAGTTTCATGGACACAGGATAAGTCTAATCAGACTTAAATGGAGCTTTAAAAGAATATTCTGAGTTATTTTCTAACCTAATGTCTATGGACTGCATTTGTGGCATGCTGTCAATAACCACAGACTCATTCTTTTATTGCCTGCAAACAAACAGAAAGCACAGTTACAGTAAATCAATCATAATGAAAGCTTTTTAGCAGCTTATTTGGACTACACAGATCCAGATCCGCACTGATTATACTGTGCATTTAGACAACAACATGCACTGTAATGTAATTCTGTTAAGTGCAGGTGCTCCGCTATTTTGTTGCAATCATGTTTTTGTTTGTTTCTTCAACAACAAAATTAGATAAATGTGACCCGTGCTGGCAAAATGAGTTGGAATGTGCATGGGCTAATTTTGAGCTACAGGCAAAACACACACACATCTATTAAAAACTCTGTGTGTGTGTGTGTGTGTGTGTGTGTGTGTGTGTGTGTGTGTGTGTGTGTGTGTGTGTGTGTGTGTGTGTGTGTGGTGTGTGTGTGGTGTGGTGTGTGTGTGTGTGTGTGTTGTGTGTGTGGTGTATATATATATATATATAAAAATGTATATATATATAAAATGTATAATGTATTTTTTTATCCTTGCTCCAGACTTTTACATCTAAGAAAAAAAAATGGTATCATTAGCAAGACGAACCTACCATTACATTTAAAAAAAAAACAAAAAAAATGAATAAACATTTCCACCACAGAATACTATTAATCATAGTACATAATTTGAGATTTATGAGTCACATAACACAGAATTCTCCAGTTGCATATATACGCCCAAAGTTTAATATTGCTACAAAATAAATGCATTAATTTGTAATTAATTTGTAAATATCATAATTTATTGCAAAAAGAAACTAAAAAGAGTGTTTTACAAATGAGTTTTTAGTTTATTTTCTTATAATCTAAATCTTATAAAAGGTAAATCCACAAAGCCTAAAAGACAAATAAACCGTAGAAAAATGTTTTGCTGATATGAACGTAGGTGAATTGCAGATTAAATGAGTTGAATGAGCACCAAGAGATATGGAAACAAAGGGCTAAACTGTTTGAACACCTATGGACACATAACCAACACTTTAAAATGGCTCATCACCAGAGATCGACCATTTTTGCACACTTTCACACCCCCTTCTGGGAGCTTAGTATGTGTATGTCCGTTTGAGGACGGAGAGTCTGAGGTGAGGAGAGGTGGACGCCTCCCATCCCAGAGGCTCAGAGGAGGATCTGACCATGAGCTGCAGGAGGGTGTCAGATTGAGGACACAACAAATGAGCGAGCAAGGTTGCCGAGGGCCCTCAGCCGCACATTACAGATCAAGACAGCCTGCCTCACCATGATATTGTAGAGCAAGACAACCTGTCTCACCTCTGCCTCTATATAACACAGGAAAGGCTGACTCACATTCTCCCTCTATAGCTCAGGACAGCTCATCTCACATTCTACACCGTGCATTAGTGAGTTACTGTCAAGCATTACGTTTATCATATTGTGTTAGTGATAATGCAGCACTTTAGTGTTCATCGCTATATACGTATTCAGGAATTGTGGATAATGTAACTGCAAATGTATAGGTCATACCCTTTCCTTCAGCTTGGCCACTTGCTCTCTGTAGAAAGCGTCCTGCTTCCGGAGCTCTTTGTCTCTCTCCTCCAACTGTCTAGCCTGTGGAAAACACACACATAAACACACAACTGGATTCAGTACATATTCAGTACAAATTGAAAAAGATTCTGTTGAAATTTCTCTTTTTGTGCACCATGAAAGAAAGTCAGAGTACTGTGCTGCTATGTGGAGAGTCCTTACACATAGCAGCACAGTAGATATTCTCTATCCTGAAGAGATGCACAAAGTCATTATGGCCTCAGGTTGCTGGTTTTGTGAAAGATGACATGGACCTTTGATTATTCCAAGGGCATCAGTTCATGACAGGGTTCATGTGGGAACGCTCACTAAAACCATCTCTGTGTGGTACAGGCTTAGCTCGTGTATGGATGTAAGAGACAAAGCGATAGCATCAGCAGTGGAAGAATAGAGAATCTGTATGGCCTTAACCGTGATTCTCTGTCCTATCGCACATGCCTCTCCCCCTCCGTCACTCCTGACCTTCAGCTACTGGAAATGACCCTTACTAATTTATAACACACTCAGAGAGAAGATATACTGACAGCCATGTTTACGGATTTTTATTTATGGCTTTAAAATGTATAGAAATTTTTTATTTATATATATATATATTGCCATATATATATATATATATATATATATATATGATATATATATATATATATATATATATACCCCATCAGTACAGACCAAAAGTTTTGAAACACTTACTATTTTTAATGTTTTTTGAAAGAAGTTTCTTCTGCTCATCAAGCCTGCATTTATTTGATCAAAATACAGAAAAAAAAATGTAATATTGTGATATATTATTTACAATTTAAAATAATTGTTTTTAAATTTATTATGCTGTAAATTATCATTTATTTCTGTGATGCAAAGCTGAATTTTTAGGATCATTATCACATGATCCTTTAGAGAAATCATTCTAATATGATGATTCATTATCACAAGTTGGAAACAGTTCTGCTGCTTCATATTTTTTTCAGAACATGGTGATACTTTTTAGGATACTTTGATGAATAAAAAGTTAAAAAAAAAAAAGAAGAAGAAGCTTTTGTTTTTAAAAATATAAATATTTTGTAATAACAATATACACTACTGGTCAGTAATTTGGGGTCAGTAATTTTTTTTCTTTCTTTTTTTTAAAATAAAATCAATACTTTTATTCAGCAAGGATGTGTTAAATTGATAAAAAGTGATAGTAAAGAAAATAATATTATTAGAATATATATTATACATTTTTTTTTATTTTATTTTGAATAAATGCAGTTCTTTTTAACCTTTTATTCATCAAATATATATTAGAAAGCAGAACTGTTTCCAACAATCATAATAAATCAGAATAGGAGAATGATTTCTAAATTATCATGTGATAGACTGGATGTTACATGTGACACTGAAAATTCAGCTTTGCATCACAGGAATAAATTATTTTTTTTTAAAGTATATTCAAATAGAAAACTATTATTTTAAGTTGTAATAATATTTCACAATATTACTGTTTTTCTGTATTTTTGATCAAATAAATGCAGGCTTAATGAGCAGAAGAAACTTCTTTCAAAAACATTAAAAATAGTAATGTTTCCAAACTTTTGGTCTGTACTGTATATACATGGAAAAATGTGCACAAAAAATGAAAAACATAGAGAAAATTATCAATTTAAATTTACATTACTATTATTATTCTACTCTCTAAAACCAGGTCAGAAATCATGAGATCAATCACAATTATGCTATTTTATTGACAGCCACAGTTTTTTAAGTGTGCATAAATAATCTGCTATCTACTCAATTCATACTAAATATCAACCAAATAATAAATAATATTTCAATAATTTGCTTTATCAAATCACTATTAACATTCTGGTGGGTTTTTCAAAAAAAAAAAAAAAATGTGCACTTTAGTTACAGTTTTTTTTTGTGATTATGTTGTGTTGGTCATCTTGAACTTATGTTACCATGTAGCAGCGTGTTTGCAGCATCATGCAAAAGTTCTCAATTATAGACAGAACAATTCGCATTCAGCCATGATTAATTTATTTCATAGGCAAAAGTGCCTCAACAATAAGAATTATTTTTTTAGCTGGTGTACAAACACAATGGCAGGACATCAAATGAAAGAAAAATGATGATTAGAAAAAAAATACCAGCAGTAAATCACAGAAAAAGAGAGAGAAAGAAGGACAGAGAGAAAAAGTGTTTTTAGGCATGCAGTACTGCAGCAGGAAGCAGGTTGAGACAGATATGGGATGTATAAATCAAACCTCTTATGCCTTACCTTTCTCTCCATCTGCTGGAGTGAGGGAGAAGAAAGAAAAGCACATAAAGAAAGAGAGAGAGAGAACAGCAATTTAACGATGAAGTTCCTATAATAACATTCAGTATTCAAAGGCTGAAGTTCACTCACGCACACACACGCGCACACACAAACTGCAGTGTGAAGCAGTGGGGTGTTTGCTGTAGAGCAGGGACACAGGATCAGCTCTGTGTTATCAAAAACTGTCGCAAGGTGAGAAAGAGCTCTTCGCAACAAATCTCATCTAACATCTAAACCCTGCAATCTGATCTAATCTAAATCTAATCAGAGCAGAGGGATCTCCATCAGAGCTCTCATGGAGGCCTGTGCCGCTGATGAACTTCTCACTGACTCTCACTCACTGATATATATATAAACCCGCAGGTAAGTCTGTCTTGATTTCTAGGTCACTTCGAAGTGTTAATAATCCCAAAGAAAATTAAACTTCTTCATCTTCCCACTCATTTTCATTTTGTTATAGGAAAGGTAACATTACCACATGATTTTATTAAACTACACTTTTCTATAGAAGACTGGTGTTTACTATCTGCTTGGGTCTTAGAGGTCTTTGCAAGGGCATTTTTAAATGGCTGCTAAGGTATTCTGATTTGCTTTTGTTTTTGTATGTTTCTATGTTTTCTAGATGGTTGCATCTATGATATTTTGGTCTTTAAATATTGTTTCGTTCCATCCTTCAATGTAAGTCTACAGAATTTGAATGCGTTGCTCATCCAAAATCATAAAATATGTAATAGAACAACACTTTGGAATAATAAGTGTGTGATTTCTTGTCCGTTGAGAGCACTGCAGCAAAGTGTAATATTTTTGAAAAATCCTTAACCATAAGCAAACACCACTAGTTTGACATTTCATCCCCTTACTAGGGATTTTATAATAAACTAAAACAGAAAAAACGCAAAAGCTACTAAAATATTAAATAAATTCAAATGAAAAAATATTTAAAAAATGACTGAAATATCTGTAATATTATCTGCATGAAACTAAAATAACACCGCCTCTTACACATACACCAAAATGACTAATTATCCACTGAGATTTGAATGGACGGTGGCCATTAGATATCAGCATGAAGCCTAAATGTGTTGCAAAAATAAACCCAAAACAGATATCTGGCTATTGGTTAGCATTATCTAATAGCCTACATAGTTTATGAGGCCTAAGTGATATCATTTTATTTATTTTTATTTATTTATTTTTTTTGTTCACAATAAGACAAATAACATGCATTAAGAAAATAAACAGGGTCAGTTTTGATTTTACATTTACGTTTAGAGTGGCACATGACACACTTGAGCGTGTATAACACGGTTTAAAAGCAACACAACCAGTGTTTAATCAAGTCCTACAGTTGCAGCCATGAAGACGGACTTTACTGCTCCAAAAACACCCATAGCCCTCGACAGAATCAGTCCAACCCTCTGGCAGAATAAATCTGACCTCTGCACTGTTCCCGTCCAGCACACAGACACATTCAAGTCTGCGAGCCAATAGAGGCCCTTGCGTGGGTGAGAAGCATTGTGGGTAATCAGTCAAGGAGACATTACAGCTCCAAATTTTCTATGGAAAGAAATGCAGCCACCATCAATGACCTTCAGCACACATACAGAGCAGCTGCATTCACAGACCAGTAGGTAAACACAGTGAACGCGTATCCAATGAGCAATTAAAGAACAGGGAGGCGCTGCCACCGATGTGCGCACAGGGATTTTCCTTCTCATTCAACGCATCATAGAGGGCATATGGCAGCCCTCCGATGCTCAGTCACACAGGCTGTCAGGATTATTTCCATCACATCACACTCATTCAGTCTCCTGCAGGTCATATAATCACATTACACTGCTAACAAAGGCCCCTGAGTCACAT
Source organism: Cyprinus carpio (assembly GCF_018340385.1). Taxonomy (NCBI): domain Eukaryota; kingdom Metazoa; phylum Chordata; class Actinopteri; order Cypriniformes; family Cyprinidae; genus Cyprinus; species Cyprinus carpio. The sequence continues at coordinate 10,395,798 of NC_056575.1, forward strand.
GACCAATATGCTCACTATTATCCAGCTAATGAAGAACAGGGAGTGGGATGGGAGGCTGAGAAATGAAAGTGAAACTACAAACATTGAGAACAAGAGACAGGGAGGATGGGAGGGTGGACAATGAGAGTGATTTATCATACAAGATGTCACACCTCTCGTGACGTTTCTGGATGGAGAGAGAGAGAGAGGCCCACAACAAACTGCAATCCTGCTGTTCTACAAAGAACAAACTGCTTCCCCATCAGAAGAGAAATGAGCTCAAACAGAAACGATCACTGCTTTTTCTTTCCCCCTCAGGCCCAATATAGTTAGTGCTATAGTCAGCTCTTTCAATTCCAGTCTGTTTGCGAATAATGCATCACATTGAGACTAATACTCAAAGCAATCTGTGTTGAAATAAGCCACTCAATCTGTTTAGACCAAACTGAAATGATAACTATAAATAAGCAAATCTCAGACACTTGTCCATTTTTTTTTTTTTTTTTTTTTTTTTTTTGCTAAACCTGCTATTGGCAGGTTAATCGAAAAAAAAAATTTAAATTAAATAAATGTGTATATGTATATGTATATGTATATGTCAAACAAATAATTTGTATTCTGATTTGTTGGCACATGGCATTCTAGATAAGAAAAAAAACTTTGATCTTTGGGCATCCCCAATTTGTAGTCTTTTGAAGACGCTTTTACTAGGTCTACATGGCTTTTATTGTCTTGAATTTTAGTGATTAGATTTTACCCATCTACAGGTGCTGGTCATATAATTAGAATATCATCAAAAAGTTTATTTATTTCACTAATTCCGTTCAAAAAGTGAAACTTGTATATTATATTTATTCATTACACACAGAATGATATATTTCAAATGTTTATTTCTTTTAATTTTGATGTTTATAACTGACAACTAAGGAAAATCCTAAATTCAGTATCTCAGAAAATTAGAATATTGTGAAAAGGTTCAATATTGAAGACACCTGGTGCCACACTCTAATCAGTTAATAAACTCAAAACACCTACAAAGCCTTTAAATGGTCTCTCAGTCTATTTCTGTAGGCTACACAATCATGGGGAAGACTGCTGACTTGACAGTTGTCCAAAAGACGACCATTGACACCTTGCACAAGGAGGGCAAGACACAAAAGGTCATTGCAAAAGAGGCTGGCTGTTCACAAGAGCTCTGTGTCCAAGCACATTAATAGAGAGGCGAAGGGAAGGAAAAGATGTGATAGAAAAAAGTGTACAAGCAATAGGGATAACCGCACCCTTGAGAGGATTGTGAAACAAAAACCAATCCAAAAATGTGGGGGAGATTCACAAAGAGTGGACTGCAGCTGGAGTCAGTGCTTCAAGAACCACTACACAAAGACGTATGCAAGACATGGGTTTCAGCTGTCGCATTCCTTGTGTCAAGCCACTCTTGAACAACAGGAACAGCGTCAGAAGCATCTCGCTTCAAAAAGGACTGGACTGCTGCTGAGTAGTCCAAAGTTATGTGCTCTGATGAAAGTAAATTTTGCATTTCCTTTGGATATCAGGGTCCCAGAGTCTGGAGTGCCAAAAGCTTCCAGTACCTGGTTTAAGGACCATGGTATCCCTGTTCTTAATTGGCCAGCAAACTCGCCTGACCTTAACCCCATAGAAAATCTATGGAGTATTGGGAAGAGGAAGATGCAATATGCCAGACCCAACAATGCAGAAGAGCTGAAGGCCACTATCAGAGCAACCTGGGCTCTCATAGCACCTGAGCAGTGCCACAGACTGATCGACTCCATGCCACACCGCATTACTAAATCAATCAAAACAAAACCAAACCAAAATAAAATCTAAAGCTGAAACATGCTCATACTTTTATTTTTATACTTTTCAGTTGGCCAAGATTTCTAAAAATCCTCCTTGTATAGGTCTTAAGTAATATTCTAATTTTCTGAGATACTGAATTTTAGGATTTTCCTTAGTTGTCAGTTATAATCATCAAAATTAAAGAAAATAAACATTTGAAATATATCAGTATTTGTGTAATGAATGAATATAATATACAAGTTTCACTTTTTGAATGGAATTAGTGAAATAAATCAACTTTTTGATGATATTCTAATTATATGACCAGCACCTGTATTATGTTAAGAATTATATTTCTGAAAAGTTACTGGCCTTATTAGCTACATCATGTATTTACATCACATTTGGCGGTTGATGATGTTCATTCTGGGGCCAAGTTTCCAACATTAGTATATGCAGAGTGGCAGGTGCTACACACAGCAAAAAGTCTGGCATTATTTCCTATAATTTTTAAAGATTTTCTGGCATCTAGAAATAGAAGTATCTGAATAATACTCCAAATTAAACCTCATCACTTCACTGTCTGAATAAAAAAAATATAGACACTGTTGATGGGTGAATGTGGGAAGTTGTGCTCTATGTACTCATCTGACTTGTGTCAGTAGCTCAACATGAGTTGAGTTTGCAGCTTTTTTTTCTGAGTGAAAAAAGTTTAGAGTTCTGAAAGTTGACATGATTTCAGTATACAACGAACCATGTTACTTCAAAAGGTCAATGAAAATTTGATTTCTCATTTTACGACCCGTTAAAAACACTGCTATCCCTGAGACAACATTTGTGCTGTTTTGTCGCCCACTCACACCCATTATAACAAAAACTTTAATGGCATGACTCAATTCGGGTTATTTTCAGTGCTTCAACAAAAATACAATAACTATAAATGTAATTCCTATTCATTTATACACATAAATGGGCAAGCCAGACACCCAGTGTGCCAAAGATAGGCATTAAGTTGACTATAATCTAAACTATTTTTTTAAAGACACACCCAGCACTATCAACAAAGGTATCTTTTGTAAAATGAGCAATAAAAACAGATGCCCAGTGACATTTATCATTCCGGATATGCGTAGTGAGAATTCAGCATGGCCCAAAGCAACAGATGGACTGCATTTCTTCTAGCTCTCTCCAAAAAAAAAAAAAACTTTGATATAATATGTCAAAAAACTTTGTTTTATGACTTCAGCATCAGCACAGGAGACCCTGTGGTCAAATTAAACGAGTCGTTTAGAAGGAAGAGTGTCTTTCTGAATATCAATTAGCTGCAGCTGAATAATTAAGAAGAGCAATGTTTTTAATTAGCCGAGTGCTACAGAGTTTGAGCTAGTGTAAAATGTACTGACATAACAGGTAAAAGCATGCACTGCATCAGGGAGATATTTTAAAAATGCCTCATTCTTCCTATTTCAATCCTTCTTCATCCATTTCTGTTCCTCACGTCACCTGTTTTGTCATCTGCTCTCCTTCGCAAAGTACAGTGACGTTTCAGCAGCACAAGTTGGGTCAGGAAGGATCATGCCATGCCTCTTCTCGACCTGAGGTGAACCCTTCTTAATGAAACAGAAAAAACGCTCACAAACATTGCTTGCAGAGACCCACGCATATGATAACAAATCAAAGCTCTTTGTTAAAAACGTTGTCTCCTTCCCCACGACCTTCGATGGCCAAACCGAACAAGGTCAGAGTTAATCAGGCCCCGGCATCCATCACTAGGAACAGAGTTGCCAGAACAAACACAGGAGTTCACCCGTCCAGCAGGCACAGGTCAAAGGTCAAATGTCGGGCCACAGCCAGCCTGTTCTGATCTAATTGGCACTGAGAAGAACGGGAATAAAAGTGATAATGAGAGAGCGTAAAAGTGTACAGTACGTTAGAAGAAAAACATGTCTGATTGTGTGAGCAGAGTTTGATTTTAGGAGATTCCAAAAATCTTATATCCCATCAATATCCCGTTTCAGGAAGCTCAATGCAGATAAAACATCAATGTTCCTTTAACAAGGTCGATTTTTGCATGACGATGTGCAAATAAGGTAGCCCTTGAAGATTTCACACAGTTTCAAGCAAAACATTTTTCTCTACGGGACGCTCCTTTGCCCCCCTGAGATCATATCCTGCTAAAAGGTGTCTGGGAAGCTGGTGTATTACCCAGCAGTCTGTGCTGCTTTGACAGGAAGGGTCAGTGGGTAATTGAGAGGGATGCTGAACTGAGGTCAGAGGTCATTCTTGCGTAGGCAGAAGGAGTTGACGGCCCCCTGTGTAGGACTGGACATGTCCTCTACTGAGATATGGGGGGGGATGAACTGTCCTGGCAGAGTCCAGGCCTCATTTTCTGTGAGCAAAGATCAAATTAGCGGTGAACCAGAAGGCCTGTCCCTTACCATTAAAGGGACCAGATACAAAGATTTCCCAATCAGACTTGGTGCCCTACATCCAGACCCCCACTCTACGAATGTCTGGTACTCTGACACCACGATCGATCCAGTGCCCTAAAACACACAAGCATGTACATGCTCCTCTACAAAATTAGTGTCTGCTCTGGGAATATTGTCATAATTGACTGAATAATAAAAAAAAAAAATAGCAGCTATGTTATGTCATTTAAATATTGTGTGTTCTAATCTGAAATACTGTTCATTTATATCTGTTTCTTGTTTAACGGGACAAGTCCCAAAGTCATCAAAAAAATGTATATATATAATATATATATATATATGTGTGTGGTGTGTGTGTGTGTGTGTGTAAAAAAAAAATAGCAGCTATGTTAACACCACAATTTCCCTCCCCCCAAAAAAAAAAAAAAAAAAAAATAGCAGCTATGTTAACACCACAGTGTCCTTCCCCGCAAAGACACATCCAGGCCCAATTTCTTATGTAGAAATTAATTGTATAATAAATACATATGTTTTTTTTTTTTAAATAAATAACCTTCATCATGCAACAACAACCACAAAAAAAATAATGAGACACCTCTATATAAAACACAATACAATATAAGGCATTCCAATTTTTGGTTAAAAAAGTACTATATATAAAAAATAGGTATTATAAAAAGTATTTATAATTTATTATTAATTAACTATTTTGATAAATTATAATATATATTTTATAAACGCCTAAAAAATCCTTAAATTAATGTTATTATTATAAGTATTTTTATAAAAATGATCTGTGTATAAATTAAACAATGTTAGAAATTATTTAAACAGTATATAGTTTAAATTAATTTAATAACATACTTACTATTCAAATCATTAAAAAATAGTTATAATAATAAATTATATTAATAAATGTACACTTTTAAATGGCCCTTTTTTGCTGTTCAGACTAATTAAAATGTAATGTGAACAAACAAAATGGTGAATGAGAGCACAGAATTTGGCACTTTCACTAGCGGTGTGAGCATAGCCAAATCTGTCCATATGCTAAATGGCTGTACATGTCATTGAGGTTTAGAGCCCATGCTGTGTGTGCCAGGCTAGCTGTCAGTCCACGGGTCAAGCTCAGACCAACCTGATCACACAGTTTGATTAATTGACTGATCAGCAGCCCGAGGTATTAACTGATGGCTAAAGCTCTTTTCAGCTTGTGTTATCTCTGCTGAGGCCTTATGGGGAAAACCATGGGGAAATCAAATCATCAGTCACGTTCATGAAGAGCAGTCTCTAAGGAGGGCTAAGCCATCTATTACCACCGAGAGAGAAGAGCCGAATAAAGAGGAGAGAGACACCCCTGCAGACAGAGAGGAGCAGAGGTAGACAATAGAGCGGAGATCCAGGACAAAACAAAAGAGTGTTCCTCTCTCTAATATCCAACTAGAGGACACACGAAGGGACCTAAAGGCTGAACAATTGCCTTTGAAATAAAGGTCTCCCTCAAGGGAACGAGGGAACAAATAAGAGGGGAGAGAGAAAGGGAGAGACACAAAGACCGAGAGAGAGGGTCAAGGTAAACCCGAGATACATAATTGAGAGAAAAAGAAAGAGAAGTGTGGCTGCCCTTCAGACATGCAGTTGACTTTGGGTTTCATGCTGATGGTGACCGCATGACTTCTGTGTGTATGACCCCAGTCAGGCGGTACTGTAACGAGATGGAGCGGTTTACATATTCAGGTCCGCTGGGGCATTCTGGGTAAAAGAGAACTGCCCTTGGTATCTCCCAGTCAACTTTACTTCCATGGCAGTTAAGGTGAGCCTTGTTTGACCATTTCTATCTACTATATCTGGTCTTGTTTCCTTTATCACTTGTGATGATCAGAGAAACAATCAGAGAAACAAAAATGTGTAAAAATTCAAATTAGTTGAGTTGACTTCACTCAAAACAACCTAGCAACTGCACATTTTCACACACACACAAAAAGTGGGACTGAGAATTTAGATTTTGCAAAAACAACAAACCAACTCACCCTTTGTGGCAGGACAGTAACTCCCACATGGCCACTCTCTCTGTGCTCACATTTGGGCATCTTCACAATTAAAGGCAGATAAACAGTAGGGCTGTGCTATCACTACACTCTCTGCAATTATCAGTGTGCCTTAATTCACTGTGGAAAGTGTTGTCTTCATTTGCAAAAAACAAAAATATATATTTTTTTTACTATTTTGTCAATGTAGACAACATGGAAACAAAATTAAACTGAGGCAGCTGGTAGCAGCAAGTCCACAAGGAATGCATCAAGGGTGAATAAAGCCAATGTCAATATGGGCATTAGTGGAAATCTAATTATGGCATTTGTCCATCTAGAGTAACCTCATGAACTGGTCCATTCACATCCGAGTACAGCCCTTTTCACCCAAAGACACGTTCAATCATGTTCCCTATGTAAATTTAGGAAGGGATAATGTACAGTCGGCCGGCCGTTATCGTAAAACAAACCCAGACGGCGGAACAAGGGTCTTAAATCACCCTGAAAGGGTTTATTTTGCCATAATGACCGTCTGACTGTCCATTATCCTGTTTATTAAATGTCTACTTACCAAATAAATGAATAAATAAATAGACTTGAAACATTGATTTGAGCTAAATTATTTAATTATGTGAGAAAAAGAGACTGCAGAACAGAAAATAAGAAAGAACTATTTAAATGAACAAAAATAAAGTTTTTTTTTTTATTATTATTATATATGTGGAGGATTCCAAAACTGACCAATCAGAATGAACTTTTTCAGAAATATGTACACTAAATTAACTATTACAGATACTGATGCAGTCTACATTTTTATGCTTTTTCCCCCTCCAATTTAGTGTCCTTCACCTCAGTACCAAGTCAAAATACACCTTTTTTCATTGCACTGCTCACAACGCTTCCGGCAAACTTTAATTGCAAATCTATGCTCATAATGAAGTGTGATTAGGGCGGCGGATAAGGAAAGCCCAGATCATAACAGGAATATTCCACTTATTTTAGTCTTTCTGGAGCTCTGCCACCTTTGCCAAGTAGGTGATTTTTATTTTTCTCATTTTATATAACTGGGTAAAGTCAGTTTCATAATTTAAAATGAGGTCTAAACATAGCAGTGTTTTCAAAAACCTTCTCTCTCTTGAGGCACGGCTATATGCAGAATCCCTCCTGTTGCCTTTTGGGCTATAAATTGACTTCACAAGCTGCTCTGTCACAAAGCAGCTTTCCTGACACCTGCTGCCATGCATCAATCCAACTCTGGCCGAAGCTTGTGGAAACGGGTGGCCGGCTGAGCCAATTAGCTGCCGGGGTGAGCGCCGGGCACCGATGCCAACCGCGGACCCAGCCAATTAGGGCCAGTTTCAGCACACTGGTGCTGCATGTGGGCAGCAAAGGCTACAGAACTCAGTGAACAAGGGGGAATCAGCAGGGAGCCCAAGCCGAGAAGGAGACGAGGGAAAACAGACACACACGAAACACACACACACAAAGCGGGATTGTACGTTACACACCTAATTTACTGAAACTGAAACTAGCCATCCAAACACCCATATATTCACATGCTCAACATACATGGGTAGTCTTAGATTACCAAAATACAATTGGCACAACATCATTTTGCAGTCACAAACTGCATCCATTGTTGGCACACAGACCCTAGTTTGCATGCACTGCCATTACAAAATTATTTGATATAACAGTGTTGGGGGAAACATGTTACAAGTTACATGCTGCACAATAAGACAGCTTGTTCCAAGTAAAAGAGTTGAATAAATAAATATACTATTTCATTTTTTTTACAGAAACATTTAAATGAAAACTCAAAATAAAGCAGGTAAATGGTACTATTTTAAATAATAAAATTAAATATAATTAAATCAGCTGTTTAGTTAAACAAAACAATAAAATGTATATTTTTTAAATAATTTAACTGTTTATTATTTTAATTAAATAAATAAATAAATAGCACTGTCAATGTAAAAAAACAACAACCAATGCTTCCAACCCCAAAATGTTTCACAAAATAACTTTTATTTACATAATTTCTTACATTACTCTTAAATTACATAGTCTTAATTATTGGTATTTTTTAAGAATCAGAGACTGTTTGAAGACATTTACGAGTGTAGTTTGTCCATAGCAGTGAATCTGCCCACTATTTGCATGAACAAAAGTGTATCCCAAGTTCTTTGGTTTTGCAGCATGTTTTCACATTTTAATTCATCCCCACAGTGGTTATGAGATGTTGAGATCAACTCAGGACAACTGGACTAGACTCTACACTCAGGACAACTTAACTAGACTCTTACGGCACCAAAAAGGCTGCAAACAGTCAGTGATGCTCAAGAAGGCAAAACAAGATAATGAACCAAGGTTATATAAACTTTTGAACAGGATAGTGTAAATCAAGTTCTTTTGAATATATGTAAACATCAGTTATCTATTAAACAGGCTGAAAATCGTACAGCACAACTGCATAAGAAATCATGAATACTAACACATCTCTATTCATACTGCAGGTCACACATACAAAAAACATCCTGTTTATCACACTTAAGACTAAAGACAAAGAAAACTCATTTCTCAGACCTCTTGAGCAAGGTAAAGAGGGTAAAAAGCTTTTTTTTTTCGTTCCCAAGTAGCGCCTACTAGTACGTCCAATTCAAAAACCAGCAAGTCTCCTTTAATACCTGGGAAATTAAATTGTGGGGTATTTTCAGTCGGGGCCAGTCAGCAGTATCTAAAATGTAACAGCGTTTGAAGCACACAGATTTGCTAGGAGGACGCTTGCAATGGCTGGCACTACTTGAAGACTTGCAGAAAAGAAGAGTAAAAGAGAGAGAGAGGAGAGAGAGAGCTTCGGGAGGGGGACATTTATACTCTTGAAATACAAGCTTAACTGAAGTGGCGTCTGCAGACCATCCAACCATCAAATAAAAACATCTGCGGACTCTAATAGGTAGAGCTGATTGTAGAAGCAGAAAACTCGATTTGAGATCAGAGGGGAAAAAAAAGTTCAGCCACAGTTCAACTATCAACTGATACACTGTTTCATTAAAAGTGCAGTTACATTGGGTATAGAAAAGTAAATATAATCACATTTTAAATATAATCACAATTTTTTTGTTGTATTATTGTAATCAGATAATTACAAAACACTTTCGGGCGACTGCAAAACCAACAATCCCTGCTGATTTGCAGGGTGAGGAAATGTCAGGCATTTAATGCTTTCTCAGGCGCACATTTCAGGAGCATTTGCAAGACTGTCTGTTGTTTTGTCTCAACAAATCACGTCGCCAGCCATCGAATAAGTTGCATCGGTCACTGGGTTGGAGATTGATGACTCTGCGTTTGATTGAAATGTTCGCCCCAGGGTTTGCCAGTGTCTGAATGAAATGATATGCGTTGTGATTGATTGGCTGTCCTGAAAGATCGCTAGAGGGCCAGAGTCAGTGAAACCCAAACACTAGCAGACTTGACGAGTTTATTAATGTCTAGAATCGCTGACAGCATGTATGGTCGAAGAGGTACACGAGAACTTCTCATCACAGTGCAGAAATCATGAAATGTCAATGCAATGCATCTAAAATGAGCAAGTTCAATATACTCAACAGGTCTATTGGGAAAATGACACTCTAGTTGGAATTTGTGGCAGAATGTCAGAGGAAATACAAGCGATTATAAGTGTCAAATAACATCCATTCTTGTGTCCACCAAACAAGCTGACGAACAAAAATCCAGAACCGCAAAACAAGACGGCTTACCACATAACTGTACATTGCAAGCCCTTTCAAAACTAGCAAAACTCATGGTCTTATGGGTGTAGAAAACTTTTTTTTTTGCTACTAAGCTGGTGGACTTGGAGGAAAATGATTTATGGTTTCAGGTAGAGTCAGTGCTCTGTTCAAGAAGAAGGACAGCCATCGGAACAGCAACCTCAGAGCTCTTGACTTGGGTGAGATAATTGGAGAGGCTAATTTGGGCATGCGAAGACTGTTCCCAGAGAATGCAGCTGGCTCTAGCACTCAGCACTGCTATTGTACATGACAAACAGTGTCTGAAGACTGAAAAGAATTCTGATGAAAGTGGGGTCGATATCTCCTTGAATGAGGAGAGGATAAATAAAATGCTCATAGAGCAGCACTGGTCATCTTAATAGTTCACGACCTTGGAAATATAAGCTGTGTTTCTCAGCAATTAGGCTCCAGTCATCTCAGAGAAGCAAGTCCTGGAAATGTGGTTTTCATTTGGTTTACAAAATCGATTTTAAGAACTCTGTGTTGAATATTCATAATATAACTGAAACAATTCTGTTGACGACAAAATTATGCAACTTTGTGATGATTGCATGCACAATTAAGTTTCCAATAGCATCATTACATTTGTTGCATCCCCCACTTCAGTAAATTATTTTTTATAAATTATAAATGAATTGCAATAAATTAATAATTCAACAAAGAACACATAAATTCAACAGCATCTTCACTCAAATATATTATATATATTATTATATATTATTATATATAAAAAAAAGAAAAAAAACAATATAATTTACAAACTTCATTTGCATCTTCACTCAAAAATGTTCACTGAAGTCCATCCATAGCAGTTTTTATAATAATAATAAAAAAAGTTAAAATATACGTTACTGTACAAAAGTTTGGGATCACTGAGATTTTTTTTTTTTTTTGTAATAAATAAATACTTTTATTCAGCAAGGACACATTAATTTAACCAAAAGGGACAATAAATACATTTTATAATGTTACAAAAATGTTACAAAAAAATATCTATTTCAAATAATTGCTGTTTTTTAAACCTTCTAATTGTTTCCACAACAATATTATGTAGCACAGTTATTTTAAATTAAAAACAGTTATATTGTGAAATTTTATGACACTGTACTATCAAAAACATTACAAAAATTCCTAATGACCCCAAACTTTAGAATGGTAGTCTATACGTAAATTATTTAATTATATAAAAACATAATCAAAATACTGTATTTCAATGCAAACAGCTAATAAAGACATACATACATAATAAAGACAATTTGTTTTCTTCTTCTAAATACAAGTTACTATTAAGATCCAAAAGCAAACCATCAAGATGTTTAGGGCCCATCAGAGATCTAAAGACAAAGTCGAGGAGATCCTGCTGTCCAAATGACCTGCCTTTGCTTAGCCCGCTCGAACCCAAGAGAGAACACGACTAATACTGTAAGAACCCACTGGCCCGTGTAAATGTCCCATGAGTGAGCGGGTACACCGCCTGGCTAATGCATTTATAAAGCAAACTGCAGAAACCCTGAAGTGCGGCATTGCGGCTCTTACACGCAGTAAGAGCGCATTTTGAAAGCCTGATTGATGTTTAATGATTGAACGCCTTGCAGTCAGGCAGAAATGTGCTCAGAGGAAGGAGCTAGGACAAAGGACTTAACAAATCATCTTTGAAAGGTCCATCCATTCAAGTGTGCTGAGAGCAGCAGAACCATGTACTAACCTAGCAAGGACTTTCAAACACTTATTGATGTTTTGTAGGCAATTTAAACTCATTTCAATTTCCAATTACTAACAGGTTGAACATTAATTTGTGATAAAAGAATAACTTATTGATTAACTCACTATATCTTGTGCGCGTGTCATGTTTATTAAAAATATTCTCACTTTGGCGATGAGTTAATCAATTTTTAATTCAGCAATGAGGTCATTTACATGCATAAATGATTGGCCTACACATGCTGCTAAGCAAAAATACATTTAGCCATAGCTTAAAATCAAAAATTGCTGGATGTGAAAAACAACAAGTGGGAAGGTCTCTAGAAAGTCCCATTTGTAGTTGAAAATCAGGAGATTACAATGAAAATGTGGCAGGTCAGTCTCCAGCCTTTCACAAGGAAAACAAATCATTTCAAGGAGAAAAAAGAAATAAAAAGAAAAGAGTTTTATGATAGCACTGTCAGAAGAACAGATGATTACATGAGAAAAAGCGGCATCAATCTGGCGATAACCCTTCAAATTCTATTAAAGAAACTCCGCTCAAAGAATAACTCCAAATTGAGAGGAATGAAATGTGTGATGATGTCTGTGAGTGAAAATTTTCCGTTAAGAGAAAAAGCCAAGAACCTGTCCAACTAATTTTCCTGTGTGTGTGTGTGTGTGTGTGTGTGTGTGTGTGTGTGTGTGTGTGTGTGTGTGTTTATTTCATACTGAAAGGAAAAGACACATCTCAAGGAATGTCTAGTTCTCCTCATTGATATTATTTATTTACACCTCAATGCTTGCAGAGCAGTGAAAAGTGCAAAACATGAGAGACTTATAACTCAAATAATTATAACTCAATTAAAGCGTCAAAGGATACGTTCAACATCTACTGACCTGAACTGTTAACATGGGCAACATTTTACAGTTTTACAGATCCTAAGAAGACTTGCATAGCCAGACCTCTGTCTGAACTTCCACTATTCAGCTTACTATACATTGTAAATGTACAGTATGAAAAATGGGTATTAATTTTAAGATTTGCCCAACTTTACTTTTAATGTTATTAAATAGTGTTTTTGAAGAACTCAGATGTAAAAAAGGCATGAAAATTAAAATGCATGTGCACAATGAAATATGTAATCCATATGTAATGGATAGATAGAAAGATAGATAGATAGATAGATAGATAGATAGATAGATAGATAGATAGATAGATAGATAGATAGATAGATAGATAGATAGATAGACAGACAGATAGATAGATAGATAGATATGAATTATGCTGATATTTTAACAGACGTAACTAAGAAAACTAAACAGAATTTACAGTTCTACTTCTGTATATCTAACTGAAGTGTATTAAACAAAACTGCCTACAAAAGCAACCACAATTAGCTGAAGGACACAGCAGAAAGAGCTCTGACTCTTGATAAACCCATAATATTGAGTAACACTCATAAACCAGCAATTTGTTACTGAAGCATGCTTCATTATTGGTCTGAGTCAGAACTGCTGGTGATTTTGTGTGTGTTATACTGTATTGCAATGGGTAGGGATTGAATTAGAATGGATTGCTTCTTCGGGCTGCTGGGATCCATATTTGTGTTTGTTTCCGCTATAGCTGGTCTGTTTAAAATCTAGATATGGTCTAAAATCTTTCAAAGAGCAAATGTTGAAATAAGACCACCACTAACTAATCATGAAAAAACATTCCTGCACACAAAGCACCCCAAGCCGCCCCCCTCCTCCTTACATTGTTTTGACCCACTGTTCCCAATGATGCTTTCCCATTTCTCTCTCTCACTCACACACACACACACACCTTCCTTCGAGCTGTGAATTACAGCACATCTCACCCTCATCCCAAAAATGATTCATTTTTCTATTCCAGCGATGACTGTGTGAAATGAGCTATGTAATCAATACCATACGTTTGTAAACACCTCCAGTTCTCTGGGGAACCTCTTTTTTTACTTCATGCTCAAATAATCTGTGCCCTGTCAAAACCAATGGAGGGGTCCCTCGTCTTACAATGTGATTACAAGGGCAATTTAGCCGCCTGCAAATAAAACTGCCTCACACTGAGATGTGTTTACACTGGTATTCCTTTTGGATTAGCACAGAATTGAAAGAAGATGTAAAGTTTATCAGTAAAGGTGTTGATGTATTTTTTTAAGTGCATGTGCAACACTCTGTTGTCCTTATGTAGTCATTTTTTATGTGTGTGAGTTTGTTGATGTCTTGATTGGTGTGAAGGAGATAAATAAGTAGAATGTGGCCCAAATGTGATCACCGTCAGTCATGCTCATCCAATCAGTTCTCACAATCTCTCATTAGTCCTTACAGCCAGCCAATCAGACGCTGGCACTTCACCCTGATCCACTCACAACCCTGCCCAGAAAAAAAAAACAACATTAAAAAAAGCAATTAAAAAAATAATTTAATTCTTCCATAAAAAAAATGGGCTTATGGGTTATGATTTGAAATAAGACAAAACAAGCTTTAAAATAAGCAGTTATAACATTATATTATTGTTTCCTCAATAACTGTCATTCTTTTTTATGAACCAGCATTATCATTACCATATGGAAAGCCTGGACATATAAGGGAAGTTATACTTATGGAAAAGTCATGGAAATGAATAAAATCTTTAAAAAATGTATAGGAATTTTTATAATTAATATTATGTCATGCTCCAAAACATTTTCAGGGTAGAAATTTCTGAAAAAGTGCTTTTTCTGAGTGATCAATCAATCAATAAAACAAGATCAACTTGAAAAGTCCTTTATATTATAATAGTATCAGAAATATCTTGGGATGGAACTTCTGAAATAATTGATTATTTGGAATATTTATAATCACTTTATTTTATTATAATATTATAATAGTATCAGGAATATCTTGGGAGGCCTTAAAAATCATGTCATCCATGCTGTATTGATGTGATGTAACTTTCTAAAGGCTGCTATATTTTGAATGCAGTGTTAAATAAAGCAAACATGCTCAAAAAACACATCAGTCTCAGTGCCAGGATGAGAATTAGTGCCAAGCTAAATCTACATTAAATGACTTCCTGTGAGGCAACATTATTTAAAGAGCAGAGGTCTATCCTCAAAGGAAAATGACTCCAAAGCTTTGTTCAGACAGGAGGCAAAAATGTGATTTTTTTGGCATAACTGACTCAAATTTGTTAAGTCTTTCTGGACTGAACAGCAAAAAAAAAAAAAAACTACATGAAACTGTCTTCCTGTAGCACAAACAGTATAGCATAGTGGTAGCAAGGTCATGGGCTTGATTCCAAGGAAATGCCTAAATAAATAAAAAAATCATAGCTAATATATAGCTTGAGTTCAGTGCAAGTCACTTTGGATAAAATAAATGTACATAAAATGCAGTCATTCCAAGTATTTTTTTTTTTAATCATTCATAGAGCTTTCCGTTCTTTCTTTCCACTATGACAGTTACTCTCTTATGTGTCTTGGCACTTAAGTCATCATTACAGCAACCAATGTAGATGGACCGGATACTGACATCACTGTCTGAACAAAGAGATCAGATTTCATCACATGTGGTACGGTCCTAAAGATGTGGAAATCTGATTTGTGTGCAATGTGAACAAAGCCTAAGTGCTTAGCTGTTTACAACACAGACAGAGTGATGCAGTTCTGTGTTTGGGAATTTACTCACATATATCTGAGCTTGCAGTCTTTCATCCTCGGCGGTGATTCTTTCTCTCAGTATGGCTTTCTGGATGCTCTGCTCTTTCTCTAATGCAAGGATCCTGCTCACCTCATCCTTAACCTGGGCTTGAGCTTCTGCCTGGGCCTGAACATGAGCTTGGGACTTTTCCTTTTCCAGCCTAAATGTAAAGCAGCACATAATACAGAAAACTTCAGATCTTTGGTCATCATTACCGCTATTCAAAAGGCTTCTATTTAAAATGAAACAATTTGTTTTGAACATATAAAACATATTAGGAATATTCATTTATTGTTAAAAGGATATTCCACCACAAAATAAAATGTTTGTCATTAATCACTTACACCCATGTCGTTCCAAACCCGCTAAAAGCTTTGTTCCTCTTCGGAACACAATTTAAGATATTTTGGATGAAAACCCTGTGACTGTCCCATAGACTGCCAAGTAAATAACAGTGTCAAGGTCAATAAAAAGTCCTTAATCACTGTATGCTGTGTATACTCTTCTGTATCATCCGCGCCACAAGGATGCACTGTTTCTACGTGTATTTAGCTTTGCTTTGAAAGAAAACAGCGCCTTCTTGTGGTGTGGATGATACAGAAGAGCATAGGGTGATATGGAGAGACACAGAGGAGACTGCTGACAAAGGAATTGTTGAATAAAGTCATTATTTTTGTTTTCTTCGCTTACAAAAATTATTCTCGTTGTTTCATATAACCCAGGATGCATGTCTGATGGCAGATGGAGTATTCTGATGATGACTTTCATACCTTTTATTGACCTTGACACTGTTATTTACTTGGCAGTCTATGGGACATTCACAGGCCTCCCGGTTTTCATCCAAAATATCATAAATTGTGTTCCCGAAGACAAACGGAGCTTTTACGGGTTTGGAACAACATAGGAGTAAGTGATTAATGACAAAATTTTCATTTTGGGAAGGAGTATCCCTTTAATGTTATTATTCTTGTTATTGTTATTTCATTTCAAGCAGAGAAACTATTCTTCCAGAAACAAAGATGGCTGAATGAAGGCTGAATGAAGGCTGAATTGTCAAAATGTCCAAAATTGTGTATTAATTCAAACACGGATAATTATATCCTAACTAAAACAAAAAAAGTATCATTAATCATCGGATCATTAAACTCGTAGTGTAAATGCAGCCTAATAGACCTGCCACTGTCTATTTTGTTGCTTACAATAAATTATAAAATAAAATTATACAACAATATTTACAACAAAAATAAAGAAACCGCACTAAATGCTCTTGGCTGGATCATTTTAAGAGCTTTAATAAGCCTTCTACAATCAAAAATGAACATTCACGCTGAAAAAAAGAAAAACCATACAGCTAATTTTAATTATAGGCCAGCAACTCAGTCGAACTCAGACAGCACTGAATCACTATTACTGCATTATGTCTAATAATCATGCACTGAAGACTATGTTATTGATTTAATTAAGAAAAAACGGAAGGCTACATGTCATTGTTCCACTTTAATTAGTTAATATTCATATTAATATTTAACTTTTTAAATAAGTGAGTGACTTCAATATCCCATTGGTATAATTTATTTCACTAGTTGAAACTTTTTAAGCGAAAAACAACATACGTTTTTAAAAATCTAAAATTAAGAATGTTTTTTTCTGTGCTAGGCCACACATATCAAATGGTTTGAATCACAGTTTGGGAAGAATGGTTAAAAGAAAGACCAAAAAGTACCAGCCTCAAAGAGGGAAAACCTCATATATCAAGTGAGGTTGTGAATATGTTGCCTCATTTGAAGTTGTTTAATAGGTGTGGCGTTAATAATTCTTTGATGTTTTTGAGATAATCCTGCGGAGCTATTTGGAATTTTGAGCTGGAATGTTGAGAGACTTTAGAAGCTGTCACCCGGTTCTCACAGTTGCCTAGCAACCTCAGCTGCACCATCAAGCAGGAGGTTTGATTTGTAAAGTAAACTCAAGTAAACTCACTACAAACTGTAATCTCTGTGCTGTGTTTTAAATCAAACAGCAGCCATCTAAAAAAAGCAAAAAAGCAAAGAAGCCGAAAAGGGCAATAAGGGAGGGTATAATTATAGCATTACCAAAACAAACACAAACAAGTGTGTGAGATTTACAAAGATGCGCTAAGTTCCATATAAAGTTTGAAAAATGCAATCAATCAAAAATACAGAGGGAACACGATGGGAACTCAACAACAAAAAAGAAAACATTTTATTATCATATTATAATTATTTTATTTTAGTTTTGTTTTGTTTTGTCAACAAATGCTCATTGAAGGCTGTGAAGGTGCTTAACTTTCAGAAAATGTTGATTGTCACCTCAAGAGATAAAACAAAATATTATATATTTTATTCATGCTATATGGGTTATGTTTTTTTTTTTTAAACATGGTTTAAAAAAATACATATCTTTTTTATATATATATTTATTTTTGCAGTAAATAAAATAAAAAACGTTGCAAGTAACAAGGCTGCCGGTATATTTGCAATTGGGATAGATAATTAGGGATTAGTTTGATAATGATAAACTTATATTTCTCATATTTTTTTACATTTAGCCCTTTTACCTCAATTATTTATAGGTTTGATGAATGCAGCCAATATAATAATAATAAGAAGAAATGAGTAAACAGAATGAGATTATTTACTTGCTGTTCTGCCATGTTGTTAAAAACAGTCTTGAGTCCGCAAAGAGTACTGTATTCATTGAATGTGCCAGAAGGCAACAGCAAACTCTGATTTATGGTTAATATGTGTTAGTTTAGCATTCAGAATTTTACTTGCAACCAAACAATAAAAAGTAAAGACAGAAAGAAAAATGAATATTTGGTGTTGTCCCATTGTGTTCCTGTGTTTGTGAATACATACATCATTGAACATTTTGTTCTCCTGAGAAAAGTGTGAGCGACTCCAGCCATGTCCAGTTTCAGTCTACTGAACTGGACACATATCAGCACAACACATCCATCATTACTTCCCTCTCTGGAATTGTGTGTGTTTACGCCATCTTCCAGGACTAAAAATAGGCCAAAAGCGTCAACTGAGCACAATAGTGTCGCTTGGAGGGCAAAAACATGGGCCACACAAATCCAATTATGTTCATCTCAAAAAAGAAAAAAACAAAGAATTTGCTGCAATTACAATACCTCTGTGCACCACAGAAAACTGCACTGCAAAATAACACTGGAATTTCCTTCCTAATTGATTAAAGATATAGTTTTTCCAAAAATGAACTTTTCTTTAGCAATAACCAGATCATTATTTCATGACAGGAAGAGAATAACACTGACAAAGATTTGTTCATCAGAACTAATATAAATGAGTTGTTTGGTAAGCCTTTGACTGGTAAGACTTGAAGAAACCATTTTCAAACTCTCAAATACTGAGCACCTTCCAATGAAAAGGAGCATTCACAAGAGACCATGACCTTAAAATCAAATAACGGCAAACCAAAAAGTTTCTAAATAATTCAAGCTATATTTCAGGAACCTATCTTACTCTCACCATCACTATAAATAAACTATGCTTTGATAATGTCAGCCGGACAGTACATCAACTATCCGGCTATCCTACTGAGTCCTATGGCTATTTAATGTTACATGGTATCCATGATCAAAACTCTCGAGTCCAAGCTTAGCACAGGTCTGAATATCAACAGCTGTACAGAGACTGGCCTCTGTATGTAAGGGACCAGTATAATTTACCATTCTTTAAAGCCGCACACCTCTGTACACCTGCAGGGGCTGATCTCATACTCTCTCCGCTATCCCACCATCTGTTGGTTCTCCCCTGCAATTTAATTCACCTCTTATTGCAGACGAAACGGATTCTGACATGCCTGTACAAAAGTTATAGAATGTTTCCCTCTGCGATAGCATTTAAAGCAGCCATGCATTATTAATGAGGCAAAATAATGTGCGAGAATGCAGGGTTTGAATATTTCATGAGCCTCCTGTACCCCCTCCCTGGCTGCTGGTCGTGTGGCTGTTCCTTTATGGTTCTCACTTGTGTGTGTGTAGGGGGGGGAGGGTTGTGTTCCCCTAGGAAAAGACTAAGAGACTGATGCTGTAATTGTCAAGTAATGAATAAAAGCGAAGCTGCACGCCTGTAGCTTTAATTACATAATTAGTCTCAGCCAGTAGTGGAGCGTCGGCTGCGGATTCTGATGGATTCAGTGCAGGAACTTTTCGTAAAATTACAATTTTTGTTAGCTTATTTTCAACAGATATGAAAAGCTCCTCCTCATTCTGAAGTTGGAGGAGAAAAGAGAGGAATAAAATAAAGCAAAGGGTGATTAAGTCACACAGAGACATGGATGAAATAAAAACAAACACACAAGCACTCAGCATGCCTCTGGGGAGAGAGAACATGCGCCTGTATTTCAGCTGTGAAATGATAGTGTACAAGAGCTGCAGGCTGGATTGTGACAATGAGTGAATTTAACATGTGGTTCTGTGTCCTCATGCATGCACTAATGCATATATTAAAACGAGGGTTCCGCCAAAAATTACAATTCTGTCACATCAGGTGCTCAAATTCATGCTAGGAGTCTGCTGGCCAGTCTTTAAATATAATGTGAGTGAATGATGGCTATCAAGCTCCACAATAACTAAAAAGCACTATAAAGGTGGTCTATATGCACTTTATTTCAGGTTGTCTCAAGTCATTACAATAGCTTTACATGAGGAACAGACAGAAATCACTAATAAAATGTATTTTAGTGTGTTTATGAGATCTGACGTGTTAATGAATCAATCTTTTAAGTCAGCTCTTTCCAAGAGTTGGATTGATTTGTTCACAAATCGAACTGATCAGTTTCTAAAGTTCACCCCTTAACAGATAGCAGCTCATTGGAAATGAGATGGACTACTTTTGTGACACTTTTATGTTGCTTTTGTGTCCTTTATGAAACTTCAGCCTTCGTTCACTTTCATTATATATAAAAACAGAAGCCAGAACATTCTTTAAAAGTTCAGGTTTGAAAACATGAGACCGAGTAAGTTAAGTATGCATTTAACTGCTGTATATATAATGTACATAATTACAACAGACAGATTAAATAAAATAATTACAAATATATACAAACAAATAAATAAATAAATAAAAACATCCCACTCCCCAGTTAACTAACTAAATAATTAGCTAAATTAATAAATGTCTAAATAAACAAAATACATGTCTAAAATAAAAGGTTAAATTAATCAATCAAAATAAATAAATAAATAAATAAATGGCTACATAAATACATTTCTAAATAAATACATATCCAAATTAATTAATTGATGGCTAAATATATAAATAGTAAATAAATGTCTAAATAAATAAATACATTTATGTCTAAAATAAATATATCAATAAAATAAATAAATGGCTAACGGACTAAATAAATAAATAAATAAAGCAAGAAGTAATGAGCAGAGGCTGTTGTTTGAGGTGAGGTCAGGGGTGGTGAGAATGGGTTCGTGCCCTACGATGCCCTTTCTGTCTGTCTATGTCCCTGAGGACTGTGTGTTATCCTCAGCGTGGATGAGAGCTGAGGTCTTTCTGCTGATGCAGCACTGCGCAGGTCAGCCAAGCCCAGTCTGTGCTTTTGATCTGCAGAACCGTTCTGCTCCAGTGCCTGCCGCAAATCTCTCATTAGAAAGGCCCGCAAAGGAGCTCATACACACAGGGCTCTGCAGGAGATACACACACAGACCAAATTCTGCAGTGTTTCTATACAAACGTAAACATGCACTTTTGAACAAATAGTTCATAGTCAAGTCATCTAGATTTTATCTAGATTTATTCATTTTCAAGATTAGAAAGGTGAATATAGAAAAAAGCCCTCTCAGAGAAGTTTAATCTCTACATTCATCCCCTTTAAAGCACCGCTGCTACAGCTATACACACACACACATAAATGCATGCGTCTGTTGAGTCACGACACGCACTGTTTTTCTAAGCAATTTTCTAAGCATCCTGCACCCTAAGCATTTAATTTTTTAAGACATTAAAACTTAAGGAATAGTTTAACTTTTAAAAACAACTCGAGACCCCTGCGTTCTTTTCCACTCCACTGCACTCCATCTGCAGCAGCAGTTGTTCAGGCAACCCGCCCACTAAACAATTTTGAAAACATGTAGTTTTCTGATCCTTAACCTCTTATGTTTAGCATATATTCACACTCTCAAACAAAAACAAATGGTCCCACACAACAAAATACATTTAATATCATGAAGCACATTTAACAATACACAAAAGATACTGTCTAGTGAATGTGTTCTTCCATCAGTTATATTTTAAGAAGTAAGTTTAAGTAAACGGATACTGATTTTACTGAGGTGTGTAAGCATGGGTTATAGGGTTCATCAGAAATAGCACCATCTTGTAAGACCAGCACTGTGGTGTTGCAAGATTAATGGTGGCATGATGGCATTAGACCCTACCCTATCCAAAGCTAGAATAACAAACACCAAAATAAAAACAATAGTAGCTGCCAGTAGATTAAAAGTGATGTTTTATAAGAAGCCAACAGAAGGAGCAGTCAGTATGGGTGCCATATGGTTTGATTGCATAACAATGTTCATTTTAGAAACAATTTGAGACTGTAAGGCCGAGAGAGGGAACCTGTTGGGAGAGAAACACTTTAAGTTATCACTTACACCAACCTTCTTCAAGACTAATGAGAAATCCTCCTGTTGCCGTGACAATGGCGAAGAGGAAACCAAAATTAATTGCGGATGCTGGCACGGCATTTATCAAACAGCAGGATAGTGTAATAGATACAAGCACACAGGTGCTGTCTAAACCTCAAACCCACCAGATACCATCAAATTAAAGAGGTGTGATACCGGACATCCTTTACAGGTACCACAACTAAAACAGGGTTGATCTAATTTTTATAAGTAATGGTTTCCCTTCCACAATTGAACTATTAGCCCAGGGTAACGATTTATTTTCAGTGTCACTCATACATTCACGCTCTAGGTTCCCATAATTCATTAATTTAAACTGGGCTTTAATATTTAAAAAGGACCAAGAAAGGATTTCTGTGGATTGCACTCGTATGTTAAAAAAACCATAATGTTAAATAACCGTCTGGGTACCCGTGTCAATCCTGAGTGAGAAGAGTAATGCTTAAAGATGAAAAACTCATCATCTAAAGACACACAAAACAGTACTAACACGTCCAAGTAGACATATCTCTCTCTTATTTACTCCCTCCTTCATTCTCTACAGATATTTTAAAAAGTAGCTTCTGGGCAGTTGGGAGAGAGATAACAGACAGAGACAAATTGCGTGTCTCATAAGACATTTCATTAATCTCCAGACATGAGAAGAGGAGGGGGAGGCGGGGCTAATATAAACCATTACACGTTCCTCACGATCCAACTTAAACAAGTCTCAACATCTTTCCACACATAAAGAGACTCCTGGGAATATCAAACAAGGTGATCTTTCTTGTCCTCGGCCTCCACTTCCGTCTTCACGGATCTCATGGAAGTTTTCAGGAAACAACATGCAAATTGGACTAAAAGATCATTACGGTGCATCACATGCAGCGACAGCTTCTCTCTTTTTTGCTCTGAACTTGGTGGCGATCTTCAAGGAGATACTTAATATGTAACGGCAAGAAAAGTGTGTTTATGTATGGCTGAGACAAAGAAGGATTTGTGTGCAGGTAATTAGAGTGTAATGGAAAACGGAGTGTGAATATTCATGGTACGCTGAGAACGTGTGGGAGGATCAACCTTGACCACCATCTAATCACCACGCGCAGAGACTCTGCTGTGATTTAGGGATGGACTCGATCATCCACAGCATCTCTTAATACCTCCACTCATGGGCGCACATAATCAATGTCCCTCATTAAGTTCACAGCCTTTGACCTCAGAAGATGAGCTGAGCATCTTAAGGCAAGAAGAGCTGTGACAAAGAGAAAAGGGTAAAAAGTTTCAGCAAGTTTTTCTAGTTTCAAAGGGGGTGGGATGAGAACTACTGGGTTGACTGTTTCTTAAAATTACAACATGCATCTCGAGAGTATTTATGTAATAGAATGATGTATATTGAGATAAATCACAAGAGTTTCTGTCATCATTATACCACGGAAGCTTGAGTGAGCAAGAAAAAAAAAACGTACATGTGGGAGAGAGAAACCATGAGACAGATTGAGATGTAGGGAGTTATAGATAGATGGATAGAGAAAAAAAGCCTGCGTGAGCCTCCAAGGTACAGCTCATTAAGCAGATCTGTGTCTCATTAACAGGGAGCTGTCTCGTTTTGTGCGATGCAGGCGGGCGTCTCTTCTTCCCTCTCTGTAAGTAGAGCCAGTTCATGGTGTCAGCTCCAGCCCACAGACTCTGCACATCTCTGCAGGTAACACCACTATTAAGGGCCGAGAGGGCACACACAGAAATTTTCACACGTATATATGAGCTGGCAGATTTTCAGAGCCGCTGTTTCTATACATATTAGATGTGCTTAATTATGTGGAGGTGGAAGTGAGAAAGCTCACAGCTCAGAAAAAGTCAAGACCTGGAGAAAAACGCAATGACCAACTGCATCCATGAGCATAGCTAGTGATAAAATTTGCAGTTTGACAAAAGGACACATTGTGGGCTGACGTTTTAAATGTAAAATGTGTTTAAATAACATTTCACTGCACTAGCTGCAAAACAGGAAATGCATCACTCTGCTATAATGACTGGTCCAAAATACAACAGCAACAGGCCTCATCTACACTTTCAAACTTGATGGGGACTTCTAGAGTCCTGGGCTTCCTTTATACATGTTAGTGAAGTCAACAAGACAGTAAAGTGTCCAGTTTGTAATTTTAAAATATACTGTAGATGGCAATGTTAATTTAGTATTATATTTATATAGTTTTTTAGTATTTAATATTTTTAATTAAATTTATTTTTTATTTTTTATATATTTTTATATAAATTAGTTTTTATAGTTCAGTTTGAACTTTAATCATTTTGTTATATATATTTTAGATTTCTATTCAGCTTTATTTCAGTTTTAAAAAATTTAGTATTTTAACTTAAATTTATTTCATTTCAGTTGGTTGCCAATGCAACATTTCTAGCTTTTTTCTTTTTTACTTTATGCTCTTTATCTAAGTTTTATTTTATTTTACTTATTTATTATTTTATAAAATATAACATATATTTTTATATTTTATTTCAGCTTTATTTCAATCACCAAAAAATATTTTTAATACCAAAAAAACTCTTACTACACGTCCATTATGTCTTCAAAGAATGGACTCTGAACACCACAAGGACAGGACCACAATTCAGCCGTCCTGTAACTGAGGACAATTTCAAAGAATTATGGGTTCCTAATTGGTATTTCAGGTATAATCGTTCAAAACTGCAACTAAATTTCCGATTGAAAAATCTATGAACAAAGTCTTACTTTTAATGAGAAGCAAAGCGGTTGCAAATGTGATCGGCTCAACACACTTCTGGGATGAGATGCTGTTCCAGGTACCTTGGAGGCTGAACTGGCTTAAGTGGAGCTCCTAATTACAGCATTGATTCATTAACTCTATTACAAGTTAGAATTAATCGTTTCATTAGCACTCAGGCACGAGCTATGAATCATAATATGGAAGGATCCAGGCCCACTTACTAACATCAAGAGGACTGAAATTTTAGGAAGAAAAATAAAATATTAGCCAATTTGTTAATTTTTAAAAGTCCATACAGTAGTATTTCAAACAAATCTAAAACAAAAGGCAGTCAGCAGGTGTGCAGTTCTGATTAATGTGCTTTGTTTTTGTGTAAAAAAAAAAAATCTAATAAAAAAAATCTAATATACACACACACACACACACACACACAAACACTGAATATGGATTCAAGCCAAGAAAGTCAACTTAATTTCTAAAGTGCTTTATATAATAAAGATTGTTTAACAGCAGCTTCACAATAGTTTCAAATTCAAACTCTGCTGTAAAGCAGCTGTATAAAGTCGATAGTGTCATTATACAGCTCAAGTCAGTTCAGTATTGATTCAGTTTAGTTGAATAACTGTGTAAAATTCATCAGTTATACATGCATACTTTATACAGTGTATAACTCCAAACACGCAAAAGACACAGTCAAGAGAAAAACTCCTTATCACTCAAATCCACTCTTAACAAGCAAAATACACACGAGAGTGGTGTTTTACATTTTTCACTACACTGTGTGTAGTTTGGCGTGTATGTGGCTAATTATTTTATGTTTGTGTGTACAGTTACTATGCAAAAATACAATTTTTAGAAGAGTTAAAATAGTTTTGAATAAAGTCTTTCCATGTTGTCTGTGTGTTTTGTGGTTTTGTGTGTAGAGTTTTGAGAAATGGAGCCATGAGCATTTTTAAAAAACTGTAATTATTATTTTTTTTATGATTCTTTACAACAATAATTATTATAGTACTATGTTATAGGCTAGAACACTTTAGTCAGGGAAAATTGCTGTAGCTCCGCTCCACCCACGTACTCTGATGTGTTTAAGAGAATTTGAATTCCATAGAATTACCCAGAATGACTTGATGTGTAATATTTCCCCTTCACAATGGTGTACCAACACATTCAGAGTGCTTACAAGATGCAATTTACCTGAGGAGTACCATTAACGCTCATGAATGACAGGCACTGAAGTACACCGTGCAATAGGTGTGAAACACCTTAAACCGTAATTCCTTCACATTTTCAAAAGCAGACCACATGAAAGCATGTATGTGTGTCAGCATTACAGTACAGAACAATCGACTCACCGGTAGGAGGTGGTGGTGGTGAAGAAGCCACAGGTTTTTCTACAAACAGAGGAGGGTGTGGGATAGTTTCAGCAGCAGAAGCGACAAGTTCAGCTGGAGGGGAGGGGGTGGTTATTTCTACAGGTGGAGCAGAGATGGATTCAGAAGCGGTTTTAGTGATAAGATGGGTAGAAACGGATTCTACCGGGGGAGGAGGAGGTGTGAAAAGCTCAAAAGCAAGAGGGGAGGCAACAGAATCAGCGAGGGGAGAAGTGCTGGGTTTCGAAGAGGGAGGTGAGGCAATTATTTCCAAGGGTGGAGATGCTGTTGTAAGCTCAGCTGCAGCAGCAGGTGGAGCAACGGACTCACCTGCAGGGGCTGATACAGCACCCACTGATTCAGCTGGTGCTGTCGCTACAGGAGGAGGTGGGGGGAGAATGACCGGCTCTGCTGCTGGTGGAGGAGGAAGTGCAGGAGTGGTCACTTGCTCAGGGAGTTTTACTCGCTCTGGCAAGGGAGGAGGTGGAAGGGAAGTGACAGGTGGAGGAGATACTGGCACCAGTGCTGGCAGAGGATCAACCACGGGAGGAGAAGCAAAAGGGGTTGTGGTGGGGGGCCGTGGTGGGTCTGAGGGTTCCCTCATGCGGTCGATGACCTTCTCTGACAGCTGCAGAACAAAATATAGAAAACAAAGGACAGTGCATGACTTTTTTCTACCCTAGTTTAGAAAAAAAAATAATTGATGAACTGTAAATTAGAAATGGACATTCTTCTTGACAGATACTTAAATAGAAGTATTTGGGTATTAGGGGCTTTTTATTAAGCCTTTTGTATATAGGCCTCATACACAATCATATTTTAAATAAAAAAATTAAATAAGGCCAATTACTTGCTGGATTTTTCAATTAGTGTGAAATATATTGAAGTTGTTTTTGATATTATCTAACAATACAATAATAATAATATTATGTAATGTTGTTTTATAAATATAATTTAATACAACTTTAGAACTTTAATATCTTAAACTAAATGTATTTAGTCACACAATGATTGCTCATGCAAACCCCTATGCAGATGGATAGATAGATAGATAGATAGATAGATAGATAGATAGATAGATGCAGGATTAAAAATAATAATAATAATAATAATAAATCTCATGCACACCAAGGCTGCATTTACTGGAAGTAAATAAAAAATGTAGCATATAAAGTAATGACTCTACACATAAATATTAATTCATTTTGGTGCACACATGCCATGGTAGTACACACATTTATTACAGATTATGCTTGAAATGCAACACTCCGTTTTAAACATTAACTATGTGTCCCTGTGTCCTTCTTAGTTTTGAACTAATTTATGCAACCCTGAAAATCACCTACAGTATATGAAACAAAACGTCTAAAAACCAAGCGTGAATAAGTTGCATCTTTAAAAATAAGCACTCAAAACAAAAGTAAATAAAGCAATAGTATTAACCAACATAACAACAGCTGTTTAACGACAGTGATGGGGCACGTGAACACAGTGCTGTCATGGTTGGCATTGTGATGCTTGAACTGTAACAGGTGTCTCTGCTGAAGTCATTCCGCTTAGGTAGGACTGTATTGCACCTCAGCTTGGTTTTCCAGGTCAGCTGAAGTAAGCGTCCAGTAAGGGAACAGAATGTTTATCCAATTAGATAAGTTAAGACTACTAGAGGCCTTCATCGCGATCCTGCGCATGCATTCAGATCACAGCAGAGGTGAATCAAAGCCATGCGTCAGGATGCGTAATGTGCTTTTGACAGCTGGAGAGGAGAACAGACAGACGTGTGTCACTCACCCTTATGCCCTTCACTATCGTTATGTTCTCATTCTCATCCGACTCAAAAGACACGCGACGCGTGCTGTTGTTAGCTCCCATTCCTGGACAAACAAGCCCGCTGGTGTTTAACCAGCTGCTTCATGTAAATTTGATCAGTACTTATGAACTCCAAAGAGTTGACAGCTCTCTCATCCAGTGCCACACGCTCTCTTTCAGAAACACACAGCGCTTCCGCCTTTAGCCCCTCCCACTTGGCACAAGACGAAGAAAGACGATTCTCATTGGTTGGGCGCAAGTGCTTAGTTTCTCTATTGGACAACATAAATAGATGGAAATTATATTGCATTTCAAAGAATATTTATTTATTAGTTTATTTATTCATATTAAAAGGACAATATACGAAATTAATATCTATTTTATCGAATTTACTGCTATTTTTCAATGACGTACAACATGGCATGTGCTTTTTTTTTTGAGGCTTTAAAGAATCCAAGCCGTGAATAATGTACTTTATTTGTCTTCTACTTTAATATTCTCCCTTTTAATATTTTTGTAAGATTTCATTTTTAAAATTAAATTAAATTAAATGATAGTAAAGAAAAATAGAATGAAAAACACTCCTCGTGATTTTAACCTTTATTAAACCTCCTTAAATAAACAACAAACATTCTAATTGTTAAACACAAACACAATCCAAACAGCGCACGCACACACACACACACACACACACACACACCACACACACACACACAAACACACACACACACAAACACATATATATATATATGATATATATATCTATAGATATATATATATATATATATATATTATATATATATATATATATACATATGCATGTATATACATGCACATACATTATTAATCATTAAAAAAGGACAATATATATAAGCAAAAAGCAATATATAAAAGTTAAATTCTAACAAAAATTTGCTTTAAAAAACAACCTTTAAGAAAGTGTGTTTAATCTATATATAAATAGATTTTTTTTTTTTTTTTTTGTTAACAAACAACAAAACAATTTATTTTATTCTTTTTTTTTATCAAATAAATAACAAAAACCGTGTATTGTAACCATTCTTTTTGTCCCAAAAGTGCTTAACAGGCAACTGTGGAAAATATGTTCCTGAAGTCCTCATGTCAAATTGGAGCTGTAGGCATTTAGAGATATGGGTCTTCTGTCCTTTAGTGGGTGGCTGTCTTTGTCTACATGCCCTCAGGTGTCATCATGACAACCTTTCATCCTGCTCAGGTGATGAGAAATAACCTCAGTCCTGTGTCATCAGCAAAGGACAGTAGATTGCTCAGGAATGATGGGCCTCAGAGGAAGCTGATAAGAACTTCTGGATCTGACTATAGGCTCACAGGAGTTAAAAGAAAAATAACCTCAGAGTCTCTGTGATTGTTTCCTTTTTTGAAGGGGCACAAAATTGGCCTCTATGTTATCTCTGCTGTTCACGGACACATCAGTCAAAGAGGAGACTGCCAGATCGACCCCTTCCCACACGATCAATGCCCTTTCCTCTGTGGTTTGTTACAGCAGAGATCGTCAGGAGATAGAGGGGAGCAGGTCTAGAGCAATATATCCTAGAAACAGAAAGCAATTAACAACCTGCACCTTTTGCTCTGTCTTTCTCCAATAGCTACTGTATCTCTGATTTGTAAAAGAATCTTTCATATTCTTTTGAGTTGGATCTTTTGATTGAACCCCTTTACAAAACGATCTGAATGATTTGTTCAAGATTAAATGTACAGCAAGTTACTTTTAGAATTGTAGCTTTAGTACTTTTAAAAAAGGAAAAACATTTTCTGTAAAATATGTAAAGGAATTTTAGAGGTGACTGATATGTAAATTTTATTTGATTTTATGTAGTTTTAATGAGTTGAATCATGACTGCATAAACTTAAATGGACAAATGGGTTTGTTTATTATTGAAACAGAAATAATAAACAGCAAAAATAAAATGAAAAACAGCAACATATTTAATATTGTATTGCAAAAAAGAAGACAACATTTACAAAAAGACAATTAACAGAATTTTCTAAGAGGATAACAATAAATTAAATTAAAAGTATTACACTACAGAACAATATAATTTCCAAAAAATTCAGATATATACCAACATCTATCTTGAAAATAAAAATGATGGTATATATTTTTAAATGTAGCCTAAATTTAAGTTAACTATATACAATTTTGCGAGTAATATATAAATATAAATAAATATAAATAAATAAATAAATAAATAAATAAATAAAGAGTACTTTCAACAAAACCACAGAAAATTCAAAACACAAAATAAGTGTGTAATTATTTCTTAAATTTGCTGGCAAAATGAGCAATGAGGTGAAAAACCAACCTTGCAACTTTATGCTTTATTGGGTGGAAATTATACAATAAGTGATTATTATACTGTTATTGAAACGTGTGATGACGTAAAACTCACTGAATCTTTTTTAACTGGTTCTTTGATTCGAAATGTTCGAAAGAACCGAGTCGTGGGAAACCGAGTGCTCCCACCACTACAGTCCCTCACAGCATACTGTTCATAACATGCCCATAATTTCTTGTTGAATGACTATTATAGGCATTTTCAGCAATAAGACTACATTTCCCTATGATCTCTCTACAATCAGCTGATTTTGCCAATGGCGGCCTCCCATTGGCTGAAGACTGTCACGAGCTGTTTGGGTGTAGCAGCGGAAAGATGGCAGCTGACACAGGCAGATACAGGAGCGCTGTCTCCAAAAGCAAAGACCCCTCCGGTTTACTCATATCTGTAATAAGGTGAGCACGATATTTTTACAATGTCTGTGCCGGCCAGCTTGACTTTGCCTGCGTTAATTCTTTGCACCCGGATTTTCTACAGAAAACGATCAGAATGGATAACCGATTAGCATGCTTGCTAACGATACATCCTGCAATTCTTTCATCATTTATCACACCTATGGATTGTATAACAAGTCCATCTTAAGACACTTTCCTTTGCATCATCTTAAGTTTATAGTTTGATGTGAGGTCTTCTGAATGACACATAGTTTGTTGGCATAACGTTACTTCAAATCGTGTTTAAATGGACAGTGCTTATGTTTTGACAGGACTGAGTTTCAAAGGCAGGCAGGGAAAAAGGCTGTCATTAAGACAGGAAGTTATGTAAATATAGCATGCCATTGCCAGGATATGAAGGATCTGAAGAGAGCTATTTAAGGCTCACATGGT
This sequence comes from Cyprinus carpio, assembly GCF_018340385.1. Taxonomy (NCBI): domain Eukaryota; kingdom Metazoa; phylum Chordata; class Actinopteri; order Cypriniformes; family Cyprinidae; genus Cyprinus; species Cyprinus carpio. The sequence goes on from NC_056575.1 coordinate 10,427,001, forward strand.
GTAAAACATCTCAAATGATGATAGATGGCAGCCAGAACCCAATATAGTGTGGATATATTAGTTACAGTACATATTCATGACTTTTGGTAATGCCTGGTAGATTTGTAATGGACTTTTTGCCTAAATATTACATGCACAGCATCAAATCTTGACTTTACATAAATTAAACCTCTTTTTCTAACATTGAGCACAGCTGAGCTGATAAGCTGTCAGAAATCCATCATTCTGCTTCTCGACTCTTTTATCTCCTTTTTACCCTTCAGCCGTTTCCATTATGATGTCCTACGGGCAATCAAGTGAGGTCAAAAAAGAGCGAGTCTGTGGGCCGGACCTATATCGATGTACATGATCTGTGCTTCACTGCAAGCTTGAAGGGAATTTTCCCTACTGAATTCTGGCTCTCAGTCGTTCTTTCTATATCTTTCTGAGCTCCAGAGGCTGGAAAGAATGTAATGAGCTCTTTTGGGAGATTGTGCTGCCTTCCTTTACTCTGATTTTAAAGCCACATCGCTGTGGAAATGAGTCAGGACAGACAGTGAGAGCTGAGCTGTGATGTCTGGCAGTCTGCGGTCTGGGACAATGTTGGATTGGCACTGGCCTCAGTGGGTCTCCTCGAGTGGGTGGGCGTCTGATGATGGATTGTTGTGAAATTGTGTTGTGATGGCCAGAAATCCAACTACATCTGTCTGAAAGTTTGCAACATAATGATGACAGGATGAGTTTAGATTGAGTGCAGCCTTGGCTCTGGAAGATTTAAGTGCACTGCAGTCAATCATGATTTTCCAGTGTCAGAAATAGCAAGAAAGCCAAAGCCAAGATGCTAGAGAAATGTCATGGGCATTCAAACATGTTCCTACTTCCAAAAGTAGTGTCTTTTATTATTGAATTGCATGATTATAGTAGATATAACTATGTTGTCTTGGTTATAGTATTTTAATGTACTATACAATAAAAAAAAATTACTCCTTACTCATTTGGGGTAAACAAAAAATTCATATGATTTTTTTCAAAAGTTATTGTTTGTTCACTATCATTTCTTTTTATTGATTTATTGATTCATTCATACATTTTTTATACATTCATTTCCAAAATGAACAGAGAAAATATATATTTTTTTAATTTAAACTAAATAAATAAATGAATACTCTATTAATTCATTCACCCTTTTTTTATTTAGCCCGATGAACCATGCAAAGATGTATTAATAAAATATTGTACCGAATATTAAACTATTATTATTATTATTAGTAATAGTAGTAGTAGTAGTATGTTTTTGTAAAATGTAACCGTTTGGTACAATTTGATGTAGAATATAAGTTTGTTATCTTTTTGTCAGGACATTGTCCAGCAGTGAAGATGTGCAGGACCGAGAGACAGAGAAGGGCCGTCTGGAGGAGGCCTATGAAAAGTGTGACCGTGATGTGGATGAGTTGATCGTTCAGCACTACACCGAGCTCACCACAGCCATCAGAACCTACCAGAGCATCACAGAGAGGATCACCAGCTCTCGCAACAAGATCAAACAGGTGTGTAACACATTCATCTGCATTCGGCAACTCCCAAACAAGTCGAAATATGGGCAGCTTTCTGATTTGTTTGTGTGGTAGGGTTATTATATTATATTATATTATATTACAGTATATTATATTATATTATATTATATTATATTATATTATATTATATTATTCAGGTTTGCTGGGCTTCAGAGTGAATATAAAAGTGTATCAAGATTTCACAAAAAAGAGAAATAGTTTAATAGTTCTAAAATATTTTCATCACAGCATTTAAAAAAAATCGTATGGGCCTATATAAAATATAAAAAATGTTTTAGGCGTACACAGTAAGAGACATGAGCAGAGCAGACAATTAAATCTTTAATCCAAAAAAAATAAAATAAAATCATAACAGGCGTATCAGGTTCCCCTGTAAAGTTAGGTTTTCTTTGTAACATTTCATAATATATTATAATAAGAACATTTAATAGCATCATATAACTTTTAGTATTGTTGCCAATTTTGAAAACGGTTGAGCTGCTCAATATTTTTGTGGCTATTGTGATGCATTTTTTACTTTAATGAAGAGTTCAAAAGTTCAAAAGACAATTTAATTGAAATAGAAATCCTTGATAACATTATAAATGTCTTTACTGATGCTAATGTATCCTTGCTGAATAAAAGTATTAATTCCTTTTACGAATATGTATCTGTTTCTTCTTCACTGACCCCTGGAAGAACCCTCTGGTTACATTGTTAAAAACCCTGATGACTTAGTAATGAATTTTAATAAAATACTCACGTAGCTGCCAATCGCATAGAAATACATCTTCATGCTGTCAGTCTGTTTGTTTATGGCTGATTGAAATAACTTCCTCATCACACAGGAATTCTTTTTTTAATTTTTTTCTGTATAGCAGCTGGTGGAGATGAAATGCAACTGCTGCTTTACTTTATAGCCCACATAGTTCTGTGATAACCTACCAGTACGTAAACACACACAAGCTGCATGCAGCCTGGTATAATGCTGGCTGTAGTACCCAGGGAATGATTTATGACTGATAATTAGAGGAAAACAACATGCGGTAGCAGTTTGACGCAAAAAGGGAAATTAAAAACAAATCAACAGCTATTTTTTTTGGTGTTTTTGTGTGTAAACGTCACTCTCAGCCATGCGGTCTGATGGGTCGTCCCTCAGGCTTCGGTGATGATGGAGGTGTCAGGCTTCTCACACATACACACACACACTCAAACTTGCCTCAGAGAACATAGAGAACAGGATTTCTGTCTTCATGCTGCTGAAGTATTTGATGAGAGGTGCCCAGGGACCCCAAATCACCATCTTTACTCATTATTTTTTAAAGACACAGGTGACCGAGTTTGTTTATTGCACTCTTGAAAGATGTGTTTGAGTCAAGGACTCAAAAAAAAAAACGTTTCCCTGTGTGTCTCAATTTGCGTGTGTGTGAGCTTAAGTGAGAAAATCCAAGACATAAACCCAACCCAGCCAATGAAACACAACAGTGTTCATTAATTTTGCAGTTTGTTTATCCAGCTTTGGGATTTGTTCACATTTGTGCATGTTTTGCAAGTGCTTTTTAGAAAATTAAAAATGAACTAATTACTACTCCCACACACACACACACACACACACACTCAAAATGTTTGAAAAACATGGTGAGCCATCATAAGAGAATCATTAGGAATCACTAGTAATTGTCTTCGATGTCTGAAATAATATCCTTGTAAATTAGCCACTAAGCTCAGGTTTTAATCTCCGGCAAAGTGTTTGTTTATCATCTTCTCCCCTGCTGCTGACACACTTGAAAGGACCGAGCAGAGCTGTGAAGCTGATGCTTGTTTAATCAAGTGTGAACTTTCACCTTCTCCTGCTCTCTTCTCAGGTCAAGGAGAACCTGTTGTCCTGTAAGATGCTCCTCCATTGTAAGCGAGATGAACTGAGGAAGCTGTGGATCGAGGGTGTCGAGCACAAGCATGTCCTCAGCTTGCTGGACGAGATTGAGAACATCAAACAAGTCCCTCAGAAGTTGGAGGCATCCATGGCCAGCAAGCACTACTTGCACGCCACAGATATGCTGGTGAGTGTGTGTTTTCGAATTTTATTCATTCTATGGTAAGTACATGCTACCTGTTTTTTTTTTCTTTCCAGTTTGCCCTCTCATACATAAAAATCTTAAAATAAATATAGCTATTTAATTTGAGCTTTGGACACTGATTGAATTCTTTCAGCCAATTTCATTGTGTTTTTCTTGGGATGCTTTGTTTAAAAAATAAATAAATAGATTTTATTGTAAGCAATGAAATCCATAAATGGGCAAAACTTTTAAAATACTATATGACTTTTCTATAACATATTTTTACAAAATATATTTTTTGCATTTAATATATAGCAAAAATGCCAAATATTACATGATAATTTAAAGAAATGTCAAGCATAATCCTTTAGTAGTAAAGATCTTTTAGATTATGAAAATGTAAGTTTAGTTGTAATTTGACTAGTGCACCAGGTTTAGGTTTAGCTGTTTACCAGGTTTAGGTTTAGAAAGATTTTCTGTAAATTCAGCTTTGCCTGGAATAAGCTAACTGGAATAAATCAAATTTCAAAATATATTAAAATATCAAGCGATTATTGTACATTTTACATTTTTTTTTAAAGAGTATTTCCAAAAATAATATTTTTTTTCAAAAAAAAAAAAAAAAAAAAACCTTACTGACCCGGTAGTGTAGAGACCAGTAGGGTGGAGAGTGACATTTAGTTATTTATGTGTGTCAGGAGCATGTGTGCTAAATTAAAAAGTGACTTATTCAGTTATGCAACTCTGGTCAGGTGATTCTTTCCCACTGCATTAACCAAAGCTCATGGGTCTAAAAACATCATCAAAAATAAGAAGGAGCTGAACCTCCAGGTGTTGTTTTTTTAGGATCTTTTTCATCAGGTATTTGATCACATTATTTCTTCGGGTACACCCACATCTCCCTCTCAACAGGGAAATCAGCTGTGGTCAGAGATGACAAGCTTCCTTCCTCCTGCTCTCTCAGGTCCCTCAAGTGAGAGCTTCTCCTCCTACTGTGTGTGTGACTGTGTTTAATCTGACGAGGAGTATTGGGACTGCCAACAGAGATTACACTGTACACGGTGTTTCAATTAGCAACTCTTGTCTGAAAACACTCTCCCTTACTTTTGTTTGTTACTTACATGAACACGTACACATTTTTAACTCTCGTACCTGTCAGTCTGGTTAACCTCCCCAGTGTGTGCTTTTCAGATGAGCTGTCATTCATTAACTCACATCTGTTGAATTGGCACTTTCCTCTCTTTATTTGCTTAAGCCCTTTCCTTTCCTTTCCTTTCCTTTCCTTTCCTTTCCTTTCCTTTCCTTTCCTTTCCTTTCCTTTCCTTTCCTTTCCTTTCCTTTCCTTTCCTTTCCTTTCCTTTCCTTTCCTTTCCTTTTCCTTTCCTTTCCTTTCCTTTCCTTTCCTTTTTTTCCTGTCCCTTTCCTTTCCTTCCCTTCCCTTCCCTTCCCTTCCCTTCCCTTCCCAAAATATAAACAAGCAGTAAATATAAACAAGCAGTAGCCACTGCAGGGTAGTTCAGTGCTGAGGGAGAGGAGAGGTAAAGACTAGAAATACAAGTTAATGCAATAAAAGAGAGAGAGAGAGTGTGGGAGATTAAAAAAAGGACGGAAGGAAGAAGGGAAAGGTTGCATAGAAGATCAAGGCTCTGGGATATGTGAGCTAGGTCAGGTGAAGGAAATGAGGAATTGAACTTATCAACCACACAACCGCTCCAGATTCAGTTTGCGAATGCGGCAGCATGGCAAGTAGCTGCTGATATGGTGCAGATCCAGGACAGCATTAAAGCTAAGCCTGAGGGGACTACCTAGACTCATTCTCCATGTTAAGTTGCATTTGTTCTTCATTTTTCTGCTTCAAAATCCCCTTGCACGTGTGTATGAGAGAGGGAGAAGGAGATGAAAAACAGATGCACAAAACAGATTAAAAAAACAAGATACTTTTTAAAATTAAAATGACGTTCTGTATCCACAGCTTACAACATTTTCTTTGATGTTGAATATATAATGTGTGTGTATTCATTTATATATACATTTATTTATTAGGGATTTATTTATTTATTTAATGATTGATTTTTATTAGGTATTTTATTTATTGGAGATTTAATTTACTATTATTTTATCTATTTAATTATTTGGAATTTTTTTATTTTGTTTATTATGGATTTATTTATTTATTAGTGATTTAATATATATATATATATATATATATATATATATATATATATTAATATATATATATATATATATATATATATATATATATATTCAACAAAAAAAAGTATTTTAGGAATTTCATATTATTTAGAGATTTTTCAACAAAAAAAGTAGTAAATCTAGTAAATCTCTATGTGCCAAAGAAAGAGAAAGCTTATATGTTCATGTAGGTTTCTTGGTTTTTGCATCTTCTCACTTTGTGTTCACTGATAAGCTCCGTCTCACGCCTCATTCACCCAGCAGCCGCATACTTCATTATGCTCTCTGCAGGAGAGCCACACGCATTCAGCGCCACTGCGGTCCACCACACTGCGTTCTCCCTCTTTTAATACCTTGATTGGACGAGAGTTGTTATTGTGCTTTATCGTTGTGGTTTTTGATGGGTGGGTTGGAGCTGTGCTATTATCTGATCCTGGAGCATAGCTAATCTAGGAGGTATAACAATAATGGATACGCCTGGAATACCAGGAACACTTCAGGTATTCAGCCACAAGCAATGGACAATTGGGATTTGAGTTTCGAATAAACATGCAAAACAGTAGATACTAAGGACTCAAAGTAGATGAACAGCCATATTTTATAACCTACATACAGTGGCCTTAATAAGTATTCAGATATTTCACCAAATTTAGAAATGTATGAAGTCACAGCATAAGATAACAAAATATCAAACCAAGTTCTACTGATTTAAAACTGATTTAAAACGAGTTTCAAGCGAAATATTTCACAAAAAGAAGTTTGTTTGGTTACATTTTTTGCATGTAGGCATACAGTCAGATGGAAACGTCAGCTGTGGTGTTGTGTTGGCAGGTTTCAGCGGTGGATTCTCTTGAAGGACCCCTGCTACAGGTGGAGGGTCTCGGCGACTTGCGACTGGAGCTCCACAGTAAGAAGCTCAACATCCACCTGGTGCTAATTGACGAGCTCCATCGACACCTCTACATCAAATCAACCAGCCGCGTGGGTCACCGAGGGAAAGACAAGGACAAGGGCCGGTGAGCTACTATGGCATGCTTTTGATAAAATAGTATTTGATTGAGAAGTGCATGCAGCTGGGAGAAACTTGATCCTTATTGCTTGCTTCAAATCAGTTCAAATCAAAGATATGTAGGCTAAGTATTTGGACCCGAAGTAAGTCAATAATATTACAAAACATGAATAATATAAAAAATCTTACTCAAAACGTTTGATTCAGGTTGTGGTGGTAAACTGAAAGCAATTACCTTCAGAGCGGGAAAGTCATTTTTCTGCTTAAGATTAATTTACCTTCACAGGTTAATGGTGGCAGGGCACACAGCTCATCTAATTACAGTGTATGTACTTTTTAAAAAGAGAGACGTGCTTTCTTAAACCAAACATCCCATGAGTCATCGCTGTCTGATCATTAATAAGGGTGTGAAATATGCCAGACAGAATAACTGATCAGACTAATTAAGGAATCCAGGCCTGAATATGGGCCAGAGCTGGCTTGAACCCGAGCTCTGGGGTTCAAACTAACTTTAATTAGTTTAAGGGGTGACACGTAAAAAATGTGTTACGCGTCTTCACTAAAGTCTTTTTCTGGATCTTAGCATAGATCTACTTCACGTAATTAATGATGGGGATGATTACGCTATCTTGAAGGGAAATTGCAATGTTAATTCTTTATTGAAGGCTTTGTTCACCAGGGTCTTAAATCATTAGCTTGTTGGTAAACAAAGCTTCTCTTGCCCTGTTGCATTCTTCTCACCAGGGTCATGTAATTTGCTGATTTACGACTGTTCTCTTCCTGTCCCTGCGTACGGGGCCTGGCCACCGTGGCTCTGATGCCGGCGTTCAGCACAGACGGAGATAAGTCATTCGCACCCTCGTGGATGAGCACGAGAGGAATGATAATAGGTTTTTGCTTTTCTCGATGGCGACATAGCCGCCCACGCGCGCACTGTCGCCGGGGGTTTGCTGACCCCCTCCATCAGCGTGTTGCTCGGACTGCCGCCGCTGCCGCTGTCTCTGCTATGCTAATTCTCGTAGATTAGACAAGGCGCAGCGGTGTAGCGCATTAAGCTAATGCAGGTTGTGTTGTTGTTGTTGTTTTGTGTGTTTTATGTATTGTAGCGCATTAAGCTAATGCAGGTTGGTGACCCCGCAGGGCTGAAGAGTGTGGACGGTGTGTTTGTCATTAGTGTTTTTGATCTCGGAATTGTGCGTGCATGTTTGTCGCTATCTTCCGCTGCTTGTTTAACGGCCATTGTAATTATAGCGCAATGCTTTCATGAAGAGAAGTGATTTATTAGTCAGGGTCACGACGCGACTGCAATTTTCTGGCAGGATTTTTATTCATTTCCTCTCTCTCTCTCGTGTGTTTGGCAATCTGCCTTGTTTGATTCTTCATGTTCTGACCACTTTAATGGCAATGGTTTTGCGGAAGGTAATACTTTATTCACACAAAACATCCATTTCTACTAATTTTATAAACAAAAAAACAAAACACTATAACAATATAAAAAATTTTAAAGACTGTAAAGACTGTAGTAACAGTAACTTTGTTGTTGTTGTTTTTTTCAGGTCTGCTACTAAGGATACATCTGTTTTGGATGTTGGTTTGTCCACTCCACGCAAGCTCACAGAGCCCTCACAGTTCAGCACCCCTGGAACATCCAGCAGTAAGAATCACTACAAATAGAACTGAAAAAGCAGAAATGCCTAGAAAGTTAAAACAACCCCAATAACCCCCCCCCCCCCCCAACCAAAAATATAAACAAAAAATAAATTACGATTATAATGATATATATAATATATATATATATA